>NC_091289.1:136144820-136807860 GCF_032444005.1 Ranitomeya imitator | reverse complement strand
CAGGCGAGCCGGCGATCAGGCTGTGAATTGGGATCGTGCACGGTACGGGTTTCACTTTTAAACTGTAATTGATAATCCCAATATACATTACTTTAATGCTCTGTATTATTGGTTTCCAGACAGAACTGTTGACAAATTTATTATAATTTTGGTATCTTTTCTAATTTTATTAACAATTTGAAAGCATATTTTATATGATGCCAACACTACTGACTTAAAGCTTTCTCAAATAAATGTTTGCACATGCTCATCTGTTGTGTACAGTGATTGAATGTTCACATCTGTTAGAAGCAACTGTTGTAAGCTCTGTCACAACTGCAGAAAAAAAGCTCCTCTAAATCGTGGTGTTCGTTATAAGCAGCACCTTTAAAGGGTTGCTCCAAGAACAAGGTCAATTTTAATCAATACATCTTATAAATGTGCCCCTGCTGTGTACTGTGTAATGGCCGTGTCTGACCGTGCAGGGACATAGTCTGATCATATCACATCTCCTGGGGAGGGGAGGAAGCAAAAGACTATACAGACAGGACAGCATTGGATCACAGATGCTGCTTTCTGTGAGGTAAAACATTTCCCTGCTTGTTTAAAAACAAGAATCTGGCTGATTCTTTGTTTTACCTTACAAAAAGAATCAGCTGTGATCCCCTGCTGTAGTGTCTGTATATATTAAAAAAAGATATTGTGAAAGACGTATTCAACAATGCAAGGAGTTTGTATTTTCTCCCTGTATTTACGTATATTTCTTCCGTGTACTCGGGTTTCCTTCCACACTCCAAAAACATACTGATAGGGAATTTATATTGGGAGCGCCAATGGGGGACAGCGATGCTTGATGTCTTTAAAGCGCTGTGGAATTAAAGGCACTTGTAGGGATTATGCTCCTAAATCCTCACAGGAAAACAAGCGTCCTTTCCTCCGGCAAAAAAATTATAACATATAATAAACAGTCCCACATATGTAAAGGCTCATCCATTTACAAAGATCTCCACACAAGTCAGCACAGGGGCACAGGTCTTTCCTCTTTCACTTACAGACTTAGCCTCTAGCGAAGCAGACCAGTATACCAGAGGTGTTTCCACCTCTACTCCTAGACTCAGACACTGAATGAGGCCGCTGAACTGCCATAAAATAGGCCATTCCAAGGTCTGAAACTGGAAGTATGGGAACAGCCAGTCCCTCCCAGCTCTATGGTTGTTCCTAAAACCTGGACCCAAAATGAAACTGATATATGAACATCCATTTGTTTAAAAAAATACAAAGTAAAAAAAAGTTCACTGGGTGAGGTTTATCATCAGCAGAATTTTTTAAGTCAGTTTTGGTGGAAGTTGCATTGCTATCTTGTGCTCCAAATTTATCCAATCTTTGATAAATGCAGGACATTTTTAAACATAATTCTTTCTAGAGATGTTTTTACAATTTTTAACATCACACCTTTACAGTAGGGAGAATTTGCAACTTTGTATCAGGTTGAAATTCAACAATCTGGCTTAGATCTATTTGCCTAACTAACCACTCCACTTTCACACCCACATGTTGTGATTAAGTAGGCCAAAATGGCAAGAGTCATGCTTCAAAATTTCCTATATTCTTGTGCCATAAAACGGGTATACCTGCATTTTTCAATTTGTTGAGTTAAACTTTTATATTTTTTTTATTTTTTTCACATTTTTTTTAAACTTTTGCAATGCTTCAATAGCCTCCATAGGAGGCTAGAAGCTGGCACAACTTGATCGCCTCTGCTACATAGGAGCGATCATCAGATCGCTGCTATGCAGCTATGCAGCAGAAATGCTATGCAGCAGAAATGCAGGTGTGCTATGAGCGCTGACCACAGGGTGGTGCTCACAGTTACCGGGGATCAATAACCATAGAGGTCTCAAGGACCTCTATGGTTACTATACAGAAGCATCACTGACCCCCGATCATGTGACGGGGGTCAGCAATGCGCTCATTTCCGGCCTCTGTCAGCGTTTGACAGCAGCATTTAACTAGTTAATAGCGGCGGGTGAATCGCAATTTCACCCGCCGCTATTGCGGATACATGTCAGCTGTTCAAAACAGCTGACATGTCCCGGCTTTGATGCGGGCTCACCGCCGGAGCCCGCATCAAAGCGGGGGTTCTGACCTCGGACGTACTATCCTGTCCGAGGTCAGAAAGGGGTTAAAGGGACTTTGTCAGCACAGAATGACTGTTCAATCCAAGTATAGGCGCTTGATGCTTCGTGGCGCATGCAATCATTTATATACACTTTCCCACCTGCTTGGTTTCCATCTATCTCCACCCTTCTCTGGTTCTATGAAGCCAGAGCTGTCAATCAAAGAAGAGTTGGTGAAGACAGGGGAAAAACAAGCAGGTGGCAAGGTCACCCTTACTCTCATTTGCACATGAAAATACAAGAAGCAATGGAATGAAACTGAGAGGGAGAAGATGCAGATTAGACATTAGGAAAAACTTCAGAAAGTGAGCGTGATCAATGAATGGAACAGACTGCCTCGAGATGTGGTGAGTTCTCCTTCAATGGAAGTCTTCAAACAGAGGCTTCACAGAGATATGCCTGAGATGTTTTAGTGAGTCCTGCATTGAGCAGGTGGTTGGACACGATGAACCAGGAGGTCCCTTCCAACTCTAGCATTCTATGATTCTTAAGGTGCATGTAAATGATTACCCCCCCGCTTTGAAGCATCGAGCGACAGGACGTAGAACATTCATTCTGTGCTGTCAGAGTCCCTTTAATTTTTGTCATGTTCTACTTTTTAATCATTTCCCATTTCTCTTTCATTCCCTTTGAGAAGCCATATTAACATCTTGAGTTATGGTAATCGATGAACTTGGCTTTCCTGAGAATGAATGGAAGCTGTCATTGGGATTACGCGAGTAGGACTGGACCAGCTTCTTGCCTCATATAGTAAGTGACAAAATGTACATTTCCCTGGAGATAAAATACTGTACTGTAGTCTGGGTGGTTGTGCTGGAAGTTCTCATTCCGGTGTTTATATATCCTGGTTTCCAGTAACGTTCCTTGGTGAAGCAGATCACTTGTGTGGAGGGTGAGGAAGGAATCCAGGGAGTCGTATTGTCTTCCATATGGCAGACAGATGTGATTACATATCATGAACTCTGTTTCCATAAGTGTGCCAAACACATCTGATAGAAATAATTTTATGTTTCCTATTCCCGCAGGACTGAATTGTGGAGTGAAAGTTAGGATACACTGAAATTATAGTAAAATGTCTTTGGTTGTGCTGGTTTCACATTCTGTGCTGCATACATTGCTAAATATAAACTGCTGCACACTTGTAATTTCTACATGCAGACTCAATTATGACCCATTTCTTATAATATTGAGAAAAAATGTAGATACCTTTTACTAGTTAGCTGAAATTATGAATTGTATAATGCCTAAAGATCCCTACAAATTATATCTATTTGTAGTTTATTTCTGATTATTCTCTCTACTTTCCCATAAAGGAGATCGTGAGCAGAAGAACATATTTATTACATTTTTGATATTCTTGGTCCAAAGAACAAAATGTCTGGAGGCTTTCACAACCATCTAGGGCCACACGACCGTGTATTCTCTCATGCAAGGGAATCAGGCAAATTATACTAATCACACTCTCATCACCGTGTGCTCTGATTCTCTCGGCTGAGAAGATGGAGAAAAAAAGTCTCCTTCTCCATTGTTCCAGTCCGTGAAAATTGGACTGCACTCAGAAGTCATCCGAGAACAGTTCAATGTTTTCCACGAGTTCATTGATTTGCACGGCCAAGTGTGATCTGACGCTGCGATTTTTTTCACTCGATCCATAGGGAAAAAATTGGATATGTGCGTAACCCCACAGCATAACATTGGTGCGAGTGTGATCCGATGTTTTGTCAGATTTCACTTGGACCGAAAATACCATCGTCTGCACAAGCTGTATGAATGATTGATGTGATCAATATTGGCAGCTGTCTGTCAGGGATCTGGATCAGCTATTTCAATCGGCTAGTCATCAGTCCCCTTTGATGTACATCATTAGTCATGTGCCACCATAGTAAATGTTCCCCAGGGTTACACCCAGATGGAAGTGGATCTGTTGGGAGCTGGAACCAGCACAGATCTCTTGAAATTGGGACCCTTTCTTAACCCAACTATTTTAGTAAATTGTATATATTTTTATAGTACAGGCAAGAAAAAAGAAGGCACTCACCGATCTAAAAGTTGGCAATCTTTATTCAATCTTCATATAAAAACTTCATGGCCGGGGGAGTGAGGAAAGGAGCTCATGCGAGCAGGAGCAAACGTCAGCCGTTTCGCGCTGTGCTTGCGCTTCTACTAGTCAGCTGACCCTTAGAAGCGCAAGCACAGCGCGAAACGGCCGTCGTTTGCTTCTGCTCGCATGAGCTCCTTTCCTCACTCCCCCGGCCATGAAGTTTTTATATGAAGATTGAATAAAGATTGCCAACTTTTAGATCGGTGAGTGCCTTCTTTTTTCTTGCCTGTACTATTGGAATTGTCTGCTTCATTCTGAAGAGCACCCGATCTGAGCATATGTGGCTGGCAGTATAATGACTGCTGATTAACACCTGGCTCCAGGAGTGGAGCGGCCTTGGCTTTGTTCAGACAGTGCCGTTTTTTGTCTTTTTGGTCGATGGTATATATTTTTATTTTAGACACATAGAAATATATTGTTCCAGTTGGACAAACCCCTTTAAGTTGGTCAGAAACATATATTTTGACTAGCAATTTCGACCTTCAGTCTCATCATCAATCACCATGAACTTATGCCTGTGACTTTCCAACGGTCAAGACAGAAATGAATTTGTTGGCAAGTCTGAAAGATTATATTTCTGTTTCCAATATTCTGCTTTAGGGTATGTGCACGCATTGCATTTTTCAGCGCAGTTTTGTCACAAAAAAATGAAGGATTTACTGTACTAGTATCAGCAAAGTCAATGAGATTCCTGAGGTCCCATGCTCACGTTGCATATTTTTTCCTTGCAAATTTGAAGCATGTCAATTCTTGCCGCGTTTTTGTTACAAATTTCACCCATACCAATGAGTGGGGAAAAATCTGCAACAAAATCCCATGTTATTCCCATTAAATTGCATTTAACAAATGCAGCAGAACTGCACATTTACAGGTGCTTCTCGCTAAATTAGAATATCATCAAAAAGTTAATTTATTTCAGTTCTTCAATACAAAAAATGAAACTCATATATTACATAGTCATTACAAACAGAGTGATCTATTTCAAGTGTTTATTTCTGTTAATGATGATAATTATGGCTTACAGCCAATGAAAACCCAAATATCTCAGTAAATTAGAATACTTTATAACACCAGCTTGAAAAAATGATTTTAAAATCTGAAATGTTAGCCGAATGTTGCATCCGAAATGCAATAACAGGCGATCAAAGGATCGTATCTGCACCAAAATGGTATGATTAAAGTCAGCTCGGCACGCAAAAAATAAGCCCTCACCTGACCCCAGATCCCGGAAAATGGAGACGCTACAGGTCTCGGAAAATGGCGCCATTTCTTATTTTTATTTTTTTGAAACTTTGGAATTTTTTTTCACCACTTAAATAAAAAGTGAACCTAGACATGTTTGGTGTCCTTGAACTCATAATGTCCCTGAGAATCATAATGGCAGGTCAGTTTTAGCAGTTGGTGAACATGGTAAAAAAAAAATCTGTGGAAATGCACTTTTTTTTGCAATTTCATCACACTTGGAATTTTTCCCGTTTTCCAGTACTCGATATGTTAAAACCAAGGGTGTTGTTCAAAAGTACAACTTGTCTCGCAAAAAGCAAGCCCTCACATGGCCAGATTGACTGAAAAATAAAAAAGTTATGGCACCAAGAAAGGAGTGGAGGGAAAAACGAAAACGCAAAAACTGAAATACCCCTGGTCGTTAAACTTGATAATATTGGTGTCATAAGCCAAATATCTTACATGATTGGGGTGCCAAAAGTCCTCCAAAGTATACTAAGTATATATTGTTAGATTTTAACATGCCTGATCCTTTTTTTCTGTCAGAGATAATCTGCTCCAATAGGAGTGTGACTTTAGAGTAATCCCCTCTTGTCCTTGAAATAAGCATGCATGCTTCGCCTTGCCAAACATGCATGTTCATGATGGAGCCATTTTTCGATACGGATACAGAAGGGGTGGACCTGACAAAATTTCCTGCGTAAAACTACTTTTTACTTTGCTACACATGAATGCACTTGCACCATATACTTTAAATAAACTTGTTTGGGTGGAAAAATAAAACCCTTTTCCTTAATAATAACAAGCTTGGCTGAAAAAGTAGACATAATAACTGCTGAAGCCACATGTGAGAACCTCATGAGCCCTTAACCCTTAATTTTAGTTACGATGTACTGACATTTGGACCTTATGTTTTATTGTGTAGGAACCCTCAGTCCTCCTGTGTAAACCTTGTTAGAAGCCTCGTCGCACACATGTAGGGCTGTCATTGCTGTAGGGTGCTTGTGTTACTTACTGTCTGTCAATAATTAGTTATTCCACATTGTCTTTGATAATTGTAATGAAGGGAAATCAGTTTTTTTAGACTTTTTGAGAAATACTTTCTTTATATTCGGCGTTCTGCTTTTACAGAATAAAAATGTAACAACTGTTCAATGGGTCAAATATAAGAAAAATATATTTTTGTGCCATGTTAGCCAGTGGATAAAAAAATATTAAAAATTGAGAGTCCTCAATTGTTGATACCCTTCAAATCTGGTGTTAAACTATGCCTGATGAAGAGACTTGAGTCGTCTCAAAAGCTTTCTATTTGATGCCAAACTTTTCCTTTAGCCATTAAAAAGCATCATCCACTGAGGACTCTCAATTTTTAACATCTTTCATGAAGTCAATAGTTTTTTTTTCTGTCAATATGTGTCTGCTGTGGTGACTGTCATATTCGTCCGCACTTCCAGCATATTAATTAACTTAGATGATGGTTTCACATAGTTTTTGCACTGATTTTCCCAATGTTTTTGCAGCAAAACACTCTGCACCCCGATGTTAGTGTTACCCACCTACTGGTTTTACTTCCTTCCCCTTTTGCTGGCTCCCTGTGTGCTAGCCTAAGCTTGGTTATGGTGGTATACTGGCAAGCACAACGTCCTCACCAAGACCTTTTCAAGACCAGCTCAGGCACCCACATGTGCCTATTTAGAAAACATTGTTTCTAGTGGTCTCTTGTTTGCCAGGATTTTGCTTCTCCTTCCACTTGGCGCAGCTCCAGGTAAATATCTAATTCTCTTCTGCTGCTCTTGCATTCTATTCTACCAGTGTTATTTTCAAGCTCATTTTTGCTCATCTAGGTATTTTCCATGTCTATCAATGTGCAGTCCAGATTACAGATTACCAAATGCTCACTATAGTTCTCTGCATTAGCCACACCTCAGTTTCTGCTCTCAAGGTAACACAACTATTCTGGCAAGATACTAGCTTACCAATACATTTGTGTGGCTGAGTCACTTCTCATGGACAAGCCATGGTAGTCAAGGAGTCTGAAAACAAGAGCCAGGAGGGTACTTCATAAACAAAGTGAAGAGACAAACACATAGTCAAGTCATAGTCCAGAGTCAGAATTCCATGGTCAGAATGCGTCAAGGCCAAAGGGATAATACAAACAGGTAGTCAAAAGACAAATCCAAGGTACAGCAACAAAAGATCAGATTGTCTGAATTCAAAGCACAGAGAAAAAAACACTCAGCTGAAAGCTACGACTGGAAACTATCTGGGACTGACAGCTTTGTGAAATAGGTATGTAATCACTAAGAACAGGGAACACCTGAAGTAAGCTCAGCACCTCTAAGTCTCAGATTGGACTGCTGAGCTGTCAATCAAAATATCGACAGCTCACCTCTAGTGATGAGCGAACGTGCTCAGATAAGGTGTTATCCGAGCATGCTCCGGTGCTAACCAAGTGTCTTCGGCATGCTCGAAAGATATGTTCATGTCTGCATGTCTCATGGTTGTTCGACAGCTACAGCACATAAAGGGATGGGCTAACAAACAGGTAATCTTTGCATGTGTTGCAGCTGCAAGACATGCAGGGTCGGGGACTAGTACATATTTTGCGAGCACACCGAAGGCATACGGATAGCACATGAACATGATCGGATAACACCTCATCCGAGTACGTTCACTCATCACTACTCAGCACATCTTTACACTAGATTGGATGACTGAGCTGTCTATCAAAATACCGACAGCTCAGCATGCCCATGCACAAGACTGGATGACTGAGCAGTCACTCTCTGTGTCCAAGATACATCTAGCAGTGGCATCATGACAGTACCCCATCTTCTTGGGACCCCAAGTTTCCCAGAAAATTTCAGATGTAAGTCCCTGATTAACCGATCGGCCTTCACATCTCGAGCTAGGACCCGGGATCTCTCCTCAGTCCAGTGGATGAGGTATTGGAGGGAATTTCAGACCCTACGAGAATCCACAATCCTCTAAAATCATACTTCAAGCTACCATTGACCGAAACCAGAGGAGGTGGGGATGAGGGAGACACTGCCGAAGGGACGAACTCCTTTAATAGGGATTTATGGAAAACGTTAGGGATGCAAACGGATAGAGGAAGCTTTAATCTTATCACCTCCAGATTCTCATATCGAGCAATAAACTTGGCACCCAACCTCGCTGACCGCACTTTAAGTTTAATATTTTTAAGTGGCAATCAAATCTTATCACCAATTTTAAAGACAGGACCCACCTAAGATTTTCTATTTGGCCTTCCATTTTTGGCAAATCTGAGCGGCCCCAATACTCTTTTGCACCTCCCTCCAGACATCCCCAAGTCTCTGTACAGTGACCTCAACCCATGGAGGTTCAGATCTAATCCTAGAAAATTTTCCAAAAAGGGGATGAAAGCCATAATTACAGAAAAATGGCGAGGCTCCAGTAGATTGATTAACCTGACTGTTAAAGACGAACTCAGCAAAAGGTAAGAATGAGTACCAGTTGTCACTCTATGACGTCTTCGGTAATAGAGGGCCTCAAACTGTCCCTTGAACTGTGACCATAACTATCCCTGTCCTGGGGGTATTTTTTAAATGTAGAGAGCATCTGGTCTCAGACCTTACTATGCACCTGTTAATGTCCTAAGCTGTCCCCTCCCACAGGAGGCCTGGGACAGATATGTTAGTGTATAAACACGTAAGACAAATAGGGACAACAAAACGCAACTTACATACAAAAACACTAAGGGCGGGGAGGAATAATGGAAAGGATAGGAATGTACAAACCAAATCGCAATAAGATAAGGGAGAAAGCATACACCCAAAAACAGCATACAACAATCTCCAGCAGCAACTACGAATTCCAACTTCTGCACACCAACTCCAGCAAGCCAGGAAGCAAACTTTCATAAGCAGGAATGAGATGGTCTGGCCAGGTTTTATAGAGAGAGAAAATGAGCAATCAGGAGCAGCTGTGAGATGGAGCTGCATGTCTCTAACCAGCATACATAGAGTTGTTAACCTCTTCAGCGCCAAAACAGTCCATTTAATATGAGGACCAAAACACACAGGCTAAATAGAACACCTGCGATTCACAGTATGTAAAGATCTCCTAACCCAAGATCTACCAGGAGGACATGACACACTCATGACACCAAGCCTCCTGCTGGTTCGCCACAAAGCATCTTAACATTTGTTCCAAAGATTGATTTTTCCTCTCAGTCTGATCATTGTTTTCAGTGTGGTAGGCAGAGGAAAAGACAAGTAATCCCCAGTTTACTACAAAAAGGTCTCCAGAATGTATAGATAATTTGCACTCCCCTATCAGACACAATGTTAAGAGGGACCCTATATAACCTTACAATATGAGAAATAAACTTCCTAGAGAGTATCTCTGCATTAGGTCAACAACCACTCAAACAGGAGTTTTCCCACCAGACAGAGGCAAATCTGTGATGAAATCCATCTATGGTCTTTCTAGAATTGGCAATAGATCCAATTCCCTGGTGGCCAGTTATGACAGACTTTAGCACATGTGCAGACTTGACAAGCAGATACAAATACATTTAATTTTTTTTTATTTGTGCCTGTGTATTTAAGATTGCATCTGTTACAGGAGTTTCATTATTCCATCTTGTGTGGTCTTCCTGGGGTCACAGCTTTGCAGAATGCAATATCATTATGGACAGACACCAAAATGTCTAGTAATTGCATTCCGCATACCTGTGACCCCAGGATGATCACACAATATGTAATAATGAAAATTCTATAATAGATGCAATCTTACATATTCAAGCACAAATAATTTGGACCCTGAAGTAGTGGAAGGAGCAAACGACTCGACTTTATGGATCTCCACTTCCAACTTCAAAGATTCCATGGAAACCACTATGCCCTAAGGAAGAATTTCGGTTCTGGAGGAGATAATGCATCAACTTTCACATTCTTAGACCCCGGCCTGAATATGATAGAGAAATTAAACCTAGAGAAAAGCAAGGACCATCTGGCCTGTCTAGGGGTTAATTGTTTACTAGTAATGTAAGCTAGATTCTTATGATCAGTGAGCGCGGTAACTTGATGAATTGCCCTCTCCAAAAACTGCCTCCTTTCTTCAAAGGCCAATTTAACAGCAAATAACTAACGAATCCAAAACATCATTTCTTTCCACAGACAAGAATTTGTTAGAAAAGAAAAAGCACTTGGACACAGAGCTCTGAATGCCTACAATAAAATGGCCTGACCTCTGAAGCATCCACCTCCACAATGAAAGGTTGTTAGAGATCGGGTTGGATTAGATCAGGAGCATATTGGAACACTCTTCATTTTTTAAAGGGAACCTGTCACCCCGAAAATCGCGGGTGAGGTAAGCCCACCGGCATCAGGGGCTTATCTACAGCATTCTGTAATGCTGTAGATAAGCCCCCGATGTTACCTGAAAGAGGAGAAAAAGACGTTAGATTATACTTACCCAGGGGCGGTCCCGCTGCTGGTCAGGTCAGATGGGTGTCTCTGGTCCGCTGCGGCGCCTCCCATCTTCTTTCCATGACGTCCTCTTCTGATCTTCAGCCACGGCTCCGGCGCAGGCGTACTTTGTCTGCCCTGTTGAGGGCAGAGCAAAGTACTGCAGTGCGCAGGCGCCGGGCCTCTCTGACCTTTCCGGCGCCTGTGCACTGCAGTACTTTGTTGTCAGGTCACAGTCGAGAGCCAGAATTCCAAGGTCAGAATGCTCAATACCAGTTATCCCAAACGCTTGATTACAGTTGTTGTCGCTAAGGGTGGCCCAACCAGTTATTAGGTTAAGGGGGCAATCACTTTTTCACGCAGGGCCCTGTAGGTTTGGATTTCTTTTCCCTTAACTATAAAGACCTTCATTTAAAAACTGCATTCTGTGTTTACTTGTGTTATCTTTGTCTAATATTTACATTTGTTTGGTGATCTGAAACACTTAAGTGTGACAAACCTGCAAAAGAATGGGAAATCAAGAAGGGGGCAAACACTTTCACACAACTGATTGTCCCCCATTTTGCCACTGTTCTTGAATGCATTTAAAGAAATGAATCATTGTACTCACCTTCCCTCCACACCCCCGCCTGTGGGGTCCTCTTCTGAAGCTGGCATCTGACTTCAGTGCGCAAACGACGGAAGAACATGTCACTGCCATCTGTCCCAAGTCAGGTGCATGCCGATATCAGCTGATGGCCTCTGTTTGGCTGGCAGCATGTATTGCTGGGCAGGAACCCGACGGGTCTGTGCACCACAATACAACTGAACTGGATGTGCTTCCGAGGACACACATCCAGTTGAAGTTTCTGCTGGTGTTGGCGGACCGCTCACCTTCGCGTGCCTCCACCTGCATGGGTGACCACAATCGTTATGCCCCTGGCTTTGTAGTACAGTGTTGTAAAATTCGTTGGGGAATCTGTGTCAAAATTCACATGTAAAACATGCAGCTTTTCATTGCAATTTCTCATATCGTTTTGTTGCCAAATGTGCGGAGGATGTTTTTCTCTAAAATGTGAGCATGTATTCTGCATAGAGAAAAAAAAGTAGTTGCAAGATTGTTTTTGATTTTTTTCCGCCAGGGAATAAATATTGTTGCATTGCAAACATGACTATCTAGCAATCCTCTACAACTTTTGATTGGCCCATACAATTAAAAGTCAGAATTGGTCAATTTTGATGAGTTCAGTCAATGGTCTCATGTACGGGAGGCTGTGGGAAATTGCTCACAATCCCTAGAAATATCTATCTATCTATCTTGTACCTTGAAATTGTTCCCAAAAATGAACTATTTATCCCACAACATTATTGCAATTACACGTTTTGTTATACACATATTAATTTCCTTTGTGTGTTTTGAAACAACAGAAAAAAAAAGACAAAAAAGTAAGTTGGACATAATTTCACACAAAAAACCCAAAATGGACTGGACAAAATTGTTGGCACCCTAAGCTTAATATTTGGTTGCCCATACTTTGAATAAAATAATTGCAATCAATTGCTCCCTATAACCATCAACAAGCTTCTATTACACCTCTCAACTGGAATTTTAGAACACTCTTCTTTTGCAAACTGCTCCAGGTCTCTCATGGTTAAAGGATGCCTTCTCCCAACAGAAATTTTAAGATCTCTCCACGGGTGTTCAATGTGATTCAGATCCAGACACATTGCACCTCTCACCTAACAAAAATATTCAACCTTTCCCTCGCTTCCGGTATTTTTCCCTCCTCATTTAAGCATGCCATCATACATCCATTACTTAAAAAACCATCCCTCGATCAAAACTGTGCCGCTAATTATAGACCTGTCTCTAATCTTCCCTTCATCTCTAAACTCCTCGAACGCCTGGTCCACTCCCGTCTTACCCGCAATCTCTCAGATAACTCTCTTCTCGACCCTCTTCAATCTGGCTTCCGCTCTTTACACTCTACTGAAACTGCCCTCACTAAAGTCTCTAATGACCTACTAACAGCTAAATCTAATGGTCACTACTCCATGCTAATTCTCTTGGATCTCTCAGCAGCATTCGACACTGTGGATCATCAGCTCCTCCTCACTATGCTCCGCTCCATCGGCCTCAAGGACACCGTTCTCTCCTGGTTCTCCTCCTATCTCTCTGACCGATCCTTCACTGTATGTTTTGCTGGTTCCTCCTCCTCTCACCTTCCCCTTACTGTTGGGGTTCCTCAAGGATCAGTCCTAGGCCCCCTCCTCTTCTCTTTGTATACTGCCCCTATTGGACAAACAATCAGTAGATTTGGTTTCCAGTACCATCTCTATGCTGACGACACCCAATTATACACCTCTTCTCCTGTTGTCACGCCGACCTTTTTAGAAAACACCAGTGATTGTCTTACCGCTGTCTCTAACATCATGTCCTCCCTCTATCTGAAACTAAACCTGTCAAAAACTGAACTCCTCGTGTTTTCTCCCTCTACTAACCTACCTTTGCCTGACATTGCCATCTCCGTGTGCGGTTCCACCATTACTCCAAAGCAACATGCCCGCTGCCTTGGGGTCATCCTTGATTCTGACCTTTCATTCACCCCCCACATCTGATCACTGGCTCGCTCTTCTTACCTGCATCTCAAAAACATTTCTAGAATTCGCCCTTTTCTTTCTATAGACTCTGCAAAAACTCTTACTGTTTCACTTATTCATTCTCGTCTGGACTATTGTATCTCTCTACTAATCGGCCTCCCTCTTACCAAACTCTCCCCTCTCCAATCTGTCCTGAATGCTGCAGCCAGGATCATATTCCTCACCAACCGTTACACCGATGCCTCTACCTTGTGCCAGTCATTACACTGGCTACCCATCCACTCCAGAATCCAGTATAAAACTACTACCCTCATCCACAAAGCACTCCATGGCTCAGCACCACCCTACATCTCCTCCCTGGTCTCAGTCTACCCGTGCCCTCTGCTCAGCTAATGACCACAGGTTAGCATCCTCAATAATCAGAACCTCCCTCTCCCGTCTCCAAGACTTTACATGTGCTGCGCCGATTCTTTGGAATGCACTACCTAGGTTAATACGATTAATCCCCAATCCCCACAGTTTTAAGCGTACCCTAAAAACTCATTTGTTCAGACTGGCCTATCGCCTCAATGCATTAACCTAATGATCCCTGTGTGGCCTATTTAAAAAAAAAAAAAAAAAAAACAATCAGGTTCCTCGCATCATGTTCTCATTCACTTTATGCAGTTAATAGCCCTCTGTGTCTGTACTGCTACATACTTAGGCAGTTAACTGGTTCATGCAGCTTTACATGAACACCCGATCCTTACACTATGGCCGGTCCGAATAACTAAAGCAATTGTTATCATCCACCTCTCGTGTCTCCCCTTTTCCTCATAGTTTGTAAGCTTGCGAGCAGGGCCCTCATTCCTCCTGGTATCTGTTTTGAACTGTATTTCTGTTATGCTGTAATGTCTATTGTCTGTACAAGTCCCCTCTATAATTTGTAAAGCGCTGCGGAATATGTTGGCGCTATATAAATAAAAATTATTATTGTTATTATTATTATTGCTGGCCAGTGCCACTTCAGAACTCTCCAGCGCTTTATTTCCATCCATTTCTGGAGATGCTTGAAGTATGTTTGGGGTCATTGTCCTGCTGGAAGACCAATGACATAGCACGAAAACTCAGCTTTCTGACACTGGGCACTACAGTTGTACTCAAAAGTTTACATACCACAGCAGATTTTTTGCTTTCTTGGTCTTTTTTCAGAGAATATAAATAACACTATACTTTTTTCTCCACTCATGGTTAGTGGTTGGGTGAAGCCATTTATTGTCAAACTACTGTGTTTTCTCTTTTTAAATTATAATGACAACCCAAAACATCCAAATGACCCGGATTAAAAGTCTACATACCCTGGTGATTTTGGCCTGATAACATGCTGCCAGGGACTCATATCCTGAAGTGCTAGACATGTCCCCTGCTTAAGCCAGAACATGTCCGAGCTCCTCTGAAGTTTGCTAGAGAGCATTTGGATTATCCAGAAGAGTATTCGGAGAATGTCCTATGGTCTGATGAAACCAAAGTAGAACAATTTGGTAGAAACACAACTCATCATGTTTGGAGGAGACAGAATGCTGAGTTGCATCCAAAGAACACCATACCTACTGTGAAGCATGGGGGTGGCAACATTATGCTTTGGGGCTGTTTCTCTGCAAAGGGTCCAGGACGACTGATCCATGTAGATGAAAGAATGAATGGGGCCATGTATCGTGAGATTTTGAGTGCAAACCTTCCATCAGCAAGGGTAGTGAAGATGAAACATGGATGGGTCTTTCTGTATGATAATGATCCCAAGCACACTGTCAGGGCAATGAAGGAGTGGCTTCATAAGCATATGAAGGTCCTGGAGTGGCCTATCCAGCCTCCAGATCTCAACCCCATAGAAAACCTTTGGAGGGATCTGAAAGTCTGTGTTGCCCAGCGACAGGCCTAAAACATCACTGCTCCAGAGGAGAACTGCATGGAGGAATGGGCCAACATACCACCAACAGTGTGTGCCAACCTTGTGAAGACTTACAGAAAACGTTTGACCTCTGACATTGTCGACAATCGATATATAACAAAATATTGATGTCAATTACAGGCCTCTCTCATCTTTTTAAGTGGGAGAACTTGCATAATTGGTGGCTGACTAAATACTTTTTTCCCCACTGTATATATACAGTGGGGCAAAAAAGTATTTAGTCAGTCAGCAATGGCGCAAGTTCCACCACTTAAAAAGATGAGAGGCGTTTGTAATTTACATCATAGGTAGACCTCAACTATGGGAGACAAACTGAGAAAAAAAAATCCAGAAAATCACATTGTCTGTTTTTTTAACATTTTATTTGCATATTATGGTGGAAAATAAGTATTTGGTCAGAAACAAAATATCATCTCAATACTTTGTAATATATCCTTTGTTGGCAATGACAGAGGTCAAACGTTTTCTGTAAGTCTTCACAAGGTTGCCACACACTGTTGTTGGTATATTGGCCCATTCCTCCATGCAGATCTCCTCTAGAGCAGTGATGTTTTTAGCTTTTCACTTGGGAACACGGACTTTCAACTCCCTCCAAAGGTTTTCTATAGGGTTGAGATCTGGAGACTGGCTAGGCCACTCCAGGACCTTGAAATGCTTCTTACGAAGCCACTCCTTCGTTGCCCTGGTGGTGTGCTTTGGATAATTGTCATGTTGAAAGACCCAGCCACGTTTCATCTTCAATGCCCTTGCTGATGGAAGGAGGTTTGCACTCAAAATCTCACGATACATGGCCCCATTCATTCTTTCATGTACCCGGATCAGTCATCCTGGCCCCTTTGCAGAGAAACAGCCCCAAAGCATGATGTTTCCACCACCATGCTTTACAGTAGGTATGGTGTTTGATGGATGCAACTCAGTATTCTTTTTCCTCCAAACACGACAAGTTGTGTTTCTACCAAACAGTTCCAGTTTGGTTTCATCAGACCATAGGACATTCTCCCAAAACTCCTCTGGATCATCCAAATGCTCTCTAGCAAACTTCAGATGGGCCCAGACATGTACTGGCTTAAGCAGTGGGACACGTCTGGCACTGCAGGATCTGAGTCCATGGTGGCGTAGTGTGTTACTTATGGTAGGCCTTGTTACATTGGTCCCAGCTCTCTGCAGTTCATTCACTAGGTCCCCCCGCGTGGTTCTGGGATTTTTGCTCACCGTTCTTGTGACCATTCTGACTGCACGGGGTGGGATTTTGCCTGGAGCCCCAGATCGAGGGAGATTATCAGTGGTCTTGTATGTCTTCCATTTTCTAATTATTGCTCCCACTGTTGATTTCTTCACTCCAAGCTGGTTGGCTATTGCAGATTCAGTCTTCCCAGCCTGGTGCAGGGCTACAATTTTGTTTCTGGTGTCCTTTGACAGCTCTTTGGTCTTCACCATAGTGGAGTTTGGAGTCAGACTGTTTGAGGGTGTGCACAGGTGTCTTTTTATACTGATAACAAGTTTAAACAGGTGCCATTACTACAGGTAATGAGTGGAGGAAAGAGGAGACTCTTAAAGAAGAAGTTACAGGTCTGTGAGAGCCAGAAATCTTGATTGTTTGTTTCTGACCAAATACTTATTTTCCACCATAATATGCAAATAAAATGTTAAAAAAACAGACAATGTGATTTTCTGGATTTTTTTTTTCTCAGTTTGTCTCCCATAGTTGAGGTCTACCTGTGATGTAAATTACAGACGCCTCTCATCTTTTTAAGTGGTGGAACTTGCACTATTGCTGACTGACTAAACACTTTTTTGCCCCACTGTATACATGTACTTCTCACAAAATTAGAATATCATAAAAAAGTTAATTTATTTCACTTCTTCAATACAAAAAGTGAAACTCATCTATTATATAGAGTCATTACAAACAGTGATCTATTTCAAGTGTTTATTTCTATTCATGCTGATGATTATGGCTTACAGCCAATGAAAACCCAAAAGTCATTATCTCAGTAAAATAGAATAAATAAGAAAAAAGCATCTGTAAAGGCTTCCTAAGCATTGAAAAGGTCCCTTAGTTTCTTTCAGTAGGCTCCACAATCATGGGGAAGACTGCTGACTTGACAGATGTACAGAAGGCAGCCATTGACACACTCCATAAGGAGGGTAAGCCACAAAAGGTCATTGCTAAAGAAGCCGGATGTTCACAGAGTGCTGTATCAAAGCATATTAATGGAAAGTTGTGTGCAAGGAAAAAGTGTGATAGAAAAAGGTGCACAAGCAACTGGGATAACCGCAGCCTTGAAAGGATTGTTAAGAAAAGGTCATTAAAATATTTGGGGGAGATTCACAAGGAGTGGACTGCTGCTAGAGTCGTTGCTTCAAGAGCCACCACACACAGACGTATCCAGGACATGGGCTACAAGTGTCGCATTCCTCATGTCAAGCCACTCATGACCAATAGACAACGCCAGAATCGTCTTACCTGGGCCAAAGAGAAAAAGAACTGGACGGTTGCTCAGTGGTTCAAGGTGTTGTTTTCAGATGAAGTAAATTTTGCATTTCATTTGAAAATAAAGGTCCCAGAGTCTGGAGGAAGAGTGGAGAGGCCACAATCCAAGCTGCTTGAGGTCTAGTGTGAAGTTTCCACAATCAGCGATGGTTTGGGGAGTCATGTCATCTGCTGGTGTAGGTCCCCTATGTTTTATCAAGCCAAAGTTCAAGACCAAAGTCAACACAGCCGTCTACTAGGAAATTTTAGAGCACTTCATGCTTTCCTCTGCCGAAAAGCTTTTTGGAGATGGAAATGTCATTCTCCAGCAGGACTTGGCACCTGTCCACACTGCCAAAAGTACCAATACCTGGTTTAAAAACAACAGTATCACTATGCTTGATTGGCCAGCAAACTCGCCTGACTTTAACCCCATAGAGCAGGCGTGGGGAACTCAGGCCCCAGGGCCATTTATGGCCCTCAATGACCTTTTATCAGGCCCCCGAGCAGATTCTCAGGGACTGCGTTCCTGGGCAAGGAGCTGTATTTTGATTGCCACAAGCTCATTAATTTCTTCATGCTCTTTTAGCACACACAGGCAGTGTTCACTACTGAACATTGAAGGGCATGCAAAGAAAGATTATGTCCTGAAACCAGTGCCAGAGTCAAGATGTACTTTGTGGGCGGGGTTTGTATGGCCCCCGGAGGAAGGTATAAATATCCAAATGGCCTTTTGCAGAAAAAATATTCCCCATCCCTGCCGTAGGGAATCTATGGAGTATTGTCAAGAGGCAGATGAGAGACACCAGACCCAATAATGCAGACGAGCTGTAGGCTGCTATCAAAGCAACCTAGGCTTCCATAACACCTCAGCAGTGCCACAGACTGATCGCCTCCATGCCACACCGCATTGATCCAGTAATTGTGCAAAAGGATTCCCGACCAAGTATTAAGTGCATTTACAGAACATACATTTCAGTAGGCCAATATTTCGGATTTTAAAATCATTTTTCAAGCTGGTGTTATAAAGTATTTTAATTTACTGAAACAAACACTTGAAATAGATCACTCTGTTTGTAGTGACTCTATTTAATATATGACTTTCACTTTTGTATTGAAAAACTGAAATAAATTAACTTTTTGATGATATTCTAATTTTGTGAGATACACTTTTATATAAGTAGTAAATGATAGCAGCAGATTTCAATAAGATCCTCACATAACGAGTGATGGCTTTACACTTATTTTTTTTGTTTGTGTGTTTATGAGTAATTGTGGTTACTTATGGAAGTGGTTTGAGCCCCACCTTTCAGAATGAATTTGCTGGTGGCTAATCTGTTACCTTCTGTGTTGGATCTGCAAGTCATTTATCAGTAAAATGGAAAATGTTTAAGAACATCCTAAATAGGCAGTGTAAGCGGTTTATACCTTGTGGGAATAAAAGGACTAGAAATAGGAAAAACCCAATGTGGCTAAACAAAGAAGTAAGACAGGCAATTAACAGTAAAAAGAAAGCATTTGCACTACTAAAGCAGGATGGCACCATTGAAGCTCTAAAAAACTATAGGGAGAAAAATACTTTATCTAAAAAACTAATTAAAACTGCCAAAAAGGAAACAGAGAAGCACATTGCTAAGGAGAGTAAAACTAATCCCAAACTGTTCTTCAACTATATCATTAGTAAAAGAATAAAAACTGAAAATGTAGGCCCCTTAAAAAATAGTGAGGAAAGAATGGTTGTAGATGACGAGGAAAAAGCTAACATATTAAACACCTTCTTCTCCACGGTATTCACGGTGGAAAATGAAATGCTAGGTGAAATCTGAAGAAACAATGAAAACCCTATATTAAGGGTCACCAATCTAACCCAAGAAGAGGTGCGAAACCGGCTAAATAAGATTAAAATAGATAAATCTCCGGGTCCGGATGGCATACACCCACGAGTACTAAGAGAACTAAGTAATGTAATAGATAAACCATTATTTCTTATTTTTAGGGACTCTATAGCGACGGTGTCTGTTCCGCAGGACTGGCGCATAGCAAATGTGGTGCCAATATTCAAAAAGGGCTCTAAAAGTGAACCTGGAAATTATAGGCCAGTAAGTCTAACCTCTATTGTTGGTAAAATATTTGAAGGGTTTCTGAGGGATGTTATTCTGGATTATCTCAATGAGAATAACTGTTTAACTCCATATCAGCATGGGTTTATGATAAATCGCTCCTGTCAAACCAATCTAATCAGTTTTTATGAAGAGGTAAGCTATAGGCTGGACCACGGTGAGTCATTGGACGTGGTATATCTCGATTTTTCCAAAGCGTTTGATACCGTGCCGCACAAGAGGTTGGTACACAAAATGAGAATGCTTGGTTTGGGGGAAAATGTGTGTAAATGGGTTAGTAACTGGCTTAGTGATAGAAAGCAGAGGGTGGTTATAAATGGTATAGTCTCTAACTGGGTCGCTGTGACCAGTGGGGTACCGCAGGGGTCGGTATTGGGACCTGTTCTCTTCAACATATTCATTAATGATCTGGTAGAAGGTTTACACAATAAAATATCGATATTTGCAGATGATACAAAACTATGTAAAGCAGTTAATACAAGAGAAGATAGTATTCTGCTACAGATGGATCTGGATAAGTTGGAAACTTGGGCTGAAAGGTGGCAGATGAGGTTTAACAATGATAAATGTAAGGTTATACACATGGGAAGAAGGAATCAATATCACCATTACACACTGAACGGGAAACCACTGGGTAAATCTGACAGGGAGAAGGACTTGGGGATCCTAGTTAATGATAACCTTACCTGGAGCAGCCAGTGCCAGGCAGCAGCTGCCAAGGCAAACAGGATCACGGGGTGCATTAAAAGAGGTCTGGATACACCTGATGAGAGCATTATACTGCCTCTGTACAAATCCCTAGTTAGACCGCACATGGAGTACTGTGTCCAGTTTTGGGCACCGGTGCTCAGGAAGGATATAATGGAACTAGAGAGAGTACAAAGGAGGGCAACAAAATTAATAAAGGGGGTGGGAGAACTACAATACCTAGATAGATTAGCGAAATTAGGATTATTTAGTCTAGAAAAAAGATGACTGAGGGGCGATCTAATAACCATGTATAAGTATATAAGGGCACAATACAAATATCTCACTGAGGATCTGTTTATACCAAGGAAGGTGACGGGCACAAGGGGGCATTCTTTGCGTCTGGAGGAGAGAAGGTTTTTCCACCAACATAGAAGAGGATTCTTTACTGTTAGGGCAGTGAGAATCTGGAATTGCTTGCCTGAGGAGGTGGTGATGGCGAACTCAGTCGAGGGGTTCAAGAGAGGCCTGGATGTCTTCCTGGAGCAGAGCAATATTGTATCATACAATTATTAGGTTCTGTAGAAGGACGTAGATCTGGGGATTTATTATGATGGAATATAGGCTGAACTGGATGGACAAATGTCTTTTTTCGGCCTTACTAACTATGTTACTAAAATAAAGAAACAGACAAGTAATAATACAAATGCTATCATAGTTGTATTTTATATGTTTCTATGCTTTTACACCTTTCGATGCATATGCAAGGAGCATTTCCCCAATTCACCCCTAACCACCTTACAAGATATGGTAGTCTGTCAAATATTTAAATATTTAATTTAACACTTTATTTTCCCTTATCTATATTTAGTAAACGTGGTTGACAAACAAAATGGCTACTTCAGCATCGCAGATTGATTATAATATGTCTATAATATGTGTAGTCATAGAGTTATGCCAGGAAGTTTGGTAGATTTACCATCCAGGGGTTTCGATTTGGGACTAGGCTTTCCAAGAATGGTGCTATGTAGCAATGCTGGATCATCTCTGATGTGGTTCTGTTTTGGGAAGAGTCCAAATTAGATGAGGCTCATTTATTCAATGTTTGTTGGGGCCACCAATGGTTATCCACAATCCGCTTATCAGTAGCATGGTGGCTCAGTCATTAGCACTGATTGTGTCTTTCCAGCGCTTAAGCCCCCCTGCTCAAATTCCCTCCACCAGCAACATCTACAAGGAGTTTGTATGTTCTACCCGTGTTTGTGTGTGTTTCCTCCCAAACTCCAGACATACTGCATAGGCAAATCTAAGTTTATTAGACCCAAGGAAAAAACTAAGTTTGGGGCAAGGTCATATTCACAGCTTAAGTGATTTGAGTATGCAAATTGCCTCTTCTGAGAAAAAGAGGACTTAGACTCTATAGCGCCACCTGTTGGAAGTAGCGATTCTACAAGTCACAATCAACCCTTTAACGAGTCGTGCAATATGACTTAGGATAAAAGCCAAATCAATATCTCAGTTCGCAGACACGGTGTTTCGGGCTGTTGGCCTTCATCAGTGCGAAGCATGAGAACTGATTTGGCTGATTTGAGTAGTCATCATGCAACTGCTCATACGCGATTTACACACATTTACGTGCCGACCAGCTGCTCTTCCTAATTCTCTCAATGTTCAGTGCAAAACTACAGCTCTACTTCATTGAGAAGAAGGAAAAGGGATAGATAATAAAACTGACTCCTAGAATATATTAATGCCCTTTCCAAGTGCCATAGAAAACAGTGCCCATATTTTACCCCCTAGAATATAATAATGCCCCCTATTTGCACAATACCCAAAGTGCCCCTATTCCAATAAGTGCCCACTTAACATTTCATAATGTCCTCTGAGTTCCCCCTTTACAGCTCCCCTATACACAGTATGATGGGTCCTCTACAGATCCCCTATGTACAGTGCGATGGGATCACAATTCAGTTATACACAGCATGATGCCTTCACAGCTTCTCTACATACAGTAAAATGTCCCCACAGCTTTCATATATGTAGGGGGTTTGATATATTACGTTTATACCCTTGCTTCTTCCCCTTGTCCCATTGCCCACAGATTATTAGTGTTGGATTATTTGTTAACGCATGTTGGTACTGCTACAGGATTTAGTGTAATACCACTCTTATACAATGGTGCTGCTATATTGTTAGGTGTATTACGTGTCTTGTTAAATATATTTTATATGTTATATTGTTGTATTGATGCTATGTGTAGAACAGAGAAAGCATGGTGTCCAGTTATGGCCACAAGATGGGGTAATATAGCATTCATAGTGTATACGGGGAACTTAGTGTAAGTAAATGGTTAATTGTAGGAGGGGCTACTGTGTGGTAAGCAAGTGTGCATATGTTAGGGAGTTCAGTACGGCCTGGGCACCCGAAGCATCCATATGGGCACTAAGCCCAGGACACCGCAGCAGCCACGTAACGTTTGAAAAGAGAACACAGCCATTCAGAGTCCTATAGGGACAGAAGGATGGTGTACAGCAGCAGAGCTACAGCAGTTTGGACTGGAGGAAAAGAAGCGGTCCAGGAAAGTACAGGGCAAAGATGGTTCAAGATGTGGCAGATCATTGCATGGGCAGATACTCAGATCCGGCGTGAAACGGATGAGGGAAATCCCAGAAAGAGTCTAGACAAGGAGAACGCTGCGGTACCGCCTAAGGCATTATTACCCCATAATGTACTGAAGGATGTAGAATTGAATACAAGGAAGATGCAGGATGTGTACTGTATGAAGCCTGATGTTTATGCTGATTCTGACAAGAATGTGCTGCAAAGCATGTCAAGTAAAGTTCTTCGTTTTGCAATTGAACCGGACTGTGTCTCAGTTCTTGTGAAATTGATTACAGAAAGTTCCCAACACCGCAGAGGAGTTCCTGACGGTGAGGAGAGAGAAGACACAGGTATGCTGACAGAAGAAAGTTGTTTTTCTGTGAGAGGAGGCCAGGACACAAAAGCCCTGTGTCCTTGGCCATGACTACAGTCCTGGCTGACCCTTACATATACACAGTGTAATGGGACGGCATCTACCCTCAATAGAGCATGATGTCCCCACAGCTCAACTATACTCATGATGTCCCCACAGCTTCCCTCTACAAGGTATGATGCCCCCAGCTTCCCTTTAGACAGTATGATGGGTCCACAGCTCTCTTCTATACAGCATGATGTCCCTATAGACCTCGTTAAACAGTATGATGTCCCACAGCTACGCTCTACACAGTATATTGACCCCACAATTCTCCTATATACAGTATGTTACCCCAAACTGGATGATGCCTCCACAATAGTCCCCACACTGTATGATGAGCCCACAGTAGCTTACACACTGCAGAATTGCCTCACAGTAGCACCCACACTATATAATTGCCTCTTAGTAACCCCACTCTGTGTAATAGCCCCTTATTAGCTCCACACCATGTAATGGTCGCTTAGAAGTACCCACACTCTTTGAGGGCCCCCATGATGTATCATGGACCCCTCACTGTAGCATGGCCCCCTTAGTGACCACCATGCTGTGTGATGACCCTTTTAGTAGCCTCCACTATGTATGAGGGCCCCCTTAGTAGCTCCTGTGAAGCACAACATGGGAGAGATCATGCAGAATCCGTCTGCTGCCACCACTTGTGAAGGATAACGCTGGAGAGATTACGCAGAATCCCATCACTGCCACCACTTGTGAAGGATGGCACCAGAGAGATAACGTAGAATCCTACCACTGCCACCACATGTGATGATCCCACACCTCACCACCCCGAGTGACGTCACTATTATGTCAGACGGATCACGTAATGCGGTCTCCACACTTTCACTATCTTAATGTTCTGCAACCCCTGGGGACATGTAAGGTCAGCTTGGTACAGTTTTACACAGATGTCCTTTGTCCATACAGGGTGGCCCACACAGTCACTGACGTTGCCCTACACTCGCTCCCAACCCTGAAAGGTTGATAGGCCCCTTTCAGTAGCACCAGTAAAACAGGGCCTAGTCAGCCCAGTAGGACTGCCACCAGTTCCCCATTGGATATAAACCCTG
Source organism: Ranitomeya imitator (assembly GCF_032444005.1). Lineage (NCBI taxonomy): Eukaryota > Metazoa > Chordata > Amphibia > Anura > Dendrobatidae > Ranitomeya > Ranitomeya imitator. Next base: position 136,783,035 of record NC_091289.1, on the reverse strand, counting down.
TCTGTTATCAGGATTATATCAGGCAAGAAACCAGCTCTGGTAGTATGGAAAGTTAAACTGAGAAAAGGATGTGTAGATTCATGGATCGAGAGAAAAGAGCAACCCAAGGTTATTTAATCGCCTTAAGTGTCCACTAGACACTATTTCACTATATACACAATGATTATACATATATGGTATGTATATACTATACATATGGTCAGATATGCAAATACAATAGTGGTAGGACAAAAGATATAAGCAGATGGATCATTTCAATTACCAGATGATGTTCGATCATGTGTGCGCTGGGCCGCAGAGGGCAAGGGCAGCCTGCCGTCTCCTTGGTCCTTCACAGCACATTACTTGCGTGGCCCCCACTGTCGAAATGGATTGCATGCATAACAGAGAGAGACTACATTGCCTTACATTAGTCTTTATCCCCTTGGGTCACTCCCCTTCTGCCCTCTGGACTGAACCTAAATCTCATCCTCTTACCTCTGCAAATAAACCCTCCAAAACCTAAGATCGGTCATAATCCCTCAATAGACAGTCCTAAGGAGGCGGTTTTGGCGCCATTGAAACTGGCACGATCCATGCTACGCTTTAAGATCAAACACAGCTTTGCTATCTGGTTTCTACTAGCAGGTCTATGTATATCCATACCCTTTGTTGCTAGAACGGGTTGAGACTCAGGCCGGCGTTTGCCACATTCAGAGATCTTGGAAATGTACACGATGTACAGTTAGGATGTTTCACTATCTCCACAAATCTTTAGGAAATTATGTTTCTGGAATGTTCTAGAATGTGTCTGCAGTTTCAGTAGGGCTATATATGGCAAACATGCCTTTGGCCTGTTCTGAGCTGGTCAAGGTGTGTCCAAACTTTTGGTCTGTACTGTATGTGTACAGGATCAAAACCAGTAATGGTACATGAATACAGCACCAAAAACCCCATCAGTGCAATAATACATGATCATGACCCATTATCTGAACAGGAATGCATCACCAAAATCATCATTAGTACATTAATACATCAACAAATTTAGTACAATGATCAATTGCATTGTCAGGTCACCATCTTATACAACTGTATTACATAAACATACAACTCCCTGTACAGCTCTGGCAAAAATGAAGAGACCACCACATCAAATCCCTGTCATGGCAGCCCAATCTCCAGACCTGAACCTAATTGAAAACCTCTGGAATGTAATCAAGAGGATGATGGATAGTCACAAGCCATTAAACAGAGAACTGCTTACATTTGTGCCAGGAGCAGTGTGAAAGACTGGTGGAAAGCATGCCAAGACGCATGAAAGCTGTGATTAAGAATCATGGTTATTCCACAAAATATTGATTTCTGTACTCTTCCTGAGTTAAAACATTAATATTGCTGTTTCTAAATGATTATGAACTTGTTTTTTTTTTTTTGCATTATTTGAGGTCTGAAAGCACTTTATTTTAATTTTGACCATTTTTCTTTGTCAGAAAAAAATACAAACTTTATTGCTTGGAAATTGAGAGACATGTTGTCAGAAGTTGATAGAATAAAAAAAACAATTTATATTTTACTAAAAAATATACCTATAAAGAGAGAAATCAGACAAACTGAACATTAAGGCTAGGTTCAGATTGCGTTAGTGCAATCCGTTTAGCGCCTAGCACTAGTGGATTGCGCTAACGCAATGTGTTGTAAAGGGGTCGCATTAAACGTCACCGCTCTCGCAGATCACCGATCTGCGAGAGCGGGGAACGGACCGCGGGCGCGCCTCGGACGCTGCAAGCAGTGTCCGCGGCGCCCCACAAAACACCGGCACATCGCTAGTGATGCGTGCCCCCATTGCTGTTAATGGGCACGCTAACGGACGCGTTGCACGGCGTTAATTTCGCCGTGCAACGCTGTCCGTTAGCGCGGTCCCATTAACGCAATGGGAACCTAGCCTTAGTAGAGGGCTCTTAATTTTTTGCCAGAGCAGTATGTCCTTATTAATGGTAAGGAGATATTTGGAGTTGTTGTTAACTGTCCCCATCAGACTGTGGACCATACAGGAATCACTGTACTGATGAGACATCGTCAGTATCACAAATAACCAATTACTTCTTTATACTTTATAGGTGACATATTCTCTAGTTGCAGTCATTCTCTTTTCTTTACCATATTGTCCAGATGCCATGATGACTTTTCACATTGGTAGTTCATCCTTGTAGTCTGCTCTCTTCTCCTGTCTTCAGCAACACATCATGACACATTGCCCTTAAAAATAACAGTGTCATTATAATCCTCCAAAATAAAAATATATCTGCTCTATTCTGAATTCCCTTGAATAAATAGTTGCCCCTCTCTGTGCTCTCTGCACAAAATATTACCCTCACACTGTCCTTCTGATTGTATATTGCCTCTACACTACAGTATACTCTTCTATAAAATATCTCCACACTGTCCGTTCTTATGAAATATAGCTACCACTGTCCACCTTTATTACCTATGACTGCCACATTATCCTCCCTTATTAGCTATAACTGCCCCACTTTCCGCTCTGATTAGTGATAACCAGTATACTGTCTAAAATGTCCCCCATCATGTTGCCCACTTTCCATATTGGGTCCCTTCACACTGTGTACCTCCTCATCCCCACTATTCATACTGTGTCCTCCTTGCTGTGTCCACTTACAATGTCCCCCCATGCTGCTGTATCTCTATACTGCCCCTCAGTTTACCCAGTCCCTCACTTCCCATCTCCATACGGACTCCTCACACTTTTCAACCCCATACTAACCCCTAACACTTTCATCTCCATATTGTCCCCTTACACTTTTTCCCGCTCATACTGTCCCCTTATACTCCATCCCCAAGCTGTCCCTTCACACTTCCCCATCATACTGTCCCACTCACACTCACTCCATTCTGTTCCCTCACATTCCCCCATACTATGTCACACTAGTCCCTCCCATACCTCCCCATCACACTGTTCTCCCCTATACTATTCCATCAATTCCCCCATACTGTCCTCTCACACTTTTCTTTCCACATATTGTTACCGCACACACCCTCATATTCCTCCAATACCCCAAAGCCATATAACATCTTTTACTTTTCTCCCCATCCTGTCCCCTCACCTTTTGTCTCCCTTTACTGTCACCTCACACGTTTTTCCCCATACTATCCCTTCACAGTATTCCCCAATACTGTCCCCTCACACTTTTCTTCCCCGTACTATTCCCTCACACTCCCCCATATTGTTATCTCACACTTTTAATCGCATACTGTCCCCTCACATTATGCCCATACTGTCCTCTCACATTTTCTCTCTCATGCTGTCACCTCACACTTTTCTCCCCATCATGTCGCCTTGCACTTTTATTTCCCCTTACTTTCCCCTCACACATTTCTCCCCCATACTGTCCTCTCACACTATTCGTCCCATACTGTCCCAGCACGTTATCTCCCCATACTGTCCCCTCACACTTCTCATACTGAGAGCTCACCCTTTTAACCCCATTTTGTTCTCTTACTTTCCCCCCACTATATCCCCTCAAAAAGTCCCTCTCCCCCAATAAAACACCTTAGTTTCCAGCTGTATTGGGGCACTTACCCAATCACCTGCATGTGTAACATCAGGGGTGTGATCAGCTGATCTGATCACACTGCTGACACCACCCTGACCTGTAAAGGTACCGTCATACTAAGCGACGCTGCAGCGATACCGACAACGATCCGGATCGCTGCAGCGTCGCTGTTTGGTCGCTGGAGAACTGTCACACAGACAGCTCTCCAGCGACCAACGATCCCGAGGTCCCCGGTAACCAGGGTAAACATCGGGTTACTAAGCGCAGGGCCGCGCTTAGTAACCCGATGTTTACCCTGGTTACCATTGTTAAAGTAAAAAAAACAACCACTACATACTTACCTACCGCTGTCTGTCCCCGGCGCTGTGCTTCTCTGCTCTGGCTGTAAGCACAGCGGCCGGAAAGCAGAGCGGTGACGTCACCGCTCTGCTTTCCGGCTGCCCGGCGCTCACAGCCAGAGCAGAGAAGCACAGCGCCGGGGACAGACAGCGGTAGGTAAGTATGTAGTGGTTGTTTTTTTTACTTTGACGATGGTAACCAGGGTAAACATCGGGTTACTAAGCGCAGGGCCGCGCTTAGTAACCCGATGTTTACCCTGGTTACCAGCGAAGACATCGCTGAATCGGTGTCACACACGCCGATTCAGCGATGTCAGCGGGAGAGCCAGCGACGAAACAAAGTTCTGGACTTTCTGCCCCGACCAGCGATATCACAACAGGATCCTGATCGCTGCTGCCTGTCACACTGGACGATATCGCTAGCCAGGACGGTGCAACGTCACGGATCGCTAGCGATATCGTCCAGTGTGACGGTACCTTAAGAGCCCAGAAATAAGAGCTTTAATTTTACTCACACCTGAAAGACGCTTGTTCAATTGAATTCAGGGAGTTGGCGTTTTCATGTTCTTTAAGCTGTCAGTTTTACAACCAGCTAGGAGAACGGCAAATCCCACTCCTGGGGTGACAGAATACCAATCACCTGGGAGATTTCTTGGACCACTGCATCAGGTGTCCCAGGGGCACCTCCTGTTGAATGTGACTGGGGCAAATCCCCTAGTGCCCTGTCTCCCCAGTTATGACCTTGAATACTGATACAGAATTTTGATTGTGATCCCCAGTGGGGAGAGTGATTATGATGATATCTGTAAAGCGCTTTGAAATATAATTGTACTATACAACTAAAATAAGAATCGTAGAAATCCCTACATATAGGTGCAGCTTCACCATCAGTAACATTTTAAGCCCTACTGATACTTTAAGACTCTTGTAAAAAAAAACTACAGATATACTGTATAAAGCAACCGATTTTACATTTGCAACATGAAAGACTTTCTAATCATTGATGTATTTACAAAGTGAAATTGAACCTTTGCTGACTCATTTTTAGAGGTGGGGTCCAAAGGCTCTAAGTCCCTAGACATAAACCTCAAACTGAGCCTGTACTGTCTGTTTCATCATAACTGTATTGGAGATGGTTTTATGTATTGATGTAGTAGAGATAGAGATTTATATGTCAGTTATCTCTTTACATGTTTTGTGCATTTCAGGTTGCTTCTACAGTGGTTTTTTTGGCTGTAAGGCTGTAGGAAAATATGACATGCACTGCAAATTGTTCTTGTTTGTAGTGGCTTTCTAGCATTTTTTAGGTGATGTGCTGATGTGCTTTTTTGAGTACTTCTTACCCCCCTCCCCCCCCCCAAAAAAAAATAACCTGCATTTGTGTAAAAAAAAGTAGCCCAAAAGTATGTTTGAAAAACCCAACACCATGAAAAATACTGGAAAAAAAATTGGGAGAAGCACGTCACCGCTGTGCTTTCCGGCCGCTGTGCTTACACAGGGCAGAGAAGCAGAGCGCCGAGGGACAGACAGCGGAAGGTAAGTATGTAGTGTTTGTTTTTTTTACTTTTACGCTGGTAACCAGGGTAAACATTGGGTTACTATGCGCGGCCCTGCGCTTAGTAACCCGATGCTTACCCTGGTTACCGGCATCGTTGGTCGCTGGAGAGCGGTCTGTGTGACAGCTCTCCAGCGACCAAACAGCGACGCTGCAGCGATCCGGATCGTTGTCGGTATCGCTGCAGCGTCGCTTAGTGTGACGGTACCTTAAGTTAACTACAGGTATTGTCAGGTTGGTGCTGATACACTGATTAAAATGATACCTGAGGTGAATAAATCTGTTTGTGGTTATTGTGTAATCAGTGCTAAAAGTTTTCAGTTAATGAGATGCACGTGCTCCACGGGCGGTACTGTAGGCAGAGTCTTATTTTCCTGCTCTAAGCCACAGAAACCAAGGAAAGACCTGCTCACAAGCTGCCCTGAAGCACAAATAGTCTGTCTCTATAATGAGGAACATGTCTGTGCTCCAGGGCAAGACCAGTGGCGTATCCGGGGTGGGGGGCAGCCGGGGCATGTGCCTCGGGCGCAGCCGACGGGGGTGCCAGCGGGCCGCGTGATGATTCGGAGGTCCAAGGAGGCTCGGGTGGGACTGCATTTGTCCCGCAGCAGAGCCCCTCCACCGCAGAGAGCCACACACCACAGCTATTGCTTCCGCAGCTCTGTGCGCACAGGAGCTGTGATGAGGTCACAGGAGGAGAGGAGTCAGGAGTCACATGATCAAGGGCCTCTGTGTAGTGCAGGACTCTGCTGGTTGTCATGCTGGACGAGGGTAAGCTTTTGTGTGGGGTCAGGAGTGGTTTGTGTGGATGTAGCAGAGCCGTGTGTGTACGAGGTGTACAGAGCGGAAGCCGCGTGTGCAAGGTGTATGGAGCGGAGTTGGGTATGTACGGAGCGGAGCCATGTGTGTACGAGGTGTACGGAGCAGAACTGGGTGTGTGCAAGGTGCATGGAGCGGAGCCGTGTGTGTACGAGGTGTACGGAGCGGAACTGGGTGTGTGCAAGGTGCATGGAGCGGAGCCGTGTGTGTACGAGGTGTACAGAGCGGAGCCGTGTGTGTACGAGGTGTACAGAGTGGAGCCATGTGTGTCTGAGGTGTACAGAGCGGAGCCGTGTGTGTAAAAGGTGTACGGAGCGGAACTGGGTGTGTGCAAGGTGTATGGAGCAGAGCCGTGTGTGTATGAGGTGTACGGAGCGGAGCCGTGTGTGTACGGAGCGGAACTGGGTCTGTGCAAGGTATATGGAGCGGAGCCGTGTGTGTACAAGGTGTACGGAGTGGAGCCCTGTGTGTACGAGGTGTACGGAGCGGAGCTGGGTGTGTGCAAGGTGTATGGAGTGGAGCCACGTGTGTAAGAGGTGTATGGAGCGGAGCCATGTGTGCAAGGTGTACAGAGCTCAGCCGCGTATGTAGGAATAACTAGGTGTGGCCATTATACTGTACGCAATATGTGTGTGTGTGTTTGTGCGTGCATGTGTAGCGCTGCCGGTGAATGTGCAGAGACGTAAATGGTTTTGTGTGTGTGTACGGGGAGGAGAGGCGAGGGCAATGATGGGGCTGACGGGGAGAGGGCAATAATTGGGATGGAGGGGGAGGAGGAAATGATGGATGTGGAGGAATGGGCAATGATGGAGGTGGAAATTGGAATGGGCATTGATGGTGGTGGGGGGAGAATGCAATGATGGTGGGGAGGAGGAAATCATGGAGGTGGTGGAAAGGGCAATAATGAGGGGGGGAAGAAATGATGGAGGTGGTAGAATGGACAAGGATGGTGGTGGTGGAAAGCACACTGATGATATTGGAGGGGGAGAAAATGATGGAGGTGGTGGAATGGGCAAGTATGGTGATGGTGGCGGAAAGGACAATGATGATGGTGGAGAGGGCAAAGATGGGGATGGTGGGGGAAGAGAAAATGATGGATATGGTGGAAAAGGCAAAGGAGGAATTGATGGAGGTGGTGGAATGGGAAATTATGGGGTGGTGGGGAGAAAGCAATGATAGTGGTGGTGGAGAAGACAAAGATGGAGGTGGTGAAGAGAGCAATGATGGGGTGGGGTAGAGGAAAATAATGGGCATATATGAGGAAACAGTACAGGAGAATGGGGGGCATGTATGAGGAAACAGTACTGGGGAATTGGGGGCATGTATGAGGAAACAGTACAGGAGAATGGGGGGCATATCTGAGGAAACAGTATGGGGGATGGGTGCAGATAGTATGAGGAGCTAATGGGGGAATGTATGCGGACCCAGTATGAGTAGCGATGTGAAAAATGTATGTGGACAGAGTACGGGGAGTGAGGGTGATGGGATGTGTGCAGACACAGTATGGGGAGTCAGGTGAGCAGGCAGTATAGAAAGTGAGGAGTAAATATATGAGGAGACAGTATGGTGAACAGGAGGGATGTGAGAGGAGACAGTATGAGGAGGGAGGGGAATAGTGTGAGGAGACAGTATGGGGGAGAAAAGTGATTGGGCAGAATAGAAACTGAGTAGTGGGTTCGTAGCATGGGGGGACAGTGTAAGGGCACAGCCAGGAGCGGACAGTATACCAAGGAGGAGGGGGGGTCTGATGAGAGTACAGTATAAATACTGGGCTCTATATGGGGGACTGTTATGGCTGGCAATCAGGCAACACAGCGTGCAGTAATCAGCGCACATACAGAGATCTGGCAATAACCAAAAACAATAGGACGAGCTCTGAGACGTGGAATCTCTGTAGACTGCAGTACCTGATCTATCCTCACACAACTATAAGCAGCAGTGGATTGCGCCTAACAACTACCTATGCAACTCGGCACTGCCTGAGGAGCTGACTAGCCTGAAGATAGAAATACAAGCCTGACTTACCTCAGAGAAATACCCCAAAGGAATAGGCAGCCCCCCACATATAATGACTGTTAGCAAGATGAAAAGACAAACGTAGGAATGAAATAGATTCAGCAAAGTGAGGCCCGATATTCTAGACAGAGCGAGGATAGCAAAGAGAACTATGCAGTCTACAAAAAACCCTAAAACGAAAACCACGCAAAGGGGCAAAAAGACCCACCGTGCCGAACTAACAGCACGGCGGTGCACCCCTCTGCTTCTCAGAGCTTCCAGCAAAAGACAATAGCAAGCTGGACAGAAAAAAACAGAAAACAAACTAGAAGCACTTATCTAGCAGAGCAGCAGGCCCAAGGAAAGATGCAGTAGCTCAGATCCAACACTGGAACATTGACAAGGAGCAAGGAAGACAGACTCAGGTGGAGCTAAATAGCAAGGCAGCCAACGAGCTCACCAAAACACCTGAGGGAGGAAGCCCAGAGACTGCAATACCACTTGTGACCACAGAAGTGAACTCAGCCACAGAATTCACAACAGTACCCCCCCCTTGAGGAGGGGTCACCGAACCCTCACCAGAACCCCCAGGCCGACCAGGATGAGCCACATGAAAGGCACGAACAAGATCTGGGGCATGGACATCAGAGGCAAAAACCCAGGAATTATCTTCCTGAGCATAACCCTTCCATTTGACCAGATACTGGAGTTTCCGTCTAGAGACACGAGAATCCAAAATCTTCTCCACAATATACTCCAATTCCCCCTCCACCAAAACAGGGGCAGGAGGCTCCACAGATGGAACCATAGGTGCCACGTATCTCCTCAACAACGACCTATGGAATACATTATGTATGGAAAAGGAGTCTGGGAGGGTCAGACGAAAAGACACCGGATTGAGAATCTCAGAAATCCTATACGGACCAATAAAACGAGGTTTAAATTTAGGAGAGGAAACCATCATAGGAATATGACGAGAAGATAACCAAACCAAATCCCCAACACGAAGTCGGGGTCCCACACGGCGTCTGCGATTAGCGAAAAGCTGAGCCTTCTCCTGGGACAAGGTCAAATTGTCCACTACCTGAGTCCAGATCTGCTGCAACCTGTCCACCACAGAATCCACACCAGGACAGTCCGAAGACTCAACCTGTCCTGAAGAGAAACGAGGATGGAAGCCAGAATTGCAGAAAAATGGAGAGACCAAGGTAGCCGAGCTGGCCCGATTATTAAGGGCGAACTCAGCCAACGGCAAAAATGACACCCAATCATCCTGGTCAGCGGAAACAAAACATCTCAGATATGTTTCCAAGGTCTGATTGGTTCGTTCGGTCTGGCCATTAGTCTGAGGATGGAAGGCCGAGGAGAAAGATAGGTCAATGCCCATCCTACCACAAAAGGCTCGCCAGAACCTCGAGACAAACTGGGAACCTCTGTCAGAAACAATATTCTCAGGAATGCCATGTAAACGAACCACATGCTGGAAGAACAAAGGCACCAAATCAGAGGAGGAAGGCAATTTAACCAAGGGCACCAGATGGACCATTTTAGAAAAGCGATCACAGACCACCCAAATGACCGACATTTTTTGAGAAACGGGAAGGTCAGAAATGAAATCCATCGAAATATGTGTCCAAGGCCTCTTCGGGACCGGCAAGGGCAAAAGCAACCCACTGGCACGTGAACAGCAGGGCTTAGCCCTAGCACAAATTCCACAGGACTGCACAAAAGCACGCACATCCCGTGACAGAGATGGCCACCAGAAGGATCTAGCAACCAACTCCCTGGTACCAAAGATTCCTGGATGACCGGCCAGCACCGAACAATGAAGTTCAGAGATAACTTTACTAGTCCACCTATCAGGGACGAACAGTTTCTCGGCCGGACAACGATCAGGTTTATTAGCCTGAAATTTCTGCAACACTCTCCGCAAATCAGGGGAGATGGCAGACACAATGACTCCTTCCTTGAGGATACTCGCCGGCTCAGATAACCCCGGAGAGTCGGGCACAAAACTCCTAGACAGAGCATCCGCCTTCACATTTTTAGAGCCCGGAAGGTATGAAATCACAAAATCAAAACGAGCAAAAAATAACGACCAACGGGCCTGTCTAGGATTCAAGCGCTTGGCAGACTCGAGATAAGTCAAGTTCTTATGATCAGTCAATACCACCACGCGATGCTTAGCACCCTCAAGCCAATGACGCCACTCCTCGAATGCCCACTTCATGGCCAGCAACTCTCGGTTGCCCACATCATAATTACGCTCAGCAGCAGAAAATTTCCTGGAAAAGAAAGCACATGGTTTGAACACTGAGCAACCAGAACCTCTCTGTGACAAAACCGCCCCTGCACCAATCTCAGAAGCATCAACCTCGACCTGGAACGGAAGAGAAACATCAGGTTGACACAACACAGGGGCACAGCAAAAACGACGCTTCAACTCCTGAAAAGCTTCCACGGCAGCAGAAGACCAATTAACCAAATCAGCACCCTTCTTGGTCAAATCGGTCAATGGTCTGGCAATGCTAGAAAAATTACAGATGAAGCGACGATAAAAATTAGCAAAGCCCAGGAATTTCTGCAGACTTTTTAGAGATGTCGGCTGAGTCCAATCCTGGATGGCCTGAACCTTAACCGGATCCATCTCGATAGTAGAAGGGGAAAAGATGAACCCCAAAAATGAAACTTTCTGCACACCGAAGAGACACTTTGATCCCTTCACGAACAAGGAATTAGCACGCAGTACCTGGAAAACCATTCTGACTTGCTTCACATGAGACTCCCAATCATCTGAGAAGATCAAAATGTCATCCAAGTAAACAATCAAGAATTTATCCAGATACTCACGGAAAATGTCATGCATAAAAGACTGAAAAACAGATGGAGCATTGGCAAGTCCGAACGGCATCACCAGATACTCAAAATGACCCTCGGGCGTATTAAATGCCGTTTTCCATTCATCTCCCTGCCTGATTCTCACCAGATTATACGCACCACGAAGATCAATCTTAGTAAACCAACTAGCCCCCTTAATCCGAGCAAACAAGTCAGAAATCAATGGCAAGGGATACTGAAACTTAACAGTGATCTTATTAAGAAGGCGGTAATCAATACACGGTCTTAGCGAACCATCCTTCTTGGCTACAAAAAAGAACCCTGCTCCCAATGGTGACGACGATGGGCGAATATGTCCCTTCTCCAGGGACTCCTTCACATAACTGCGCATAGCGGTGTGTTCAGGTACGGACAAATTAAATAAACGACCCTTAGGGAATTTACTACCAGGAATCAAATCGATAGCACAATCACAATTCCTATGCGGAGGTAGGGCATCAGACTTGGACTCTTCAAATACATCCTGAAAGTCCGACAAGAACTCTGGGATGTCAGAAGGAATGGATGACGAAATAGACAAAAATGGAACATCACCATGTACTCCCTGACAACCCCAGCTGGTTACCGACATAGAGTTCCAATCCAATACTGGATTATGGGTTTGTAGCCATGGCAACCCCAACACGACCACATCATGCAAATTATGCAGTACCAGAAAGCGAATAACTTCCTGATGTGCAGGAGCCATGCACATGGTCAGCTGGGCCCAGTACTGAGGCTTATTCTTGGCCAAAGGTGTAGCATCAATTCCTCTCAACGGAATAGGACACCGCAAAGGCTCCAAGAAAAATCCACAACGTTTAGCATAATCCAAATCCATCAGATTCAGGGCAGCGCCTGAATCCACAAACGCCATGACAGAATACGATGACAAAGAGCACATTAAGGTAATGGACAAAAGGAATTTGGACTGTACAGTACCAATAACGGCAGAGCTATCGAACCGCCTAGTGCGTTTAGGACAATTAGAAATAGCATGAGTAGAATCACCACAATAGAAACACAGTCTGTTCAGACGTCTGTGTTCTTGCCGTTCTACTTTAGTAATAGTCCTGTCGCACTGCATAGGCTCAGGTTTACTCTCAGGCAGTACCGCCAGATGGTGCACAGATTTACGCTCGCGCAAGCGACGACCGATCTGAATGGCCAAGGACATAGACTCATTCAAACCAGCAGGCATAGGAAATCCCACCATTACATTCTTAAGAGCTTCAGAGAGACCCTTTCTGAACAAAGCCGCTAGTGCAGATTCATTCCACAGAGTGAGTACTGACCATTTCCTAAATTTCTGACAATATACTTCTACATCATCCTGACCCTGGCATAAAGCCAGCAGATTTTTCTCAGCCTGATCCACTGAATTAGGCTCATCGTAAAGCAATCCGAGCGCCAGGAAAAATGCATCAACATTACTCAATGCAGAATCTCCTGGTGCAAGAGAAAACGCCCAGTCCTGTGGGTCGCCGCGCAAAAAAGAAATAATAATCAAAACCTGTTGAATAGGATTACCAGAAGAATGAGGTTTCAAGGCCAAAAATAGCTTACAATTATTTCTGAAGCTCAGGAACTTAGTTCTGTCACCAAAAAACAAATCAGGAATCGGAATTCTTGGTTCTAGCATCGATTTCTGATCAATAGTATCTTGAATCTTTTGTACATTTACAACGAGATTATCCATTGAGGAGCACAGAGCCTGAATATCCATGTCCACAGCTGTGTCCTGAAGCACTCTAATGTCTAGGGGAAAAAAAAGACTGAAGACAGAGCTAAGAAAAAAAAAATGATGTCAGGATTTCTTTTTTCCCTCTATTGGGAATCATTGGTCTGGCTCCTTGTACTGTTATGGCTGGCAATCAGGCAACACAGCGTGCAGTAATCAGCGCACATACAGAGATCTGGCAATAACCAAAAACAATAGGACGAGCTCTGAGACGTGGAATCTCTGTAGACTGCAGTACCTGATCTATCCTCACACAACTATAAGCAGCAGTGGATTGCGCCTAACAACTACCTATGCAACTCGGCACTGCCTGAGGAGCTGACTAGCCTGAAGATAGAAATACAAGCCTGACTTACCTCAGAGAAATACCCCAAAGGAATAGGCAGCCCCCCACATATAATGACTGTTAGCAAGATGAAAAGACAAACGTAGGAATGAAATAGATTCAGCAAAGTGAGGCCCGATATTCTAGACAGAGCGAGGATAGCAAAGAGAACTATGCAGTCTACAAAAAACCCTAAAACGAAAACCACGCAAAGGGGCAAAAAGACCCACCGTGCCGAACTAACAGCACGGCGGTGCACCCCTCTGCTTCTCAGAGCTTCCAGCAAAAGACAATAGCAAGCTGGACAGAAAAAAACAGAAAACAAACTAGAAGCACTTATCTAGCAGAGCAGCAGGCCCAAGGAAAGATGCAGTAGCTCAGATCCAACACTGGAACATTGACAAGGAGCAAGGAAGACAGACTCAGGTGGAGCTAAATAGCAAGGCAGCCAACGAGCTCACCAAAACACCTGAGGGAGGAAGCCCAGAGACTGCAATACCACTTGTGACCACAGAAGTGAACTCAGCCACAGAATTCACAACAGGGGACACAGTGTGAGAGGACAATGTGAAAAGGGGGGCTGGTATGGAAAGGAGAGGTCAGTGTGAAGAGCATGTACCATAAAAGGGACAGTGTGGGGGTCATAATTTGTGCAGACAATATAGTGAGGGGCAATTATTCATTCAGAGCATTATAATGACACTTGTATCTTTAAGGGCATCATGTGGAGATTTTCTGCAAAAGAGCGGAGAAGATGGAGGTCTGCAGAGACGGCTGTGGATGAGAAAACTCATCATGGGATCTGGACAAGATGAAGAAAAGGAGAACGACTCCAGAGGCAACGTCATCTATAAGGTACCTGGATGTAAATGTTATTTGTGATATTGACTAACTCATGTTTTTATTTATGTTAGGAGCATAGGGAATGCCCAGATTTGTGATGAGTCTGCAGTCATTCTTTGTGACTGCAGACTTCTGACTTCTCACAGTGCGCCCTGCATGCTGTCAGGATTGTCTCGTGCTGGCGATTATACATACGTACGGTCACGTGCTGACTAGATATGTGTGGCCCCAGTCAATGAAGGGCACGTCTAGTTGGAATATGGCCAGAGGTATACAAATCGCATGCTTGTGCTGACATGAGTGTCCACTGGCAAGAGAGAATCCTAAAAGTGTCCAGTACATGCGTTGTGAGGATTCAGAAGCTGCGATGCCAGGATTCAGCTCTGCAGGTTCCAGTAGTCGTCACATGGACACTTCACTCATATGCGACTTTCATACTTGTCCTGTGACATCGAGCTTCTCTTCTGCTTCTCTCAGTTTTCGCTGAATATTGAGAGCATTAGGGAGAGCGGCTCGTCGGTACATGACTAAGTGTGCAAATCACTTATGTCCTGGGGGGGGGGGGGGGCAAAATGAATTCTTTCCCCGGGTGCCAGAAACCCTAGATACGCCTCTGGGCAGGACTGTAGGCAGAGTCTTATCTTCCTGCTCTAAGCCACAGAAACCAAGGAAAGACCTGCCCACAGGCCGCCCCGAAGCACAAACATGTTCCCCATCATAGAGACTGAGAGAGAGACAGATTATTTGTGCTTCGGGTGGCCTGGGGGCAGGTCTTTCCTTGGTTTCTCTGGCTTAAGGCCCCGTCACACATAGCGAGATCGCTAGCGAGATCGCTGCTGAGTCACAAGTTTTGAGCCATTTTTTGATCGTTGAGGTCCCGCTGACATCGCTGAATCGGCGTGTGTGACGCCGATTCAGCGATATCTTCACTGGTAACCAGGGTAAACATCGGGTTACTAAGCAGGGCCGCGCTTAGTAACCCGATGTTTACCCTGGTTACCATCCTAAAAGTAAAAAAACAAACAGTACATACTTACCTACCGCTGTCTGTCCCCGGCGCTGTGCTCTGCTCTCCTCCTGTACTGGCTGTGAGCGTCGGTCAGCCGGAAAGCAGAGCGGTGACGTCAACGCTCTGCTTTCCGGCCGCTGTGCTCACACAGACAGTACAGGAGGAGTGCAGAGCACAGCGCCGGGGACAGACAGCGGTAGGTAAGTATGTACTGTTTGTTTTTTTACTTTTAGGATGGTAACCAGGGTAAACATCGGGTTACTAAGCGCGGCCCTGCGCTTAGTTACCCGATGTTTACCCTGGTTACCGGCATCGTTGGTCGCTGGAGAGCGGTCTGTGTGACAGCTCTCCAGCGACCAAACAGCGACACTGCAGCGATCCGGATCGTTGTCGGTATCGCTGCAGCGTCGCTATGTGTGACGGGGCCTTTAGACCAGGAAGATAAGACTCTGCCTACAGTCCCACCCCGCAACACTGGCATCTTATTAACTGAAAACTTCTAACACTGATTACACAAGAACAACAAGACTGATTTCTAGTTTCTAACAGGCTCGCTTTAAATTGGGTCTGTTAACCTTTGGGTAATTTGTTAGTACACACCAGTAAAATCACACTGAATCATGCAGATTTTGTTGTGGTAATGCGGTTTCTCCGCAACTCCACGTGCACACGTTCAATATTTGGTGAGTTTTTTACCTCAGTAATTGTAAGCCAAACCCAGGAGTGGGTGTTAAATTCAGAAGTGGTGACGTGTTTCTGTTAGGCCACCTTCACATGTTCAGTATTTGGTCAGTATTTTACATCAATATTTGTAGCCAAAACCAGGAGTAGCATACAAAAAATATGTAGTCAGCTTCCCAAGCCTTCAATCCGACTTCCCAAAGTCAGCCAACGCCTTGCACGGATCTGGTGGAGTAGCCAAATGATGCACAGCAGAAAGAAAAAGAAAAAAAATCCAGCAATGGGCGTGGGTGAACTAAAAAATAACTTTTATTCCTTATCGTTAAAAAATCATTCCAAGAATATCCTTTGTCGGGCACATAGCTTCATATGAACAGATCAACGCGATTCGACGTTAGTCTTTTTCAAGATCATGAAAAAGACTAACGTCGAAAAGTGTTGATCTGTTCATATGAAGCTATGTGCCCGACAAAGGATATTCTTGGAATGATTTTTTAACAATAAGGAATAAAAGTTATTTTTTCATTCACCTACACCCATTGCTGGATTCTGCTGTGCAAAACCAGGAATGGTTGAAAAATACAAAAGTGGTGACGTGTTTCTATTATACTTTTCATCTGATTGTTTCTCTCCTGGTTTTGGCTTAAGGCCCCTTCACATTAAGCGACGCTGCAGCGATACCGACAACGATCCGGATCACTGCAGCGTCGCTGTTTGGTCGCTGGAGAGCTGTCACACAGACAGCTCTCCAGCGACCAACGATGCCGGTAACCAGGGTAAACATCGGGTAACTAAGCGCAGGGCCGCGCTTAGTAACCCGATGTTTACCCTGGTTACCATCCTAAAAGTAAAAAAAAACAAACACTACATACTTACCTACAGCCGTCTGTCCTCCAGCGCTGTGCTCTGCTCTCCTCCTGTACTGTCTGTGAGCACAGCGGCCGGAAAGCAGAGCGTTGACGTCACCGCTCTGCTTTCCGGCTGACCGACGCTCACAGCCAGTGCAGGAGGAGTGCAGAGCACAGCGCTGGAGGACAGACGGCTGTAGGTAAGTATGTAGTGTTTGTTTTTTTTTACTTTTAGGATGGTAACCAGGGTAAACATCGGGTTACTAAGCGCGGCCCTGCGCTTAGTTACCCGATGTTTACCCTGGTTACCAGTGAAGACATCGCTGAATCGGTGTCACACACGCCGATCCAGCGATGTCAGCAGGAGTCCAGCGACGAAATAAAGTTCTGGACTTTATTCAGCGACCAACGATCTCCCAGCAGGGGCCTGATCGTTGGTCGCTGTCACACATAACGGTTTCATTAACGATATCGTTGCTACGTCACAAAAAGCAACGATATCGTTAACAATATCGTTATGTGTGAAGGTACCTTTACAGATACTGAGGTAAAATACTGAGCAAATACTGAACGTGTGAACATGGCCTTTATACCTTTGCTCTGATTGTTCTTCTCCTCATTTTGGGTTACAGATACAGAGGTAATAAACTCACCAAATACTGAACGTGTACATAAGGTAAATAATCTGCAGGAAGGGTCAGATTACATCTCAGATTTTCTCTGCAGTGTTGGTGAGATTATTTCAGGTTACATCCACATTGTTGGTTCTGTGATACCCAGTGGATTTTTCTATTCATGTGGGCAACCCTTTATAGGGCTTCACTTGTAACTCCACATCATAATCTCAGTAGATCTGCAGAACACTCTGCTTATGTAGTTTCCTTGGTAAGAGCTGTGATAGCATCCTGAGAGGAGGAGCTGGTGGGTGGAGAAGTGGAGAAGTCTACAGTGTAGAGATATACATAACCCTCACAGCTCTGAGGACACTTGTATGGGGACACCACTGAGCAGGAATGAATGCAGATATGAGGTTTCTTCGCGAAGTGAAGGATTTGTCATTTCTGGAATAATTTATCCACATGGGAAGATATTCAAAAAGTTTATTGTCCCGGAGAAGGGAAGTCTGCGGACTGCAAGCCAGAAGTTCACTCTCACACAAAGGTATGGTGTATGGCGGCGACTCTACATACCACTAATCCTAATGGTAGCAGCGCAGTGTATCGTAGCACAGTGATTAGATATGTGGTGGATACAATCAGATATTGCATGATGTACTGTATAATGCAGGCGCCACTTGATAGATTATGTTGGACACAGAACTGAAATGATGTGGCGTTTTTATGTGACGTTAATCACTTTTATGATAAAAGTAATATAGGAGTTATAAGTTTATTGGCTAACCAGAAAAAATGGATTTTCACGATGTGTCTATATTTTATGCTACCACTGACAGTTTTCCCATGGGAATAGCTAGCCTTGCACTGGGTCTTGCAGTATCTTCAATGACTACTGCCCTAGTATTAATAAAAAAATGCTCCGATCCATTACGTTGATTGCCATTTGTCACGAGCCATGATTTTGGAAACATGGAATGAGAATTCAAAGCATCAGAGGGGATATATGATATACGTGATCAGACATAAAATACAGCAATTAATTGATTTGATCAGACAGGTGATGTCTACAGAAATACACATTAATTTGCTTAGAAAGTGCTACCTCTCCTTCAGTCAGTCTCCAGACTTAGGGTACCGTCACACAGTGGCATTTTGATCGCTACGACGGCACGATTCATGACGCTCCAGCATCGTAACAATATCGCTCCAGCGTCGTAGACTGCTGTCACACATTGCAATGTACGACGCTGGAGCGATAATTTCATGACGTATGTGCGATGTAGAAGCCGTTGGTTACTATGCGCACATCGTATACAATATCGTGCACACCATTGTTACACCATGCGATCATGCCGCCACAGTGGGACATTAGACGACGAAAGAAAGTTTCAAACGATCTGCTACGACGTACGATTCTCAGCGGGGTCCCTGATCGCAGGAGCGTGTCAGACACAGCGAGATCGCTGGAACGTCACGGATATATCGCTGGAATGTCACAAATCGTGCCGTCGCGGTCGTAGCGATCAAAATGCCACTGTGTGACGGTACCCTTAGATCCAAAATAGCAATGACAATAAAATAATCATATTCAGGAGTTTTACACTAATCTGTCTGCTGGGGGGCACTGTACCCATACAGGGGTCTGCAGTGTATTTGGATCCCCTGAAGTCTTGCTGGATTATTTGGCATTTTGGGTGCACACTTGCTCTTATCTGCACCTATGTAAACGCATATAGCTGCAACTATTTGTACTTAAGCTAATGGCTCCTTTGATTAACAACAAAACTAATTACCTTCAGTGAATGAGGCTCCTAGACAGAAGGGAAAACTTATGTTAACTACTTTCAGAATCTCAAATACTGCCCTGTAATTAATTTATAAGTTTCGGGATGGCAAATCCTTGAAACTCATTGTGCTTATAGCCTTATTCATGATTTATAAGAACCTATTGCTTTGATCGTACACTATAAAGATCAATGTATTTGGTCCGTCATGTCCATACTGCATAGTCCTCGATGCTTCATTGCTAAAAGAAATGTCCAAAATTAATTAGTATAGCGTGTTATAATAAAAGGGATACCATTGACATTCAGCGTGTCAAAGGCTTCTGTATAGCACTAGCCTATAATACAGCGTTGTACACAGTGTTCTCACATCAGAACTGTCACTCTCCCATCATTATCCAGGTGAATATGGGGGAAGGGGTAACATACTCCCACCAGTCTAGTATTGAATCACTTACTATACTACCCAAACATATGTATTGTAATTTAGTTAAAACATTGATTTATTTCTAGTTTGTGCTTTGACTTTCTAGTTGTTTTTCCAATTTTACTGTAATCAGTCATAAGATTTTAAGTGTTTTAAACATAAAACATTATGGCTTTAATTTTTCTTTTTACTTTGTATATCTATCAATGTTATTGACCTAGCCTTATCCCTAGCTATAACCCTAACCCATAGATTGTCTCTAACCCCATCCTTAGCCAAAGCCCTAACCCTTAGATTATCTCTAACCCTCTAACCCCATCCTTAGCCAAAGCCCTAACCCTTAGATTATCTCTAACCCCATCCTTAGCCAAAGCCCTAACCCTTAGATTATCTCTAACCCCATCCTTAGCCAAAGCCCTAACCCTTAGATTATCTCTAACCCTATCCTGAGCCAAAGCCCTAACCCTTAGATTATCTCTAACCCTATCCTGAGCCAAAGCCCTAACCCTTAGATTATCTCTAACCCCATCCTTAGCCAAAGCCTTAACCCTTAGATTATCTCTAACCCTATCCTGAGCCAAAGCCCTAACCCTTAGATTATCTCTAACCCTATCCTGAGCCAAAGCCCTAACCCTTAGATTATCTCTAACCCTATCCTGAGCCAAAGCCCTAACCCCTTAGATTATCTGTAACCCTATCCCTAGCCATAGCCCTAACCCTTACATGATCTCTAACCCTATTCCTAGCTAAAGCCCTAACCCTTAGATTATCTCTAACCCTATCCCTATCCCTAACCCTTAGCTTACCTTTTAATCTTATCCCTAGCCATAACCCTAACCCTTAGATTATCTCTAATCCTGTCCCTAACCCAATCCTTAGCCCTTGAAAATTTTGTACCCCTTCCTGCCACATCACATCCTCTAATCAAGAATTCTTGTGCTTCTTTGTAAAGAAAAGTGGCATGAACTTGGGTTTGAAAAGGCATGTTACCCACATAAATATCCCTGACACATTTTCCCCATCAGCTCTTTAAGAAACTCCCCATGTTCTGTCACATCTGGTCACCGTACACAGCTTCCCCTGGATGCTGAACAACATGTACTTTTATCCGATTCCCTTCATTTCCTTTCTTCCAGCTCAATGTTAGCCAAGATTTATCATAAGTTCCGCAAAAAAGAGGAGCTTACCCCACAGAGAGCAGAAGCTTTCTTTAGAGCGGAGTGACATCATACAGATTTCTACTACTTCTGGACAGCTGCTATATAGAGGACAGTCCGCATCTAATGCAGGGTTTATTGCGTGCCCTGCGGAGCGGAGCTTATAATTTGGCACAAATGACTGGTGTACTGCATCGATATAGGTGTTTTTGCCATAAAAAAACCCCCAAAAACAAAAGAAATAGCTAAGACTAAGTTAACATCTGTGTTCAGGAATTCCCTTTATTTAAACAAATGTAATTAATGTCCATGATGGACTTGTTGTGTAACTGATGTAAATGGGAGCAGAGGGACCCCACTGATTATTTTGGGGTCGGTCTGGCTTCCGTTGGGTGCTTCTGGTTAGAATGGCAATAAAAATTCTGTATGATGCTTTTTATTCTTCAGATCTAATCTAACCTGGGACCTGTTAATTAATGGGACAATGGGGCTCCCTGCTTCTGTTTGCATCAGCTATGGCACAGATCTGCTTTGGACGTAAATCCCATTTGGCCCTGTTCACACTCCTTTATGTTGGGCGCCTATGACTCTACAGGGCTTCTGTCTGAATCCTGCCAAAAAACTTAATTCAGACACAACCTCTGATCAAGGCACAGAGTGCAATCACACAACCTGAGTTCAAGTGTACTCTGTGCTTTTTTTCCAGTGATGTTTGTCCTTTCAGACAAGCAAAAAAATGTAGTAGACTATACTCTGGTGCCTGTCTGAAAGCATGAGTACCATAGGAAAAAAGCACAAAGGGAGTAAATTTGTGTCCTCTTTGGCTCCTTCAGTCATTCCATCTGAATCCTGTTTTTCAGCGATACAGACAGAACTCCCGGTAGAGTCATAGGCGCACTGCAAAATCACAGTGTAAACAGGGCCATAGGAAAAAAAAACAGAATTCTTTACAGATCCATCATTTGACAGACCCAATTTGTGCCAGATTGACCCCTTAGACCTATAATGGGGTCGGTCAGGTTTCCAGTAGGTCAAATTTCCAGTAGGTCTGGTTTCCAGTAGGTATATGTCTTTTCACTAGAAAAAGAAGCAAATGTGAGTAGAGCCGATGAATAATGTCCTATCGATGGTCCGTAGGTACACCTGCATTAGCTTTCAGTAAGTACATCCAGCTCTGGTATATCGATATTACATATGGAAGCTGCATCTTTGTGGTTGAAAGTTGGGTTGGTTAAACCATAACGTGTCCCGGGTTCATCTGGAGAAACTGTCATTCTGTTTTCTAGCTTCATGCAACATATTTTTTCCTATGGGAATCTGCTTAATGTTCTGGTCATATATATTTAGGGGGAGAAATTATTCCAAATTTGTAGATCTCACTTTACCATTAGATGTTTATTAGATGACAATTTGGTAGCCGTAGGCATCATAGTAGTAAAAATCACCAGATAACCAAGAACATTGACCCTAACATGTTGTTATGATTTTTTTTCAGGAAAAGTTCAGAAGTGCCTAATTTAAGAAGCATTAGCGCCATCTAGTGTTGTATTGAACAATTCCAGCAGCCATGACTCCCACCGAGCATTCTCATAAGAAGAGCCTTTACTACAGCCATGAGACGATTGTAACCCATTACAATTATACAGGGAAGTATAAGACTAACTCCACCAATGATCTGAAGCCGACCTCCATCATCTTCATCATTATCTGCTGCTTCATTGTACTGGAGAATGTCCTGGTGCTTCTTACTATCTGGAGAACCAAGAAGTTTCATCGACCCATGTATTACTTCATTGGTAACCTGGCGCTCTCTGACTTACTAGCTGGGGCGGCGTACACGGCCAACATTCTCCTTTCTGGATCCAATACATACAGGTTAACACCAGTCCAATGGTTTATTCGGGAAGGGAGTATGTTTGTGGCTCTCTCTGCCTCAGTCTTCAGCCTCTTGGCGATTGCTATCGAGCGTTGTATTACCATGTTAAAAATGAAGCTCCACAATGGCAGCAAAAGCTCCAGGTCATTCCTTCTGATTAGTGGCTGCTGGTTGCTGTCGTTGTGTCTCGGAGGACTTCCGCTCATGGGATGGAACTGTATGGATAACATGAACCTTTGCTCCACCGTGCTCCCCTTATACCATAAACATTACATCCTATTTTGCACCAGCATTTTCAGCATTTTATTGTTATCCATTGTTGTTCTATATGCCAGGATTTACTTCTTGGTAAGAACGAGGAGCAGAAGTTTGACCTTCAGAAGAAACTGTGCAAGGACGAGCAGGAGTTCGGAAAAATCTATGGCCTTGCTTAAAACAGTCATCATTGTCCTAAGTGCGTTCATTGTATGCTGGTCGCCGCTCTTCATTTTTCTCCTACTGGATGTCGGCTGTGATGTCAGGGCCTGCCAGGTTCTGTTCAAGGCCGAGTACTTTCTGGCTCTCGCAGTTCTTAATTCAGCCACTAACCCCATCATCTACACCTTGACCAACAGGGAGATGAGGCGTGCCTTCCTTAAAATGGCATGTTGTTGCCACTGCCCCATTCTGAATCCAGAAATAAAAGTTAAGAGACCCATCATCACAGGGATGGAGTTCAGTAGGAGCAAGTCGGACAACTCTTCGCACCCTCAGAAAGATGAGATGGAATACCATGGGACCATCATGTCTTCAGGAAACGTGACGTCATCATCCTAGGACATGGGTCACAGACTGGGATTACATATGTTTTTATATGAAGGGAAATTCATCTGGATAATGCCGAGTGTGCACTGAGCCCAGCACGATAACATAGAACTGGGTGGAAAGGAGTGGACATTTCAATGGAAGGATGAGGAGCATGTAAGCTGCACAGACATTGGTAGGATGAGGTCTAACCTCACGTATCATGCGGATTCTTTGCTCCATGAACAGTGTGCATTTGGGATCTAACATCACTTACCCTCTTAATATAGAACCAGGCTCCACAAGAGAAAATGGGGCAGGAGGTTACCTGTCTCCTATGTAACTGTCCTCTATGGCGGAGTCCAATTGTTGTTCTTTGTAACAAAGTCTGTGAATGGTGCAGATGATCTATGAACTAGAGAAAGTCATTACACTACATGCATGCTCGGTCCGAACTCTGGGTCACGTGATGGTATACAGATAGAGCAGAGCTGAGTTTACCACTAATCTGAGGTTTTACATGAAGCCACTATTAGACATGCTGCATAGCCTTAAAAGATCATTCAGCGTTATCGAATGCACAAGCAATGCAACCCCAAAAAGTGTCAAATGACAGATTCAGCTCTGTTACATCAGTGTACAAAAATCAGCAGGGTCGGATGAGGCTGAGCTCTTACACTTTTTTTAGCCTTTTCTAATATTAAATGATTAAAATGTTGCAATCTCTAATTTTTCCTATTTTTTCTCCAGTTTTTCTTTTTCTTTTAGTCGCACTGCTCCACTGAATATTCAGATATTATTTGTTTTTGAATCCATCACAAGGATCCAGAGATATGGGCCTTTTTATTTAGTGCTGATCTTTATGGTCTTTGCAAAGGGGGCGTGGCTCATAGGATTCCATAGGGGCGTGGCTCGCAGGATTCCTTGGGGGCGTGGCTCATTGGATTCCATAGGGGCGTGGCTCGCAGGATTCCTTGGGGGCGTGGCTCATAGGATTCCATGGGGGCGTGGCTCGCAGGATTCCTTGGGGGCATGTCTTTAGGCTGCTCTGCATAATTACCCTGTGAGCCACGCCTTCCTGATAAAGATTATAAAAATTAGCACTAAATTAAAAAAACCATATCTCTGGAACCATATGGCAGATTTAGAAAAACTAAAAAAACAGCCTACTCAGGGGAGCAGACAGAATAAATTATAGAAAAAATGACCACTTTTGATCTGGGGACTGGTCCTCCTTAAAGGGAATAAGTCTTCTCCAACTGTGTCCTGGGTTAGTCCAGATGGTCCTATGTGCCTTGTAAAGCCGTAGTGCTGTCGTCTGCAGTTGTACAATAACATACAGGCTTCATGTCAGATTCATTAGGGCAGGTTAAAGGTTTTTAGACAATCCTTCACATACTAGATAAGATCACATTTCATTTAGTCTATATAAAGAGGACCTGTCACTTTCCAGAAATATATTTTCCTGGTGTAAATGCCGCTGTTCTCCTAAATCTAGTGTTATCTAAACTTGTTCCAGCATCTCTCGATTCCTGCAATATTGGCCCATCATCCCTGTGTATAAGCATAGATTTTTTTAGCCAACTGGGAATGGTCCTATAAGAGTTGAGTTCCCACCCACTTGGCTAAAAAAAAACTATATTTTCATATATGGAAGATAGAGCCATTTTCAGGAATGAAGAGGTACAGTAACTAAAGAAAAGTAATGCCAGATTCAGGAGAATAGCGGGATTTACACCAAGTAAAATAATATGAATTTATGGCAAGTGACAGGTCCTCTTTAACTCTTGATAAAATATATGGACTTGTCACCACCTTGTGAATGTACCTTAGGAACATGGAGGTTGTAAGACCCCCTGCACCACATGTCTGAGAAGTGGCGTCATGTAAACGGAGCCTTATTCCCCATAGTCAGTCGATGGGGGGCACGTGTCCTAGGGACCTTCATAGCTCCTAATGGATATTACATCTGTCCAGAAGTATATGTCTCAAGACATCTGGTACACGGCATGTTAAAGGTGCCATCGTCTGTCTTCTCTATTAAATCCATAACTTATTATAAATGCATTCAGAATTTTTTTATCCTAAAATACAATCAACAATCCATGATGATTCATTTAATCCTTTCATTGGGTTGTAGACCAGTAGAAGAAAGTGGCTGAGTTATTGCTTTAAATAGCGCCACTCTTGTCTACAGGCTGTGGTTGGTATTGCAATTTCATGATCTTAATTGTATGGGTCAGGACTTCAGTACTAGATGCAGACCCTGCGTAGGAATGGAGCTCTTTCTAGGAAAAACATATCCTTTTTTTTTCTAATTCCATGCAACCTCTTTAGCCGCCCGCTGGAGCTTCAGTGCATCAGATATTGGGGAGTTGTTGGGTTTCAGAAATGGAGCTACATAAAATGACTGAACTCCAAGCTGCTGATTATTTAAAACACAATTTCTTTAATATCTAGTGCAAAATGTTGCTTCCGAAATTTGAGCCATAGATCAAACAGATGAGAAAAGTAAGCACTTATTTCTTAGTAGCGTCACTTGTGAGCATCCTGGAGAGAAGGTGACAGATAGGGGTGCACTAATCTGTGACTATTGGGCTGCCCAACCTCTAAAAGACATGGCGCTTGTATCTCACCAGACTGGGTGACTCTTCTCCGACAAGCTGTAATACTGCAACATAAAATTGTTTTTCTAATGTAATGGTTAATAGGGTTGTCCGGGATTTAATGAAACGTCTTCTAGTAGGGAATGTGCTTAAATAAAAAAAATACAAAAATACCAATACTTACCTATTAAGACCTCTGCTGGCCTCACGTTGCCGGTTCGTAGGTCCCCCCTAGTCTTCGCTTACTTTGTGGCCGCGTCATACATGCACTTGATTACTGCTGACTGACCCCGGCAGAGATACCTGCATGAACGCCATGAGGCTTCTAAAGCCAGTGATTGGCTGCAGCGGTCACATGGATGTATGGGCATGCCATTGGTCAGGAAGGCAAGCAAAGACTCACAGGGATCCCTGAAGTTGCTGGAGTAGTGGGAATAAGGTTTTTTGGGTCATATTCTCTACTGTCAGCATTTTTTTAAATCCTTGACAAACCCTTTTAACGCAAAGTAGTTTTAATCTTTCCATTTGGGAAGCCTTCTTCTCAGATGATACAAAAAGCTGCGTTGTTCTAAATGCAAGTTATTCACAGGTGGTCTTAATGCGCCATTTGTAATACTTATTATTGTGTTCTTATTTAGTATTTTTTTACCGGTGCAATTACACAGACATTTTTGTTTGTTTTTGTGTTTTTTTTTTTTTTTTTTTTACATAGTATTTAAAAAACCTGACTCTTCTTGTTGGATTTGCACATAGAAATACTGTATTATAAACCTGTAATAAAACTGATAATTTTGTAATTACCTTTGCGTGATCCGTTCTAATTTGTGAATGATGTCGCAGGCAAAGTCATTCTGGCCGTTTCCAAATATGGTTGGAATGAAGGATCCGGGACATTGTGAGGATCCAGGAAATACCATCTGCGAAAGAATGGCCAGACAGGAAATCCCAAGAGAGCGGAGAGTGTATTCACAGAGTTCTCAGGCAGGGGCTGAAGTGCAGCACACATGTGATTTATAGGTCACACCAATGAATGCCTGGAAAAAAGATCATTGAAAAACATTGGCCTCTTCAGTAATTTTCCATAGTGACATCCTTACCAGGCCGGCAACCCAAGGAAAAACCGGAGCAGACGCCTTATAGTTCTACATAATATAACTCATTGAGGTACTTTGTACTCGGGGACATTTTTGGCGGCCATCATTTTCAAGCATTTTTTTTTAATTTTCTATTTTTTTAGCAACATATTTTCCCATGTGGAAAAATTCCATATCTATAGCATGCTCAAAAATACATTAGAAATTGCACCAACATTAAAAAGTCACCAAAAAGTTTGCGTTTTATAATTTGCCATAGGCTGCTAGCTAACATTGGGCCGCACTGCACAAAGGACTGCATTTTTCCTAAAGGCACCCAAAATGTTATGTTTACAAAGAGCTGGAATCATCTTTAAGATTTTGTATATAAAAATCCTCCAGAGGGTTTTGACCCTGGGATTGAAACACTTGTAGAAGTCAAATTAGTTCTCATGTGGGTGAGCAATAAAGGGGTTGTCCAGGTTTTTCACAAAAGTCAGCACACATCTACTTGGAATGTGGCTGTGAGTATAGATATAGCAAACTTATGGTCACATGTCCGCTTGCTTTTGCTGCTGGCACCGCAAAATCCTTACAGTGTACGCTGTGATAAAATTGGACAACTCTTTTTAGCTCTTAATGACATATTATAGCGCCATGGAATAAATGGAGCTATAATAATAAATAATAATATGATGATGTACTGGGTACGTATTATGATGGTTCCCTAACTTTGATGTGGACTCGCAAGCTAAGCCCACATCTTTGCCGGCAGATGATGGCTGTGATAATCAGCCATCATATGCCTCTAACAGCTGCAGATGGAACAGAGCTGAGCCCGCAGCTGTTAATCTGTATAATGCGCCCGCTATTCCATACGCCCATTGTTCCTCCTGTGATGTGATCGCAGAGCTCTAATGGGTGACAATGATGGCCAGGAGTCTGCTGAAGACACTTGTGCCTGTCATGATGGTACTCCTGTGCTGTGAAAGCCAGCCAATGTTGCGGCATTACTGTGTGTAGCACAAGCTATCGGATGATCACAGGTTCAAGCCCGCTCAAGGGACTAACAAATACAGTGAAAATTTGAAAAAATGTTTTGTTCTTTTTCTTTAAATATAAAAGGTGATATCATCCCACTATCCTCCATTAAAAATTAAGAAATAATAATAAAAAACACATAACATGAAGAAAAAAATCAAAACGCCAGAATTGGGGGGAGGGGGTTTAGTTGCAACTAGACAAAAAATATCATACAAGGCAATGAAAACATCATATCTACCCCAGAATGAATCAATAAAAAGATCACCTTGGGGTACAATAAAACACACAGCTCTATGTCCCGAAAAATGAAGTGTTACGACTTTCAGAAAATGGTGACACAAGCACATTTTTTTTCAAATTTTTTTTTTCACCACTTAAATAAAACAAAAACAATGTCACGTGAAAAGTGCAGTAGAATACACTAGTTATTTACCTGAATAAAAGGTTAACCGTTGGGGTGATCGCAGAATAAGGGTACGTTACCATCAGACCTATCCACTGCAGAGTTTAAACAGCAGAAAATAACACACGTCCGAATCTCCTCGCAAAATGTAATTCGGGCTTATGTGCTGACAGGGCCATAACTTATAATGGTGCTGAAAGAGTGAACGTACGCTCTGACGTGCATCATTTTCAGGCGTACACGCCTATTGGAGGCAGACATTCAAATGACTGTCAAATATTTGGCACCTAATGAGTTAACTTTCGTTAATCTAAGTGGGTGTTATTAGATATTTTTCATCGGGGGCGTGTACTTCTCTTCTCTGTATGTCCCTGACCAATCATAAGCAGACAACAACATAGAGGTGCACAAGAACCTGTCATTGGGGTCTCATGATCTGAGTTGACCACTGGTCATGCCAGCCGGAGTGTGCAGTCTAAATAAGCACTGAAAATAAGCATTGAAGAACTTTTGCTTGATTTGAGATCTTCAACCAGTTTTTGTAATGACTGGAGGATAACAATTTATAAGCTGAATCCATAGAAGAGGGGAAAGTTTAGCTACTTTAATGATGAATGCATTCTTTAGAAAATATAATAAAAGACTTTCACATTTGTATGAATGTCTTACACAGGGAAAACAAAATTCTGGAAAAAAGGTTTTTCTTTGTAAAGTTTTCTATAAGATTATTTATTCCCCTAAAACTCTGCAGTCAGATTTTTACATAATGTTTTTTTCTGGTGGTAAAAATTACAAATAGTTTTTTTTTGGGGGGGTTTCACATAGACTTTTTGTATAGGGCTCGAAGAACCCCTGAAATATGCAAGTTACATTTAACATCCTAAAAAAACTACAACAAACATTTGTACAAAGCAATCAAAATACTTTTAAAATAAATTGTTGTGTTTTATTAACGGGTATATCTGGGACTTTACAAAAAAAAAAAAAGTACCTAAGCACTAACAGGCAGGTAATTGGAACTTACTTGCCTGTGTACACAGACCGCTCCTGCACACCCCTGTTTGGGGTCTTCAGCTTACTGCACCATTGAATAAGCCAAGGACCCTCTGCCGATAGAGCTCAGTGAAATGCTGTATCCTGATCAATATGATGCTGAATAGAGTAAGATTATGATTTCTATAATGGTGTAAATATATCTATTACTAATAATGAACAGTAATCATAAAAAATCCTTCTGGCAACAAGATTTAAATGATTCCCTTTATTATTATTATTATTATTATTATTATTATAAGTGATGCACAATAAATACTGAGAATTTTTTTTGCTGTGGGAAAATGGTATCAGCAAAATGGAAAGAGGTCACAACCCGTTACTTCCTATAGGAAATTCCAAATATTCCTGTTAGACAAAGGTCTGGAAACGAGGAGGATGCTGAAGGGCAGTTTAAATCCTCAGGAAGAAATGACTTCATCTCACTTAGACATGCCCTGATAGGGTGTGAGACCATCAGTACTAATTAGTAATTGCCTCATGCCTGCTCCCATCTTACTGTAGGTTTCAGATATTCTTCCTATTATAGCATTTAATATAATGACTGGGTTTGAAGCCTGTGTGATTAGTGTTCCAGACTTCCATTGGTCAAAGCAATCCATTTGTAGCACCACAAACTTATAGATGTGACCAAACTTAAAGGGAACCTGTCACCGCCCACCCCCCATGCGTTTTTAACTAAAAGAGCCACCTTGTGCAGCACTAATGCTGCATTCTGCCAAGGTGGCTCTTTTAGTTGGGGTCCTTGCCAACACTGAACTATTCGTTTTTATAATTTGCCCCTCATACCTGTAGTTTGTCCGGGGGGGAAAAGACATACCCCCGGACACAAACGCCTCCCAGCCATCACTCAGGCCCTCCGTGCGCCGGGCACCGCCTCCACTTCCTTCATTAACGTCCCCGATGCCTGCATTGTAAGTTTTTTTTTCAGGCATGCGCAGTCTGTGCTGCCCTTCGACTCCTAACACATGATGGAAACTTTCCCCACCGGACAAACTACAGGTATGAGGGGCAAATTATAAAAACGAATAGTTTAGCGTTGGCAGCAGGGACCCCAACTAAAAGAGCCATCTTGGCAGAATGCAGCATTAGAGGTGCACAAGGTGGCTCTTTTATTTAAAAACAACTGCGGGAGGGGGGGGGTGACAGGTTCCTCTGAAAGGTTACCTGTCATTCCCCCAAACGGTATAAACCTACACATAAAGCGTTAATCATCAGTTTAATAGCATTACTATGCTGCCCGGCTGTCTTACTGAAAGACTGGCTACTGGGAGACAATAAACTTTTTTCCTCCAGGGAGCAGCCCTGCGTACACCATGTTAAAGATATGTACGCATGAAGATCTATGCGGAACATACGCTGCGCACAGATACGCTAATGTGAACTCGGCCTTACTGTCCTTTGTCATATAGGTGCATCATGGCGATCGTGCAGGGCACAGGAGCTGTAAATGCATGGTCACAACCAGGAGCACGGCTTAAGTGATAGACGAGCCCAGGCTGTCACAGCACGGAGCGATGCCCGCACCTCCCCAGGCTGTTTAACACCCTAAATTCCACAATCAATTGTGATTGCACCATTTAGGAGGCTGGGAGAGGGAAGGGGCTCCCCCTCCCGCACAATTGGCACCCCCGTTACAAGGGGCAGACACTGACAGCTTGGGGTCCCTGGGCAAGAAATATGTCCGGGCCCCCTCCCTGCCTAGCATGCTGTTTATGATGAGGACAATCTGGCCATGGGACCTCCCAAGCCTTGGGCTCTGAGCAACAGGCCAGATTGCCCTCATTATCACTGCCCTGCAAGCAGGGGCATACATAGAGTTCACAGGGCACCATAGCAAAACTTCTATTTGGGTCCCCACACCTCTAAAATATATATACAAATGCTTCTCACTAAATTAGAATATCATCAAAAAGTTAATTTATTCCAGTTCTTCAATACAAAAAGTGAAACTCATATTATATAGAGTAATTACAGAGTGATTTATGTAGTGTTTATTTCTGTTAATGTTGATGATTATGGCTTACAGACAATGAAAACCCAAAAGTTATTGACTCAACATCTGTCCTGTGTCCTTGTGTGTACCACATTGAGCATGGAGAAAAGAAAGAAGACCAAAGAACTGTCTGAGGACTTGAGAAACCAAATTGTGAGGAAGCATGAGCAATCTCAAGGCTACAAGTCCATCTCCAAAGACCTGAATGTTCCTGTGTCTACCGTGCGCAGTGTCATCAAGAAGTTTAAAGCCCATGGCACTGAGGCTAACCTCCCTAGATGTGGACGGAAAATAAAAATTGACAAGAGATTTCAACGCAAGATTGTGCAGATGTTGGATAAAGAACCTCGACTAACATCCAAACAAGTTCAAGCTGCCCTGCAGTCCGAGGGTACAAGAGTGTCAACCCGTACTATCCGTCGGCGTCTGAATGAAAAGGGACTGTATGGTAGGAGACCCAGGAGGACCCCACTTCTTACCCCGAGACATAAAAAAGCCAGGCTGGAGTTTGCCAAAACTTACCTGAAAAAGCCTAAAACGTTTTGGAAGAATATTCTCTGGTCAGATGAGACAAAAATAGGGCTTTTTGGGCAAAGTCATCAACATAGAGTTTACAAGAGAAAAAAAGAGGCATTCAAAGAAAAGAACATGGTCCCTACAGTCAAACATGGTGGAGGTTCCCTGATGTTTTGGGGTTGCTTTGCTGCCTCTGGCACTGGACTGCTTGACCGTGTGCATGGCATTATGAAGTCTGAAGACTACCAACAAATTTTGCAGCATAATGTAGGGCCCAGTGTGAGAAAGATGGGTCTCCCTCAGAGGTCATGGGTCTTCCAGCAGGACAATGACCCAAAACACACTTCAAAAAGCACTAGAAAATGGTTTGAGAGAAAGCACTGGAGACTTCTAAGGTGGCCAGCAATGAGTCCAGACCTGAATGCCATAGAACACCTGTGGAGTGTTCTAAAAATGGCAGTTTGGAGAAGGCACCCTTCAAATATCAGGGACCTGGAGCAGTTTGCCAAAGAAGAATGGTCTAAAATTCCAGAAGAGCATTGTAAGAAACTCATTTACTCGGTTACCGGAAGCGGTTGGTCGCAGTTAGTTTGGCTACAGGTTGTGCAACCAAGTATTAGGCTGAGGGTGCCAATACTTTTGTCTGGCCCATTTTTGGAGTTTTGTGTGAAATGATCAATGTTTTGCTTTTTCATTCTCTTTTGTGTTTTTTCATTTAATACAAATTAAATGAAGATAATAATACCAAAGAATTTGTGTTTGCAATCATTTTCAGGAAGAAACTGAGTATTATCTGACAGAATTGCAGGGGTGTCAATACTTTTGGCCATGACTGTAATTTTGCCACACAAAACTGGGAAAACGTATTGACTTGAGTATAAGCTGGGTATGCATTGTCCCCTTATCCCTATCCTTGTCTGCATGGCTCACCACCCCCATCCTTGTCTGCATGGCTCCCCATCACTATCCTTCTTTGCATGGCTCCCCATCTCTGTCCTTGTCTGCATGGCTCCCCATCCCTGTCTTTGTCTGCAGGTCTCCCCAACCTTCTCCTTGTATGCATGGCTCCCCATCCCTGTCCTTGTCTGCATGGCTCCCCATCCCTCTCCTTGTATGCATGCCTCCCCATCCCTGTCCTTGTATGCATGGTTCCTCATCCCTTTAAAAAAAAGCAACGACATCCTACTTACCTTCCCTGCGCGCCCTCGCTGAATCTTGTACCGGTGCCAACAGCTCTTCCGGACGAGCGATCACGTGTCCCCACTCATTAAGGTAATGAATATTCACCTCTCTATGGGAGTGGAGAGGTGAATATTCATTACCTTAATGAGCGGGCACCCGTGATAGCCCAGCTGCTGCTAGAAGTGGGCGGCTGCAGCTGTAACTGTGCGCGTTATAAGAGAAATTAATATTCACTGCCAATGCAGTGAATATTCATTTCTCTTTAGCAGTGGGCACAGGCTTTAGCCGCAGCTGCTGACTCCTGCCTCCTGTAACCCACTGCTCTGCCGCTTGTCCTCCCCCGCCTTCTACTGGGACAATGACTCATGTATAAGCTGAGGGTGGCCTTTTCAGCACAAAAAAAATCTGCTGAAAACTTGGCTTATACACGAGTATATATGGTAGATCACTCTGTTTGTAATGACTCTATATAATATACTAGCTGAAGAGCCCGGCGTTGCCTGGGCATAGTAAATATCTGTGGTTAGTTATAGCACCTCACTTCTCTTATTTTCCCATCACGCCTCTCATTTTCCCCCTCACATCTCTCATTTTCTCCCTTACACCTCTCATTTTCCCCCTCACTCCTCTCATTTTCCCCCTCACTCCTCTCATTCCCCCCTAGACACTTGTCATTTCAACCTCACATCTGTCATTTTCCGATCACTCCACTATTTTCCCTCACTCCTCTCATTTTGCACTCACACCTTTTCATTTTCACCTCACACCCCTCATTTTCACCTCACACCTCTCATTTTCCCCTCAGTATATACATGTTTGTCATCTCCCTTATATATAGTATACACCTGTATGTCATCTCCTGTATATAGTATATACCTGTATGTCATCTCCCCTGTAAATAGTATATACCTGCTGTATGTCATCTCCTCCTGTTTATTGTATATACCTGTGTCATCTCCTTCTGTATATAGTATATTCCTGTATGTCATCTCTTCTGTATATACTATAGACCTGTATGTCATCTCCTCCTATATATAGTATATACCTGTATGTCATCTCCTGTATATAGTATATATCTGTATGTCATCTTCCCTGTATATAGTATATACCTGCTGTATGTCATCTCCTCCTCTATATACCTATGTGTCATGTGTCATCTCCTCTTTTGTATAGTATATACATGTATGTCATCTCCTCCTGTATATAGTATATAGTATATACGTGTGTTATCTCCTGTATATAGTATATACCTGTAAGTCATCTCCTGTATATAGTATATACCTGTGTGTCATCTGCTCCTGTATATAGCATATAGCTGTGTGTCATCTCCTCCTGTATATAGTATGTACCTGTATGTCATCTCCTCCTGTATATAGTATATATCTGTGTCATCTCCTCCTGTATATAGTATATACCTGTGTGTCATCTGCTCCTGTATATAGTATATATCTGTGTGTCATCTCCTCCTGTATATAGTACATATATATGTGTCATCTCCCCTGTATATAGTATATACCTGTGTGTCATCTCCTCCTGTATACAGTATATACCTGTGTGTCATCTCCTACTGTATATAGTATATATCTGTGTGTCATCTCCCCTGTATATAGTATATACCTGTATGTCATCTCCTCCTGTATATAGTATGTACCTGTATGTCATCTCCTCCTGTATATAGTATATACCTGTGTGTCATCTCCCCTGTATATAGTATATACCTGTGTGTCATCTCCCCTGTATATAGTATATACCTGTGTGGCATCTCCCCTGTAAAGAGTATGTACCTGTATGTCATCTCCCCTGTATATAGTATATACCAGTGTGTCATCTCCTCCTGTATATAGTATATACCTGTGTGTCATCTCCCCTGTAAAGAGTATGTACCTGTATGTCATCTCCCCTGTATATAGTATATACCTGTGTGTCATCTCCCCTGTAAAGAGTATGTACCTGTATGTCATCTCCCCTGTATATAGTATATACCAGTGTGTCATCTCCTCCTGTATATAGTATATACCTGTGTGTCATCTCCCCTGTATATAGTATATACAGTGGGGCAAAAAAGTGTTTAGTCAGTCAGCAATAGTGCAAGTTCCACCACTTAAAAAGATGAGAGGCGTCTGTAATTTACATCATAGGTAGACCTCAACTATGGGAGACAAACTGAGAAAAAAAAAATCCAGAAAATCACATTGTCTGTTTTTTTAACAATTTATTTGCATATTATGGTGGAAAATAAGTATTTGGTCAGAAACAAAATTTCATCTCAATACTTTGTAATATATCCTTTGTTGGCAATGACAGAGGTCAAACGTTTTCTGTAAGTCTTCACAAGGTTGCCACACACTGTTGTTGGTATGTTGGCCCATTCCTCCATGCAGATCTCCTCTAGAGCAGTGATGTTTTTGGCTTTTCCCTTGGCAACACGGACTTTCAACTCCCTCCAAAGGTTTTCTATAGGGTTGAGATCTGGAGACTGGCTAGGCCACTCCAGGACCTTGAAATGCTTCTTACGAAGCCACTCCTTCGTTGCCCTGGCGGTGTGCTTTGGATCATTGTCATGTTGAAAGACCCAGCCACGTTTCATCTTCAATGTCCTTGCTGATGGAAGGAGGTTTGCACTCAAAATCTCACGATACATGGCCCCATTCATTCTTTCATGTACCCGGATCAGTCGTCCTGGCCCCTTTGCAGAGAAACAGCCCCAAAGCATGATGTTTCCACCACCATGCTTTACAGTAGGTATGGTGTTTGATGGATGCAACTCAGTATTCTTTTTCCTCCAAACACGACAAGTTGTGTTTCTACCAAACAGTTCCAGTTTGGTTTCATCAGACCATAGGACATTCTCCCAAAACTCCTCTGGATCATCCAAATGCTCTCTAGCAAACTTCAGACGGGCCCGGACATGTACTGGCTTAAGCAGTGGGACACGTCTGGCACTGCAGGATCTGAGTCCATGGTGGCGTAGTGTGTTACTTATGGTAGGCCTTGTTACATTGGTTCCAGCTCTCTGCAGTTCATTCACTAGGTCCCCCCGCGTGGTTCTGGGATTTTTGCTCACCGTTCTTGTGATCATTCTGACCCCACGGGGTGGGATTTTGCGTGGAGCCCCAGATCGAGGGAGATTATCAGTGGTCTTGTATGTCTTCCATTTTCTAATTATTGCTCCCACTGTTGATTTCTTCACTCCAAGCTGGTTGGCTATTGCAGATTCAGTCTTCCCAGCCTGGTGCAGGGCTACAATTTTGTTTCTGGTGTCCTTTGACAGCTCTTTGGTCTTCACCATAGTGGAGTTTGGAGTCAGACTGTTTGAGGGTGTGCACAGGTGTCTTTTTATACTGATAACAAGTTTAAACAGGTGCCATTCCTACAGGTAATGAGTGGAGGATAGAGGAGACTCTTAAAGAAGAAGTTACAGGTCTGTGAGAGCCAGAAATCTTGATTGTTTGTTTCTGACCAAATACTTATTTTCCACCATAATATGCAAATAAAATGTTAAAAAAACAGACAATGTGATTTTCTGGATTTTTTTTTCTCAGTTTGTCTCCCATAGTTGAGGTCTACCTATGATGTAAATTACAGACACCTCTCATCTTTTTAAGTGGTGGAACTTGCACTATTGCTGACTGACTAAATACTTTTTTGCCCCACTGTATGTGTGTGTCATCTCCTCCTGTATATAGTATATACCTGTATGTCATCTCGAGATAAGAGGAGAAATGATCCAGCTGAAGGCGGAGGTGGTAAGATTTCATAGTTGAAACACGTTGATCCTCCTTACTGGTGTGCCAGGTGTTTGCTATGCAAAGACTTTTTTAAAGAACGGTTTATCGCTTCAGTTGTCTAATAAAGTCTCACAAAGTTTGAACCACCTCCGCCTTCAGCTGGATCATTTCTCCTCTTATCTCCATTTGCTGTGGGCGCTCACCCCTATCCGTGCTGGGCGTTGGCAGGTCTGGGGATTCCTTCTAAGACCGGTAAGCTGACTACATTTTTTTTTCCTTTTGTATGTCATCTCCTCCTGTATATAGTATATACCTGTGTGTCATCTCCCCTGTATATAGTATATATCTGTATGCCATCTCATCCTGTATTACACCGCGTTCACACGTTATTTGCTCAATATTTTTGCCTCAGTATTTGTAAGCTAAATTGGCAGCCTGATAAATCCCCAGCCAACAGAAAGCCCTCCCCCTGGCAGTATATATTAGCTCACACATACACATAATAGACAGGTCATGTGACTGACAGCTGCCATATTTCCTATATGGTACATTTGTTGCTCTTGTAGTTTGTCTGCTTATTAATCAGATTTTTATTTTTGAAGGATAATACACAGTGTGTGTTTTAGGGCGAGTTTCATGTGTAAAGTTGTGTGTGTTGAGTTGCGTGTGGCGACATGCATGTAGCGACTTTTGTGAGATGAGTTTTGCGTGGCGATATGTATGTAGCAACTTTTTGTGTCGAGCTGCATGTGACAGGTTAGTGTAGCAAGTTGTGTGCAGCAAGTTTTGCGCATGGCGAGTTTTGCGCGTGGCGAGTTTTATGTGTGGTGCATTTTGAGTATGTGCAAGTTTTGTGTGAGGCAACTTTTGCATGTGTTGCAACTTTTGTGCATGTGGCAATTTTTCCGTGTATGCAAGTTTTGCGTGTGGCGAGGTTTCCATGAGGTGAGTTTTGCACGTGTGGCGAGTTTTGCGTGAGCCTAGTTTTGCATGTGGCGAGTTTTGCGCGTGGCGAGTTTTGAGCGGCGACTTTTGTGTTTCGACTTTTATGTGGCGAGGTTGGTGTATGTCTGGTGAAATGTGTGCTGAGGGTGATATGTGTTCAAGCATGTGGTAGTGTGTGGCGTATTTTGTGTGTGTTTTCATATCCCCGTGTGTGGTGAGTATCCCATGTCGGGGTCCCACATTAGCAACTGTACGGTATATACTCTTTGGCGCCATCGCTCTCACTCTTTAAGTCCCCCTTGTTCACATCTGGCAGCTGTCAATTTGCCTCCAACACTTTTCCTTTCACTTTTTCCCCATTATGTAGATAGGGTCAAAATTGTTTGGTGAATTGGAACGCACGGGATTAAAATTTCGCCTCACAATATAGCCTATGACGCTCTCGGGGTCCAGACGTGTGACTGTGCAAAATTTTGTGGCTGTAGCTGCGACGGTGAAGATACCAATCCCGGACATACATACACACATACACACACACACACACACACACACACACACACACACACACACACACACACACACACAGATACACATTCAGCTTTATATATTAAATGAGATTCACTTTTTGTATTGAAGAGCTGAAGTAAATTAACTTTTTGATGATATTCTAATTTAGAAAGAAGCTCTGGTATTTATATATTTTTTTTACCTGATTCTGCTGAGCCCAACCATGTATGCATTATATTAAGTTATATGTCTGTTATCTGATAGGGCTATTCCCCAAATACATAAAGTTATCCCCAATCATGATGATAAGGGATAATTTACTGACTTTTGAGGGACTGACCACTGGGACCCCCAGCAATCCTCAGAACAGGACTCTGCAGCTCAGTCATGAATGGATTGGAGGCACATGCTTGACTTCTGCTCTATTCATTATCTATCGAACTGATGGAAATAGCCGAGTGCAATGCTCAGCAGCTCTATAGATAATGAAGAGAGCAGAGGCCAAGCATGCACAACTCTGCTCTATTCAGGACAAGACTACAGAGCTCTGTTTTCAGTATCTCAGGAGGGGGGGTTGGGTGGCAGTAGTTGGATCCTATGGATTGATGATAACTTAATTATCTGGTGAATAATCCTTTAAAGAAACTGGTTGATTTCCTATTCTTAAATTACAGAATCATAAATGAGCCAAAAGCAAATATGTTCACATATACATTCAAACGCGCACACACACACACACACACGCACACGCACACGCACACGCACACGCACACGCACACACATATATACACACAGTACACATGCATTCTTACACACATAGTCACTAGATTAACCTGAGGCATAAAATGATAATGTTGCCAAAAAATGTTTTATTATAAATAAGACCAATCATACAAAACCGACGTTTTGGCCCTGTTGGCCTTTATCACGTTATCTACAACAGAAGAAGTTAACAATCAAAAACATAATCATAAATAATATACAATTGGTCATACATATAGCAGAAAAAAAGTAGAAATCGTATAATCCAGAGATCAATGATGATATAACATTCATAATTCAATCCAAATCTGATGGGAGTCTTCCATAAACAAATGGGAAATGATATATACTGCAGAAAATAAGTAAACAAAGAACATAATTATAGGCAGGTGATTAGCCGGTAACAAAACTAGATACAAAAATATAATATAATCCCTTGAGGACCAAAACATCATATCAAATATAGCTTCACGGTCACAAAGTAATGAAAAGGGTCAATGTCGACTCTAAGTCGTCCTCAGTATAAAGAGCAGATAATATAAGCTCAAAATCAACCTGATCACAGAGTGCTCAAAGTAACCCAAACGCAATAAAGGGTGATTACCTGTAAGATAGGCCGTACTTGCATGCTGTAAACAAGAAAGACAGATAAAAGTTACCATGTGTGATGGTAAAGGCTAATTGCTCCAGTGCATATATAAGGAGAAAGGGACATACCTGTGGAAAGATGAAGTATGCGTGCAGGAATAAACCGCTGTAATGGCGTGGTGCAGCTAAATCTATTTATATAGTCCGAGTCTACTCAGACCCGGAAGTGTTGCCACGTGGCTGAACTAAC
This sequence comes from Ranitomeya imitator, assembly GCF_032444005.1. Taxonomy (NCBI): domain Eukaryota; kingdom Metazoa; phylum Chordata; class Amphibia; order Anura; family Dendrobatidae; genus Ranitomeya; species Ranitomeya imitator. Next base: position 136,743,159 of record NC_091289.1, on the reverse strand, counting down.
TAAGAGCGCATGCGCCACACCCTGTGAAGGAGAGTGCGCATTGTGTATATACACACACATACTACACATAGATAAACACACATTCATAAACAATTACATACACACAGACGCACACATACAAACAGATACACATGCATAAATACATACACACCCATGCATGAACACATACGCACACATACACACACACATACACACACCTGTATGAACACATACACACACACACACATACACACACACACGTTTAAACACACGCATACATACACAGACACACAGAGCCGGCTACATTTCCCGGGCAAATGCGTCTCAGTGGGCTCTTTTAATACATGTGTCATGTCGGACGCTATTCACACTAGGGCGCCTGACAGACAGCAGTAATTCAGCATTCATACACTATGCGCTCAGTGGCGCCGGCTAGATTTTATCTAGGTTGTTCGGGGTTAATCTAGCTGGTACTCGGATTGGAGGCTGGGTCACGCCCACGGCCTTTAAATAGTTCTTCTGAACTTTGGGCGTCGCCGATTATAGCTTGTGTCTTGTACCTGGTGATCTCGGTTCGGAGTGGTGGTCTTGGAGTAGAAATATCATATCTGGTGGTGTATGATCCTTTGTCATATTTCTCCTTCCTATTTGTGGTTTGTTTTGCCCTGTGCACATTATAGTGTTTTCCTCAGTGTGTTTGCGGCGTGGTGCGTTTTTGGTTTTCCCTGTCTGTGCTTTCTGTAGGGGTTGGTGTGAGGAATTATCACTGGGTAGAGGGTGGAGGTTTCAGATTAGTACTGAAACAGGAATCAGGGTCAGGCCTGGCGGCCCTGACAAGCACACCATCAGTGTAATCTCTGGGAGAGGCACAGACAGGGTTTCCCTAGTCTGAGGGATATCGCAGGGGCCCGGGTTATTACCTTTGCCTACCTAGGCTCCCCGTGACAACATGCCACGATTCTTGATGCACAGAATCGGCAGAGAAATATAGGTATAGTACAATGCCAAAGGTTTAACTTACTCCTTACATTACAAGAGTGATAACTATGGTAAATTCTACAATACCATACAGCAGAGGGGATTCAGGTGATTGTGAGTCCACAGGTAATCACAATCCATCAACAAGAAGAAAATAAAGTCGTCTAGTTGTGGTATAACATGAGAAACAGCATAATCAATAGAATGCTGTAGATTTGTTTATTCTGCCTCGCAAAGATCGCAGAAAGGCTTGGCTCACATTTATCCTGCGCTCTACGTTGAGAGCTTACACTTGAGCTTTCGTGTAATTCTCTGGAAAATATGATTCAGAAGAAACACCTAGCAGCACATTCTCCATAATGAGGCAGATGGAAAAACTTTGGATGCTGTCTGACCTATGAACCGTCTGTGTCCATCTTTTTAGGCATCTTTTTAGTGGTGCACATCAGCGCCATCGGTCACACTTTTGTGCTGGAAAAACTGGACACCGATAAACAGGGCCAAACGGAATCCGGAGTAACTCCGCTTGCCTCATTAGTGAATGTCTCCATCAGGAGTTTAATCTGCATCACTTGTTTAAGACATTTAGATGGAAACCCTGATTTATCCTGAAACCCTGATGAAATTCTGTGTTCAGCTCAGAGCACAGAATAAATGTGAATTAATCCAAAATATTCTGTACCCCCAAATGCCACCAATAAAACCTTCAATTCAGCCCACAAAAAACAAACTACCACTCGGGTCCATTACCTGTTAACAGAAATATGCGAGATGTCCAAGCTATTGGTAGCACAATGGCTCTGGAAAACTGACATGGCTCCCACCAAAAGGAATCTAACGAAATCTGTGCTCCTAAATCAAAATGCCCTCCTTCCTTCTGAGCCCCACAATGTGCCTGAACTGCAATTAGCATCCATAGGTTTGACATTGACGTAGTGAAGAGAGCCCACTTAAATTACGGGTACGTTGCCCCAGAAGCACAAGCTGGGCACAATGTATTAGGCACTACAATGTACTGGGCACAATAATGCATATTGGCAATCTTCACTCAGCAACTTCCACTGCTTGTTTGTTTCTGGAAAACACCCGTAAAAATTGTCACAACACCCATAGATGAATTCACATGTGTACATTCCAATAAGGGGTTACTTGAGGGGGGTCCACTGTTTAAACCATACATACCAAATGCCTAATCCACCAAAGCCAACATCTCCTGCAACAAAAATTAAATAAACCACAATATGCCTCACCTGTCATCCGAGAAGATAATCCATAATGTTCCACGACGATCCTGATCAGTGATGTGACTGATCTCAAAGACAGCCGGCGATACACTGACAGGAGGTAATCGCTCCCGCAGTGTATCACTGTGCTGCCATGAGAGAGTTCACCGGAGTTCATCAGCTGATCAGCTCCGGTGATCTCTCTTACGGCTCCACTGCTGCATGGGAAAGTTCTCACACAGCAGTGACGTGAGAGCACCGGAGCTGATGAACTCTGGAGAACTCTGAGGGAGTGTACTTCCCTGTCTGACAAATACCAGGAAGTGAGTCCATTTTCTAACTTCACTAACCTCCTCCCTCTGTGGGCTAGCCTCAAACATTAATTATATCTTATCCTATATTAGTATATACTAAGGCTGTTGTCCTTATCTTATATCCTATCCCGCTGCTAAGTCACATAACTATATTAACAGTACTCATACTATTCCATATTATAGTTACAACACAAGCTAAAACCACAGTACAGAGTTCACATTTCAAATGACACTATATCTATATAAACGCATGTGTGACGCCCCAGGGTCCTGGTTGTCACAGTGGCATTGCTTTCCTCACAGGGAGAGTGATGTCACGCTTGGAAGCAATGGAGGATTCTTTTTAACAGGTAATTAGCACATACAACACCATTCTGACTTCAGGCCAGAAGGGGGAGCTCTACACCCAACTTCAGGGGAGCTGCTCTCTGTGGTCAGGAGGAGGACTTAGTTGATAGGCAGTTGCTAAGCAGTTGGGAAGTTTTTAGACAGTTGGTGCCAGACAGCAGACTAGAGCAGTCTGAGGCAGAAGGACGTGTGAGGGGCCGTACAGCCTGAGGTGCTGTAGCTCCTAGATAGCGAGATACAGAAGGAAGAACAGCTTTTAGCTAATGTGCCGGAGAGCGAAGCACAGGAGGGTGACAACAGGGGAGAATACCTGTGACTGGGCTACATCCCTGATTGAGTGCAGACACTAGTAGCCGGAAGACCAAGGCTTTTGTGGGACTCTAAGACACATAGCAGAAACCAGCAGCACAGCTGGATTATACATCACCTGTTCGCCCTAACACCCAGGAGACACAGTGACACATAGAGCCCGGGTCATGATAGAGACCCTGTAAAAAGGCTTGAGTCACCTGTCATACGGGTTTGTGTCCCAGTTCAACAAAGGACAGAGATAACTGAGAGGACCTTGCTACAAAGCCATAGGCAGTAAGGGACTATAACAACACAGGGCTAGAAGGAAGGCTTTTAACTCCACCTGATAAAACTGGACTCTGAACTCGCTTCCAAGCCGGCTGGACCCTGCCTGTACCTGTGATCTGGTGCCCTGGACTGTGGCTACCTGCTACCATCAGTAAACCAGGTAAAAAGACTGCACAACTGTGTCCTTCGTTCTTTATTGCACCACTCACTATCCTCCATCTATTCATCGGGAGCCCTGGGGACCTACTTCACCTGTAGGAAGTTATACCATCCAGCTGCCATAACATCACCCCAGAGGACCCCTTTAAGCAGCGTCGGTCCAAACTGACCGAATACCACAGGTGGCCAATATGAACTTTATTCAATTTCCCCTTTTATATGGGCGCCCAGGGCCACGGACCGGGTCGCCGCCGTAACACATCCCTTTAAGTAATGGACCCGGTACCGGGTGCCCCGCTGCACTGGCGGGTGGCTCACATTACATTACTTACATTATGCAATTGTTGTCTTCAGGGACAGGAACAAGGCAATACAGTCCACACACTTATAGTGACACGTTGTCCTATCCAAGGACTCCATTATGGTGGAAGGACACTTTGCCTCTTCAGTCACTTCAAGGTCGCACTTTTTCCTTGTCCCTTAATCTCCTTTGCTGTAGTTTACCCAAATGGCAGCACTGCTCACAGACACTTCCTACTTTATCATGAACCTGTCCCTATCTGCCTAACTAGAGGAAGTGGTCTCTTTCCTTAACACTAAGCCCTTCCCACTATGGGCTAGTCCCAATCATTAACTCCTAACTTATCCTAATGTCATGATCTATCTACAGGCACTAACTTATCCCACCTATCTTATATTCGAAGCCCTAACTTATGACTTATCCTAGCTTGAGTTTTAGAACACACGCTGTGTTCGAAAAGCGTTCAGTAGTCACCACCACCCTTTCTTGAACTAGTCCAATATGTCCTTGCAGCATTTTGTTTTAAATATGGAACACAAATAAAGTTTTTCTTTGATTTTATTGGATGAAGCTGGATTTCCGTTTTCTTCACAAGTGATGACTTATCCTATGCTTACCCTACACTGCACTCTGCCCTACTAACATTAGTTACACACTATATAGGCAAACATATTACACTTCACATGTCACAATATATACAATGACACAAGACATAATAAACACTACAACGCGATTGGTGTCTTCAGGGGTAGAAATGGGACAGTCTAGTCCACACGCACTAAAGTCCCACCCCAGCTCTTCTCATTTTTGTGAAGCTGGGAGAAGCTGGTGTGAAAAAAAACCATCAAGTTTTTGTAAAACTCACTAAATTTTTGCATCTTTTTGTAGAACTTTTACACCAAAATTCTGGCAAAATTGCTTTGATGAATCGGGGCCCATATATTTTGGGTTTAGAGACAAGTACATATCTATAGTACTATAGACAGACCATCCTTTTTTCTGTGAGGATGGTCTAATCCTATAGTCACCACTACAATCAAACTACTGGGACCTATGTCATGCAGTGAGGAGGAATAGGGGACTAAGGACGCCTATTTTACTGATTAATGGGGTCCAAGCTGTGAGTTCCTCATCACTCATGTATTATTATCTTTGCTATGGATGGGTTAATGGTTTATTATCTTTACTTCTATGATTCACTTTATACTTACTTTTTTCCCGTAAATTGGGTTAAATAAGAGACAAGAATTGGGTTAAATAAGAGACAAGTGAGTCTTGTGGGCATACACTTACGTTGTCTCAGATCACAGGCTGAATATGACATTTCCTGCATGTGGCACAATGCGAATCATTACTTGTGATGGTGACACTGCCTCAGTCGGTAACTTCCTTCCCATTCTTTACACATTATGACATTGCAAAAGCTTCTACTGAGTCCCATAGATAGACAGGTTACCAGCCTTCTGATGTAGGGCATGGTAATAGGAGTAGTCTGCTGGCCTGATTAGCTGCAGGGTTGGTTATTTATACGACCACAAAGACCCACAGAGCCAGAGTCAAATGAGGACAAGCAAGCCAGCAATAAACGGAGAACACAGACTTTTGCACCTACACATAATTAAAAAAACAAACAAGAAAATGCATTTTTTAAATAAAATATCCACTAAACACAAGAAATTGGTTATAGTTGTCCAATTCCTGTTCAAGAAAGGATAATAGAAAATCCTAAATTCTTAAAGGGGTTGTCCACTACTGACCAACCTCAGCTTGATAATTCTGGACCCTAGTTAAAATACTCCCCTCCCAGATGGTGATGTGCTTGTAGTGTCACATGCAGGCTGCAGCCAGTGAATGGCCCCAAGTCAGCCCCTACCATTTCATCAGAGTGCTGGCATGAGGTGCAAATGCAGGAGGTGAGTATGCATTATTTTAATTATGATCCTGAATTGGCAAAGCAGCATTTGAACAGTTATGGACAACCCCCTTTAAGAAGGACACCTTTAGCAGTTTTCCCAAATACATGTGACTTTGGCTGCAAAATATTTCTACAATAGGTTTTCATTGAAAATGTTGGACTAGTTGACCAGTGAAATCCATATGAGAGCTCATCTGACAGCAACGCTTGTAACTGATCTCTCCACTCATAAACAATCATATAAACTGATTCATGACCCAAATGACAGCCTCCATTTGGGTATAAATCAGCTTAGAAAATAGTTCAGGTGAAGTGTGATAAGTGTTAAAGATCATGCAGCCTGAAACATATCAGACAGATTCACTGTTCCTCATTCTGCAGCCAGATATGTACAGTGATACACTAAGGCTGTAGAAACACTTCCTAATTTTTAAGAAAAACATTTTTAGTTAAACATTTCCTATTTATTAATCAAGTCATATGGTAAAATACCTACTAGTAAAAAACAATGCATTTATGCTGCAAAAAAACGCCCATAAAGATCCATCTTTAACCCATTCCTACCATAATATGAATAATGACTCTATAGAACACCTGTCCCCTTCTGTAGAGATCATTGAAAGCACGTTTCACCATTCAGTGGTGCAATTTGAATTTCTTGGGCCCCAATGCAAAATAGCCAACTTCTATTGGTAGTTAGTCCTGTTTTTCTCATATTCGCAATGGAACCTCCCCTCCCTCCCCTCTCATACTCAGCAATGGCACTTCCTCTACCTCCCCTCTCATATTCAGCAATGGGACCTCCCCACCCTCCCTTCTCATATTCGACAATGGGACCTCCCCTTCCTCCCTCCCCTCTCATACTCAGCAATGGCACTTCCTCTACCTCCCCTCTCATATTCAGCAATGGGACCTCCCCACCCTCCCTTCTCATATTCGACAATGGGACCTCCCCTTCCTCCCCTCTCATATTCAGCAATGGGACCTCCCCTCCCTCCCCTCTCATATTCAGCAATGGGACCTCCCCTCCCTCCCATCTCATATTCGACAATGGGACCTCCCCTCCCTCCCCTCTCATATTCGACAATGGGACCTCCCCTCCCTCCCCTCCGATATTCGACAATGGGACCTCCTCTCAATCCCATCTCATATTCGTCAATGGGACCTCCCCTCAATCCCATCTCATATTCAACAATGGGACCTCTCCTCCCTCCCTTCCGATATTCGACAATGGGACCTCCCCACCCTCCCTTCTCATATTCGACAATGGGACCTCCCCTCCCTCCCCTCTCATATTCAGCAATGGGACCTCCCCTCCCTCCCCTCTCATATTCAGCAATGGGACCTCCCCTCCCTCCCATTTCATATTCGACAATGGAACCTCCCCTCCCTCCCCTCTCATATTCGACAATGGGACCTTCCCTCCCTCCCCTCCGATATTTGACAATGGGACCTCCTCTCAATCCCATCTCATATTCGTCAATGGGACCTCCCCTCAATCCCATCTCATATTCAACAATGGGACCTCCCCTCCCTGCCCTCTCATATTCGACAATGGGAGCTCTCCTCCCTCCCTTCCGATATTCGACAATGGGACCTCCCCTCCCTCCCTTCTCATATTCGTCAATGGGACCTCCCTTCCCTCCCCTCCGATATTCGACAATGGGACATCCCCTCAATCCCATCTCATATTCAACAATGGGACCTCCCCTCCCCTCTCATATTCGACAATAGGACCTCCCCTCCCTCCCCTCTCATATTCGACAATGGGACCTCCCCTCCCTAACCTCTCATATTCGACAATGGGACCTCCCCTCCCTCCCCTCTCATATTCGACAATGGGACCTCCCCTCCCTCCACTCTCATATTCGGCAATGGGACCTCCCCTCCCTAACCTCTCATATTCAACAATGGGACCTCCCCTCCCCTCTCATATTCGACAATGGGACCTCCCCTCCCTCCCCTCTCATATTCGACAATGGGACCTCCCCTCCCTAACCTCTCATATTCAACAATGGGACCTCCCCTCCCTCCCCTCTCATATTCGACAATGGGACCTCCCCTCCCTCCCCTCTCATATTTGGCAATGGGACCTCCCCTCCCTCACCTCTCATATTCGACAATGGGACCTCCCCTCCCTCCCCACTCATATTCGACAATGGGACCTCCCCTCCCCTCTCATATTCGGCAATGGGACCTCGCCTCCCTCCCATCTCATATTCAGCAATGGGACCTCCCTCCTCCTTAGGTTCCCAGCCCAGATGCAACTACAGTCTCTGCACCTACTATAGGTACATCCCAGACACCACACCAGCTGACACCCGCATAGCACTTGGTGATCTTCCATGGAGCTTCTCACTTGTAGAAACCCCTTCAAGAGGATCCAGACACACTGTTCTTGTGCTCATGTCTCTTCCAGAGACAGTTTGGAACTCAGTACTGTTGGCACAGAAGTTAGGCAATTTTTTTCCAAACTTTTTTCAATTGAAAGGCATTGCAGACATTCACATTACACCATCAGCATCTAAAACCTCTCATTTCTCTATCCCTCAAGTTTTTTTTAATCTTTATAACTAATTTGTTAGACTATACAGGAAAAAATGAACTATTGATCTTATAACATATCTATTTATTCTAAAATTCACCAGTTTATATGTACACAACCAGCAATAAAAGAAAGGAATGTCCAGCTTCACCGAATCCGTAAAAAAGAGTTTTCTTTATTCACAAACTTTAAACGTGGAGGATACAGACTTCAGCACGAACCATATGGGTAAGAATCTCAACGCGTTTCTGGAGACTAAGCTCCCTTAATCATTTACGGATTTGGTGAAGCTGGACATTCCTTTCTTTTTTTGACTTTATACGCCTGGACACAGCGGGTCCGTGCTCCCGAAGATTGGTTTATGCATCACGGCTGAGCTGGCTTATTTTCTTCTTTCACAACCATCAATGCTTCATCGCTGTGCTGATCAGATTGCCTACAAATTCTCTTCATTCCTTTGCAATTCTCTTCATGATATTCAGTGTTATTTTGGAACTGAGCCTTAATTTCTGTAATCTGGTGTGCTGTGAGATCTGTTGTGATAAAATGTCTCCATTTTTTTTTTAACAAAAGTGATATTTAAAGGTACCTTCACACATAACAATATCGTTAAGGATATCGTTGCAACGTCACGCTTTTTTGTGACGTAGCAACGATCCCGCTAACGATATCTTTATGTGTGACAGCGACCAACGATCAGGCCCTTGCTGGGAGATCGTTGGTCGTTGGGGAATGATCAGGACCTTTTTTTGGTCGCTGATCACCCCGCTGTCATCGCTAGATCGGCGTGTGTGATGCCGATCTAGCGATGTGTTCACCTGTAACCAGGGTAAACATCGGGTTACTAAGCGCAGGGCCGCGCTTAGTAACCCGATATTTACCCTGGTTACCATTGTAAAAGTATGACGTCACCGCTGTGCTCTGCTTTACGGCCGGCACTGACAGTCAGTGGAGGGAAGCTCTTGGCAGCAGCGCGTGCATTAGCAGCGCTCCTGCCGAAAGCAGTTTTAACCCTGTGGACGCTGGGGGACGTGACAGACATCGGAATGTGAGTATGTACTGGTTTTTTTTTTACTTTTACAATGGTAACCAGGGTAAATATCGGGTTCCTAAGCGCGGCCCTGCACTTAGTAACCCGATGTTTACCCTGGTTACCCGGGGACTTCGGCATCGTTGAAGACAGTTTCAACGATGCCGAAATCTTTTCCCGGATCGTTGGTCGCTGGAGAGAGCTGTCTGTGTGACAGCTCCCCAGCGACCACACAACGACTTACCAACGATCACGGCCAGGTCGTATCGCTGGTTGTGATCGTTGGTAAATCGTTTAGTGTAACGGTACCTTTAGCCTCTTTATTGTCTTTCTGTTTCAAGCCTATCTACAAGCGTATGTGACTACCTACCTCACAGGGGAACAGCTACCTAATAGAGCCGACAGTGGTCATGCAGTCAGAATAGCACACACAAAACTCCTCGCCAGTATTCTAGGGGCTTATTTCAGTCAAACCCTGAATCCACATACACAAACTCCTCACCGGAGGTGCCGGTATTCTAGGGGCTTATATCAGCCGACCCTGACCACATGCAAGCATGACCACACTGGCGCTGAGCTCATAACTTAGGTTAATACTAGCACATGGCCGTGCGGCCATGCAAACCTTTTATAGCTGCAGCAACTTCAGGACCTTCCTAGGGGACAAATGGGCGCTGCTATATTACCTGAGCATGTGACCCTCGACCTCCAATGAGAGGTCTTACCCTGGGCATGCTCAGAAGGGGAAAAGCAGGACTTAGTCCCAGAGACATCTGCTCGCCGCTGACCAGTACTGGCTACAATGGCTGAACCTGGAAAGGCAGCAGTAACCATCCACACCGTATCAGGCTGAGGCAGACGCTGGCGCTGACATCTCTGCTGAGCAGGCTCCACTGCGGCTGGAGAACAATGGGAGACCGCAGCGGAGATGGTTTGAGATTCCCCCTGTGCAGAGGCGGGAACTCGACCCCTAACACAAACAGAGAAAAAAGGCAAATTAGACATCATTTTACACAAAACCCCGAAAATGAACTCGACAAAATTGTTGGCACCTTTCCATAATTGTGGGTAAACAACTTTGTTTAAAGCATGTGATGCTCAATCAAACTCACCTGTATCAAGTAACAAGTGTGGGCAATATGAAAATTACACCTGAAACCAGATAAAAGAGGAGAAGTTGACTCAATTTTTGCATTGTGTGTGTGTGCTACACTAAGCATGGAGAACAGAAAAAGTATAGGAGAAGAGAAGTATCTGAGCACTTAAAAACCAAAATCATTGAACAATATCAACAACCTCAAGGTTACAAGTCCATATCCAGAGAACTTGTTCGTTTGTTCATGGTGCACCACATAACCAAGAAATTTACAATCTATGACACTATAGCTAATCTCCCTGAATGTGGAGAGCAGAAAGGTTTCTAGTCCGGATAGTTTGGATGGTGAATAAGCAGTCCCAATCAAGTTCCCAACAATTTCAAGCTGTCCTGCAGGCTCAGTGTGCATCAGTGTCAGGGCAAACTGTCCGTCGTTATTTGAATGAAATGAGGAGGATCCCACTGCTGACACACAGACATAAAAAACTAGATTGCAGCTCACCAAGATGTACATGAGTAAGCCAAAATCATTCTGGGAAAGCGTCTTGGGAACAGATGAGATTAAAGTATAGCTTTTTTTGTAAAACACATCATTCTACTGTTTATCAAAAATGGAATGAGGCCTACAAGAACACAGTTCCTACAGTCAAATATGGCGGAGGTTCAAAGATGTTTTGGGTTGTTTTGATGACTTTGGCACTGGGAGTTGTGACTATGTGCAAGGCTTAGTAAAATCTGAATATTACCAAAGAATTTTGGGTCACAATGTAGTGCCCAGTTTCAGAAAGCTGAATTTGCATTCTAGGTCATGGGTCTTCCAACAGGACAATGACCCTAAACATACTTCAAGAAGCACCCAAAAATGGATGGAAACAAAGCGCTGGAGAGTTCTGAAGTGGCCATCAATGAATCCCGATATAAAACCAATTGAATACCTGTGGAGAAATCTTAAAATTGTTGTTGGGGGAAGGCTTCCTTTAAATATGAGAGACCTGAAGCACTTTGAAAAAGAAGAGGGGTCCAAAATTCCAGTTGAGAGGTGTAAGAAGCTGTTGATGGTTATAGGAAGCAATTGATTGCAGTTATTTATTCCAAAGGGTGTGGAACCAAATATTAAGTTGAGGGTGCCAACAAATTTGCCTGGCCCGTTTTTGCAAATTAGTGTTAAATTATGCCTAATTTGCTTTTCTTTTCTCAGTTTTTTTTATGTTGTTCCAATACACAGAAAGGAAATGGGTATAACAAAACATGTGTAATTGCAATATTTTTTCTGGGAGAAATACTTCATTTTCTGGAACAATGTCAATGTTGTAAACACTTTCGGCCATGACTGAATCAGTTAATAAAAGGCATAATTTATGGGCCCCAAACGCCACTTCAAAATCTACTGCACAAAAGGACCCCCATGTATGATGGGTCTTTAATTGTAGTGGTTATCTCACAGAGCCAAATGGAGCTTTTGGTCCCCTAAACTCCAGGACATGGGGGCTACTTCAACCCCTGCACATACTATAGAAAAGTCCTTGGTCTGACTCCCTGGTCTGACTCCATCTTCTACCAATAATGTACCTACCCACTGCTGCCCAATCTTCAAAACTAGCAGAAGTGGGCCTTGATGTGCACAATACACTTTCTCAGTATGGAGGATGTATAGGAGTGGGACTGCATTGGCCATCTGCCCCACCAGGTAGATTCCTGTTAGAATTCAGCATTACCTATAGTAGTTGTATGCCTGCATTGGTTTCATGGCTGCTGGTCCTTTAATTTCTCTTCATAGTCACTGTGTGCATTCGTTTTTGCATTCACTACACCATGGCCGTGTACACATAGCTGAACTAAGTGCCAGCATCAGGAAGATGTTCTTTGTGGGTCCTGTGTTACTTGAATAAGCTCATGCAAGAAACAGGCAGACTTCTTACTGCGATGCTTATCTCCAGGCTCTGGGTAAGTTACGAGGATGGGGCCATGTGATGCATATACACTAGCCTCTGTGTTTCCTATTTGATGTTTATAAAACAGCATTGATGTCTCCATTGTGATATACAGCTCTGGCAAAAATTAAGAGACCACTGCACAGTTTAATAAAAACCAGCTTCTCTACATGTCTGACAGCCATTCCATTCCAGTGTCAGTTGAATTCCAACCAGAGGACACCTCATTCTACTTAATGTGTTTCAGATTAGGTGATCACCTGAACTAAATCTTATTTAACAAAGGAAAGTATAAAAAAACCCTGCTGTGGTGTTCACAATCCTCTTGCAATAGGACAAGCTGGATGGCAAAACAAGTGCTAGTAATATCCCAAAAGTAATAGCAATGAAAAATAACTTTTAACCATGCCAAAGGAGTTAAAAAGAAAAGTTTTGATTGAGGAAAGGAAGGGCTCAATTCTGGCTTTACTAGCAGAGGGACACTGAGCGTCATGTTACCTCCATCCTTAAAAATTCTAAGTCTCCAGTCTATTACAACAAGGTCAAGCAGGACATTGGGGACAACAAAGCTACAGACCGGCAGATGGCGAAAACGACTCTCCACTGACCGGGATGACAGTCATCTAATTCGAATGTCACTCAGCAACCACAGGATGACACCAAGTGACCTTCAAAAAGAATGGCAGCTGGGGTGAAGTGCACGGCAAGAACAGTTAATAACAGACTCCTAGTGGCAGGACTCAAGTCATATAAAGCTAGAAAAAATCCTTTCATCAATGAGAAGCAAAGGAGAGCCAGGCTGAAGTTTGCCAAAGACCATAAGGATTGGACCATAGAGGTCTGGAGTAAGGTAATCTCTAATGAGTCTAATTTTCAGAAGAAGCTGCACGCGAAACGTGCGTCGGGGACCCACACTACCAGACTAGGTCGTATACCCTTTGCATACTCTTACTATTGTGAACTGATCTCCTACTTTCACTTGTGATGACCTTTACTAATGTTATATTAAGAGCTGCTTTTGCCCTATGAATTTGTTTTGACTGCGATTAATGTGCAATATATACAGATAGGTCCATATATATTTGGACAGAGACAACATTTTTCTAATTTTGGTTATAGACATTACCACAATGAATTTTAAACAAAACAATTCAGATGCAGTTGAAGTTCAGACTTTCAGCTTTCATTTGAGGGTATCCACATTAAAATTGGATGAAGGGTTTAGGAGTTTCAGCTCCTTACCATGTGCCACCCTGTTTTTAAAGGGACCAAAAGTAATTGGACAATTGACTCCAAGGCTATTTCATGGACAGGTGTGGGCAATCCCTTCGTTATGTCATTCACAATTTAGCAGATAAAAGGCCTGGAGTTGATTTGAGGTGTGGTGCATGCATTTGGAAGGTTTTGCTGTGAAGCAAACATGTGGTCAAAGGAGCTCTCCATGCAGGTGAAACAAGCCATCCTTAAGCTGCGAAAACAGAAAAAACCCATCAGAGAAATTGCTGCAATAATAGGAGTGGCAAAATCTACAGTTTGGTACATTCTGAGAAAGAAAGAAAGCTCTGGTGAACTCATCAATGCAAAAAGACCTGGGCGCCCACAGAAGACAACAGTGGTGGATGATCGCAGAATAATCTTCATGGTGAAGAGAAACCCCTTCACAACAGCCAACCAAGTGACCAACACTCTCCAGGAGGTCGGCGTATCAATATCCAAATCTACCATAAAGAGAAGACGGCATGAAAGTAAATACAGAGGGTTCACTGCACGGTGCAAGCAGTTCGTAAGCATCAAGAATAAGAAGGCTAGACTGGACTTTGCTCAAAAAACATCTAAAAAAGCCAGCACAGTTCTGGAAGAACATTCTTTGGACAGATGAAACCAACATGAACCTCTACCAGAATGATGGAAAGAGAAAAGTATGGCGAAGGCGTGGTACAGCTCATGATCCAAAGCATACCACATCATCTGTAGAACACGGTGGAGGCAGTGTGATGGCTTGGGCATGCATGGCTGCCAGTGGCACTGGGTCACTTGTGTTTATTGATGATGTGACACAGGACAGAAGCAGCCGAATGAATTCTGAGGTATTCAGAGCCATACTGTGTGTTCAGATCCAGCCAAATACAGCCAAACTGATTGGTCGTCATTTCATACTACAGATGGACAATGACCCAAAACATAAAGCCAAAGCAACCCAGGAGTTTATTAAAGCAAAGAAGTGGAATATTCTTGAATAGCCAAGTCAGTCACCTGATCTCAACCCAATTGAGCATGCATTTCACTTGTTAAAGACTAAACTTCAGACAGAAAGGCCCACGAACAAACAGCAACCGAAAACCACCGCAGTGAAGGCCTGGCAGAGCTTCAAAAAGGATGAAACACAGCATCTGGTGATGTCTATAAGTTCAAGACTTCAGGCAGTCATTGCCAAGAAAGGGTTTTCAATCCAAGTACTAAAAATGAACATTTTATTTAAAATTATTGAATCTGTCCAATTACTTTTGGTCCCTTTAAAAACAGGGTGGCACATGTTAAAGAGCTGAAACTCCTAAACCCTTCATCCAAATTTAATGTGGATACCCTCAAATGAAAGCTGAAAGTCTGAACTTCAACTGCATCTGAATTGTTTTGTTTAAAATTCATTGTGGTAATGTCTATAACCAAAATTAGAAAAATGTTGTCTCTGTCCAAATATATATGGACCTAACTGTATGTTGTGGTAGCCCCTGTATGAGCACCATACACTATGCACTATGCACTTTATTTGATCATTGTACTGTATAGAGCAATTATCATAGGCATGGGGATGCACTGTATTTCTCCCCACACTATTAGGTCTACACATGTAACTTACATACATAGTATTTGAGTGGTTATTTATGGAGACATTGATCTAATATTTTGGGGTATACAACCTGTTCTGGTGGTAGTACTTTGGCATTTGTATCTTCATTTTTTTTAAAAAAAGAAACCTTTTCATATTATTTGGTTAATGTTTAATAAAGTTGTTTGAAATTTTATTATAGGCATATGCTTCCTTTTTTCTGTTCGGATTCAATATTGGCTATGAACAGTCTGTAATCGATGATGAGCATAAGATAGAGTAAAGAAATATTAGATCGTTATACGGCACTGTGTACTTACAATAGCTCAATTTTCCTTCTGCCCTTCATTTTTCCCTTCTTCCCAGTTAATTATTTTCTTTTCTATTAGGTCTATGACATCACGTGAGTAAAAACAGACTAGCTGAATCCTTCTAAGCTCTATGTAGAAACAGGAAGCCTCTCTTCCCTGCATGAGTCACCATTAGAACTACAATTCTACATCACGTGATATAGAGCTAATGGCAAAAAGAAGAATTTGCTGGGTAGAAAATCAAAATGAGCAATTGTAAGTACACAGTGATATACAATATGATGAATGCAATATACTGTATTAACCTAGAATGCATTACGTTAAAAATTTACATATTAACGTATTGGGGGCCTTTTAGGCCCCCATGCACATAATGTAGAAAAACACACTTAAATAACTTTAACAAGTTTATTTCAAAATTGCTCAATAAAATATGAATAGTGGACAAAATTTTAATTATAATTTTTCACAGAAAACACCAAAAAATCTTTTTTTCCCAAATTTCACACAAAGACATGAAAACACACAAAAGTGCATAGAAATCTATAGCAAACTAGCTGCAGCTACATTTTTATTCTAACTTTATTTTCTATTATATTAGTCTTCCAAACAATTCTGACATGTTATTTTTTCAGAAGTTTTGTGCAATTTTTTGATAAATATGTTTCAGATATAACTGATAGGGGCTAATTTGTCTGTTTCAAACCTCGCTGCACGAGTTCGCTTATCATCAAAGCGAATGATTCTTCTAATTTCCTAATATCTGCCCACTGACATTGTCGAATTGTAGTGTGGATCAGAAAGTGGGTCCGGAAATAATTCTCATATTGGGACATCATACGATTTTTGACTCCCTGCCAGCAGTAAAAGTCCAATATATGCATAAAGTTCCTCTTTTGAGATATTTTTCCAGGACTTATTTTTTGCAGAAGCGATACGTCTTCATTCTAGGTTTGAACATAATATTGTCAGAAAAATAAGTACAGAATACATCTTTAGGGGTAAAGTAACTGGGACTTCCCACAGCTCCATGAGCCTGTCTCACAATATTGTGTGTTGGAGTATGTCCGACTAATGTAGGATTACTGTCCCAAAAAACATTCATTTTGGATGTTCTGCTTATCACTTCTTGAGGATCCACTAGATTCACTTCTTCATCATCAGAAGAATCACTGGATGAGGATGTTTGATTAGCTGGTGGCAGATATTCTTCATCAGACAAGATCTCTTGGTCAGTCAGACACTTGGAGGAAGAGTGTGCCATTGCTGACTAGATGTTAGCAAACTAAAAGAAGAAACAGTGAGCAGAATCAGGGTTGTCCACTCTTTGCTTGTGTGTGACACACTGTAAGTGTAATGTCCCCCCTTCTTCCTCTCACCCTCAGCAGCTCTTACCTTTTATACTTTTAGGTGGTGTACAATTCTCTGGATTTTTGTGGCTCACAAGCTCTAGCCTTTGCAAGCTTCTTAGAAACAGAAACTGAAAATGAATCAGATTTCCTCTCAACAGCTTATCTTATCACAGGTCCTTCAGCAATTAGCTCACAGTGTATACTGTCCTCAGTACTCTATACACAGCTCATTACTGTGTTCCGAAGGACCTGAGGTGATGTCATGGTCTTATCACTCCCTCCAAAAATCACATGACATCCTCACATGTTATTATCCACACCTTGGCCCCTCCACCAGCATTACTGAGTACAAATAAAGTAACTTGAGACCCAAACACTACTGAGAACATGATAAAAATAGCGGGGACCTAAAAGGCCCCCAATTCATACAGATGTAGTTTTCACCAAACAAGCATTGTTACACCATAATGCCTATGAAAAAAATTATATGAACAACTAGATATTATCAACAACCACATACTTGAGGAATACCTGGAGTTTCAAAATTATAACTAAAGTAATTTTGCAGATAATAGCAAAAATGTAAGCATGGGGGCCTAAAAGGCCAATATGCGTTCTAGGGCTAAGAGGAAAAAAAAATCAATAAAGTTTCCTGAATAAATGAGAATCCATGCTGTCAATGCGACACCCGCTAGGGCTGTGGGGTGCTTGGAACCGGGTCGGACGGTTCTTAAAAGGGTGATCACGGCAGCGGTGACTCAGTCTGTGACCCTGGGCGTGCAATAAAAGGGATGAGGGAAATGGGGAAAAAAGTTTAAGGGGAGATTGGGGAATTGTTCATGATGCCACCTGTGGTATTTGGCCAGGGACAGCCGACCCTGCTTAAAGAGACCGCTGGGACTGATGGTAATGCAGCTGAGATGGTTCTGCTCTCCTCGGGTAGAGCTAAGTCCCAGGCCACTTATGATGTGAAAGATGGTGATAATGGATTTAGTGCAGGGAGAATGGCGCAATAAAGGGAGAGGACAAAGCAATGTGCAGTCTTCATGTTTTACTCACAGTTCAGATGTTATTCCCCAGGGGTGCTGTGTCCTCAAGGTCAGTGGTCCAGCCAACTCTCCTGTAAATTGGGGCACTTGTCCAGAACCCCCATAGTATGCCTTTTCCTGTCTGACTCTCGCCTCTCCTGCCTTGCGCTTCACACCCAGTGTTCCAAGCCAGTGGTCGTGGGTCCTGTTGGGTGACATCCTCACTGTCCCCTGGGCTCTCTGTGTCTACCTTTTCGGCGAAATAGATGTGCATGTGGCCGTTGCACTTACAGTCACAACAGCCTTCGGGTTCCTAGCTGGGACCTGTAGTTCCTCTACTAGATCAGGAGCCCATGCCCCCACTGCGACCTGGTCCCTCCACCTTGCGATGGTCAGCGTGGATGCGGGCCCTACGGGTGGTTTCCACACTTCTTGTGCCTCTAGGACCCCTTCATTCCCTCTGGGAGCTTCTCTACTTTCTTTCTTCTGTTCTCTCTCTCTCCCGTCCTGAGACGTGCTCCTCCCAGCTCCAGTCCTCTGCTCCAACTTCCAACTTCTCACTCAGACTGTCAGGAGCTTCAGACCCACAAGTCTGCGCTGCTCCACTTCTCCTCACCAACTCACTGACTCCTCCCTCCTGTCTCCCATGCAGTGTCAGACTGGGGTGACAAGGGCCCACCAGTAACATAGACTTTGGGGGGCCCATTTTTCACCCACATGCAAATATTATAGCACCTATGTTCACAAATTTACCTATATCTCTATATAATAATAAACTTGGTAGCATGGTTAATGAATGATGAAATGCTGCTTTTTTTGTGTACAGAGTGAATCAAGTGAATTATGCAAAGTACTGCCCATACAGTGGAGTTGAGGGGTCCAGATCTACACAGGGGCACACCGGGGGATTCCCCTGTTACCCTGTGGTCCAGTCCGAGCCTGTATACGGCCACACGAGAATGTCTCTTCAGCAAGTTTCTACTTAGATCTTATGCGCTAACAGGGGTCATCAGTATTTCCCGCTAAGGCCGCAAGTCCTCCTGTAAAAGTCAAGTTATGCTCTCTGGACCCTTCTCACACTGGCCGGCACCCAACGTATCTGCTGCACAGCCGCATACCAAACCCTGTACTGTACATTTTCTTTAGAAGCAATGGCCCGGATCACTCGCACATTGGGATCATCACAATAGATGTCCACTTCCACTGAGTCTGTGTGACTGACAGAAGCTGCAGAGACCGGACACATCTCCCTCCGCCTGTCAAGCATCATGCCTGAAGCCATCAGAGTCCTGGTGACCGGAGCTGCTGGTCAGATCGCCTATTCCCTGCTGTAGGGCATTGCTAAAGGCGATGTCTTCGGAAAGGACCAGCCTCTTGTTCTTATTCTCCTGGATATTACCCCCATGATGGGAGTCCTGGATGGTGTAGTCATGGAGCTGCAGGACTGTGCCTTGCCTCTGCTGAAAGAGGTAATTGCTACAAACAATGAAGAAGTGGCTTTTAAGGACCTAGATGTTGCCATTCTTGTGGGCTCCATGCCAAGGAGGGAGGGCATGGAGAGGAAGGACTTGCTGAAAGCCAATGTAAAGATTTTCAAGTCTCAGGGTGCTGCACTGGATATATATGCAAAGAAGACTGTTAAAGTGATTGTTGTGGGAAATCCTGCAAACACCAACTGCCTCACTGCACTAAAGTCTGCTCCATCCATCCCCAAAGAGAACTTCAGTTGTCTCACCCGCTTGGACCACAACAGGGCGAAGGCTCAGATTGTGATTCGTCTTAATGTGACATCTGATGAGGTTAAGAACGTGATTATCTTGGGAAATCATTCCTCCACTCAGTATCCTGTTGTTAGTCATGCTGTTGTAAAGCTGCAGGGGAAGGATGTGTGCGCCTCTGAAGCTGTGAAGGATGACAGCTGGCTGAAGGGAAGCTTCATATCGACTGTGCAGCAGCACGGTGCAGCTGTGATTGCAGCACGGAAGTTATCCAGCGCCATGTCTGCTGCCAAAGCCATCTGCGATCATGTGCGGGACATCTGGTTTGGAACCCCAGAGGGAGAATTTGTTTTGATGGGTGTGATCTCTGATGGAAATGCGTATGGTGTACCCAAAGGATAACCCAACTCATGTTGTCTGTAAGATTTGTCAACAAAATCTCAGTAGAGGCCAAAAAATGACTAGCTTGAGTACTTCATGCATGAACCGTCACATGGATATGAGGCATAAGTTGCAGTGGGAAGCTCACTGTGCTACAATGCGGCCGGGTCAACCACCGTCTCTCCCATCAAGTGCATCCACGTCCTCTTCATCCTCTGTGACTGTGGGGGCCTCAGTCGCACATGGTTTTGGAAACAGACATTTCACCTTTTTACCCGCAACAGCCAGTGTGATTGGCAGGTCGTCAGGACATTGGCAAGTGGAAACACCTGCTGTTGTTGAGCACTCTCCGACATCGACACCACATTTTGATCAAGGCAACATAACATCTCCGCCTGCACCTTCCTCACAGACCAGCAGTTTGCCGGGGACACCCTACTCAACTCCGTCTAAGCACGGCAGCCAGCCCTCAGTCCCTCAGATGTGGACAAGTAAAAGACCATTTCCTCCTAGCCATGACAAAGCTAAGAGGTTGAATTTCTCCATCTGCAAGCTGTTGGCTACAGAAATGCTACCTTTCCGCCTGGTGGACACAGAGGATTTTTGAGACCTTATGTGTTATGATGCGGTGGTCTAGGAGCAACATGGAACGAGCTCTGAGGGAAGTGGTAACTGTACTGACCGCAGACCCTAAGCTCAACACAACTCTAGAAGCAGCCGTGGAATGCTCCTAACTCTCCCTAGGCATCTCGTCACAGCCTAAGAGCTAACTACCCCTGAAGACAGTAGCAGGAAAACTATCTTGCCTCAGAGAAAATCCCCAAAGGATAGATTAGCCCCCCACAAATAATGACTGTGAGTGGAGAGGAAAAAGACATACACAGAATGAAACCAGGATGAGCACAGGAGGCCAGTCTAGCTTGATAGATAGGACAGGATGGAATACTGTGCGGTCAGTATAAAACACTACAAAAATCCACGCAGAGTTTACAAAAAATCTCCACACCTGACTAAAGGTGTGGAGGGTAACTCTGCTTCCCAGAGCTTCCAGCAAGATAGAAAATACTTCAAACTGAAAATGCTGGACAAACAAAGAAAGCACAGAATGGATAAGACCACAAACTATGGACAGAAAAAGTAAGCAAAAACTTAGCTTTGCAGAACTGGTCAGGATAACAGGGAACTCCAAAGAGATGTGAATCCAACCAGGAACCATTTACAAGTGGCACTAGCTGAAGGAACAGCCAGGCTTAAATAGGCGAGAGAGGAGAAGATAAGTGGAGGCAGCTGACACAGCTAACTCCAAGGAGCAGCCATACCACTTGAAACCACAAGAGGGAGCCCAAGAGCAGAACTCACAAAAGTGCCACTTACAACCACCGGAGGGAGCCCAGGAGCAGAATTCACAACAGTACCCCCCCTTGAGGAGGGGTCACCGAACCCTCACCAGAGCCCCCAGGCCGATCAGGACGAGCCAAATGAAAAGCAGGAACCAAATCGGCGGCATGGACATCGGAGGCAACAACCCAAGAATTATCCTCCTGGCCATACCCCTTCCACTTGACAAGATACTGAAACCTCCGCCTCGAAAAACGAGAATCCAAAATCTTCTCAACCTCATATTCCAACTCCCCCTCAACCAACACCGGGGCAGGAGGGTCCACCGAGGGAACAACGGGCACCACATATCTCCGTAACAAAGATCTATGTAAAACATTATGAATGGCAAAAGAAGCTGGAAGAGCCAAACGAAAAGACACCGGATTAATAATTTCAGAAATTTTATAAGGACCAATAAACCGAGGCTTAAAATTAGGGGAGGAAACCTTCATAGGAACAT
Source organism: Ranitomeya imitator (assembly GCF_032444005.1). Lineage (NCBI taxonomy): Eukaryota > Metazoa > Chordata > Amphibia > Anura > Dendrobatidae > Ranitomeya > Ranitomeya imitator. The sequence goes on along the minus strand of NC_091289.1, from coordinate 136,721,304 downwards.
GACGAGAAGACAACCAAACCAAATCCCCCACACGAAGCCGGGGACCAACACACCGACAGCGGTTAGCAAAACGTTGAGCCCTTTCCTGAGACAACGTCAAATTGTCCACCACATGAGTCCAAATCTGCTACAGTCTGTCCACCACAGAATCAACACCAGGACAATCAGAAGGCTCAACCTGCCCAGAAGAAAAACGAGGATGAAAACCAAAATTACAAAAGAAAGGTGAAACCAAAGTAGCCGAACTAGCCCGATTATTAAGGGCAAACTCGGCCAACGGCAAGAAAGCCACCCAGTCATCCTGATCAGCTCAGTTTGGCCATTAGTCTGAGGATGAAATGCCGAAGAAAAAGACAAATCAATGCCCATCCTAGCGCAAAAGGCCCGCCAAAATCTAGAGACAAACTGAGAACCTCTGTCAGAGACAATATTCTCCGGAATGCCATGCAAACGAACCACATGCTGAAAAAATAATGGAACCAGATCCGAGGAGGAAGGCAACTTAGGCAAAGGTACCAGATGGACCATTTTAGAGAACCGGTCACAAACAACCCAGATAACAGACATCTTCTGGGAAACAGGAAGATCCGAAATAAAATCCATGGAAATATGCGTCCAGGGCCTCTCAGGGACCGGCAAAGGCAAAAGCAACCCACTAGCGCGGGAACAGCAAGGTTTGGCCCGGGCGCAAGTCCCACAGGACTGCACAAAAGCACGCACATCGCGCGACAAGGAAGGCCACCAAAGGGACCTAGCAACCAAATCTCTGGTACCAAAAATCCCAGGATCACCAGCCAACACAGAACAATGAACCTTAGAAATAACCTTACTTGTCCATCTATCAGGAACGAACAGCTTCCCCACTGGACAGCGGTCAGGCCTATCAGCCTGAAATTCCTGAAGCACCCGCCGCAAATCAGGGGAGATAGCAGAAAGAATCACTCCCTCCTTAAGAATGCCAACCGGCTCAAGGACTCCAGGAGAATCAGGCGAAAAACTCCTAGAGAGGGCATCAGCCTTAACATTCTTAGATCCTGGAGGATACGAGACCACAAAATCAAAACGGGAGAAAAACAGGGACCATCGAGCCTGTCCAGGATTCAGCCGCTTGGCCGACTCGAGGTAAATCAGATTCTTATGATCGGTCAGGACCACAACGCGGTGTTTAGCACCCTCAAGCCAATGTCGCCACTCCTCAAACGCCCACTTCATAGCCAACAACTCCCGATTGCCGACATCATAATTGCGTTCCGCAGGCGAAAACTTTCTGGAAAAAAAAGCACACGGTTTCATCAAAGAACCATCAGATTCCCTCTGAGACAAAACAGCCCCTGCCCCAATCTCAGAAGCGTCGACCTCAACCTGAAAAGGAAGAGAAACATCCGGCTGATGCAACACAGGGGCAGAAGTAAATCGGCGTTTAAGCTCCTGAAAGGCCTCAACAGCCTCTGAGGACCAATTCGTTACATCAGCGCCTTTCTTCGTCAAATCAGTAAGGGGCTTAACCACACTGGAAAAATTGGCAATGAAACGGCGATAGAAATTAGCAAAACCCAAACATTTTTGAAGGCCCTTCACAGAAGTGGGTTTGATCCAGTCATGAATAGCTTGGACCTTAACAGGATCCATTTCTATAGACGAGGGAGAAAAAATAAAACCCAAAAAAGAGACCTTCTGAACTCCGAATAGGCACTTAGACCCCTTTACAAATAAAGCATTATCACGAAGGATCTGGAACACCATCCTGACCTGCTTCACATGAGACTGACAATCATCGGAAAAAATCAAAATATCATCTAAATATACGACCATGAATTTATCAAGATAATTGCGGAAAATATCATGCATGAAAGACTGAAACACAGATGGAGCATTAGAAAGCCCAAATGGCATCACAAGATATTCAAAATGGCCTTCGGGCGTATTAAATGCAGTTTTCCATTCGTCACCCTGTTTAATACGAACAAGATTATATGCCCCTCGGAGGTCAATCTTAGTAAACCACCTAGCCCCCTTAATCTGAGCAAACAAATCCGTAAGCAAGGGCAAGGGGTATTGGAATTTGACCGTGATTTTATTAAGAAGACGATAATCAATACAGGGTCTCAAGGAGCCATCCTTCTTAGCAACAAAAAAGAAACCCGCTCCCAAAGGTGACGAAGAGGGCCGAATATGCCCCTTCTCCAAAGACTCCTTAACATAACTCCGCATGGCGGCATGCTCTGGCACAGACAGATTGAAAAGTCGGCCCTTAGGGAACTTGCAATCAGAAATCAATTTAATAGCACAATCACAGTCCCTGTGCGGAGGAAGGGAACTGGACTTGGGCTCATCAAATACATCCTGGAAATCCGACAAAAACTCAGGGACCTCAGAAGAGGGGGAAGAGGAAATTGACATCAAAGGAACGTCACTATGTACCCCTTGACAAGCCCAACTAGTTACAGTCATAGTTTTCCAATCCAGCACCGGATTATGTTCCTGTAACCATGGAAAACCCAGTACAACAACATCATGCAGGTTATGCAACACCAGAAAACGGCAATCTTCCTGATGTGCTGGAGCCATGTACATAGTTATCTGTGTCCAGTACTGAGGTTTATTCTTGGCCAGGGGTGTAGCATCAATACCCCTCAAAGGAATAGGGCTTTGCAAAGGCTGTAAGGAAAAACCACAGCGCCTGGCGAATTCTAAGTCCATTAAGTTCAGGGCAGCGCCTGAATCCACAAATGCCATGACAGAAAAGGACGACAATGAGCAAATCAGGGTTACAGATAAGAGAAATTTAGGCTGTATGGTACTAATGGTAACAGACCTAGCGACTCTCTTAGTACGCTTAGGGCAATCAGAGATAATATGAGTAGAATCACCACAGTAGAAACACAGCCTATTCTGACGTCTGAATTCCTGCCGTTCTATTCTAGCCAAAATCCTATCACATTGCATAGGTTCAGGACTTTGCTCAGAGGATACTGACATATGGTGCACAGCTTTGCGCTCGCACAGACGCCGATCGATCTGAATGGCTAGAGACATAGATTCGCTCAAACCGGCAGGCGTAGGAAAGCCCACCATAACATCTTTGAGGGCTTCAGAAAGACCCTTTCTGAAAATAGCAGCCAGAGCCTCTTCATTCCATTTAGTGAGCACAGACCATTTTCTAAATTTCTGGCAGTATAACTCTGCCTCTTTCTGACCTTGACACAGGGCCAACAGGGTTTTTTCTGCATGATCCACAGAATTAGGTTCGTCGTACAATAATCCGAGCGCTTGAAAAAATGCATCAACATTCAATAATGCCGGATCCCCTGCTTCAAGAGAGAAAGCCCAGTCTTGAGGATCACCCCGCAGCAAGGATATGATGACTTTTACCTGTTGAATGGGATCACCAGAAGAACGGGGTTTCAAAGCAAAAAACAATTTGCAGTTATTTTTAAAGTTCAAAAACTTGGATCAGTCCCCAAAAAACAAATCAGGAGTAGGAATTCTAGGCTCTAAAGCCGGAGTCTGGACAACATAGTCCTGGATGCTCTGCAGCAAGTTGATCCACACGAGAAAACAAACCTTGAACATCCATGCCAAAGCATATATCCTGAACCACCCAGATATCAAGAGGAAAAAAAAAGACAAACTAGAACACAGAAAAAAAATGGTTCAGAACTTTTTTTTCCTTCTTTTGAGATGCAATTAATTCATTTTTGGCCACTTGTACTGTTATGATGCGGTGGTCTAGGAGCAACATGGAACGAGCTCTGAGGGAAGTGGTTACTGTACTGACCGCAGACCCTAAGCTCAACACAACACTAGAAGCAGCCGTGGAATGCTCCCAACTCTCCCTAGGCATCTCGTCACAGCCTAAGAGCTAACTACCCCTGAAGACAGTAGCAGGAAAACTATCTTGCTTCAGAGAAAATCCCCAAAGGATAGATTAGCCCCCCACAAATAATGACTGTGAGTGGAGAGGAAAAAGACATACACAGAATGAAACCAGGATGAGCACAGGAGGCCAGTCTAGCTTGATAGATAGGACAGGATGGAATACTGTGCGGTCAGTATAAAACACTACAAAAATCCACGCAGAGTTTACAAAAAATCTCCACACCTGACTAAAGGTGTGGAGGGTAACTCTGCTTCCCAGAGCTTCCAGCAAGACAGAAAATACTTCAAACTGAAAATGCTGGACAAACAAAGAAAGCACAGAATGGATAAGACCACAAACTATGGACAGAAAAAGTAAGCAAAAACTTAGCTTTGCAGAACTGGTCAGGATAACAGGGAACTCCAAAGAGATGTGAATCCAACCAGGAACCATTTACAAGTGGCACTAGCTGAAGGAACAGCCAGGCTTAAATAGGCGAGAGAGGAGAAGATAAGTGGAGGCAGCTGACACAGCTAACTCCAAGGAGCAGCCATACTACTTGAAACCACAAGAGGGAGCCCAAGAGCAGAACTCACAAAAGTGCCACTTACAACCACCAGAGGGAGCCCAAGAGCAGAAGTCACAACACTTATGTCCGTCGCAGTGCCCCAGTACCAGATGCCCAGTCGCCACTACTTCTCATAGAAAGCTGTGCCTGCGCTACACCAGCATGTCGCACACAACATCACCGCTTCCTTGAGAAACTCTGTGTGTGACAGGGTGCATTTCACCACAGACACTTGGACGAGTAGACATGGACAGGGGCGTTACATGTCGGTGACTGGGCACTGGGTAACTACGGCGACATGAGGAGAAGGGGCTGCTGTCCAAGTCTTGCCGTCCCCACAAGTTGCTCGTCGATCCTCTGTATCTAGAAGTTCCTCCACTGCTTCTGCCTCCTCAACCTCCTCTCGGTCCTCCACCTGCACCCAAAGCCTGTCTGGTAATGCCACCCGCGTTGTAACTGCGCAGAAGGAATCCTGCACACCTCCTCACTATGCTGTCACCAGGGCTCAACAGCATCAGGCAGTGTTTACATTGAAATGTCTGGGAAATGTGAGTCACACAACTGAGGAGTTGTGGTCAGCTCTGGAGACCGAGTTCCATCAATGGTTGTCTCCACTCAACCTGCAGCCAGGGAGGGCTGTGTGCGACAATGCTGCAAACCTGGGTGCGGCAATGTCACACACGTGCCTTGTATGGCTCACGTTTTGAACCTGGTTGTCCAGCAATTTTTATCCCACTATCCCGGACTAGATAGGCTTCTGCAGAGGGCACGGTCGCTCTGTGCTCACTTCCGCCGTTCGCATCCCGCAGCTCAACGACTTACATCTCTATAGAAGTCGTTGGGCCTGCCAGTTCACCGGCTGAAATGAGATGTGCCCACACGGTGCTGACGATGCCATTATCAGCATGACCATTCCGGTGATTTACATGCTGGAGCACACCTTAAACAGTGTTCAGAGTCAGGTGGTGAAACAAGAGGAGGAGGAGGAACAGGAGGAGTCGTAAGCGGAAGGGATAATATCTCCAAGGTCAAGAAGGTTGGCAGCACCAAGGCGGCTGACATTGGAGGCTGGGGGAGAGGGATTTACCGAGGGCGCATTGTAGCAGCCAAACTGTTGAGGAAGGTGCAGGAGGCGAGGAAGAAGTGGAGGACGAACTGGCGCTGGGCATGGAAGACTCATCAGATGAGGGAGACCTTGATCAAATTTCTGTTGTGCGAGGTTGGGGGGAGAGGGCAGATGAAGGAAGCATGATTCTCACCTTGCCACCACCAAGACAACAAGGACTTGGTCCTCCTGGATGCGCAAGACACATGAGTGCCTTCTTGCTGCACTACCTGCAACATGACCCTCGCATTGTCAGAATCCGAAGTAATGCCGATTACTGGGTTGCCACACTCTTAGATCCCCGGTACAAAAGTAAATTTGGTAAAATAATTCTTGCCATAGAAAGGGATTCACGCATGCAGGAGTATCAGCAGAGACTGTTACAGAATCTAACATCTGCTTTTCCACAAAACACCAGTGGTGCACGTAGTCAATCTCTGAGTTCTAACTTGCCAACAGTGGGACTGTAACAGTAACATCGTATCTGGTGGTAACAGCAATTTTTTCCAATCATTTCAAGACTTTATTAGACCATCCTTTGCAAGGCCACAGGAGACAAGAAGTCTGACGCACAGCCAACACCTAGAGAGGATGGTACAAGAGTATCTCCAAGTTAACATCGATGCCATGACTGTGGAATTGGACCGTTGCTCATTTTGGGCTTCCAATCTTGAAAAATGGCCTGAGCTCACCACTCACGCCTTGGAGATCTTGCCGTGCCCCGCAGCTAGTGTTCTCTCTGAACGTGTGTTCAGCGCTGCTGGTGTTGTGCTGACAGATAAGCGCACGCGGCTGTCCAGTGACAATGTAGACAGACTAACGTTTATCAAGATGAACAAATCCTGGATCCGCAAGGACTTTTCTACCCCTGTGTCATCTTGGGGAGCTAAAAGCTTGATGATTTTTGAAAATCACCTCACCCACCGTTTTAAAAAACTCTGGCGAAATTGATGCCACTTAAGTGGTGTCTGTGGCCGAATTTTTGGAAAAAATGAAGACTCTTTATTTAGTCCCATTGCTGAGTTTTACATGATGTTGCCATCGTCATTTCCAGGTGGCTGGGGTTGTCTGCAGAGTTGTTTACTCATACTATGGCCTGGGATTTTAAGGTCTGCTCCAAAGCTTCAGTGTCTGCTAGTCAGCAGAGTAGCCCAGCCACCCACCGCCTGTTTACCTAAGTACTATTTTTAACGGCATCTGGCCCAGGAAATCCTTTTGGGCCTAGTAGAATTTAGTGCTACTCAGCAGCGTACCCCACCCATGAAGCAAGCTACACCACCTGTTTACCTAACTACTATTTTGTAACGGCATCTAGCCCAGGAAATCCTTTTGGGCCTAGTAGAATTTGGTGCTACTCATCAGCGTCCTTCACCCGTGAAGCAAGCTACACCGCCTGTTTACCTAAGTACTATTTTTTAACGGCATCTGGCCCAGGAAATCCTTTTGGTCCTAGTAGCAATTTCTGCTACTCTGCAGAGTACCCCACCCATGAAGCTAGCTACACCGCCTTCTTTCTTTCTCAATCTAACCCCTCGGCTCTGGGGTGTCCACTCTCCCTCCAGCTCTCTCCTTCTCACAGGTGGACTACCACGTGTTTTCACACTGTGGAAAATCTTTTGGGCCCAGGCATAAGAAGTCGTCGAGGTAATGGATAATATGTGCCGCCTTACAAACGTCCATGACGACACAGCAGGATATGGAGCACCCCATGGGCAAACAGCAATCTATGTAGTATGCTCCTTCACAGAAGCAGCCCAATGGGAGGACACTATTCGGAGGCACAGGTAGTAACCAGAACGCCCCCTCAATGTCTGTTTTGGCCATTAGGGTGCCCCTTACCAACTTCTTGACCCGCCTGATTGCCTCGTCAAAGGAGGTACAGTACATAGTACTGGTTCCGCGTCGATGTTGTCGTTTACTGACCTGCCCCTTGGATATGACAAATGGTGAATTAGTCTGAATGTATTGGGTTCATTTTTTTGGCACAACTCCCAACGGGGGTACCACTACGTTTACTAAGGAAAGTTTTCTGAATTGACCCGCCGCCATTCTACCTAAAGATATTTCTTTTTTTTTTTTGTCAAGATGTCTGGGTTTTGGTAGAGTGATTTTAGATTTTTACTCCAGCCTTTCTTGATTTTAGAAGGGCATGACATGCCTATATCTGTGTCTCCTCCTTTTACTCCTCCACCTCTTTTCTTTTCGCATGACTATATGTAGTTGTGACTTTTCCATGTGTTTGTTGTGTCTTCTGAGCAGTTTGTCAGCTTTTGGACACCTTTTAAGGTGTTTTCTATGTGTTTTCTATGTGTTTGTATGTGTTTGTGTTTGCCTGTCATTGGTTTCAATGGGGATCGACGGTGTTCGTCGAACGTTCGACGAACATTCGTCGAACACGTCCCAGTTCGACGAAGCGAACCGAATCCGAACACTAGGGAGGTGGCTCAACACTGTTCAAGAGACGTAATAATGGAGCATCTTCACCCTTTGCACCCACTGATTCGTCTTTTTACAGACATGTGAACAAAACACCCCTCAGGAGAATTGTGCATGAAACAACTAGAGCCAGGTGCAACCAAAAAATGCATCTGTAGGATAGTTAGTAATTCTAAAATCAGCCTGTGTTCACTGTTCACTGATCTCTGATCACATAGGAGCCTTCTGAGAAAGGAAGTTGTGTACATAAGATACACTCTAAAAATAATGTACAAGTTGCGTCCACACGCAGCACTGCAATGCACTTTGCTTCCCCTGAATAGAGGAAGCATGTTACATATTAGTGCAGGAGACATGTAAAATTAATAGCTCGGTGCTTTTCAGAGTCTCTGACCAATTAGATAGATAGAAGGTCATAATAAGTGGAAAGAAGAGGGTAGGAGTACCAAATTTGGGCTATAATGGAGTCAAGTGACTTCACTTTGGTTAATAAAGGTTTTGGAATACTGTATGTATGTATTACTGACATTGTAATTAAAACAACCAAAGTTAATTAACCTAATTTTAAAACTATATTGGGCAGACATTCCGTGATTATCGTGATTACCATAGTGAGGTGGAGGGTTGTGGGAGGGAGGACAGGAAACAGAACAAAACAAAAAGATATAGACTGGATATATGTAGATAACAGAGGGGAAGATATACTGACGTCTTATGCTATAGACTGTCATCTAAGGGTCTAAATTAGTTTTGCATCACATACATGAGTCCGTAGCTGTGTCAGTAATCACACTGATATCTGTTGTGCTCAAGCAACTTGTACTTGTGCCATCAATTTATAGCAGGCTGTCATTACATCTCACACAAGAGTAGCCTAGAACAGACTATAAGTTGCTTGAGCAAAACAAAAGTAAGTGGGATTACATCTCACACACTCAGAAATCTTCTCTAAGCTATGGTGAGGGGTGTGTTCTTCTTTTTCTGCTGTGTTGCTGCCTGTTTTTGTTTGGTCAAAATCATACAGAGAAAAAAATACACGCCCCGAGTGAAAACTACCTGGTAACATCCACTTGGACTTAACAACTTAACCAATGACACCTCATTAGGTGTCAAATACATTGATTGCTAAAATCTCCACAAAGAAGAAGCAAAACAAAAAAAAACAATAAACTTTTATTCTACTCTGCAGCCACTATTAGGCCTTCGTCACACGTCTTTTTTTGTGTCCGTATGCAGTCCATTTTTTAACGGCCCAAATACGGACGCACATACACCCATTGTATTCACTGGTGGTGTGAACATGTCAGGTGTTTCACATGGACCACGTGTCTGTGTGATAAACCTGAGACATGTCAGTTTTTTATCAGCAGCACATGCAAAATGTGAGCTGCACACATGCACCCTGATGACACATGGATGACCTATGCCACCGTCCAGGCTGAAAACCAGGAGCCAATGAGCCTCTGTGAGTGCAGCTTCAGTGACGAGCAGTGACCATTCATTTTGAAAACCAGATGTTGCAGAGTTGGAATACGGTATGGGACAGTATGGATTATCTTCACGTCGAACAGGTGGGGGATATGGTTGTTTATTATTTTTGTTTTTTTACAGGGGACACGGGCTTCAATGGATTAGGCGTAAAGGTAAGTATAACTATTTTTATCTATATATATAATTGTGTAAGGGGTAATTCCATCTGTTTGTCTGTTTGTCTGTAATGGAAATCCCGCATCGCGACCAATCAGCGACAGGCACAGTCCGGCCGTGAATTGACTCCCCCTTCTCCCCTCCAGTCAGTGCCCCCTCCATACTCCCCTCCAGTCAGCGCCCACAGAGAGTTTTACCAGTCCGTTAAACAGACTGCGTTACACCGCGGCATAATGCGGTGTAACATAGTCCGTTAACGCTGCTTTAACCCTATAAGTGTGACCAACTTTTTACTATTGATGCTGCCTATGCAGAATCAATAGTAAAATCATATAATGTTAAAAATAATAATAAAAATAAAAAATCATTATATTCTCCCCTTCCGCCATCCGTGCCAGCCTTTCCCGCTCCTTGCGACGCTCCGTTCCCAATAATGCATTGCAGTAATGACCGGAGATGACCGCTACATGATCACTGGTTATTGCCGCGCCGCAAGGCATTACTGGGAACGGAGCATCGTGAGGAGCATCGCTAAAGGCTGGGCTGGATCTGGGGGCCGCCAGAAGGTGACTATATAACTATTTTTTATTTTAATTCCTTTTTTAACAGGGATATGGTACCCACATTGCTATATACTACGTGGGCTGTAACATAGTAACATAGTAACATAGTTAGTAAGGCCGAAAAAAGACATTTGTCCATCCAGTTCAGCCTATATTCCATCATAATAAATCCCCAGATCTACGTCCTTCTACAGAACCTAATAATTGTATGATACAATATTGTTCTGCTCCAGGAAGACATCCAGGCCTCTCTTGAACCCCTCGACTGAGTTCGCCATCACCACCTCCTCAGGCAAGCAATTCCAGATTCTCACTGCCCTAACAGTAAAGAATCCTCTTCTATGTTGGTGGAAAAACCTTCTCTCCTCCAGACGCAAAGAATGCCCCCTTGTGCCCGTCACCTTCCTTGGTATAAACAGATCCTCAGCGAGATATTTGTATTGTCCCCTTATATACTTATACATGGTTATTAGATCGCCCCTCAGTCGTCTTTTTTCTAGACTAAATAATCCTAATTTCGCTAATCTATCTGGGTATTGTAGTTCTCCCATCCCCTTTATTAATTTTGTTGCCCTCCTTTGTACTCTCTCTAGTTCCATTATATCCTTCCTGAGCACCGGTGCCCAAAACTGGACACAGTACTCCATGTGCGGTCTAACTAGGGATTTGTACAGAGGCAGTATAATGCTCTCATCATGTGTATCCAGACCTCTTTTAATGCACCCCATGATCCTGTTTGCCTTGGCAGCTGCTGCCTGGCACTGGCTGCTCCAGGTAAGTTTATCATTAACTAGGATCCCCAAGTCCTTCTCCCTGTCAGATTTACCCAGTGGTTTCCCGTTCAGTGTGTAATGGTGATATTGATTCCCTCTTCCCATGTGTATAACCTTACATTTATCATTGTTAAACCTCATCTGCCACCTTTCAGCCCAAGTTTCCAACTTATGTGTTATATACTACGTGGGCTGTGTTACATACTGCGTGGGCTGTGCTATATACTGATTGGGCTGTGTTATATGCTACGTCGCTGTGCTCTACACTATGCGGGCTGTGCTATATACTACGTGGGCTGTGTTATATACTGTGCGGGCTGTGTTATATACTACGTGGGCTGTGTTATATACTACAGAAATAGAGAAAAAAGGAGTATTAAGGGTATAAAAATATATAAATTTTATTTAAATATGCAGGATAATCATATACAATATCCAAAAGTACAGAACAAAAAAATACAAAAAAATATATGTTGAGTGCATAAGGGTGATTTCAGGAAACAGATATCCACTGGTGTGCAATGCCCTAAGTGTAAACCAGTGTGGCAAAAATCAGCTTACTGGTGGTAATGAAGCGATGGCCGGGGGACCACCACGGTGCAGGAAGACTACTGTACACAAGATGAGGTGCAAACAACAAAGGATAGATTTATTGGGAGACAGGGAATGGAAGGGACAAGGAAGGTGCAAACAGGGGTTTACAATAACAAAAGATAATGCACATGAGTTATCTTGTCTGTAAAATAGCACCATGCTTCAACAATTACAAACTCAGAGTCTGTCTAACAAGCAACTTTACACAACAAAACAAATATCAATGCTACTCTGCATATAACCTCCCTGGCCTTAATACGCAGGCCACACGGCTACCGTGCTCTAACTACTGAAGCCTGCACTAGGCCCTCACTGGTGCACCATACAGGAACAAACTCACGGTGATGTTGGGGACACAGGTTCAGTCCCAGGGGGCCCCTGAAGTCCAAAATGGTGGTGCGCACGGATTCCTGTCAGCTCTGCAAAGCGTGGTCTTCTCCTTGCTCCTGGAAACTGTAAGTCCCCTTCTCAGTATCTTCGTGGCTTCACAAACCAGCACAGAACATCCACCCTTTTCTGTAACCGGGAAAGTCTATTTAACAAACGCAGTTCGTCTCAAGCTGTGTAATCTTTCTTGCAGCCAAAGTTCCTTCTTGCGGCCAGAACAGCACAAAGTTCTCTCAGTCCTCTCTGGAAACTTCCTCTCTCCACGCTGCTTCAGCTCCACCCCCTGCACACAGCACCGTCCAGCTCATAAGAGTAGGGGAGAAAAACAGAACATACCATCACACCAGACAAGGGGATGCAGCCTCTTAAAGTGATAGCGTGCTTCTTATTGTCCATAACAGCACCATCCTCTTACATGCCTCCCTTCTTAATGATGGTCGTCCTCGCCCATCACAGCATCAGGGTAGAAGTGTAATGGAGGAGGCAACAAAGGTGTAAAAACAGACAGAGCACACTGTTCTACATATCGGACTGGTGGAACCCCTGCATTAGACCTCTGGGATCGCCAAAGCTCTTGGCTGTCAGGCAAGGCTTCACTATCTTCCAGAGGAACACTTGTTGCAGGGGACGTTGTGAGCTCTGGTCTGGTCTCATCCTCGCATGGCGGTACTGGTACATCCATGGGATTACCGTCTCTGGGTGGCTGAGGATCCCCTACTGTGTCAGGGACAGTCCACCACTCATCATCGATTTGGTCATCAGGCATGACAGATTCCGGAAGTGGAGTGGCGCCTTCAGGCGACAATGGCAAAGAACAGACCTCAGACCGGCAAGGCCGCAGCATATTTCTGTGAAGTACTCTAGGGGCAGATGCCTGTTATGAACTGGTGGTTTAGGAGCAACATGGAACGAGCTCTGAAGGAAGTGGTATCTGTACTGACCGCAGTCCCTAAGCTCAACACAACACTAGAAGTAGCCGTGGGATGCTCCTAACTCTCCCTATGCACCTCGTCACAGCCTAAGAGCTAACTACCCCTAAAGATAGAAGCAGGAAAACTATCTTGCCTCAGAGAAAATTCCCAAAGGATAGATTAGCCCCCCACAAATAATGACTGTGAGTGGAGAGGGAAAAGACATACACAGAATGAAACCAGGATGAGCACAGGAGGCCAGTCTAGCTAGATAGATAGGACAGGATGGAATACTGTGCGGTCAGTATAAAACACTACAAAAATCCACGCAGAGATTACAAAAATCTCCACACCTGACTAAAGGTGTGGAGGGTAAATCTGCTTCCCAGAGATTCCAGCAACACAGAGATAATTCATACTGATAAGCTGGACAAACATAGAAAGCACAGAACGGATAAGTCCACAATCTGTGGACAGAAAAGAGCAAGCAAGAACTTAGCTTTGCTGAACTGGTCAGGATAACAGGGAAATCCAAAGAGATGTGAATCCAACCAGGAACCATTTACAAGTGGCACTGGCTGAAGGAAAGAGCCAGGCATAAATAGCCGAGCAGAAAAGACAGTCAGTAGAAGCAGCTGCTGACAGCTAAATCAAAGGAGCAGCCATACCACTTGAAACCACAAGAGGGAGCCCAAGAGCAGAACTCACAAAAGTGCCACTTACAACCACCTGAGGGAGCCCAAGAGCGGAATTCACAACAGATGCCCCATCTTCAATCTGTACCATGTAGACAGGGCCGTTAGCATACATTCGCTCGATAACCTTGTACGGCTGTACTTCCCATCTCTCACTTAGTTTTCCCTTAGGGCGTTTCTCTCTGACCAATACTCGGTCTCCAGATTGGAGCGGTAACTCTTGAGTCGGTTTGCGGGCCATATGTTCTTTTTCTTGCAGTTGCTGACCCGCCAACCACCGTATCGTTTGCAAACGTTGCCGATGCTCTTTCACCCATGAGGTGACAGTTCGCTCCATCAGCTCCTCTGGCTGTTCCAAATCCAGCTCAATGATCTCTCGTCCAGCTCTTCCAAACAACAGTAGATAGGGGGTATAACCCGTGGTGGAGTGGACCCGATTGTTGTAGGTCCAGACCAATTCTGGCAGATAGTCTGGCCAACACACCTTCTTATCCTCCTCCAATGTTCTCAGCATCTGAAGCAGGGTTCTGTTGAAGCATTCGCAAGCTCCATTGCCTTGAGGATGGTAAGGGGTGGTCCGGGACCGCTCGATGCCATACATGCGATACAATTCTTCCATCAGCTTGCCTTGGAAACATGCGCCTTGGTCGGAGTGGATGCGCTTTGGACACCCATACACCCGGATGAAGTCTTGACAGATGGCTTGCGCCAATTCCGCAGTCTGGTCTCTAGTCGGAGTGACTACTGCGAACTTAGAGAAATGATCGGTCATCACCAAACAGTATTGCAGCCCCCGGGCCGAGTGTCCCACGAGGAGATAGTCGATCATCAAGACTTCCAATGGTTCCTTAGTTTGTATGGTCTGGATGGGTGCCCTCTGTTCAGTACTCTTAATGAGGTCACATACTCGACACTGCCGGCAAACCTCTTCCACCACAAGCTCCAACCGGGGGCAATACACATACCGCTGCAACCATTGGTAGGTCTTTGTAGGGCCAAAGTGCGCTCCGAATTCGTGGGCTTCTTTAGCTATTTCTTGAGCCATTCTTCCTGGGATGACCACTTGCCACCTTACTTCCATATCTTTTGGCTGTTGCCTCTTACGATATAGTACTGACTCTCGCACTTCCAGTCTATCCCACTGGTGCAACACACTCCTCATTTCAGAGTCCAGATTATCTCTCTCTTGTTTGCCAGGCTTCCGCTTTTGCGTTACCCACCATTTCATCTGTCTCAGCCCTTCGTCTTCATCCTGAACGTGTCCCCATTCCTCATTGGTTCTCCCCAGGGACCGGGGTAATGCGCAGGCCTCCCTTCTTGACTGGGCCACAACCATTGGGGGCTTGAACTTATTGAAGTCTGGGGTTTCCTCCTCTTCGAGTTGCTCATCAAGATCCCCCACTGGAGTCTTCACAGGCACTCTTGACAGCCCATCCGCATTTGCGTTTTCGGTAGCAGAGCGATAACGGATGGTAAAGTCGAACTTGGCCAGGCGAGCCATCCACCGTTGTTCTAAGGCCCCAAGTTTAGCATTCTCAAGGTGGGCCAGAGGATTATTGTCTGTTCAAACTTGAATTTTGGTACCTGTCAGGAAGCCTGCAAACTTTTCTGTCATGGCCCACACCAGGGCCAGGAGCTCTAACCGGAAGGAGCTGTAATTGTGAGGGTTTCTTTCGCTGTCTCGCAGGGACCTGCTAGCATACCCGATAACTCTCTCATGTCCATCCTGTATCTGAGAAAGTACTGCACTGAGTCCATGAAGGCTACCATCGGTGTACAACAGGAACGGTTGATCGAAGTCTGCGTAGGCCAAAATCGGGGCCGAAGTAAGGGCATTTTTATAGCCTGGAAGGCCTTGTGTTGTCCCTGTGCCCAGGGGATGCGCTGGGTCTTCGGCACTCCAGCGGTCCCCCTCAGCAACTCATTGAGAGGACCTGCCACCTTCGCGAAGTCTTTAACAAACCGGCGGTAGTACCCCGCGAGTCCCAGGAAGGCCTGGAGTTCTCTCACTGTTTGAGGGACTGGCCACTTCTGGATAGCAGCCACTTTTTCTGGCGAGGGTAGAACTCCATCTTGTGACACTATGTGGCCTAGGTACTCGATCTCCCTCTTGAAGAGGTGACTTTTTTTGGCTTCAACTTCAGGTTATGAGCCCGCAGTCTTCCGAGTACCTGTCCAAGCCGGGCAAGGTTGTCTTTGAATGAGGATGAAAACACAATGATGTCATCCAGATAGATCAGGGTAGCCTCGAAATTTAAATCTCCCAAACACTTTTCCATCAGCCGTTGAAAGGTGCCTGGAGCATTGGAGAGCCCGAAGGGCATCCGGTTAAACTCGAACAGTCCCATAGGGAGGATGAAGGCGGTTTTCTCTCTGTCTTTCTCTGCCACGGCTACTTGCCAGTATCCGCTTGCTAGGTCCAGGGTGGAGAAGTACTTGGCTTTCCCCAACGCTGTCAAGTATTCCTCGATGCGGGGCAATGGATACGAGTCTCGAACAGTGCAGGCATTGAGTTTCCTGTAATCTACACAGAACCGGATAGTCCCATCCTTTTTCTTGACGAGCACCACCGGGGCTGCCCAAGGGCTCTGACTACTCTGCACCACTCCTGAATCCAGCATCTGCCTCAGTAATGTTTTCACCTCTTGGTACATCTTGGGCGGGATCTGCCGGTATCGTCCTCGAATTGGACGAGCTTCCCCAGTCGGGATCTCATGTGTGAGGGCTTCAGTACAGCCGAAATCTTCGGCGTGACGGGCGAATGCGGCCTGATTTTCCCACAGCATAGTTTCTATTGCTTGCACACGCTCAGGGCCCATAGCCTTCACATCCACTTCCATTTGATCAAGGATGACCCGTCCACTCCACTCCGGGGATGGTGTCTCTTTGTCTCCCGCAGCAACTGCTAGGGTCCACCCCATGCCTTCTTTCGGTGATAAAGACATCTCCTTCTGACTCACCACTTCACCCTTATGTAGGTACACCAGGGCCAGATCTGTCCTTCGTGGCAAGGTGACCTCCCTGGGGCTCACATTCAAAGCTCTTATGGGGACATGTCCTCGCTGGACCACAGCTATCGTACGAGCTATCATGACTTCTTGATCCACTCCTCCGCCTACCACAGGCTGAACAACCACTTCCAACCCATCAAGGTTGCGGTGAGTCCCCACTGGGAGGTATACTATAGTTTCTCGCTCGGGAGGTAGGATTACAGGTTCTTTACCAGGAGCCTGGATGACCCCTACCATCTGATAAGATGGCACACTTCTGCGTCCCACAGACGCTGATCAGTCGTTGAAGAGCTTCTTGAGTAGGCTTATGCGGAGTAACCTTCTTCCAATATCCAGGTCCCCGTTTGGTAAACATAATCTGATCGAGTTCACGTAGGATATTCATTCCCAGTACTACAGGCACATCTTCCTTGACAGGCTCAGGGACTAGCAGGATCCCTTTTCTTCCAACTTCTTGCCCACAGATTCGAATATTCATCCACACGACCCCTGTGACCGGAACCGGTTGTTGGTTGGCAGCAAACAAGCGAATCAATGTCTCTTTTTCTGGCTTGGCCAGGTCCTGGAAATGCTGCTTGAAGTACGCTTCTGACATCATTGTCACTTGTGACCCGGTATCTACCAGGCAATCCACCAGAACTCCTTCAAATTCAGCATGTAGGATGGGGCTCCCAGCGATCAAGTGTTTGTTATGATATGGAGCGGCCTCTCTTCTCGCCTCCCCCGCAGAGTGCCGCACTACTGCGGGGGTTGGTAGTTTAACGGCGGCTTCCACTGGCCTTGAGTATAGTTCCGACAGTCTCTGGCAAGGTGCCCCCGTCCTCCACACTCCCAGCATTGAATGCCTCCTCCTCGCCGAGGGGTACTTCGAGCCTGTTTTCGTGCCGCCGATGCCTGACGGGAGGGGGCTTGTTCCCACTGATCCCTTGTCGATCGGGCTGAAGAATGGTTGCATGAGTATGGTGGGTCAGTCTCTTGTAGTTCCCCCACTCTTCGCTCCATCTGGATCAGTTTCTCTTGCACGTTAACAAGGGACCGCTGCAAGTCTTGCACTACCTGGACCAGCACCTCTTGATGGTTTGGGTCCCCTCTGGAATTGGCACCCTGGACACGCATCACTCCAGACGCATAGCTTTCTTCTTTACTTCGGGCCACTGTTTCCGCCAGAACTTGACGAAACGTAAGGGCTGGATCTGCCCGGACCCGTTCTGAGAGTGCTCGCCTCAAGGATGTGCTGTGTAGTCCCAGAATGAATTGCTCCCAGAGTATCCTGTCTTTAGAGCCAATGCCATCTGCCTCCTTTCTCTGCACCTCTCCGAACACTTCTTGCAGTGCTGTTGCATACTGAGAAATTCCTCCTTCTTCCCGCTGCAGCCTAGAGAAAAATTTGGCGCGAAGATGTCCCGCGCTAGGAGTCTCGCCGTAGACCTCTTCCAGGAACTTCACTAGCTCCTTCAGGGTACTGCGGGTGAGTTCTGGTTGTAGGCAGACGTTTCTGCGGGCTTCCCCCTCTAGGGCAGTTAAAGCAATGTCCGCTTCAAGGTCTGGGCTGATGTTATAAATCTTCAGGGTGCATTGCAGCCGGGACACCCAATTGGACAGTGGCATATTCTTGCCGTCAAACTTTGGGAGCACACTAAATATGGTGCCCACAGGGAGTGTCCTTGCAGGGGTTCCACCAATGCCTACAGCATCCCCATTAATGTTAGCATTCCCGCCATTGCTGTCTGCTGCCTCCATCTTGGTGACAGTACCCTGCTCGCAGCGCCACTTGAAGCAATGGCCGGGGGACCACCACGGTGCAGGAAGACTACTGTACACAAGATGAGGTGCAAACAACAAAGGATAGATTTATTGGGAGACAGGGAATGGAAGGGACAAGGAAGGTGCAAACAGGGGTTTACAATAACAAAAGATAATGCACATGAGTTATCTTGTCTGTAAAATAGCACCGTGCTTCAACAATTACAAACTCAGAGTCTGTCTAACAAGCAACTTTACACAACAAAACAAATATCAATGCTACTCTGCATATAACCTCCCTGGCCTTTACTACGCAGGCCACACGGCTACCGTGCTCTAACTACTGAAGCCTGCACTAGGCCCTCACTGGTGCCCCATACAGGAACAAACTCACGGTGATGTTGGGGACACAGGTCCAGTCCCAGGGGGCCCCTGAAGTCCAAAACGTTGGTGCGCACGGATTCCTGTCAGCTCTGCAAAGCGTGGTCTTCTCCTTGCTCCTGGAAACTGTAAGTCCCCTTCTCAGTATCTTCGTGGCTTCACAAACCAGCACAGAACATCCACCCTTTTCTGTAACCGGGAAAGTCTATTTAGCAAACGCAGTTCGTCTCAAGCTGTGTAATCTTTCTTGCAGCCAAAGTTCCTTCTTGCGGCCAGAACAGCACAAAGTTCTCTCAGTCCTCTCTAGAAACTTCCTCTCTCCACGCTGCTTCAGCTCCACCCCCTGCACACAGCACCGACCAGCTCATAACACCCATAAGAGTAGGGGAGAAAAGCAGAACATACCATCACACCAGACAAGGGGATGCAGCCTCTTGAAGTGATAGCGTGCTTCTTATTGTCCATAACAGCACCACCCTCTTACAGTAAGATAGCTGCAAGTCGCTGCTGTTAATAATAGTCTAATAGCTTGACACAAAGTCTGAAGTCATATGCACATAATGCGCAATGCTTACCGCTAGAATGGAGGGCAAAATGACACACCGGACTGGAACCGTGGTGAAAGAAGAGACCCCTGACGCGCGTTTCGCTTCTGGTATTACTGCTTTCTCAAGGGAAAGTGGTATGTGATGCCAGAAAGGACCTTCATATAAGCCGGTATGGAAACATGTGACCAGTCACATGCTATACATCAGCCAATGAAATGCGGAAATAGCGGCGCATGCGGCGGTCGATCGGCAGGTCCTGCACCAGAACAGGGCGTCAGGCATCCAAACACGCAGGTGGGGAAGGAACCCCGGTCACATGTAGGAGGCGGAGGAGACGCCGTTCGGGAACAGGAGACCGCGGACCAGGCACACGCATGCGCATTGCCACAGGTATAAGAAACAAAATAGCTCGATACTGCAAATAATGGTACAATGAGGGAAATATAACTAGAAGCCTAACCACAAAGGAGGACAGAAAAACGAGTCCGGAAGAACAATGTACCCAAAGATCAAAATGACAAGGGACACACCATAATATCAGAACATACATCAGATCATAACATAATCCCACAGTTAAAAATACCATAATTTAACAGGTGTAATATATCAGTTAATATTGGTGGGACATGCAATCTAGATCTTCCGTAGACTCCATAGCTGGTAATGTAAAGTATGCCAAGTCCTCCAATGTGCAAGACTGTAAGATACCTCCTCCCTGGCATGAAAAGTAATATAAGGAGAAAAGAAAAATAAGTGAGACATAAGAAACAGTAAACACTATATAATAACAATGTGTATAAAAGGATTAAAAAAATAATAAAAACCAGGAACCAGTAAATGGAAACCGGTTCCTATAAGAGGAGGACTGGATAAGGTAACAGGAGAAGGGAAGAGTAAGCCAATGCAAAAAAGATTTTTTCTTTCTTTTCCTTTAAATGAACGACAAAAATTAAAAAAAATGAGGAGAAACTAAGAGATTCGTTCAAACCGTTGGGCGCAACAGTGTCAAGCCGTACAATCCAACTGGCTTTGCGTTGTGCCAGTATTTTCTTGTAGTTACCCCCTCGTGTGCCTAAACGCACACAGTTGATGCCCCTGACCCGCAGTGACCCCACGTCACAGTCATGATATAACTTGAAGTGACGGGGGATCGTCTTTAAGCCAGAGGCATCGACTGCGGTCCTGGCTGCCCGGATGTCACGCACGTGTTCCCTAGTGCAGACACGAAGCTCCCTGGATGTTAAGCCAATGTAGATTAAAGAACATCCACATGTGGCATAATAAATTACATTTGTGGTGCCACATGATATATGATGTCTGATGGAAAATGTACTAGACCCATCAGATGATGAGAAGGATGCTGTCCGTAAAATATTGGCACAAGCCAAACAGTGGCCACATTGGAAACTTCTGAGCAGAGGGCCCCTAGTACCAAAGGGGTTACTGGCAGGAGGGACGTAATGGCTCCGAACAAGCATGTTATTCAAGTTTGGGGACCTTCTAGCCGTCATAGAAGGAAAGTCACCCAGGACGGGACCCAGGGATGGCTCTGTTCCTAAGATTGACCTATACCTGGTAAGGATGTCTCTCATATTAGACCATTCATGGTTATATGTTGTTATAAACCTTATCTTTTCATCCTTAAACCTGGCATTGGTTTTGTTCGCTGTTGTGTAGAGAAGATCCCTGTGATGTGTCCTCCTGGCCCTGTCATAGCCGTGTCTGATACACCTGTGTTATATACTACATAGGCTGTGCAATATACTATGTGGGCTGTGCTATATACTATGTGGGCTGTGTTATATACTGCGTGGGCTGTGCTATATACTACGTGGCCTGTGCTATATACTACATGGCTGTGCTATATACTATGTGGCTGTGTTATATACTACGTAGCTGTGCTATATACTATGTGCCTGTGCTATATACTACGGGGCTGTGCAATATAAAATGTGGCTGTGTTATATACTGCATGGACTGTGCTATATACTACTTAGCTGTGCTAAGTGGCTGCTATATACTACATGGCTGCTGTATACTATGTGGCTGTGCTATATACTATGTGGCTGTATTGTATACTATGTAGCTATGCTATATACTACGTGCCTGTGCTATATACTACATGGCTGTGCTATATACTACGTGGGCTGTGTTACATGCTACGTGGGCTGTGAGACTCTTTCACCTGGGGCCCTCAAAAACCTACAGCTGGCCCTGGCTTCAGTGATTGGTCGTGGCCGGCCGTGAACAATCAGCGACACTCACAGCCCGGCCTCGAATTGATGCGGGATTTGAACCATGCTTCGCTAATTGTTCGCGCCCGGCCGGCTGAATCCTGTGTATTCATTGCATTATTCTGAAATCTTCATAAATAAACTACATACATATTCTAGAATACCCGATGTGTCAGAATCGGGCCACCATCTCATCTATATGTATAATTGTCTAAGGGTTTTTCCGTCTGTCTGTCTTTCTGGCTGTCTGTCTGTCCTGGAAATCCCACGTCTCTGATTGGTCGAGGCCGACAGGCCTCGACCAATCAGCGACGGGCACAGCATCGACGTAGAAATCCCACGTCTCTGATTGGTCGAGGCCGCCAGGCCTCGACCAATCAGCGACGGGCACAGCGACGATGATGTCATAAAGGACGTAGACATCCCGCGTCTCTGATTCAGCGACGGGCACAGTATCGACGTAGATGTCATAATGGTTGCCATGGCGACGATGATGTCATAAAGGTTGCCTCGACCAATCAGCGACGGGCACAGTCTGCCGCGAATTCTGGAATCATCATTGTCCATATACTACGGGGACATGCATATTCTAGAATACCCGATGCGTTAGAATCGGGCCACAATCTAGTTTTTATATAAATGTGTAAAACTTACTATGGGGTTAGTAATGGGGGCATCTTATAGACGCCAGTTCATTACTAACTCTTGGGCTTGATGTCAGCTGACCATACAAAGCTGACATCAACCCCACAAATATTACCCCACTTACCACCGCCACAGGGCAAGTGGGAAGAGTAACTGAGGACTGATGTTGTTTGCTTGGGGGGGGGCAGTATCTCTGGCCCCTTCCCAGGCTATTAATATGAACCCACAGCTATATGTTTAGCCTTTGATGGTTTGAATTTAAAGGAGGACCCTACATAATTATTTTGTGGGGGGTCCTTCGTAAATTCATTAGTAAAGTCTAAGCAAACTGCTGTGAGCTGTTATTGATAGCCTGGGAACCTTTTGAGATATTGTCCCTTTTCTCAGATTGTTAATATCAGTCCCCAGCCATGGGCTTTCCCTCTTTTGGCTATGAAAATTATGAGAAAGCCCACAACATTTTCTTATATTTAATTATTTATTTTACACAGAATGTACACAGCGGGTGCTCAATACAACTCCCATCATTGACGCCTGGTCGCGCTGATCTCAAGGAGACCAAGCGACAATGATTAGAGTTGCCTTCAGCAGCCGGCACCTGGGAACAGCACGAACTGTACTGTTTTACCCAGGTGCCGGTAAGTGTCACACGGACTCATGGAGGGCACACAGACAGCACAAGGATGTGACACACGACAGCAAATGGATACATGGATGTCACATATGTACATACGGATGGCACATGGAAAATGGATCTCACCAGTACTGTTTTTTCCTGTGCAGGAATCACCAGGACGTGTGAAGGAAGCCTTATATTGTGTGTCCAGTTCAACATGAAAGTTTTGAACATGAAAAGTCCTCTTTAAAGAGACATAGACTATAAATATTTCAGAAAAATGTACAAAACAAAGTCAAAGATACAAATAGCCTCATATCTATGATGAAAAAGCAACGTATGGCTTACAAGTCTCCTGATGCTCATTTGGCACTCTCCAGAAGAAACTTTAAAGCTTACAAGTGAAGATAATAATGAAAATACAGAGACCTAAAGATGTGTTTTCACTATAAGTGTATGACAAAGGCATAACCTGAATATTCAAAAAATGTAGAGTAAATAATTTCTCCATTTGAGATTAGCAGGAAATGTTCTGTTTAGACCTCAAATCTGGATACTGAACAAGTGACATCTTCAATCACTGTCCAAAGAACAAAATGACCAGCTTTGCTCATGTGAGTTCAAGAAAAGGAATTGATGAGTTTTCCTATCTATGTATAATGAATGATCAACAGTTTAAATCATCTTCCTGGAGATACAGTCCATGTACTATTCATCATATTCAGCGCAATAAGCACCACTTATTAACATAGTAACATAGTAACATAGTTAGTAAGGCCGAAAAAAGACATTTGTCCATCCAGTTCAGCCTATATTCCATCATAATAAATACCCAGATCTACGTCCTTCTACAGAACCTAATAATTGTATGATACAATATTGTTCTGCTCCAGGAAGACATCCAGGCCTCTCTTGAACCCCTCGACTGCGTTCGCCATCACCACCTCCTCAGGCAAGCAATTCCAGATTCTCACTGCCCTAACAGTAAAGAATCCTCTTCTATGTTGGTGGAAAAACCTTCTCTCCTCCAGACGCAAAGAATGCCCCCTTGTGCCCGTCACCTTCCTTGGTATAAACAGATCCTCAGCGAGATATTTGTATTGTCCCCTTATATACTTATACATGGTTATTAGATCGCCCCTCAGTCGTCTTTTTTCTAGACTAAATAATCCTAATTTCGCTAATCTATCTGGGTATTGTAGTTCTTCCATCCCCTTTATTAATTTTGTTGCCCTCCTTTGTACTCTCTCTAGTTCCATTATATCCTTCCTGAGCACCGGTGCCCAAAACTGGACACAGTACTCCATGTGCGGTCTAACTAGGGATTTGTACAGAGGCAGTATAATGCTCTCATCATGTGTATCCAGACCTCTTTTAATGCACCCCATGATCCTGTTTGCCTTGGCAGCTGCTGCCTGGCACTGGCTGCTCCAGGTAAGTTTATCATTAACTAGGATTCCCAAGTCCTTCTCCCTGTCAGATTTACCCAGTGGTTTCCCGTTCAGTGTGTAATGGTGATATTGATTCCCTCTTCCCATGTGTATAACCTTACATTTATCATTGTTAAACCTCATCTGCCACCTTTCAGCCCAAGTTTCCAACTTATCCAGATCCATCTGTAGCAGAATACTATCTTCTCTTGTATTAACTGCTTTACATAGTTTTGTATCATCTGCAAATATCGATATTTTACTGTGTAAACCTTCTACCAGATCATTAATGAATATGTTGAAGAGAACAGGTCCCAATACTGACCCCTGCGGTACCCCACTGGTCACAGCGACCCAGTTAGAGACTATACCATTTATAACCACCCTCTGCTTTCTATCACTAAGCCAGTTACTAACCCATTTACACACATTTTCCCCCAGACCAAGCATTCTCATTTTGTGTACCAACCTCTTGTGCGGCACGGTATCAAACGCTTTGGAAAAATCGAGATATACCACGTCCAATGACTCACCGTGGTCCAGTCTATAGCTTACCTCTTCATAAAAACTGATTAGATTGGTTTGACAGGAGCGATTTCTCATAAACCCATGCTGATATGGAGTTAAACAGTTATTCTCATTGAGATAATCCAGAATAACATCCCTCAGAAACCCTTCAAATATTTTACCAACAATAGAGGTTAGACTTACTGGCCTATAATTTCCAGGTTCACTTTTAGAGCCCTTTTTGAATATTGGCACCACATTTGCTATGCGCCAATCCTGCGGAACAGACCCTGTCGCTATAGAGTCCCTAAAAATAAGAAATAATGGTTTATCTATTACATTACTTAGTTCTCTTAGTACTCGTGGGTGTATGCCATCCGGACCCGGAGATTTATCTATTTTAATCTTATTTAGCCGGTTTCGCACCTCTTCTTGGGTTAGATTGGTGACCCTTAATATAGGGTTTTCATTGTTTCTTGGGATTTCACCTAGCATTTCATTTTCCACCGTGAATACCGTGGAGAAGAAGGTGTTTAATATGTTAGCTTTTTCCTCGTCATCTACAACCATTCTTTCCTCACTATTTTTTAAGGGGCCTACATTTTCAGTTTTTATTCTTTTACTATTGATATAGTTGAAGAACAGTTTGGGATTAGTTTTACTCTCCTTAGCAATGTGCTTCTCTGTTTCCTTTTTGGCAGCTTTAATTAGTTTTTTAGATAATTTTTTAGATATTGCATCATTTAACTAGCAATTGATGTGTCTCCCCTTTTCCCCATAGTTTGTAAGCTTGCGAGCAGGGCCCTCACTCCTCCTGGTATCTGTTTTGAACTGTATTTCTGTTATGCTGTAATGTCTATTGTCTGTACAAGTCCCCTCTATAATTTGTAAAGCGCTGCGGAATATGTTGGCGCTATATAAATAAAAATTATTATTATCATAAATTATTATTATATCTTGGGGATGAATCTCCCAAAAGCCGAGTTGAACCTTTGCTTTCATTTTTGTGAAGCTCTGCATATAGTGAAAAAAGTCCCACAAAAAAACAGGAAACAGGAACACCATCTTGACTGGGTGATAGGACATTACATAGAGTTTTAACCCATTTTTTTGCTATATAACGCTATGTTTTTCCAGAATATATTTCATTTTTGTATCTGTGTAAAGAGTGGAAAGTTATTTTTTTAAATACTTCAAATAAAGAGAATTGATCAACATCAAGAATTTTCTTAGATAAGATTAAGAAAATTTATGGCCAACTGAGAAAATGAGCCTGCAACTGTGAGATATATTGTTTTATTATAATTATTTATGTATTGAAAACGTCCAGTTATGGAGGTCATGAAACGTATGATCTCCCCATGAAAGGATTACCGTATGTGAGTAGATGTAATTCTGCTCCTACCAGGGCATAAAAACATTAGCTAAAGAAGGTGAAGTTTTTGGACCCCTTGTTTTGTAGCAAAATTTTGTAAAGTAAAAAGTTTAAAAAAAAATAACCATAAGAGAACAATTATGGAGGTAGAAATAAAGTCATGCTTTTCCCTATATACTGCATTTCTTCAACACCAGGAGGGTCAAATTGTAGGTAATAGAGACCCATCACATCACATTATCCAACCATATAATTAGACTTCCATTTAAGCTGATGGTGGAACTTGAATACTTATTTAAAGGTAAATTAATATAACAAAGAATAAGACTTTAAAACATTTAAATTATTAATAATTTATTGTATTCTTTTAAATATTTTTTAAATAGCATAAAAAACATGGATCATTAAAAAACTTTTGATATTTTCAACTTTTAATCACTGGAAGGGAGCAGCTGCTTATATTTGCAATGAAGACCATTTATCCTGCTAGCTCGCATTCTGATTGCTGTAAATGTGGGCAGCAGCTGACACTTTTATTGATACCAATTTTGGGTACATACAATGCTTTGATCACTTTTTATCGCATTTTTTATGGAGATGAATGAAAAAGCACAATTCTGCCATTTTTATAGCGCTACTACAGTAGTTGATTACATTTATATTTTGATAGACTGGATTTTTATGGATAACAACTAGGTTTATATTTTTAGTTTTTTAATTTGTTTATTTTGTATTAAGAAGGGGTATGGATATAATCACTGGGGAACACAATTTTCGTTGAGTTAGATCTGACACTTGTTTTTGACTAACTTTTGGCTTTGAGTCCAAAAGTGACTCTAGTTATTTTTCTTTCACAACAACTTTTTAAGCTACAGAATACCCTCCATTTGTCTCGAAAACCATGCAAAATGTACATACAATGGAAAATAGTAAAAAAAATAGCCTGACTATAATGTTTATTTAAAGCTATTTTGTTCAAACAATGGACATATTGTTACTGTAAGTCAAATTGTGTTCAAGTAGCAAAGTTAGGTAGACGTTAAGGTAAAAATGGATATTTCTAGCGTTTCCTGGAGTTTTCAGTCTGTGGACCTTCTTGCCTGATGTTCCAGCAATAGTCAGCCATTATATGTACATCACATCTACCCTCATACCGTCCCTCCAATGTTCTGCACACGACGCTCAGTGCCTCTTGGATGCCAGGCTGAGTGGTCGCATTTTATGTCACCGCTCAGCAAAGCATTCGGATGTAGCTGAGTTGATCTTGTCGCGGGACAAACTGATTATTGGTGAACGGGTGAGGATTTCTTTGCTTTTATTTTTATTTGAATATTAATAAATGTCTAATGGATGCGGCATTTCTGGGTTGGCTGAGGGCTGATGTTCTTAGTCTAGGAGGGGGTCAATATCCATTGTCCTTTCCTAGGCTAGTAATATCAGCTCGCAGCAGTCTGCCTAGCCTTTGCTGGTTATTAATAGCAAGGGGGACCCCACATCATTTTTTGAGGAGGTCAACCATTGTTAATAACCAGTGAAGGCAAAGTAGACAGCTGTGAGCTGATATTAATAGCCTGGGAAGCTCCATGTTTATTACTCTGTTATGATCCGGTGACCTAGGAGCTGCATGAGAACTTTCACTGGAGTAAGTGACCACTGTACTGACCGCAATTCTGAACTTAACACCGCAACTAGAAGTAGCCGTGGAGTGTACCTAACACGCCTAGACACCTCGTCACAGCCGGAGGACTAAATACCCCTAAAGATGGAAATAGGAATACTATCTTGCCTCAGAGAAAATCCCCAAAGGATAGACAGCCCCCCACAAATATTGGCGGTAAGTCGGAGAGGAAAAAACATACACAGGCAGAAAAACAGGATTAGCATAGGAGGCCACTCTAGCTAGATAGGGCAGGATAGGACAGAGTTCTGTGCGGTCAGTATAAAAACCCTTCAAAACATCCACAGCAGAATATACAAAAACTTCCTACATCTTTACTAAAAGATGTAGGAGCGTAAATCTGCAACTCCAGTGAATCCTACAATCAGAGCAGGAATAAAACTGAAACAAGCACACTGGCAGTGTGCCACAGAAACAAAAACCAAACACTTATCTTTGCTGAAATAGGCAGCGAGCAGGAGAAGCCAGAAAGTGATCCAACACTTCACAAGGAACATTGACAACTGGCAAGGGCTAAAGGATCCTGCCCACTTAAATATCCCAGTCAGAATTGTAATCATCCGATACACCTGGCCAGGTCTGTGACTCAGAGACAACTGCATTCCCACCTACAACCACTGGAGGGAACCCAAGAGCAGAATTCACAACATTACTCCCTTCCCAGGCTATAAACATCAGCCACTAGCTGTCGGCTTTTGCTCAGCTGGTTGAGAAAAATATAGGGGACCTCACACCTTTTTTCTCTTTTACTTATTTATTAGCTAAATACATGTATAGTAAGGTACCCACTCACTGCACTGATTATATATCTCAATGACATCTATCAATATATCTATTATCTATCTATATCAGTATATAAGATTGTTTTATAAGTTAATCAACTGGCTTGAAATGACATTACTGTAATGAATTACTGCATGCAAAAGCTAATGTTAAAAACACATTGCATACAGATTGTATACTGATGTCATATGGATGCTAGATGAGAGAAAAATGCACACTCACATAGCACTGGAATGGCATATCGATGCAAGGTGAGACTGGGTGAGAAAAAAAAACACTTGACACTCTTCAACTTTTCTGGCTGAGAATCTCTGCTACTTTATGTATACAGATGTGAGTGAACCCTAAGGCCTCACTCCCACAAGTGTTTATTTAATCGCTCCAATATCGAGAGCCAGAAAAGTAGGATGAGGGTCATGCGAGTGTCTTGCGAGTACAATGCATTATTTCTCACCTAGCATCCGTATGACATCCGTATGACGTGTGTGCAATGCGTTTTTTTTTCTCTGCAACTATTGTTCTGCAATCATTTACTAGACCATTTACTGTGTTCTATGCTACCGAATGGTAATGTGTCAGTAAAAATCGGATGGCAATCGGATGGTCCATGTGTCATCCGTTTTTTTTCTCGCACCCATTGACTTACATTGGCGTGTCACATCCGATATATGCGGCCACTTGCAGCATGCTGAGATTTTTTACTTATCCAGATTCCAGCTGATGAAAAACTCACAGGATGAACACTGATTCATTCAATAACATTGGTGTGAGTGCAATGCGATTTTTTTCTCGCATTGCACTCTCCAATTTTATAAGCAAGTGTGAGCGAGGCCTATGGTCAGAGTCACACTAGCATATAGCATCGGATGCGATGTGCTAATGACTCTCAGCTACAGCTCTGCTGCGAGCATGATCTGAGTGTCAGTGCTCTGTGCTCCGATTCTCTCGCATGAGTGAATCGGAGCACAGGTGAGAAGGAGAAGGAAAAAGTAATTTCCAGTTCACCACCTGACAGCACACTGGAGGACGTCCTTCTTATCCTTGATGGGACAGGAACACGAGAGGTTAAAAGGACCCTCCCCCTACCACCCTTCAGTGTTTTTCCTGTCCCATCAGGGATAGGAACGGACGAGAGGATCTGCCGTTCTGTGCGGGGGGATGTGGATCGGGGGGCTCAGCCTCACCCTTCCCTCCATGAGACACCCGCTGGCTGACACCCGCCCGAGGGTCCCTCAGCCTACCAGTGTAGCGCTGCTCCTGGGTTGGGGATCGCTTCTCCCTGGCGGGGGCTCTCGATCTCTCCGTCTGTCCCCTGGTGTGCGCGGCCCAGCGGCGGCCTCTGCTGGCGTTGGCGTCTCCATGCGGCCGCTGGGGGAACCAGTTCATCGCCGCACCTTCCTCTCTTTCCGGCCGCACGTCACTTCCGGTTTGCGGCTGAGGGGGATGGACGGCGTCTCTGCTACAGGAAGTGCAGGGAAAAGAGCGGTGGAGAACGCTGGAGCATCATTTTGAAGTGAGGAACAGAATAAAAGGTATGGTGCAGGGGCAGTAGCGATCTCTAGAGCATCATGGAGGACGCAGCTAGAGCAGAGGGGCAGGAATCAGCAGCGCTAGTAAGTAGGGAAGCCCTGGGGAAAAAAAACAAACAAACAAAAAAAAAACGCTAGTGTTTGCTATATATATATATATTTCTTCATAGGCAGCCTCCCTATCTGAGAAATCGGTAAAGAAACCCAGTAGGAATAAGAAGTGTCCTATCTGTGCGGTTAAGCTAAAGGATTCCTGGCAGAAACCCCTATGTGAAGCATGCACCTGCAAAGTCATAGGAGAGGAACAGGCGTCTCTTATGTCTAATATGAGAGCCATGATAAGGGAGGAAGTTCAGGCTTCAGTCTCAAGTCTGGTACTCCCTCAAGTCTCACCTTCACCTTCGGAGAGGCCGAGGAAAAGACCGAGGGTCGAGTACTCTTCCATAGACTCATCATCCTGTGGGTCGGAGGTAGAGGAGGAAGATGAGAGTAGAGATCCCCCGGAGAAAGGGAGAAGATATCTGTTCTCCGCCACAGATACAGGAGAACTGTTGGAAGCAGTGCGGCATACCATGCAGATCGAGGAGCCGCAGCCATCTTGCTCCGTTCAAGATGAAATGTTTGGGGGCTTGCGCTCACAGACATCTAAAGTCTTCCCTGTAAACTCCCATATCAGATCTATGATTCTGGAGGAATGGGAGGAAGCCGAGAAAAGACTGGCTAAAGTCTCCAAAAGGACGGCGATTCCGTTTGAAGACTCGTCCAATTTGAAAGAGCCCATGGACAGGAAGGCAGATGGCCTTCTAAAAAGGACCT
Organism: Ranitomeya imitator; assembly: GCF_032444005.1. Classification (NCBI taxonomy): domain Eukaryota; kingdom Metazoa; phylum Chordata; class Amphibia; order Anura; family Dendrobatidae; genus Ranitomeya; species Ranitomeya imitator. The sequence continues at coordinate 136,690,470 of NC_091289.1, read as the reverse complement.
GGGAAAGTTCCTCGGCGATTATTGGAGCTAATATTGCAGCGACATCAGTAGCCCGCTCCATGGACCTCTGGCTAGATGATCTTCAAGATCAATTGATAGCTAAAACTCCCAGAGATACTATTCTAAAATCCCTACCTTTGCTAAAACTAGCAACTACCTTCTTGGCAGACGCATCTGCGGAATCGGTTAGGTTCGCAGCTAGAGGTCAATCTCTATCGAATGCAGCCCGTAGAGCTATCTGGCTTAAGAGCTGGTCGGGGGACATGCATTCTAAGAATAAATTGTGTTCTATACCCTTTTCCGGGGGCAAGGTCTTCGGCCCGGTCCTCGACGATATTTTAGAAAAAGCTGCAGATGTCAAGAAAGGTTTTCCGGAAGAGAAGCCTAAAAAATTCCAGCCCTTTCGGAGGCCCCGCTATAATCAAAAACCCGATTATAGGGGTAAGGGAAAGCAGGGTAGATGGAGCTACCAAAAAGGGGGGATAACAGGCCTAAAAATAAAGAAACAAGCTACTCTGGACCAGGGTCCAGTTACCACAGAAAATGACGCCATCAGAGTAGGGGGTCGTCTGACAGGATTTCTGGGAGGTTGGAGGTAGATCACAACAAGTCCATGGGTCTTACAGATAGTATCCCAGGGATACAAAATAGAATTCACATCCCTTCCTCCTGAAAGATTCCTGGTATCCAGCTCCCATCTAAAACTGTCATCCCCCATGTGGTCAGATATTCAAGACCTTTTAAAAATGGCGGCCATTGTTCCGGTACCCCCTCAGGAAGAGTGCAGGGGTCACTACTCCAATCTCTTCTCAGTAACAAAACCATCGGGAGAATCGAGAACCATTATAAATTTAAAACATCTGAACAATTGGGTCCTTTACAAAAGGTTCAAGATGGAGTCGATTCGGTCCACCATCCCCCTGTTGGGAAAAGACATGGTAATGTGCACTCTAGACTTAAAGAGTGCATATTACCATGTACCCATCTATCTAAGTCATCAGAGGTTCCTGCGGTTCGCGGTAATCTTGGAAGGAAAGATCTTCCATTTCCAATTCCGCTGTCTCCCCTTCAGCCTGGCTTCCGCTCCCAGGGTTTTTACAAAACTTATGGTAGAAGTAGTCGCTTTCCTGAGGAATCAGGATATAATGGTGGTCCCCTATTTAGACGACTTCCTAATAGCGGCAGACTCAGAAGTCCAGCTCAGGATCAACTGTCAGTCCCTCATCTCAACACTAGAGAATCTAGGATGGATTGTAAATTGGCAAAAATCAGATCTAATCCCAAAACCCAGAATAAAATTCTTGGGAGTCATGCTCGATTCGCAAGCAAGAATGTCCTTTCTTCCAGAGGACAGGCTGAAGGGCATAATACAGAAGATCCGTCACTTTTCCCGAGGTCGAAATACGATCAGAGACGGGATGAAGATACTAGGTCTGATGACGGCGTGTATTCCCTGCGTAAGATGGAGCCAGTTTCATTCTCGTCAGCTTCAGAGGGGAGTCCTGAGGAGCTGGAACAGAAGACAGAACTCACTGAACCGGACCCTGAGCCTTACTCCGCAGATCAAAAGATCTCTGGGGTGGTGGACTCTTCCCAGGAACCTCCGACTGGGGGTGGCATGGCTTCAAACACCAAGCGTTTCAGTTACAACAGACGCCAGTCAGTTCGGTTGGGGAGGTCATGTACTGGGAAGATATTTTCAAGGTCGCTGGGAAGAGGAAGACAGCAACCAGTCATCAAACCACAGAGAACTACAGGCAGTTTGGGAGGTCTTGACGGCGGCACAGCATCTGCTGCAGAACAAACACGTGAAGGTCTTCTCAGACAACACGACAACGGTAGCCTTCCTGCGGCATCAAGGGGGTCCAAGACATCCGGCGTTACAAGACCTGGCGGAATGGATATTCAGGTGGGCAGAAAGGTCGGTTCTGTCAATCACGGCGATCCACCTGGAGGGTTCCAAGAACCAGTTGGCAGATTTCCTCAGCAGGAAAAGCGTATCCCCCACGGAGTGGGAACTGAACAACGAGGTGTTCAAAGATTTGTGTCAACGTTGGGGGATGCCGACGGTGGACCTATTCGCTACAAAGGGAAACGCGAAGATCAAGGTCTTCTACTCCCTAAACCCTTGGGAGAGTCCAGCCGCGATCGATGCCTTCTCACAACCCTGGAATCGCGGTTTCCTGTATGCATTTCCTCCTCTAGCGATGATTCCGAGGACACTCAGAAAGATCTGCGAGGACGGGGCCAAGGTCATTCTCATAGCTCCTCACTGGCCGAAACACAGTTGGTTTCCATCATTGAGAAAACTGTCAGTGGAAGAACCCCTCCTGTTACCAGAAAGAGAGGATCTTCTTCTACAAGGGCCAGTTCTACACCAGAATCCAGGAGCACTCCAGCTGGCGGCCTGGATCCTGAACGGAAGGTCTTGAGAGCAAAAGGGCTTTCGGATGATGTCATTTCTACCCTTCAAGCCAGCAGGAAGCCGGTAAAATCGGCTATTTATTCGAAAATATGGAAGCGATTCTGTGGGTTTTGCGGAGAGACGACAGTTGATACTGACCATCCAAATATCCCCAAAATTCTTGACTTTTTGCAGTCAGGGTTTCAAAAAGGTCTTAGACCAAGTACATTAAGGGTCCAGATAGCGGCCCTAAGTGTATTCTTTGATTCTCCCCTTTCTGCTCATCCCTGGATTAGCCGTTTCTCTAGAGCTGTCCAGAGACTAAAACCACTGATTAGAAGGTCAGTCCCGCCGTGGGATCTGAACTTGGTTCTAAATTTCCTATGTGAGCCGGCGTGGGATGTATCAGGGGATATAGAAGTTGATAAACTCTCACTCAAAACCGCATTTTTAGTTGCAATCACGTCGGCAAAAAGATTGGGGGAACTACAGGCTCTGTCGGTGCAGAATCCATATTTGCAGATATTCGAGGATAAACTAGTGTTCAGACTCGATCCGGCGTTTCTCCCTAAAGTCGTGTCAGATTCTAATATGAATCAGGAAATTGTTTTACCATCATTTTGCCAGTTCCCTAAAAATCAGAAGGAAAGATTTTATCATAACTTAGACGTAAGAGACTCGGTGCTCAGGTACCTCGAAATTTCCAGACCCTGGAGACAGGACAACAATTTGTTTGTCCAGTTCAGGGGTCCAAATAAAGGTAGAAAAGCGTCTAAAGCGACTATCGCACGGTGGATAAAATCCACGATCAACTTAGCCTATAGAGCTAGCGGGCAAAATTCCCCGGTCAACATCAAAGCCCATTCATCTAGGGCCATGGCCACGTCATGGGCAGAGAAAGGGGGGGCGACGGCAGATCAGATCTGCAGAGCTGCGTCATGGTCTAGCCTTAGTACCTTTTCTAAACACTATAAGTTAGATGTAGTGTCACCTCAGTTGGCTTTCGGTAGAAAGCTACTGCAAGCAGTGGTCCCTCCCTAAATACCAGTCTCCTTTGGTATTTCTCCAGTGTGCTGTAAGGTGGTGAACTGGAAAACAGTAATTAGACCTACTGGTAATTGTATTTCCAGGAATCCATCCTGACAGCACTATTAGTTCCCTCCCTAATGTATGATCTTTATACTCATGTGATGTAACATTTGTATGATTGATTATTTTGTTGAAATAAACCTGTGTTTTTGCATCCATCCAGATGTGTTACTTTGGAAAAGCACTGAAGGGTGGTAGGGGGAGGGTCCTTTTAACCTCTCGTGTTCCTGTCCCATCAAGGATAAGAAGGACGTCCTCCAGTGTGCTGTCAGGATGGATTCCTGGAAATACAATTACCAGTAGGTCTAATTACTGTTTTCTCCATCTCCTCCATTGACGGCGTCCGCCGGAATCACATTACACTGAATGGTATCCGAATACGGTGCAATGTTTCACACACACCTATAGGCTTATATGGGTGCATGCGATACGATTCTTTGATGCAATCACAGCATGCTGCAATTATTTTCGCATGCCGAATTGGCAAATACCCAGGTGACTTTGGTTAAAGGTAACCTGTCACCTCGAAAAATGCTATTTACCTGCAAATATGGGGTTAATGTACAGGAAAATAGCATTCCAATGCTACCCGGCCACCTTACTAAAAATGTGCCTACCATGAACAAATGAGCCTATTTCATCCAGGGAGTCACTGGCTTTCAGTCATTGGAGTGTGCAGTTGAGCGATTACAGTCATCGCTTGCAGCATCAGTCATCATTCTGTGAACAATGGCTGCAAACTATCCCTTGCACTTTGATTGATAGTCAGCTCTGCAGCACATCTCTCAATCAAGGTGTTGGGGCAAGCTTACAACTGTCGCTTACAATGCTGTGAGTAGTAACTATAGCTGCTCCATAGCATGCTCCCATAACTGAAAGCTGGCAGCTCCCATAACTGAAAGCTGGCAGCTCCAAGGAGAAAAAAATCTAATTTTCTCCAGTTAGCTGCACTTTCAGTGAGATGGCCAGGCTGCATTGTAACGCTATTACCATGCAGAGTAACCATTTATCTGCGATAAATAATGTTTTCTGAGGTAACGGGTTTCCTTTAAAGAGCAAGCAGGCTTTAGTGCTATTCTTTGTACATTTAATAGCTTCTGTGCTGCATATTGCAGCATTGTCTTAATTCAAAAAGTAAATATTCTGAATTGAGTTGTTCCCATCATAGATTTTTTTTTCTTTCCTTCCTTCCTTATTTCTCTCAATATTTTTACATTATAATAGGTAAAAAAAAAAGTTTATTTAAAGCAAATATTAGGAAAGTCTTTTGTAACATTTCAAAATTGGGGAACAATTACAAAACTTAAAATATATTTCATAATTTCTCATGTTCTCATGTCAACCTTTCCAAATGCTTTTCCCAAAAATGAGCAATTAAAGTGACAATATTACTATTGACAGGTTTCAAGTAAATGTTCAATGTAATAATTCAGAATGACGATGGAAAGATGATCAGTAATGACTGAATGTCAGAAGATTAGTTTTTCTGTACACTTGAATGAAACTGTCATTTTTCATCTTCTGTTACACTTCGTCGCATATATTGTTTCAATGTTAATTTCAAACCTTTTTATTGCATTTTTACCAGCATTCTTGGTGACATTTTTCTTACGGTACACAGGTACCATTTTTAACAATATTTTTAAAATACAGATATATGCTCTCCATGCTGAGCTAAATCCTAAAAAGTATCGTTTGTAGTAGTACATTTTATATTACACCATGACATCTAGTCATAATGTATTCTGGTCTAGAAAAAAAGTGCAAGAAAAATCTACAAGGAAAATGGCTCAAAAACACTGCATTTTTCACAAATAAAAACTTTGAAAGAAATATTTTAGATGCACAAGTTAAGAATCCTAAAACCAAGCAATTTAATGAGTTGTCTGAAGCTATGCCAGCCTAAATAAAGCAAATAAACTGAGATTCTTACATTAATTGATTACTTCCATTGCTTAATTTTTTCACTTAATGTTTTTTGTCTTGCAGGAATCAAAAGTTTCCAGGGTAATTAAAACTCCTTATAATGCAGGTAAGTATAGAGGCTCTGAACAACAAGCTCCATCTAATGGTGAGAGTAGATAATTACATTCTAAAAAGAGCTAAAAAGGGAAGCATTGCGTGACCTATAAGACTCCTCACACCAGCATGTCACTCTAAATAACGAGAGATTCTACCACTTAGATCTCTATCAAATGTCTCTCACCTTGCCAAGTCAGACCTCTTTCTTTACACTGATAAGGGGCAAGCAGACCAAAACATGTCTGCAACTGGAGTCCATAGTTTAACTTTTCTCTTAAGTCATGTGGCAAGGGGCATTAAAGGATTGATACTGACTTTTAGAATTGTTACTTACAATAGGAGGCACAGGAGTTTTAAGTCCTATTCCTCTCTGAAGAAGCTATTTGCATATTTATTTTCCAAGACGAGAAATCCGTGGTCTGTAAGTCTCTTTACACCGGCACATCATTCTCTACAATGAAAGACATTACTCCTTAGATCTCCATCAGATGCCTCTCATCAAGCCAAATCAGACCTCTTGCTTTGCACTGATGAGGGGAAAACACCTTGAACAGGGCCGGCTCCAGGTTTTTGAGGGCCCCGGGCGAAAGAGTCTCAGTGGGCCCCCCCTTTAACACATACCCCGATTCATGATCGCATATAAACACAGCCATGTAGTATATAACACTGCCCACGTAGTATATAGCAGCCCATGTAGTATATAGCAGCCCACGTAGCATATAGCAGCCCATGTAGTATATAGCACAGCCCACGTAGTATATAGCAGCGCAGCCCATGTAGTATATAGCAGCGCAGCCCACGTAGTATATAGCAGCGCAGCCCACGTAGTATATAGCAGCGCAGCCCACGTAGTATATAGCAGCGCAGCCCACGTAGTATATAGCAGCGCAGCCCACGTAGTATATAGCAGCGCAGCCGAGCCCACGTAGTATATAGCAGCGCAGCCGAGCCCACGTAGTATATAGCAGCGCAGCCCACGTAGTATATAGCAGCGCAGCCCACGTAGTATATAGCAGCGCAGCCCACGTAGTATATAGCAGCGCCACTCACTCAGGCACTGGTAGGACTAGGAGCTCCTCCTGAATCTGCCTCATAACTTCAGCAGCAGGGCAGCCAGCCAGGGGCGGAGATCAGAGCAGAGAACGTGCTCTCTCCGCCCACAAACAATGTCACACTAGCTGCCTTCTCTTAACCCCCCTATGTGCCTGCCTGGCTGCACTCACTGAGTGAGAAGATGCTTGTGTCAGAGCTGGCACATAGGGGTTAAGAGAACGCAGCCAGCAGTGACTTTGTGGGCTCTGCTCTCCCAGCTGTATCTATGACAGCGTGAGTGGGCCCCCCTCTCTCCCCAAGGCCCCGGCATTTGCCCAGGTGCGCCGGGTGCTGACGCCGGCCCTGACCTTGAAACACCAGTCTTCCAATACAGTGTCTGGTTTGGATTTTATCCTAAGTCATGTGGCACAGGTCATTAAAGGATCGATATCTCCGGACTTCACCAGAGCTGGAATCATTACGCGGACTACTGGCAGCAGTCCCTCGGCCTGGTGTCCTCACCCTTAGGCAGCACATTAACTGAATCTAAGGGCTGCGATTACAGGCAGAGTTATGGCAGACGGGCAGAGCAGGCGCCGTACTCGACAGAATTTATGAAGGAAAACCTAAAAAGTACAGATATGACAAGTCATTCCTCCAGCTCCTCTAACAGTACTGCAAGTGTTAAACGTTCTTCTCCTAAACACACTATTACCCGCCGCCTCCAAACCTCCTCGCGCTTTCATAGTTTTTGTTCCAAATCAGAAATGGCTCCAGGACAAGAATCGCAGAACGTCTGTGAGCCAGGAAACAGTCCGAGCCAAAGCTGTTCAACGCTCTCCACGCAGATCCATCCCCAGACAGCCGAAACGCATCAGACCACGGAGGACATTTGGGAAGATTTCCCATTCTCCGAAAGCCTGAGCGAGTTTATAGCCAAGATGGAAGACGAGGGAGTAAGGCCTCTCATCAGCGCTAGCGAAATCAAAACGATAGATGACAATATTGTAGTCGCACGGAAAACCCTCAATGATACGGTAACGATCGAAGCGTCACACCGCCACTTTGATAAATCCATTACACGCACCTTCAGCTGTCGCCGTAGGGTTACCTCAACGGATGAAAGCGCGTTAGCTGATCAGATCTTTTCTTCTGCTGTTCGAAGTCATTTCCAAGAATCCTTCGAGAAGAGTGATCTTTTTGATCCTCTTTCGAGAGACTCAACTTGGAACCTGGATCGACGAAGTCCAACATGTCTGAAGATGCTTTCTAGTGGAACATTCATCGATAATGACTGTACTTACATGGACAATGTGCAGAAGTTCGGGATGTCATTAGACAAGGTCATTTCTAGAGAGAGTGTAGATAATCCAAAAAGTTATGACATGGTGAAGGTATTTAATGATGTCAGATCCACCAGGACCGGTGACATCTACGATGCTTCTGCAGACCTCTTTGAAGCCAGTAACAATCTAGAAGATGGTGGCACCTTCCTCAAAGCTCAGAATAGAAGACTCCAGCTGTGTACAACCAATTCCTCCTGCACAGAAGTCCTTCCATACCGGCATAAAGATTCCCGCATAAGTGTCTGCTCATTGTCGGAGCATTATAAAACATGGATTAACGTGACCACAGGAGACTTTATCCCAAATATGCAGTCCACCCCAATAGTAAGGCGGCTTTCAGAAACCGGTAGACTTACTGTTGACCCATGGCGCTTTGGTGTGGCATCCAGTTCCAAATCATCTACCTTTTCCGTAAGGACCAAATCTAGCAGCACGATTGGGCATATCTTACTAAATAACACTAAGCGACGGAAATCCGCCATGTTTTTGGGACTTTTGGAGAACAGTTCCATTCAGTCTCCTGATTTGTCTCCGTTTTCACATTTTGAGGGGTCAACAGTTCTGATCGCGAAGAATAGAAGGAGAATCGTGGCCCGTGAACCTCGAAAGAGTGCGACCTCTTCGGAAAGAGAAGAGAATTCTCACAACCAAAGACGAGGATGCGACGATGACCTAACGTGTACAGTAAAGAGAACCGACCGTAGGAAGGATCGAAGGGAAGAGTCGGTCAAAAATGGTGACGATACGCTGGATAATACGGAGAACCAGTCTCCAGTAAATCGTGAATTGCAGGAATGTGAAGATCTACTTCTTCCAAGTGATTGGTCCCCGGAACTTTTCTCCGCAAAGTCGAATATTTCTCATGACTGTCTTCAGAGGCGTTTATTTTAACGGAGAGTATCTGCCATTCTCTTTATTAACGCGACCAGGGGCCTGCTGAAGTCCCTCATGATTCCCCATGATTGTGCTTCATAGACCATAATTATTACTGTGATATTGCAGTATATAGTACAAGCGATCAGACGATTGCAGGTTCTAGTCCCCTAAAGGGACTAAAAAATAAATAACAAAACTTGAATCGCCCTCTTTTTTTCCCTTTGAAAATAATGAAAAAAATAAACATATTTTGTACCTGTAAAAGTCTGTCCTATCAAAATATAAAATGAATTTATATTCATTCAGAATCAATATCACCATTATACACTGAACGGGAAACCACTGGGTAAATCTGACAGGGAGAAGGACTTGGGGATCCTAGTTAATGATAAACTTACCTGGAGCAGCCAGTGCCAGGCAGCAGCTGCCAAGGCAAACAGGATCATGGGGTGCATTAAAAGAGGTCTGGATACACATGATGAGAGCATTATACTGCCTCTGTACAAATCCCTAGTTAGACCGCACATGGAGTACTGTGTCCAGTTTTGGGCACCGGTGCTCAGGAAGGATATAATGGAACTAGAGAGAGTACAAAGGAGGGCAACAAAATTAATAAAGGGGATGGGAGAACTACAATACCCAGATAGATTAGCGAAATTAGGATTATTTAGTCTAGAAAAAAGACGACTGAGGGGCGATCTAATAACCATGTATAAGTATATAAGGGGACAATACAAATATCTCGCTGAGGATCTGTTTATACCAAGGAAGGTGACGGGCACAAGGGGGCATTCTTTGCGTCTGGAGGAGAGAAGGTTTTTCCACCAACATAGAAGAGGATTCTTTACTGTTAGGGCAGTGAGAATCTGGAATTGCTTGCCTGAGGAGGTGGTGATGGCGAACTCAGTCGAGGGGTTCAAGAGAGGCCTGGATGTCTTCCTGGAGCAGAACAATATTGTATCATACATTTATTAGGTTCTGTAGAAGGACGTAGATCTGGGGATTTATTATGATGGAATATAGGCTGAACTGGATGGACAAATGTCTTTTTTCGGCCTTACTAACTATGTTACTATGTTACTATGTTACTATGATATTGACTTTTAGGAAATCTACTTCCAATAGATGGCACTAGAGTTCATGTCCTCTTCCTCTCATTTTGCATATAAATGTACAATTTGCACATAAAAACATTTAGTGGTAGTCTCTTAGCAAGCTAAAAGATCAACATAAATAAAAAAAAATCTATTGCGATAGCTAAAAAAGAAAAAGCCAAGCACAACGTTTGGCAGCCACTTAGGGAATGAATAGATAAGTGATCGAGTTGAACATGAACTTCATTCTAATGGGGATAAAAGTTCCACATTCTGACAATCGTCCAGGTCCCAGTAGTCGGACCTTCACCAAGCGAAGTTATCACTTATCTTTTGGTCACATTCCCTCATTCAGTATTTGGTCAGTATTTTACATCAGTATTTGTAAGTGAAAATGATGAGTGAAACATTCAGAGGAAATTTATGATATAAACACATCACCACTTCAGCATTTTTCACCCACTCCTGGTTTTGGATTACAAATACTGATGTAAAATATTAAACAAATACTGAACATGTGAATATGGCTATAGGATAGGTGATTACTTTTTTTCACCTGACAACTTCTGTTTAAGTACATATTTGCTTTTGTGTAATAGTCAATGAACAGGAAGGGGTTAATTGTCCAAGTATTTAATGTCTATTGGAAATAACCATGACCAGACCACAAATTACCACCACATAGCGACCAAATAATAATACAATAATGATCATCAATAAAAAACACAATGCTAATTACACTAACATTACCACTAGTAACATTATACACAGGAGCTCTGTATATAGTGTATAGTGAACAGGTAATATAGGGATCACCAGTGACATTATACACAGGAACTCTGTATATAGTGTCAGTGTACAGGTAATACAGTGATCACCAGTGACCTTATACACAGGAGCTCTGTATATAGTGTCAGTGTACAGGTAATACAGTGATCACTAGTGACATTATACACAGGAGTTCTGTATATAGTGGATAGTGAACAGGTAATACAGGGATCACCAGTGACATTATACACAGGAACTCTGTATATAGTGTCAGTGTACAGGTAATACAGGGATCACCAGTGACATTATACACAGGAGCTCTGTATATAGTGTCGGTGTCCAGGTAATACAGGGATCAGCGGTGACATTATACACAGGAGCTCTGTATACAGTGTCGGTGTACAGGTAATACAGGGATCACCAGTGACATTATACACAGGAGCTCTGTATATAATGTTAGTGTATAAGTAATACAGACATCACTGGTGACATTATACACAGGAGCTCTGTATACAGTGTCAGTGTACAGATAATGCAGGTATCACCGGTGACATTACACATGAGCTCTGTATATAGTGTTGGTGTACAGATAATACAGGGATCACCAGTGACATTATACACTAGAGCTCTGTATATAGTGTCAGTGTACAGGTAATAAAGGCATCACTGGTGACATTATACACAGTAGCTCTTTATATAGTGTCGGTGCACAGGTAATACAAGGATCACCGGTGACATTATACACAGGAGCTCTGTATACAGTGTTGGTGTACAGGTAATACAGGGATCACTAGTGACATTATACACAGGGGCTCTGTATAAAATGTTAGTGTACAGATAATACAGGCATCACTGGTGACATTATACACAGGAGCTCTGTATACAGTGTCAATGTACAGGTAATACAGGGGACACCAGTGACATTATACACAGGAGCTCTGTATATAGTGTTAGTGTACATATAATAGTGATCACCAGTGACATTATACACAGGAGCTCTGTATATTGTGTAGTGTACGTATAATAGTGATCACCAGTGACATTGTACACAGGAGCTCTGTATATAGTGTATCGTGAACAGGTAATACAAGGGTCACCAGTGACATTATACACAGGGGCTCTGTAAATACTGAATAGTCTACAGGTAATGAAGTGATCACCAGTAATATTGTACTATGTACACGCAGCGCCCCAGAGATCTGGTCGTTGCAGTATGACACTCTGCCGCTAAGGGGAGTGATAGTACGTCTGATGGCACTGAAGGAATTCTACTGACCAGGTATCACCAGCACACATTACACTTCACACTCCGGCCACTAGGGGGAGAAAAAGGCTTTATTTATTGGGCCACTCCTCACACTGGTAAAACTAGGGGTTGGATAGGAAGTTAGTCAGAATCTGACTGGGTTGGATTCAGGCAGCATCCCGTGGCAGGGGGTGTTGCAGGGAGAAGATTCAGGGGGGTGCCTGTCAGGCGTGGGAACCTGGCAGGTACCTAGCGAACAGAACAGAATGTTACGGAACCGCGCCTGCACTACCTTGCGGCGGTATCCTAAGAAAGAGACACGAAGCAAAGGATATTGTGGAACAGTGAGAAACGAGATCAAGCACAAAGGAGAGCCAGTAGGAGTCGTGCCCCGAAAATGGCAACATCCTACTGAGGCGCATAGCCGGTGGCCGGAACACCGAGGAAGTAACTGACTCTATGCCTTACTTCAAACTCCGCAGGACAGTTAATTATAGGTTGGCTGTCTACCTTAAATTTCCTACGAAGACATAGGTGGCAACGCGTGGAGAGGGGCGTCTCTAGGGTCCCGGAAGAGCTCCGAGCCTTCCCGTCATACGGGTGCGTCCTAGCCATAACATACCTGGGGGACGAGAAACTAGTACCATCTGGAACGAAATAGAAAGAAAAAGAAAGAACTAGAAAGAACGAACTAGAACAGAAGTTTTGAGGACTATACCGAATGCTCAGCAGGGTAGCACTACAACACACAGGCGCTATTGGTAGGCAACAATTTCCACCTGTAAAGGGAACTCTGGATGTGCCATCGGACTGGCCGGTCTCAGACAGCCCTGTTAACTGTGCTCTGGATTGCGGATCCTGAAGTCTTCAGTAAAGAGGTAAAGAGACTGCAACCTTGTGTCCTCGTTATTGTGTGCACCTCACACCATTGCCATCTACATCACTGGGAAGCCCTGGGGACATACTTCACCTGTGGGAAGGTATACCATCTAGCTGCCATTCCATCACCCCAGCAGACCCCAAGCAGCGTTGGTCATCCTGATCGAACACCACAGGTGGCGTCACGAAACCGTGACAGACTCCTATCACCTTTTATTGGACGCCCCTTAGCAGGGTCACGGACCGGGTCCAGCGACCGTGACAACCCCAGAACTGAGACAGAATGACCGGTACCGAGTAACCTGTGGCCCTGCGTCTGGGGGCTCCTGTGTATAATAACATAGTTATTAAGGTTGAAGGAAGACTTTAAGTCCATCTAGTTCAACCGATAGCCTAACCTAACATGCCTTAACATGTTAATCCAGAGGAAGGCAAAAAAAGCCATGTGGCAAAGAGTAAGCTCCACATTGGGGAAAAAAATTCCTTTCCGACTCCACGTACGGCAATCAGACTAGTTCCCTGGATCAACACCCTATCAAGGAATCTAATATATATAACCTGTAACATTATACTTTTCAAGAAAGGCATCCAGTCCCCTCTTAAATTTAAGTAATGAATCACTCATTACAACATCATATGGCAGAGAGTTCCATAGTCTCACTGCTCTTACTGTAAAGAATTCGCGTCTGTTATTATGCTTAAAACTTCTTTCCTCCAGACGTAGAGGATGCCCCCGTCTCTGGTCTATGATTAAAAAGATCATCAGAAAGGTCTTTGTACTGTCCCCTCATATATTTATACACTAAAATAAGATCACCCCTTAGCCTTCGTTTTTCCAAACTAAATAGCCCCAAGTGTAATAACCTATCTTGGTATTGCAGACCCCCCAGTCCTCTAATAACCTTGGTCGCTCTTTTCTGCACCCGCTCCAGTTCAGCTCTGTCTTTCTTATACACCAGAGACCAGAACTGTGCACAGTATTCTAAGTGTGGTCGAACTAGTGACTTGTATAGAGGTAAAATTATGTTCTCCTCATGAGCATCTATACCTCTTTTAATGCATCCCATTATTTTATTTGCCTTTGTAGCAGCTGCCTGACACTGACCACTAAATGTGAGTTTGTCATCCACCCATACACCCAGGTCTTTTTCATTAAAGGTTTTGCCCAGAGTTTTAGAATTAAGCACATAGTTATACATCTTATTACTTCCACCAAGTGCATGACCTTACATTTATCCCCATTAAAGCTCATTTGCCATTTGTCAGCCCAAGCTACATAAATCATCCTGTAATATAAAATTGTCCTCCTCTGGATTGATTACCCTGCAGAGTTTAGTGTCATCTGCAAATATTGAAATTCTGCTCTGTATGCCCCCTACAAGGTCATTAGTAAATATGTTAAAAAGAAGAGGGCCCAATACTGACCCCTGTGGTACCCCACTGTTACTGGTGATCACTGTGTAACCTGTACACTGACACTGGATACAGAGCTCCCATGTATATAGTACCCAGATAATACATTGATCACTGGTGACATTATACACAGAAGCTGTGCAGATAGTATAGAGTATATAGTGTACTGGTAATACACTGACTCACCAGAGACGTATCTAGTTGAAGTCCTTCATCTTTACTCTTCTTCATCTGGCACAGACCATTATCACTTCTTCCAGCCTGGACTCGTCTCTGCAGTAAATAACGCACAGACATCTACAGCTGATCGTGTGTAGAGCACATTCTCCACATTTTCTCATTACTTTTACACTGCGCCAAGTGAAGAAAAGACCCTTTTTTAATTATTTAATTTTAATAAAATTGCAGTATATCATTATAATAATATATTCATATATTTTTTTTACACTGTGTATTTTAGAAGTTTTACAGTTCCAACAAAGTTGATGGGATTTATAGAAATCTCAACTAACCTGTGATGCATTTTTAGGAGCCACAACATGTCAACGTATCTTGTGGGTAAGCGGAGTTTTATGTGTGGATTTTCCCCATAGACTTGTCTTAGATGTGGAAAATCAGAAGGTAAAAAAGACATACTATTTTAGTGTGTCTCTGCTGCAGAAATGTACTAAAAGCGTGTGTAATCCACAAATGACTGTATTAATATTTTTTGTCAAAGCCAAACAACAGGAAGTATAAAAAAAGGGGCTTTATGTAAAAACATCACGTACTAACAAGAGACAAAACTGCAATATCAAACGTTGTAAAAACTCAAGTAAAAAAATGCAAGGAACCTAATTTACATAACAGATGCAGAAATGCTGTAGAAAATCTGTAACATCAAAAACTTACCAAATACTCTTCCAGAAATGATCAGTTCCATGCAAACTCATGTAGTTTGAGATTCAATTCATGGTTCGCAAAAAAAACTTGCCCAGCACCATTACCACACTGCTGATGCATCAGAGAGCAGACTAATGTTATTTGCATCTCCATGTGAGCTTCCCCATAATGCACGGCAGCTATGACTTAGAGATGATCCCACCTAGTAGAGTGGTGGCCAGTACCGGGACCATCACAGATCAGCCATTCTCAGTAAAGCCCAGTTTGTACAGCAGAGTTGTTTTCCAGCTCCAGAGACATTGGGTATGTCTCCCTCTCCTGGAGGGTGTAAGCTCTTATGGTCTGCGATGTCTTATGGTTAGCAGGGTCCCCTCTCTCTCACTCCTGTAGAATGTAATCTCTTATTGTCAGTGGGGTCCTCTTTCTATCACCTGTAGAGTGTAAGCTCTTATGGTCAGCGGGGTCCTCTCTCTACTGTAGAGTGTAAGCTCTTATGGTCAGTGGGGTCCTCTCTCTACTGTAGAATGTAATCTCATATTGTCAGCGGGGTCCTCTCTCTCCTGTAGAGTGTAAGCTGTTATGGTCAGTGGGGTCCTCTCTCTACTGTAGAGTGTAAGCTCTTATGGTCAGTGGGGTCCTCTCTCTACTGTAGAGTGTAAGCTCTTATGGTCAGCGGGGTCCTCTCTCTACTGTAGAATGTAATCTCTTATTGTCAGCGGGGTCCTCTCTCTACTGTAGAGTGTAAGCTCTTATGGTCAGTGGGGTCCTCTCTCTACTGTAGAGTGTAAGCTCTTATGGTCAGTGGGGTCCTCTCTCTACTGTAGAATGTAATCTCTTATTGTCAGCAGGGTCCTCTCTCTCCTGTAAAGTGTAAGCTCTTATGGTCAGCGGGGTCCTCTCTCTACTGTAGAGTGTAAGCTCTTATGGTCAGCGGGGTCCTCTCTCTCTCCTGTAGAGTGTAAGCTCTTATGGTCAGCAGGGTTCTCTCTCTCTAGTGTAGAATGTAATCTCTTATTGTCAGCGGGGTCCTCTCTCTCCTGTAGAGTGTAAGCTCTTATGGTCAGCGGGGTCCTCTCTCTACTGTAGAATGTAATCTCTTATTGTCAGCGGGGTCCTCTCTCTACTGTAGAGTGTAAGCTCTTATGGTCAGCGGGGTCCTCTCTCTACTGTAGAATGTAATCTCTTATTGTCAGCGGGGTCCTCTCTCTCCTGTAGAGTGTAAGCTGTTATGGTCAGTGGGGTCCTCTCTCTACTGTAGAATGTAATCTCTTATTGTCAGCAGGGTCCTCTCTCTACTGTAGAGTGTAAGCTGTTATGGTCAGTGGGGTCCTCTCTCTCTCCTGTAGAGTGTAAGCTCTTATGGTCAGCGGGGTCCTCTCTCTCCTGTAGAGTGTAAGCTGTTATGGTCAGTGGGGTCCTCTCTCTACTGTAGAATGTAATCTCTTATTGTCAGCGGGGTCCTCTCTCTCCTGTAGAGTGTAAGCTCTTATGGTCAGCGGGGTCCTCTCTCTCTCCTGTAGAGTGTAAGCTCTTATGGTCAGCAGGGTTCTCTCTCTCTAGTGTAGAATGTAATCTCTTATTGTCAGCGGGGTCCTCTCTCTCCTGTAGAGTGTAAGCTCTTATGGTCAGCGGGGTCCTCTCTCTACTGTAGAATGTAATCTCTTATTGTCAGCGGGGTCCTCTCTCTCCTGTAGAGTGTAAGCTGTTATGGTCAGTGGGGTCCTCTCTCTACTGTAGAATGTAATCTCTTATTGTCAGCAGGGTCCTCTCTCTCCTGTAGAGTGTAAGCTCTTATGGTCAGCGGGGTCCTCTCTCTACTGTAGAATGTAATCTCTTATTGTCAGCAGGGTCCTCTCTCTACTGTAGAGTGTAAGCTGTTATGGTCAGTGGGGTCCTCTCTCTACTGTAGAGTGTAAGCTCTTATGGTCAGCAGGGTTCTCTCTCTCTCCTGTAGAGGGTAAGCTCTTATGGTCAGCGGGGTCCCCTCCTGTAAAGTGTAAGCTCTTATGGTCAGCAGGGTCCGCGCTCTCTCCACTTCCCACATGTATTTTCCCTGAAAATGCAAGGTTTTCAGTATTGGGATTCTTGTGAATTTATTGGCCGAGAGTTTGAATTTCAAAAGATCCACTCATCTCTATCCAGCATCCATAACTAAAAATCAACTCACTTTGTTTAGATTTTTTTTTTAAATTGAAGAAGCAAAACAAGACAGGAGAACTTTCCTATACATTTCAGGAGGTTTCAACCTCTGTGACAGTATGCTTTAATTTATATTTGGGTTTCAGATGTCGGGCCCACCCTTATTCACAGCATGCTGCGATTAAAGGTGGAATTCTATTTTGCTTCTTGAATTTCAAAGTATCAAAGTAAAGTGAGTCAATTTTTATTTATTGATGTGGACTGTTTTTCTCTCAACTGATCTCAAGTATGTAATAGAATGAAATTAAAATAGTGTAGGAAATTGCTACACTGAATAAAACCACTAGAGGGCACTCTATCACAAGCAGAAATAGAATTCACTTTTGTATAATGGGAAATTTTTATGGAAAAGTGTCTAAATTTGCACTCCTTAAAACTTAAACTTGTGGTCTTAATTTTTGACATATTTATGATTCTGGTGCAAGTAGTTAATAAATTTTATCCAAGAGTAATAAATGGTGTACTTTGGGACAATTTTTTTTTGGTTAAGATTTGCGCCAAAAATTATTATTTTGCGCTAAAATTGATTATTTCAATCTACCAAAAATTGTGGACAAAAAGAAAGTGAATAAGGTTCATAAAATGCATTTATGAGAACTAATTATAGTATTTTCCCGGACCAGGAAATTTGACCATATAAAATAAGTGGGGATAAATAGTGTAGTGCATATTATTATTATTATTATTATTATTATTATTATTATTTATTGTTATAGCGCCATTTATTCCATGGCACTTTACATGTGAGGAGGGGTATACATAATAAAAACAAGTACAATAGTCTTAAACAATACAAGTCATAATCATAACTGGTACAGGAGGAATGAGGACCCTGCCCGTGAAGGCTCACAATCTACAAGGGATGGGTGAGAATACAGTAGGCGAGGGTAGAGATGGTCATGCAGCGGTTTGGTCGATCGGTGGTTACTGCAGGTTGTAGGCTTGTCGGAAGAGGTGGGTCTTCAGGTTCTTTTTGAAGGTTTCGATGGTAGGCGAGAGTCTGATGTGTTGTGGTAGAGGGTTCCAGAGTAGGGGTGATACGCGAGAGAAATCTTGTATACGATTGTGGGAAGAGGAGATAAGAGGGGAGTAGAGTAGGAGATCTTGTGAGGATTGGAGGTTGCGGGTAGGTAAGTACCGGGAGACGAGGTCACAGATGTATGGAGGACACAGGTTGTGGATGGCTTTGTACGTCATGGTAAGGGTTTTGTAGTGGAGTCTCTGGGCAATGGGGAGCCAGTGAAGGGATTGACAGAGGGGAGAGGCCGGGGAATAGCGGGGGGACAGGTGGATTAGTCGGGCAGCAGAGTTTAGAATAGATTGGAGGGGTGCGAGAGTGTTAGAGGGAAGGCCACAGAGCAGGAGGTTGCAGTAGTCAAGGCGAGAGATGATGAGGGCATGGACTAGGGTTTTTGCAGATTCATGGTTGAGGAATGAACGGATTCGTGAAATATTTTTGAGTTGAAAGTGGCAGGAAGTGGAAAGGGCTTGGATATGTGGTTTGAAGGAGAGATCAGCGTCAAGGATTACCCCGAGGCAGCGAGCTTGTGGGACTGGGGAGAGTGGGCAGCCATTTACTGTAATGGATAGGTTCGTTGGGGGGGTCGCGTGAGATGGGGGAAAGATGATGAATTCTGTTTTGTCCATGTTAAGTTTTAGAAATCTAGTGGAGAAGAAGGATGAAATAGCAGACAGACATTGAGGGATTCTGGTTAGAAGGGAGGTGATATCTGGTCCAGAGATGTAGATCTGTGTGTCGTCAGCGTAGAGGTGATACTGAAAGCCATGAGATTCTATGAGCTGTCCCAGGCCAAAGGTGTAAATGGAGAAGAGCAAGGGCCCAAGGACTGAACCTTGTGGGACTCCGACAGATAGAGGGCGAGGTGAGGAGGTGGTGTGTGAGTGGGAGACACTGAATGTCCTGTCTGTTAGGTATGATGAGATCCAGGATAGGGCCAAGTCTGTGATGCCAAGGGATGAGAGGGTTTGTAATAATAGGGAATGGTCCACTGTGTCAAAGGCAGCCGACAGGTCGAGGAGGAGGAGGACAGAGTAGTGTCGCTTGCGCTTGGCGGTTAAGAGGTCATTGGTGACTTTAGTTAGGGCAGTTTTGGTGGAATGGTGTGACCGGAAGCCAGATTGTAGGCGGTCAAAGGGGGAGCAAGAAGAGAGATGGGAGGACAGTTCAAGGTAAATGGGTTGTTCCAGTAGTTTGGAGGCATAGGGGAGAAGTGATATAGGGCGATAGCTAGATACAGAGGATGGGTCAAGAGAGGGCTTTTTGAGGATAGGTGTGATGGAGGCATGTTTAAAGCTTGAGGGGAAAACACCAGTTGTTAGTGATAGGTTGAAGAGATGGGTTAGGGTTGGGATGAAGACTGTGGTAAGGTTTGGGATGAGGTGGGATGGGAGCGGGTCAAGTGCACAGGTGGTGAGATGCGATCTTGAGAGTAGAGTGGAGAGTCGATCTTCTGTAATGGTGGAGAAGTTGGATATGTCTAACACTCCTAAGCCGTGCCTACTTCGGAGCATTCTGGAGCGAAGTACGGAGCATGTTGAGAAATACTATTCTTTCTGGGGGAAATAGTTCATTAATATGTTGAATCTGAAACAAGGTCATTGAAATATACATCAAAATGTGTTTACAATCTTGCACAAAAGCTTCTGGATTTTATTTAATTCACTTATACAGTATAGCGCTATTAATTCCACAGCACTTTACAGACATTATCATCGCTGTCCCCGGTGGGGCTCACAATCTAAATTCCCTATCACTATGTCTTTGGAATGTGGGAGGAAACCGAAGAACCCAGAGGAAACCCACGCAAACACGGAGAGAACATACAAACTTCTTGCAGATGTTGTCCTTGGTGGGATTTGAACCAGGACCCCAGTGGTGCACTGCTACCCTCTGAGCCACCATGGTTATTGCAGTGTACCAAACTTAGTAAGTGTACAGGTCATTGTGTCTGACGATATCAGCTCTTTTCTTCAGAAATTCTGTGTTCTTTGTGGGGAACCTGCACAGTTTTCTAGGTAACGCTTTTTTCTGTGACTTCTACCAAGGATGTCCCACTCGTCTTCTGAATTCCTTGGTACTGCGGTAAATGCACACTGTTCTCCGTTGCCTTCTTCACGTTCCTCTGCAGCCTCAATAAGCGATTGTATCCAATAACTCTGTCAAGTATTTACTCAATAAAAAATATATTTTTATTAATCACAAAATATTAAGAACCATTAAAATATCAAGGGAAAGAGGTCCTCAAAATAGTGGATTCTTGTGGGGCTATTATAATGATGTATATAGAGTCATAAACAGAAATCACATACATTATTGCCACATTAATTAGCGCCTATTGATCACACATTTTTAGGTATTTTCCTGTGTTATTGTTATTTTGTGATTTATAAAAAAACATATTTTTATTGAGTTATTAGCTGTGTGTCATGTCTATAGGTTTCATAATTGAGGTGATACACAACTTCAAGCTACTGATTTGTCTGTGTTAACTCTGTGAAGTGAGAGGGGTAGTTTTGGGAGCATCTAAACTTATCAGAGTACCCTCTTTGAGGATGATTCAGCAAGTGAGGAGGCTTCAATGTTAAGAATGCATTGTGAACATTACTTCACGTGTAGCATAATGGTGACAACAGTGGTGGCGCTTAGCGTTTCAGAATCTTGTATACTCTAGAATATGACACCGCCTCTTGGTAGTTGCCGTCTATTGGCACAGATGGGGCTTTAGACCTAGATGGTAGATGCTCTTAGCATATGAAACATGTCATGAAAACTCAGGGCAAATACCGGTCTACTGCAGCTTTGGCAAAACTCTCAATCGTACTATGATAAGCAGAACAGTCCCGAATTTAGGGAGCTGTCAGGGCAAATACCGGTCTACTGCAGCTTTAGCAAAACTCTCAATCGTACTATGATAAGCAGAACAGTCCCGAATTTAGGGAGCTGTCAGGGATATGTCTCAAATTCAACAAACAACAGCACAATAGCAAAGCAGGTCAGATCTTTGTTGAGATTGAAGTACCTACAAGGACCTTCAAGACTTGTGACATTCTCAGATTCTAGTGACTTTCCGGCACAGAGCAGATCAGTCACAGATGAGTAGGGATGTGAAAGGACGTGTGGGGGCCCCTGTGAGGAACTCATACCATGGTTGAATTATACTGACTTGGAGCAGTGGTAGCATCATACCAATTGGAGAGGAACTGTTGAGACAGTAAACAATTTGGGTGGACTTTCAGTGCATTATACTGTGTGGGGGGCTGTGAGGTTATCATACCGTGTGTTGGGGGGACAATGTTGGAGCCTCATCAGTCCCGACCGTTTACTAATAGAAAATATTCTGTGCATTAAGTATAAAAAAACTTGCAAAGATCCAGGAGTGTTCAGCAGCTAGAATTACATCAGACAAGAATGGGACAACATTTGTCTCCCAAAACTATCCATTTCCTCACTTCCCAGATCTTTACAGACTGTTGTAAAAAGAAGAGAAGGATGTTACAAAATAGTAGACATGGTCCTGTCCCAACTTTTTTGAGATGTGTTGCTGCCATTAATTTCTTTTTCCGATAATCTTTATTAGTTTTATATATTTTATGAAGGGGATGGGTAAACGGTAAGGGAAAGCAGGATGGAGGGGAAAAAGGAAAGAATCCCCATATAATATGGGGAAGAAGAGGAAAAAGAAGACAGGCATTTCTGTAAGTTTGCACAAAACAACTGTCACTTAATATCAGCATCTGAAAATAAAAAATAGGTCTGTAAAACGCCAAAATCAAGTGTTACTTAAAGACAAAACCTAGATAGAAATTCAGTACATCACCAAATAAAGTTGTGTAATAGAGTGCAGGGTTGAGTATGTCACCACGGAACAGACAGACCAACTGTTGGGGGGGAATTATTAAAGGGAACCTGTCACCCCGTTTTTTGAGATTGAGCTATAAATACTGTTAAATAGGGCCTGCGCTGTGTGTTCCTATAGTGTATGTAGTGTACCCCGATTCCCCATGTATGCTGAGAAATAACTTACCAAAGTCGCCGTTTTCGCCTGTCAATCAGGCTGGTCAGGTCGGGAGGGCGTGGTGACATCGGTGGTTCTTCCTCAGCTTTACGTTGGTGGCGTAGTGGCGTAGTGGTGAACAAGCAGCGCGCGATCTGCGCTGTAATCCCTTGCATCGGTGGGGGCGGCCATCTTCCTGGGGCCGCGCGTGCGCAGATCGAGTGCTCTGCTGCACGGGGCTTCAGGAAAATGGCCGCGGGATGCCGCGCGTGCGCATTAGAGATCGCGGCGGCCATTTTCCCAAAGCCGAGATGCAAACTCGGCTTTGGGAAAATGGCCGCCGCGATCTCTAATGCGCACGCGCGGCATCCCGCGGCCATTTTCCTGAAGCCCCGTGCAGCAGAGCACTCGATCTGCGCACGCGCGGCCCCAGGAAGATAGCCGCCCCCACCGACGAAAGGGATGACAGCGCAGATCGCGCGCTGTGTCTTCACCACTACGCCACTACGCCACCAACGTAAAGCTGAGGAAGAACCAGCGATGTCACCACGCCCTCCCGACCTGACCAGCCTGATTGACAGGCGAAAACGGCGACTTTGGTAAGTTATTTCTCAGCATACATAGGGAATCGGGGTACACTACATACACTATAGGAACACACAGCGCAGGCCCTATTTAACAGTATTTATAGCTCAATCTCAAAAAACGGGGTGACAGGTTCCCTTTAACAGGAGTAAGATTCTCCTCGCAGGGAGAAAACAGGGGGTTAATAGAGAAAGAGCAAACAGTATAACAATACACAACAAGCTAACTGAAGCTATGAAACAGTTAAGCGGAATAGAAATGGTTAGCGAGTGTTCTTGTAACTTATCAGTCCAGCGTGGTCCTGACTGAAGGGTCCTTTTTCCAACGTGGGTGCCGTCACCAACAGCACTTGAAGATTCCGAAGTCTCTGCTCTGTCTCTTGGGAACTGGAGACTCCGGTGTTAAATCTTTGCAGCCTTTTCTCAGAGTGAAACTGGAAGCAGGAAGTAGAACAGCCACACTGCTGCACCAGTCTCTGTATGTTAAGCTGGCAGTCTCTCTGCAGTAGCGATGCTACACACACTGAGCAGTTTACTTGTCACACTCAGGGGTCTTGGCTTGTCACTGCAGTCGCCGGGGCTGTGCGCTCGGGTCACTGTCTCTACACTGTCAGGGGAAAATTCTCCTCTGATCATGGAGGCTTCCGAGTCCACACTCTCACATCCAGCCTTCACTACGGCTGGTATCTCAGCCTCAGTGCCCTCACGGGGAGCACTCTCTCTCTGGGAGCACTGTGCTGCAGCCTGCTTACTCTCTGGTGCGCTGTCCCCTCTGTCTCGCGCGCTCTGCTCTCCCGCTCTTTTCTGACCACACCCCTCTCTCCCTCTCTGCCCCCAGCAGTCACATGGTCCCCTCTGTCCAGGGCAGAAAGTCTTCCCCCAACAACCCAGCTGTACGACTAAGTGGTTCCAGGTAGGGAGCAGGGAAAGCAACCTCCTTTGGGCTCGTCTTCCTTTTCACCCCCTTACAGTTGCATAATATCAGCATCTGAGAATAAAAGGCAATAAGAATACAGACTAACATAAACAGTGCAAATCAAATAAACTGTATGGAACACTAAAATTAAAGTTGTTTAATAACATCACTTGAAAATAGGTCAGTTAGAATTAGCATATGAAGCATATGAAGGTCTGTCGTGTCCGTGATCACCTCCAGGTGACCCTAAGACTATGTGGGGGGGAAAGTTCGGTTCATTCACAGGCTATAATTGTGGAATATATGGAAAATAGTTTTTCTGGGCACTTAAATAATACTTTTCACTTGGGACAAAGGTTTGATTTAGACATGGAAATGAGTCCAAGCCCTTGGGGGATATTATACCAGCATGTTTCAGAAAGTCTGCTGCCTCCGCTGGAGAAGAAAAAACGATCAGTTTAGATGTGAACTTCACCTGTAGATTAGAGAACTGAGTCCAATTGTAGGGTATTCCGGCATGTTGGAGCCTACGAGTAGTATACTGAAGCAGTTTCCGCTTTTGCAAGGTATCTTTAGACAAATCCTTAAAAAAGGTTAAGTGACTGTATGGAGAAGAAAGGAATCTTGGATCTTTTGATATACCAAGCAGTGTGTTTCTTGCCCAGTTGGGGTAAAATGAGACAATAACATCTGTAGCTCCATCAGATGGAAGAAAAGATGGCCTGCATATTCTAAAGGCCTTTTCAACCAGATTTCCCGCTTGAGTGTTAGGTAATAGTTGAGAAATCATTGAGGAGATATAATCCCTTAACTGGAAGGTTTGGACAGTGATCCCTCTAAGGCTACTTTCACACGTCCATCGGCCCGACGTACCGACAGACGTTGTGCAAAATAGTGCACAACGTGGGCAGCGGATGCAGTTTTCAGACGCATCCGCTGCCCATTATGAGTTTCGGGGAGGAGGGGGCGGAGTTTCGGCCACGCATGCGCGGTCAAAACTGGCGGACGCGTCGCACAAAAAAACGTTACATTGAACTTTTTTTGTGACGACGGTCCGCCAATTACCGACACATCCAGTGCACGACGTATGGAACGTGTGTCCATACATCGCAATACATCGGTAAAGTCTATGTGCAAAAAACGCATCCTGCGGACAACTTTGCAGTATGTGTTTTTTGCACAGAACGACACATTGCAACGTCTTTATAAAGACGGAAGTGTGAAAGTAGCCTAATCTTCACGTTGTTCTTTCTTTTGAAGTCAAAATTAGCTAGACTGTTTCTGAAGGAAGCAATATCTTTTTGGATGTTTTCCAGTGAATCTGAAAGTGTGGAAAGGTTCTGTACGTCTTTAGAATGTGAAATTTGTGTGAGGAGTCAATTCTTTTTGGGACATAGGAAGATCTCTCAGAAGCCCCATCAAAGTTTGAAACTGTAGCATCAGCTATGCGCGAGAAAGTATCTTTCAAAAGCTTCTTGATGAAAGTCTTGGATGCTTTAACTTTATTTAAATGCATAGAATCAACCGGCTCTGTTTCGATTTCAGAAGATATTTTTGTGTTGTCATCCTTGCTAGGGTCATTTCTTAGAATATCCACCAATATTAAGAGGGCCTTGCAGATGCTGATCATAAATCTTTCTGATGGATAATTATCGGTGGCTAGTATATTGTCTATCAATGAATTATTAGAAGTACATTGCGCTTGTAGTTTTCTTTTAATCTAATTCACCAGTGTCATCACTTTGTGGAGATTTTCCTGTGATTTCAGAATTATCACAACTGGTTGCCTTTTCTGAGGAAGAATATGAATATTATGATGAAATTTCATCGGGATCCATGTCGTCGGAAGAATACCTACCTTTATAACCAAAAAAAATCCGTCTTTTCAAAAAACTCTTCAGAGTGAATACTCTCCAACTGTTCCAATGAGTTGAAGGACCTATCCGATTTATTTTCTAAGTCTTTATGAGATAAAATATACTTGTCTTTGGAGAATATTTGTTATTTCTTTAGCATATTCAGGAGAGCACAAAGTTATATTGGGAGGCATCCCTTTAATTTCCCCTAATTTGTAGTCCTTGGTGGTATAAAGAAAGGAATCAAAGTCTATATTCTTTATGTCCTCTTTGACATGGTTCATTAGTTCAGAAAGGGTACTCTCTCCAGGTGAATAACCCAGATGTAATTCTGAGTCATTCCCATTAGATAAATATTCCGCCCCATTCAACTGCAGTTTTGTCATGTGCCCCTTTCCTTTAGTGCATAGATAGTATTAAGGGTTTTAAAAGATCCATCCCCTGTAATTAGTTGGTTATTATTTAGTTGTTTTGTGTGCGCAGGGTTCATCTTTGTAGGCTCTTTGTTTTTTGGGCTTCTATGTGAAGAGTTAGAGGTGGCACAACTTATTTTAGTAAGAGGTGGCTGATGGCTTTTAGATTTGAGTAGCGGTATTTTGCTTACCGCATCAGATGATCGCCGAGTAGTGCCATTCCCCTGATCTTTTCTCTCCCTTTCTTTGTCCTGAGTAAGTAAGAGAGCTTTTCCCTCTGAGTCCTGGTGTATAGGATGAGCTTCTCAGGATTCTCCTCCTGCCCGGCCAGAGCAGAACTCCTCGGACAGACTCCACCGCTGTGCAGCACTCCCTCCCCCCGTCCCCCCTTCCAGAGACTGACCTCCCTCAACATCAGCCAACCTCGGGATGAACACCGGTGCATCACATCTGATACTCCCCCCTGAGTCACGGCAAGCTGATGAGATCCCGTTGAGTCCGTGCAGCGTCGAAATCCGTGAATTGTCCTCCACTCTTCTCCATTGTGTCACAGCACCAGGATTCCTCATGGTCCCCCGGAGTTTCTTCAGATCTTTGTTGTCTGGCACCTGCGGTAAGGGCAGTAATCCTTGTCGCGTCGTCATCCATTCCCCTCCGCTGCGCCACAGCTCCAGGATCTTCCACAGTCCTCCTCCTTTGCTTCTTCAGATCATTGTCGGCTGGCATCTTTATAGAAGGTGTCAGATGGGTCATCTGTGTTCCGTGAGCCCCCGACTTTATCGGGGTTTGGCGGGGATCCAAGTCCTGAGGTGCTGGCCTAGTCTTTTTTTTCTCCATAGGAAAGCAGGTCTCCATTGTGTCTCTCCACGGAACTTCTCTGTCCCGGCTAAGGGTATTTCTTCACTGTGTCAACTTTTTTCTTCTTATTTCCCAGTCCAGGCATGTTCCTATAGATTTTAGGACCAGATTTTCCACGTTTGAGTTAGCTAAAGTAGCTTAAAATAGGGAATTTTCAGGAGCTCTGCAGAAGCACTTCCACTCCTGTCCCCTGCAAACCACGGCCCCCCTGCCATTAATTTGTAAATGAATTCATCTTATCAAATAAAGGGGGAAAATGTCCAACTTTCATCTTCAGATCAGTGTTTTATATTTTGTTGTAAGTAAAATACGGTTATAAGAGATTTACAAATCATGGCATTTTTGTTTTCTTGCCATTTTACACAATGTCCTAACTTTTCTGGAATTGGAAATATACTTGTCAGAGGGCTCGTAATTCTTATATTTTAATGAATAAAGACCTGTCACAGTACTCTCCCACTAGTAATATTGTCTGACCGGTATACCACTTTTAAGTCCATTTTCTAATGTGTTTCACAAGCCATAAACTTGTGTGGCTGTATGGCATATATATAATTTTCCAATTAAAAAAGGAGACAGTAGGATTATCCCTCCTAAGCTGTCTATATGGGCATGTAGATCATAGGAAGCTGAATAAGATGATACCTTAATATCTGTGAACTGATGTCTTATTCCAGAGAAATCCACGTCTTTCTTATACGTAAATAAAATGTTCAGGATTATGGGCTGGACACATATTTCTCTAAGAATTTACCTCAGGAGCTTATTTTAAATGAAAAGAGGCCTTTATGAGTGTGAGACATGTAGATCAGGAGAGGAGACTGTCAGTCATTACATGTCTCACACTAGTAAGGCTTCCTTTCATTTTAAATAAGCTCTGGAGGCAGATTCTCAGGGAGATCTATGCCCGGCATATAGATCTTAACAGCTCATTCATATATTAAGAAAAATGTAGATTTCTCTGGAATAAAACATCGGATTGCAGATATCAAGGTATCATTTTATTCAACTTTCTATTACCTGCATGCCCATATAGATGGATTAGAATGATTGATCTGCTGACAGATTACCCTTAATCTGCAAAAATGGAAGAAAAAAAATATCATACTGGAAACAGTACATAAAATATTTGTCGTAACCTATGTGACCTGATGCCAGACATTTACCACAACCATTGTCAGTTGTCTTGCAACCTTCTTTTATTTTTTCCATATGTGATTTCAATTGTGCATACTATGCCACTCTTGGGGGGCTTTTCATTTTAATAAATGTACCCTTGTGTTTTTTTCACAGTCACATCTAAATACCACAGCCTGAGGACACTCTAAAGTCTAAGACAGGAATCTACAGTTGTCGTGTTTTTATATAATTGCATGATATCCATACTATATTCCATTTTACACATTACTGTGAATGCATATGTAAAAGAAAAAAGAAAATTGTACAATTAGTGTCTAGGAGAACATAGTGTAGCACATTTACCCAGCTCTTACGTCTCTGTGGATAGCATATCATACCATGACAGAACTCCAGCGATGGGACCCTTGGAGTTTAAAATATCACCTTCAGGATGTGGAAACGTAATCTTCTCCACACACACACAGCTCTTCCTCTGTGTTCTGTAATATCCAGCATTACAGTTCCAAAACCATCTAGTCCGGTACAGGAAGAAGCTGTGAATCACAAAAAAACACATGTTTTCTATGGATAAGATGGGTGATAAATGTGAGCGCTTCCTTAGTGGAAATTTTCACTACATAAACTGATGAGAATATATTGAGTTCTGTAAAATATAGACATTTTTCACAATACAGGTCAATATGTGCAGTATATATCTACCAATACATATTGGAGCACCCTAATTAAATTTCCATTAATATTCTAGGCACTGACTCCATATAATAAGGAGTTGCTCAAAAATGTGTTTACGGGGCATTTCTTGATGTTCAGTACCTACAATGAAAGCACCACCGTATCTGCTATTCCACTGTAAAGCAAATATTGCCTGTACATAGCTCATTAACTCACCACAAGGTATCATTTTTTGCTGTATGTCTTGGTATAGACTAATGAAGTCAATAATGATATACTTTACAGTTTAAAAAATAATTGGACCAGAAGATAAATGAATCGATTTGATACAAATCAGATTCAAGTGAAATTTTAGGAATTTGCTGAACCTGACAAATTCAAACAGTTTGCAGTTTGCTTTGCGTGCATGCCATCAATTTACAGAGTGCATCATCCAGAAAAGGCTCACATGACGTGAGCCACAGGAACCAGATTTGGGGGATGTCTATGGCTATGTCATCAGAGGAGCAGGATGTTGGCGCTGGCTAGGTATAAAGAATACAGCTGACTTCCTCGTGGTAGAGATGTTGTCATGATGGTGGTGAGTTCTATGTGTCATCATCGCCTTCTTCCTCCGCTAAGCCCCGACCACTGCCGTGCCTCTTCCTTCAGCTCCGCCTACATCTGCATATGTCCTGTGTACCCTATCTTTAACATTGGGAACGCAGGCCAATGTTAAAGACAGGGTACGCCATCCACAGTCCTGCCGAAAGCTAGTGTGAAACTAGCCTAACAAATTTGTTTCAGTGTGCAGGCTCTGCAGTACCAAAATACAAAAGAGGATGTTTTGGCAAAAATTGAGTAAGAACTACAGTTCTCCATTAGTGGGAAAAGCAATATAGCAAACTGCCCAGCAACATAAGAAATGCTCAAGCTGTCCTCCTCTTCCTCATTATGCTCGTCATTCTTGTAGCCAGGCCACATCCTTAAATGGGTATTCCTATCTTCAAGTTTCCTATCCCAATGCATAGTAGGTGTAGTAATACTAATAATATTAGGAAATACCTCCAAATATTGCCACTCCGATGAGCACTATCGTCAGGACCACTACCTGTACGGTAGCTACCACTACCACAGTGGTTGCCAAAGAATTGACTGCAGTGATGGTTTGCACACCAGCTGTGCCTAAACAGAGAACTGTGGGTACGCAGACCCCTGTATGGAGTGAGGGAGCCCCTTATGTGGCACCCGGTAGCCGCCAGTATCCGGCTGGGCTACCTCGACCTTTGTCACCGCCAGAACTCGAGTAAACCTTGAAACCATGAAGTTGTACATAGTTAACTGTTTGTTTCCTGCTTTTTGCTGCTTTAAACCCGTCCAGGGTTAATTCTTAATTCTTAAAGGGATCCCTTAGTTTACCCAGGATCCCTATTTTGTTCCTGTTTTGCACAAAGTCCATCATGGTTTTAAAGGAACATTGGAACAATGGACGGTGAATGGTTCCTGAACTGTCCTCTGTAAATAGTTTTCACCTTCTTAAAGGTGCCCTCTACTGGTTTTACAAGCAAGAAGACTTTGAGAAGAAACTGTTCCTGATGACGACATGAAAGTTTCTATGGTCTTAAAGTTTCTTACTGACTTGTTGATTGTTTGCACTACCTCAGAAAAGACTAGTTTTCCTCTTAAAGGGAATGTTCGGTTGTTGCACCTTAATAATGTTTACATAGCTAGTGATATGTATCTAGATAGTGATAGAAAGCTTGAAGAAAGATGCAGTAGGCCCGTGGGGGTAGACAGATAGTCCTGCATGTGAAGAAGAAAAATAAAGAAAATGTTAAATAGCACATTAAGGGTTAATGATAGTATACCCTTAGAGGGTAATTGCACTTAGTAGATAGAATACCTGTATGGGTAATTGTATGCCATAGTAAGTTAGTAATTGTTCCTTTTCTACTTGTGCCTTAAAGGGGTAAAACGCACAATGTAAATATGTTTTTGTTTGCAACGTTCAAGTGTTCTCACCTCCCATAAAGGGAAGCACTGTTAAATTTATTTGTTTAAAAGCATTTCAAAATTTTGCATGTCTTTTGCTAACCTGTAATTGTTGTGCTCTTTTCCCAGCCTGGGAGTGCTTGATTTACCGGGGGGGCTGGGGGGGGGTTAGAGAGGAGCAGACTGGGCTCGGCCCAGGAAAGGGAAAGAAGGACACGGAGCTGCGCCTGCAACCCATGCGGCAGCCTCCTAAGAACGGACAAGAAAGGAAGTGTGCCGTAGTGAGTGAGCACAGAAGTCATAGCAACAGGAGTGAAACATCAGTGGGAGACCAGCTAGAAGCAGGCTGCCTCCCTCTGAGTGCAGATCCTGTGGCCAGAACACCGAGGGAGTAATAGTCTCTACGCTTTACTTCAGAGACCGGCAGGTCAGTCGATTCCAAGTTGGCTGTCCGACCTAAACATCTAAGCAGACAAGGTGGCAACGCGGAGGAGGGGCGACGCTAGGGTCCCTATAAAATATCCTCAGGCCACCACCGTCATACGGTTTTTGTCCTATCCATCTGGGGACAGAGGGAGAGAAGTAACAAGAGTGAGGACCTTATTGGAGCTAATGCAAGTAGGGACCTACTACGTTACTGTGCGCAAGGGGAAGGCTACTGATTTCCACCTGGATAAGGGGACTCTGGAATTGCCATCAGACCTGCCAGACTCTGCCTACCCTATCATCGGGCACCCTGGACTGTGGATGCTGAAGCCTTCAGTAAAGGAAAAGAGACTGCACCCATTGTGTCCTCGTTATTTACCGCACCTTGCACCATCCACCATCACCATCTACACTTCTGGGAAGCCTTGGGGATATACTTCACCTGTGGGAAGGTATACCATCTAGCTGCCATTCCATCACCCCAGCGAACCCCTCAGCAGCGTCGGTCACCCTGACCGAATGCCACAGGTGGCGTCACGAACACTACCGTTGTCTACAAACTCTGCCTTTTTGTTGGGCGCCCTCATAGGACCACGGTCCGGGTCGGGCCACCGTGACATCCTCGCTGAAGGAACTGAAGGACCCGGTACCGAGTACCCCATTGCCCTTACCTGGGGGTGATCCACTAATTGTAGGTATTTGCTAATATTAGTATTACACCTACTACATACTGGGATGGGATGTTGGAGATGGGAATACACCTTTATTTAGCACCTGGTCTGTGTCATTATCATCATTTCTTTCTTGTAGTGTTCCCATTACTCCGTTTCCTCCATCGCATCATCAGATATCTATATCTGTTTGTGTGGCCAGTGAACAACTACAATACACATCCAGTTGTATGCTTGTATGTCATATCCTACTTAGTCAATTTTCTGTTAGTGCAGTTTCTGTTACCAGATACCTTTTTATGTTGTGCCTTCAGCCTCACTGGAAGATACACAGCCGCTGTTATTTCTTGCCAAAAGGTGTACTCCCTCTGTGCTCTGATGTGCAGGAGAACATTAGCCTTTTGCACAACTGCCATTAAGTTTCTGAGCATACTGCAACAGTGTTTTTTTCACAGCACATTGGGTCAATGTTTTGAGCAGTGGCAACATCAACCAGGACTGAAGGTAAAGTCTCCACTGTTGGGCGGTATGTCTGGTTCCAACACCAGGAAGTGATAACTCATCTACTCCTAGACCTCCTCCACATCCTCAAGGCCGAACGTTGCATCCAGTCCCTGCAGTCAGTTTTGTTCTGTAACCTTTAGGCCATGTTCACACTATGCGGTTTTTACTGCGGAACCGCGGCGATTTTGCCGCTGCGGGTCCGCAGCTGTTTTCCATGCAGGGTACAGTACAATGTTACCCTATGGAAAACAAAAACCGCAGTGCACATGATGCGGAAAAACCCGAAAAAAACCGCGCTGAATTGCTGCGGAAAAAAAAAGGACCATGTCACTTCTTTGTGCAGAATCGCAGCGATTCTGCACCCATAGAAATGCATTGATCCGCTTACTTCCCGCATGGGGCTGTGCCCACCATGCGGGAAGTAATGCGGATAATGTGCGGGTTATACCCGAGGTGGAGGAGAGGAGACTCTCCTCCAGGCCCCAGGAACCATATTTGTGTTAAAAAAAAAAGAATTAAAATAAAAAATAATGTTATACTCACCTCTGAAGTCTCAGCGCTGCACGCGGCCGTCCGGTCTCTGGTTTGCTATGCGACCAGGACCTGCGGTGATGTCGCGGTCACATGACCGTGACATCACCGAAGGTCCTGGTCGCACAGCATCTTTGGAACCGGACCGCCGCCTGCAGCGCCGAGGAGATCGGGACATCAGAGTGTGAGTATATCATCATGATTTTATTATTTTTAACACTACTATTGATGCTGCATATTGCTGCATATGCAGCATCAATAGTAGGGGTAAATCCCGCAGCGGAACCCGCAGCGGAACCCGCAGGACAAACCGCGATAAATCTGCAGGGATAACCGCAGCGGGTTTGCCCTGCAGATTTATCAAATCCGCTGCGGGAGAACCCGCAGGATAAAAAGGAACGTGTGAATTAGGCCTTAGGATTGAGTTACATGGTGACCTTGGCCATGACACAAGTTGCATGTCCTGAGAACGCTGTGTGTCCCTGCAATATCACAGCACAATACAAATACATTGCATCCCCTAGGGGTCCATGAAATTCAACTTCAAAAAATTCAACTGGATCCCATTTTTAACTTGCTTGTTGTGATAGCAATCCGATCCTATTCACTAGTATACTCTATAGACACCTTACAATTACATGCGAATACCTGAATTAGACGTTATCCACCATAGAGCGGAGGGTCGACACAGATTTCTCCTGCACATCTAGTGTGCCCACACCCTAACTGTGATTTTCAATTACAGTCAGTTGCTTTAAGGGGTTATTGTTCGGACCTGCACCGATAAGAAGATCGAGAAGATCGGATAAGTCTTAATTTGATGGGGCAATGTTTATTCCCATTTCAAAACGAAGCATTGGGTGCCTAACTTGTCCACTCCATTCAGCACTTGGCATCCCCATAGCGAATGTATGGAGAGGCGGTGGAACATCTGGAGCTGGAAGTCCTTAAAAATATGTAAATCAAACCTCAAATATACAACAAAACATGACACATTGCACAGTGTCAAAAGTGTCAAAATTTTGTACTTAATTTTTTACACATTTTTCTGCATTTTGACCTAATTTTTGAAAAATAAATGACACATTGCACAGTGTCATTATTTATTTTTCAAAAATTAGGTCAAAATGCAGAAAAATGTGTAAAAAATTAAGTACAAAATTTCTGCTTTTGTAGGAATTAAGAGGGTAAGTAGTAGCAAGGTGCTATTAATCAAAAGCCATCGCCAATTGTTAATTAAAGGGAATCTGTCACCCCCTGGGATGTTTTTAAGCAATTAATATGGGCAGACAGATGATAAAATTGTTCTAGTGTCATACCTGTATGCCTCATTGCTGTAGTCTTGTTGTTGAGAAATCATCTTGTAATCCTGTATGAGTTCTTCCAGGCGACAGGGCATGCAGTGCCTGGAAGAAAACTCGGCCTCCGGTGTCCATTTGTCTACCACCCCCCTCCCATCAGAGTCACACAGCCCTATGACATGTACAGGTGGCCCCAGAATCCCGCACCTATGCCCTGCAATAGCGAGATTATGTGTACCTTTTTCGCCCTTCTATGGGCATTGGCTTCATTTTTATTCTGTGCAGGCACCAGCGAGTCACTGCTAGTAGCCCAGCAGCAGGATGGGTGAACACCAAACAACATATCAGGACAAACACCTCACACCAATTGTCAATCACAGTGGTGGACGGTTGATGACCTGGGCATCTTGCAGTCATTCAGTTGACCATGAACTTCGCTTGATATTAGGGGTGCTCAACCTTTATTGGTCCAAGGGCCACATTGTCATACTGAACCAATCCAGAGGCCACACTAAAAATTAAAAGGGTATTACCTTCGGAGACATATGTAGCATATCAAAAGTATATACCATAAATCTCTTACCTTCAAAAATCATCACTCTAATGGTTCACAATAAGTTTCTTAACAAGGATTTAGAAATAGATTCTGCTCCTAAATCCACATCAAAACTGCCTCAAATTATCTTTGAATAAGTTTCTGACTGATCTGAATGGGAAAAGCTCCATTAGTATGCACCGTGCTGTTTTTTCCCGTTATTTTGAACAGTAAAACTTTTGCAGTATAACTAATAGGAACAATATCCAAAGAGTATTTGAAGCATTTTTAATGTGGATTTGCAGTAAAATCCACTTCTAATGGAGCAGGGAGAACATGATAAAATCTTTACTTTTCCATACAAGAGATCTATAAAATGTAACCATCTGCTGCAACATCACTGACACACTCAAAAACTATAATGGGCGACTTGCAAAAAGACAAATTCAAAGGACTAGAATCACTCTGATAGCAAATGGAGCAATGAAGACATTGAAGAAGTCCAAGATTCTCCTCTTCGTTATGAAGACTAGTGCTGAAATCCGACATCTCCACAGTTGTAAAAGCTATCTGATTACATTTTAATGTAAACTAATGGTTATGCATTAATTATGTATATGTCAATCAGAGGCCGTTTTGTTTCTTTCTATGCAATTCGGATAATTTCATGCACATTATTGTATCATCTGTTGTCGTTTTTTTAAGTTCATAAGGTACTTGGGAAGTTGGGAAGCACATTTCAATTTGTGATGAAGAAAGGAAAGGAATTTTCACATAGCGGTGAACTCTTCTTTCAGGGTAGGGAGAATATGCTAGGACTTGCAAAGTCGGGATCTTGCAAGCTGTCGGTTTCTTTACCAGAGGGCAAATAAATTTCAACTATCTAAATATCTCCTAATGTCCCTGATTTCATAAGGAAGCGTATAAAAGGTCTTATTACTAAAAAATATAAGGGGGGGGGGGGGGGGACGAACCTGTGATAGCCGATGCATATTAGTAATTAGTTAGCAATTTTCATAGACACATATTAGTAAATAAATGGCTATTTTATCACTGAAAAAATACACTTAAATCTTAAAGCTAATGCACCAATCCTCCACATTATCCCCCCCCCCCCAAATTCCACAGCCATAGGTTTGATTGACATTTGCTTAGTGACGCTACTGCTGCAATTTGATGTGCAGTTCTGAAGAGACATCAATCAAGCCAAAGGGGTGGAGAAAGGTGCAGGATAATGCAGAAGATTTATGCACTAGCTGGGAAATGGCACACCCTCATTTACATAAATAGTTCATGCTCTGCTATGGAATATCCATTTGGGGCCTGGAAACCAGACTAGTCTTGTCTCTAGATAACCAAATAACAAATGGATAGTCTAGCAGTATTGAAAAATTGTATATTCAAGTTTATAACATATATAAATAATACATAGAAAAGCAAAAAGCAAAGAAAAAGAGACATACCAAAAACTGGGGAACACCCTAAATACATCAAATATAATTATAGAAAAAGTTTATTCAAGTCCAAACAACACATACCACATGAGAATAGTTGCATAAAAACATGAGCATTAAAAACACTGACAGTAAAGACAACCCCATAAGAAAAAGGGGAAATGAAGACCCCCTAGGACCCCGTAACATAGGTCTAATATCGATGAATGAAAATATTGCGCTGTTTTTTTTAATAGCTACAATCAATGCCAAAAAATTGTAGGACATGGTAAGATGTAATAGTAATGCTGGTGTGGGCAATGGGTGTAATGTATATGGGGGAAGGGTGGATACATGACCTGTAAGAGCGTGGAGATGCAACATGAGGTAACTGATGACGGCTGCCAACCTAAATGGCCACACTGTACGTCCCATAAATCATGTCCAAAAATAGGTGTGCATAGCCCAAGGAGAGGTCCAGGGGGGTCAAGAACCCGACGCGTATCGCCACAGCCGTGGCTTCATCAGGGGAAAGAAATGGAATGACCAATTGAACTCAGATACGAACTTAAATACTTTACCCAATAGTACAAGATCCCGAACAGTTGTGAGGGAGTGCGCAACATGCGACCCGGAAATGACACCACACCGGAAATAAGCTGAGGTGTATACACATGGAGCCGGGTATAGCAAGATGGTGGATTAAAAGTCACATGGCGCATGCGCAAAGTGCGCTAGCACAGGAATATCTAAATAAAGAAAAGCCCACCCACTTACAATAAAGCGAGCGGTAGGAACGAAAAATCCCAGCGCTAGTACAATACAGGTTTTTGCACAGTATACCACACTCCGCGCTGAAAGCAGGCTATATTGGATGTGCAGAAAGCTGGGTGCAACATTATAATAGATTAGACTGGTGCTGCGCCTGCGCAGGTGACACTAGACAGAAGCTGCCGGGTTGTCATAGAGATAACTCGCCCCATGAGTCAGAGCAGAGGATGGACGCATGAATGCCTTAATATACATACTAAATTAGAATAAGTTTGAGATAGACAGCCCAGACAAACAGATAAGTATGCTTGCTAATATGGCATACATTTAGCACCAAAAAATGGGGCATGCTGTTAATAAAACCCAATGTAACAAAATAATAAATTAAGCTAGCACCGCACACACAAAATTAGCGCTGAGCAGAAGTACTGCTAAGTGGGTGAAAAAGATTACATCCACAAAAGCAGAGAAACCTGTACCTAAACATTAATTGTTAAAGATATTGTCCATACGTAAAAAATATATAAAATATATATATTTATGAGAGAATGGAGCAGAAAGCCAAGATGGAATCATTAAAGTACTTGTAGACATGCCCAAGTCACACCAAAGTGAAAGCAGGCGTGTAGACGGCAAATACAACTACAAAGACGGTAGGAAAGAGTGTATGTACGGCATATATAGAAATGAAGCTAGGCCAAAATTGGAAGGCACTTAAAGATTTAATATAGTCAAGACCAAAAAAGGACAACGCAGACACAAGGGGCTATATACATAACCGAAAAATATACCAATAGACAAAGGCACTGCAGAAACGATTAACAGAAAATGTAATTAATTAAACAAATACTCCAGTGAATTTGCCAGTGACGGCAATTCTGCTGGATAATGCAGACCCATAATGATGGTATTATCGGGCCAATAGAAATCATGCCCAGAGGAAAAATAGTAGAAACAAAAGTATGCGTAGTCACTAACGGTTTATAGAACAAATACCACCCCTGCGGGCACCCACAATATAGGGCACATGTATTTAGCCAGAAGTACATAAAAAATATATACCGGGACGCAGGTATGGAGAAAACCACACAGATAGGATCTATAAACCATAATAAGAAAATAAAAAATAATAATCAACCAGAGAGCAGTTTATACACATATATGCTGGTCAAAACCGAGGATGAGACTGCAAAGAAATATGCAGACTTAGCCCACTGAACAAAAGTTTGGCTGTATATATATATATATATATATATATATATATATAAAGAAGTATACATGTATATACCCACATTGGAGGGAAAAAAAATAAAATAAAATAATGAAATAATAATTATTAAATGACTCAGATACAGGGTAGTAACAAGATCACATAATGGCTATGCCGGGAGAAGATAATGGATGAAATAGCACGAAAGAATCTATAATTGTTTGTAGTATCCCGTAAACAATAGTTCTTCGTTAAGGCCTTTTAGTGAAAGGCTTTGAAGTTCATATATCCACTTGGTATCGCAACGAAGCAAGTGGTTGTGGATGTGGCCCCCTCTGATGTTCATTCTGACAGATTCAAGACCCATCACTTTAAAGCTGGAAGTTTTGCCCCGGTGTCTATCCAAAAAATGTGCTGCCACCGATGTTAGTGTCTTGTTCTTGTCCCGATCTCTCTGAGCCATGGAGATATTTGAAAGGTGTTGCTGCATCCTTCTCCTCAATTCCTGCGTCGTCTGTCCCACATACATTTTTGGACAATCGCAGAATATGGCATAGACCAGATTACATGATCTACATGTAAAAAATTCTCTTGGCTGGATCTGAAAAGACAAAGTAGAGACTGAAAAACCATCTTGTGCGATCATGAACTGGCATATGTTACAGTTACCGCACGGATAAGAGCCAAAAGTCCTCTTGCCACCCTTGAGTCTAGTTACTGGCCATTGATAATGGCTGTGACACAAATTATCTCTCAAATTTTTGGCTTTCCTAGCCACAAGGCAGGGGGAGGGAGAGATAAATGGAATAGTTTTTGTGTCGCTCATGAGTATGCCCCAATTCCATTTCAACACTTCCCGGATGTCAGCCCACTGGTTGTTAAATGTTGTGATCAACGAAAGTGGACGAGAAGAGTCACGTACCTTCTTTTGGAGTAGATTTTTTCTATCCTGTTGGGGTGCATATTGATATGCCTTAGAGATACTTTTCTGTGGGTATCCCCTTCTTTTGAACCGATCCGAGAGGTCCCTGGATTGCTGTGCGAATTCAGTCTCTTTGCTACAATTTCTCTTAAGTCGAAGGAATTGGCCTTTTGG
Organism: Ranitomeya imitator; assembly: GCF_032444005.1. NCBI lineage: Eukaryota > Metazoa > Chordata > Amphibia > Anura > Dendrobatidae > Ranitomeya > Ranitomeya imitator. Next base: position 136,651,317 of record NC_091289.1, on the reverse strand, counting down.
TATGCCATTTTTAAGATGCTGTGGGTGGAAACTTGTGTAGTGGAGGAGACTGTTTATTGACGTTGCCTTACGATATAGAGTACAAACAATATCCGACTGTTCAGTGGAAAGTCTGATGTCCAAAAATTCAATTGTCAGATCTGAAATAGTAGATGTAAGCTTAATATTATGAGCATTACAATTAAGATCCGCAATGAACTCATTACATTTTTCCAGAGAACCTGTCCAAAACATCAGAATGTCGTCTATATATCTTTGCCAAATCAAAACATTTGAGTTCAAGGCCTGATGTTTATAAACCACGGTCTCCTCCCACCACCCGAGAAAAAGATTGGCATAGGAGGGTGCACAACGTGCACCCATGGCAGTGCCAGAGATCTGCCTGTAGAACCTCCTATCAAACGCAAAATAATTTTTGTCTAAGATAAAATAAAGTAGTTTCAAAATGAAACTATCAAGTTCCTGAGGTCGATTTGACAATTTTTCAAAAAAGTAGCTAGCCGCCTGCATACCTGATTGATGTGCAATACTTGTACACAGGGACTCGACGTCCATGGTCCCTTTATGCCCAAAATAGAGTATGTCATCAAAAAGCACTGGCAATTACTAACAAAAGCCTATCCAAAGATTACAAGCTTCTCAGCACCAGCCCTTATGTGCAATAGAAGAGCTCCCAACATCAAGGACAGACTGGTCAGGGCAGACATGGGCAGCTCACGCCCAACTACCAGTCAAAGCGTATTAACAACACGCCGCCATGGTACGTTCCCCTGCCTCAGTTGTGCCTCCTGCTCCAACATCATAAAGTCAGATAGTGTCACACACCCTAGAACGGGCAAAACATACCCCATTCGCGGCTATCATACCTGTGACTCCAACTTTGTGAGTTATATTATAAAATGTCCCTGCGGCCTCCTGTACATGGGGGAAACAACACAACATGTCAAGGATCGCATAGCGAGCCACCACAAATCTACTATCCATTGTGGCAAAACATGGTTACCCATTCCTGAGCATTTTATTAAAGGGAGCGCCCCCCGAGGAAGCAACTATTGCGAAACACGCATCGGGGCCTCCTCTTCCACGCACGATTACAGCAGGTCGGTATAGTATTAACCTTAGATCGGCTCAGCCCTCCCCTTTGTGTATGGGACTTCCCGGGACTATTTGTCATGCATAGCTTACTGAGCCATTAGGGACAACCAGATTAATACGCCAGGATCTATATGGTTATATATGTCATGTGGGGTCTATTCATATGCACTATGCTTTAATGGGACCCCCACATAGTTGTCCACATATGCACGTTATCTTCCTGCTGCTCGTTCAACATTTTGGAGCCTTATTTCTTATATAGCTACCATTTTTTGCTGATATTAGGTTCTATAACCATTAGTATGATTATTATGTTTTCACTTTGATTACATCTATATGCTACCGTATATGGCTTCCTTATAGCTACTATTTTGACTTGCCCTTGGTCGTATTTATATATCTGTGCGTGGCACTAGGCTTGCCTCTACTTTTATCTTTTGCATTTCTTTGTATCTTATATGCATGGTACTTTTTTAATGTATTCACTGTCATTAGCTTTTAGCTGTATTTAATAAAGCTGTTTATATTGTTATCTTCGAGCTCCTGTCTCCATTGTTTTTTGGTTTTCTTATATTGTATTATGGTGGAGCAATTAAATTAAAGTTTCTGCCCTCCCTGTAGGTTTACTACATACATTTTTTTAAAGGGAACCTGTCAACCCCAAAATCGATGGTGAGGTAAGCTCACCGTCATCAGGGGCTTATCTACAGCATTCTGTAATGCTGTAGATAAGCCGCCGATGTTACCTGAAAGAGGAGAAAAAGACGTTAGATTATAGTCACCCAGGGGCGGTCCCGCTGTTGGTCCAGTCAAATGGGTGTCTCAGATCCGCTCCGGCACCTCCCATCTTCATTCCATGACGTCCTCTTCTGGTCTTCACGCCGTGGCTCCGGCGCAGGCGTATTTTGTCTGCCCTGTTGAGGGCAGAGGAAAGTACTGCAGTGCGCAGGCGCCGGAAAGGTCAGAGAGGCCTGGCGCCTGCGCACTGCAGTACTTTGCTCTGCCCTCAACAGGGCAGACAAAGTAGGCCTGCGCCGGAGCCGCGGCGTGAAGACCAGAAGAGGACATCATGGAATGAAGATGGGAGGCGCCGGAGCAGACCTGAGACACCCATCGGAGCAGGACCGCCCCTGGGTGAGTATAATCTAACGTCTTTTTCTCCTCTTTCAGGTAACATCAGCAGCTTATGTACAGCATTACAGAATGCTGTAGATAAGCCCCTGATGACAGTGAGCTTACCTCACCATCGATTTTGGGGGTGACAGGTTCCCTTTAAATTTAGGCATACGGTAGCGCAATTAAAATACCAAATAATCGAACAGGTACCTAGACCAAGGAGGGGGGGGCAACCATATCAAGTTACTCAAATTGAGGGAGACATTCTGGATCCACAAACTGGAGACACTGTCTCCCAAGGGCCTCAACAGGGAAATAGACTGGCTGCTGTAATGCTCCACTAATTCTTTAACCCTTTTTTTCAGACACGTTGAGCCCATGGTCCACTAGGTGAGTTTCCCCTTATGCCCTTGTTCTCCCCCCCCCACTCCATCAGGATTTATTAGGATCTATCAGTTTAATAGGGTATATTCCCTCTGTACACATTTTTTGCCACGCTCTGTCGTTCTGGTCCTATCGCCCCACTTCTATAAGGGTCGCACTCGTACATGCCCAGTAACACCCCTGGCATCCCTGATTTATTTATACACACATACATCACGCCCTCGAGCGTGCGCATATATATATATATATATATATATATATATATATATATATATATATACAGTATATATACCGTATATACTTGAGTATAAGCCGACCCGAGTATAAGCCGACCCCCCTAATTTTGCCACAAAAAACTGGGAAAACTTATTGACTCGAGTATAAGCCTAGGGTGGAAAATGCAGCAGCTACCGGTGAATTTAAAAAATAAAAATAGATGCTCCATACCGTTCATTATGGCCCCATAGCTGTGCCATATAGTGCTCTGCACAGTTCATTATTGCCCCATAGCTGTGCCATATAGTGCTCTGCACCGTTCATTATTTCCCCATAGCTGTGCCATATAGTGCTCTGCACAGTTCATTATTGCCCCATAGCTGTGCCATATAGTGCTCTGCACCGTTCATTATTGCCCCATAGCTGTGCCATATAGTGCTCTGCACCGTTCATTATTGCCCCATAGCTGTGCCATATAGTGCTCTGCACCGTTTATTCTTGCCCCATAGCTGTGCCATATAGTGCTCTGCACCGTTCATTATTGCCCCATAGCTGTGCCATATAGTGCTCTGCACCGTTCATTATTGCCCCATAACTGTGCCATATAGTGCTCTGCACCGTTCATTCTTGCCCCATAGCTGTGCCATATAGTGCTCTGCACCGTTCATTCTTGCTCCATAACTGTGCCATATGGTGCTCTGCACCGTTCATTCTTGCCCCATAGCTGTGCCATATAGTGCTCTGCACCGTTCATTCTTGCCCCATAACTGTGCCATATAGTGCTCTGCACCGTTCATTCTTGCCCCATAGCTGTGCCATATAGTGCTCTGCACCGTTCATTCTTGCCCCATAGCTGTGCCATATAGTGCTCTGCACCGTTCACTCTTGCCCCATAACTGTGCCATACAGTGCTCTGCACGTTCTTTCTTGCCCCATAGCTGTGCCATATAGTGCTCCGCACCGTTCATTATTGCCCCATAGCTGTGCCATATAGTGCTCTGCACCGTTCATTTTTGCCCCATAGCTGTGCCATATAGTGCTCTGCACCGTTCATTTTTGCCCCATAGATGCTCCGTATAAAGCTGTGCCATTGCTGCTGCTGCAATAATAAAAAAAAAAAAATGCCATACTCACCTCTCTTGCTTGCAGCTCCCGGCGTCTCGCCCCGGCGTCTCTCCGCTCTGACTGATCAGGCAGAGAGCGGCGCGCACACTATATGCGTCATCGCGCCCTCTGACCTGCACAGTCAGTGCAAGAGGACTCGAAGACAGAGCTGCGCCCGGCGTGTGGAACGCGGACAGGTGAATATAAAATACTCACCTAGTCCCGGCGCTCCTGACGCTGCCCCTGCCTGTCACACTGTCTTCGGGTGCCGCAGCTCTTCCTGTCAGCGGTCACTGGCACCGCTCAGAGGAATGAATATGTGGCTCCACCCCTATGGGAGTGGAGTCCATATTCATTTCTCTAATGAGCGGTCCCACGTGACCACTGAACAGGGGAAGAGCTGCGGCACCCGGAGACAGTGTGACAGGCAGGGGCAGCGTCAGGAGCGCCAGGACTAGGTGAGTATGCCTCAGCGCCCTCTCCCCCTCACCCGCCGACCCTGCCGCCCACCGTGACTCGAGTATAAGCCGAGAGGGGCACTTTCAGCCCAAAAATTTGGGCTGAAAATCTCGGCTTATACTCGAGTATATACGGTATATATTTTTTTATATATACGTGCATACACTTATAGGCGCATACAGCACGTTCCCAGGCTCATATATGGAGGCTCATAACAAATATCCACAACGCTCCCATTGGTGCATGTGACCGCAGCCGAACACACCCATCTTCTAGCATCATGCCTTTACATACACACAGCGCTGAGTGCCCATGCGCGGTCGCTCTAGCATAGAGCGCCATATCACTTCCAGTTGGAGAGGCCGTACTTCCGGTATGGCAGTGCCCGCAGCAGCATTTAAACCGGCCACCTCCCCCATACTCATAGGCCACATCCAGCAGGGGCGCGGGAGCGCCGCTCACATGGGACAACCAAATATAACAGGTACCTACTCTCCACCCACCCTGCTGGGCCACCACTGTCTCTACAGACTATTCCTTACCACAAAATGTCTTCCACAGGCCCACCAAGGACGTGACAGTCCCTCACTGGGAATCTATGTGTCCCCGTCTCTATCCTTACCAAGGTAATGAGATCACCTTATTATGCTAACCCTCCAATTATCATAGCACCAGTGGGGACTAATAACCATGTAGTACTGTGGGATAACTATGTAATACCAACTGGACAAACCACCATAGCGTCAGTGGGGGTCAGTAGCACTGTAAAACATCACATCCCACCCTATATCCCATGCCTCTACCACTGTGCTTTTTTCCCCCAAATACTACCATCCGCACTTTGTATGCCAAGGGGACCCTACTTGCACACAACATCTAGATACCCTACGTATTTTGTTCGCACTTACCCCTATGTAACTTTGTTGTTCTATCATCCATCACAGTTGCAATTTATACGCCAAGGGATCTTTGCTCCTACTCTACATCTGCCACTCCTATATGTGTCTAATCGTAAAACAAGGTCACTAGCTTATATGACACCTTTTTCTTCACCATCCCCGGTTCAGGTTAATGTCACAAACAACTTTGAATCAAAAGTGTTGCTCTGCAATGGTAGTCTCTTACCATGTCTGGCTCCTCTCCCTTTGTAAATATACCTGTATATGTTTGTAAATATCATTTATGCTTGTCTAGTTATTTTTATCCATTGGTGTTTGTATATTATGATTTAGCTTATTCTCACGTTATATCTTCTTTGCTTCCGTCGATGTTAGCGGATTTAAAACTGACATTATCTCTCTGTTTTCCGTAGTAACCCTATGAATAAGACCCGGGAGGGTCGAAACGTTGGGTTTCTATCAGCACATTTTCTTTTCTTTTGTGGCAACATTGACTGTGAACTTGTGTAACAATTTTTTGCATCATACCGGTTCTGAGTGTGCGGTGATATCCAAGTACATGGATAGGAAGTTAGTCAGAAGCTGGCTGAGCTTCACTCAGTCAGTCCCTGTCAGGCAGACAGGGAAAGGAGGAACATCTAGCAGTTGCCGATAGGGTGGTCCCTGACAGGGGTGGGATCCTGTCAGAGGCCTAGACAGAAGGACACGGGCTGCGCCTTCCTACCGATGCGGCAGCATCCTAAGAAAGAGACACAAACAGCGAATTGTATTGTAGAGAGTGAGAAACTAAGTCATAGCAAAAGGAGAGGAAACCAGAAGGAGTTCTGCCCTACACAGGCTGCCTCCTTCTGAGGCGCAGGATCCGGTAGCTGGAACACCAAGGGAGCAATCATCTCCATGCCTTGCTCCAGAGACCGGCAGGACAGCTAATTGCACATTACTGATCCGCACCTATACCCAGGAGGTACGGTGGTAACTTGTGGAGGCCGCGGCATGCTAGAGTCCCTGTAGAGTCCTATCCATCTGGGGGACAGAGAGAGACATAACATCTAGAACACCAACATCAGTTGTGAGGACCTTATGAGAGGCTCAGCAGTAAGGTACTACAACACTCAGGCTCTAGAGGAAGGCTACTGATTTCCACCTGGATAAGGGAACTCTGGATTTGCCTTCAGACCGGCCGGACTCTGCCTGCCCTGTGATCTGGTGCTCTGGACTGTGGATGCTGAAGCATTCAGTAAAAGGTAAAAATACTGCAACTTTGTGTTCTCGTTCTTCACTGCGCCTTACACCATCCACCGTCTACACTCTGGGAAGTCCTGGGGATATACTTCACCTGTGGGAAAGTATACCATCTATCTGCCATAACATCACCCCAGCGGATCCCTAAGCAGCGTCGGTCACCCTAACTGAATACCACAGGTGACGTCACAAACATTTCCCTTTTAAAGACCTTTCCCTTTTATTATCGGACATTCCTAGGGCCACGGAGCGGGTCAGCCACCGTGACATCCCCCTTGAGAACCGAAGGACCCGGTACCGAGTACCCCACTGCTCTACGGGGGCAATCCAGAGACATGGAAAGTGCAGTGGGGTAGAGACATGGAAAGTGCAGTGGGGGAGAGATACGGAAAGTGCTGTGGGGAGAGACATGGAAAGTACTGTGGGAGGAGAGATACGGAAAGTGCTGTGTGAGAGATATATGGAAAGTGCTGTGGGGAGAGAGAGACATGGAAAGTGCTGTGGGAGGAGAGACATGGAAAGTACAGTACGGGGAGAGACATGGAAAGTACTGTGGAAGGAGAGACATGAAAAGTGCAGTGGGGAGAGAGAAATGGAAAGTGTTTTCCGTAGTAACCCCATGAATAAGACCCAGGAGGGTCGAAACGTTGGGTTTCTATCAGCACATTTTCTTTTCTTTTGTGGCAACATTGTGAACACAATAAACTTGTGTAACAATTTTTTGCATCATACCGGTTCTGAGTGTGTGGTGATTACATGAAGTACATGATTGTTGGGACCACACGGTCTGTTCTACCAGCACCTCCCTGTTCTTGACCTGAGTGCACACCATTATCTCTCCTATAGCTTCCTATCCAGACCACCAGTTTTACCTAATTGTGAAGAGCGCCCTAATAAATAGGAGCATAGCTCCCCCTGGTGGACTGGAGTATGAAGTGTGTTGCATGGTTTGTGATACCTGGTAAAGTGATCTCCTTTATTGCCTTCAAACGTAACATCACTCCCCCAGAGGAGAATGATATTACTGCAATGACCAGGACCCTGCGGCGCTGCATCTCTCTCACCACAGCACTTTCCATATCTCTCCCCCACTGCACTTTCTGTTGTGAATTCTGTTGTCGAACTTCCTCCTGTGGTCGTGAATGGTACTTCGGCGAGTTCTGTCTATGGGCTCCCTCTGGTGGCTATGAGTGAAGCTGCTGCTTCTGAGGTTCCTTACACAGGTGACGTAATTTATCCTTTGGTTGGCTGCTCTATTTAACTCCTCTCAGATCGTTACTCCATGCCAGCTGTCAATGTTTTTGCATTGGTTCAGTTCGCTCCTGGATCTCTCTGGTGACCTGCCTTCTCCTGCAGAAGCTAAGTTCCTGATAGTCATTATTTGTTCACTGTTTTCTTGTCCAGTTGGTTATCATGATTTTGTCTTGCTAGCTGGAAGCTCTGGGATGCAGAGTGGCCCCTCCGCACCGTGAGTCGGTGCGGAGGTCCTTTTTGCACACTCTGCGTGGTGTTTTGTAGGTTTTTGTGATGATCGCAATGTTACCTTTCCTATCCTCTGTCTATTTAGTAAGTTTGGCCTCCCTTTGCTGAAACCTGTTTCATTTCTGCGTTTCTGACTTTCATCTTTACTCACAGTCAATATATGTGGGGGGCTTCCTTTACCTTTGGGGAATTTCTCTGAGGTAAGGTAGGCTTTATTTTCTATCTCTAGGGCTAGATAGTTCTTAGGCTGTGACGAGGCGCCTAGGTCTGGTCAGGAGCGCTCCACGGCTATTTCTAGTGTGTGTGATAGGATTAGGGCTTGCGGTCAGCAGAGCTCCCACATCCCAGAGCTCGTCCTGTATGAGGTTTAACTATCTGGTCATTCTGGGTGCCCCTAACCACAAGGTCATAACAGTACAGCTGGCCCAAAGTATTAATGCATCTCAATAGAGGGATAAGAGAACTTCTGAGACCATTTTTTTTTCTTTGCACTGTGTTTTGTCTTTCTTTTCCCCTAGACCTTCGGGTGGTTCAGGACACAGGTGTAGATATGGACATTCAAGGTCTGTCCTCTTGTGTGGATCTTCTCACTGCAAGGGTACAAAACATTCAAGATTTTGTGGTTCAGAATCCTATGTTAGAGCCTAGAATTCCTATTCCTGACTTATTTTCTGGGGATAGATCTAGGTTCTTGAATTTCAAAAATAATTGTAAACTGTTTCTAGCTTTGAAACCCCGCTCCTCTGGTGACCCCGTTCAACAGGTAAAAATCATTATTTCTTTGTTGCGTGGTGACCCTCAAGACTGGGCATTTTCCCTTGCGCCAGGAGATCCTGCATTGCGTGATGTTGATGCGTTTTTTCTGGCGCTTGGATTGCTTTATGATGAACCAAATTCAGTGGATCAGGCAGAGAAAATCTTGCTGGCTTTGTGTCAGGTGTTGTGAATTCTGTTGTCGGGCTCCCTCCTGTGGTCATGAATGGTACTTCGGCTGGTTCTGTCCATGGACTTTCTCTGGTGGCTGTGGGTGTTTCTGAGTTTCCTTCCACAGGTGACGAGGTTAATTCGTTAGCTGGCTGCTCTATTTAACTCCACTTAGATCTTTGCTCCATGCCACCTGTCAATGTTCCAGTATTGGTCTAGTTCACTCCTGGATCGTTCTTGTGACCTGTCTTCCCAGCAGAAGCTAAGTGACTGCTTGTTTTTCTCTGGTTTGCTATTTTTCTGTCCAGCTTGCTATTTTGATTGTTGTCTTGCTTGCTGGAAGCTCTGGGACGCAGAGGGAGCGCCTCCGCACCGTGAGTCGGTGCGGAGGGTCTTTTTTGCGTCCTCTGCGTGGTTTTTTTTGTAGGTTTTTTTGCTGACCGCAAAGCTACCTTTCCTATGCTCTGTCTGTTCAGTAAGTCGGGCCTCACTTTGCTTAATCTATTTCATCTCTGTGTTTGTATTTTCATCTTTACTCACAGTCATTATATGTGGGGGGCTGCCTATTTCTTTGGGGAATTTCTCTGAGGCAAGGTAGGCTTTATTTTTCTATCTTTAGGGCTAGCTAGTCCTTAGGCTGTGCCGAGTTGCATAGGGAGCGTTAGGAGCAATCCACGGCTATTTCTAGTGTGGTTGATAGGATTAGGGATTGCGGTCAGCAGAGTTCCCACGTCCCAGAGCTCGTCCTATATTATCAGTAACTATCAGGTCATTCCGTGTGCTCTTAACCACCAGGTCCATTATTGTCCTGACCACCAGGTCATAACAGTACAGGTGGCCCAAAGTACTAATGCATCTCAATAGAGGGATAAGAGAAGTTCTGAGACCATTTTTTTTTCTTTGCAGTGTGTTTTGTCCCTCTTTTCCCCTTTACATCTGGGTGGTTCAGAACACAGGTGTAGACATGGACATTCAAGGTCTGTCCTCTTTGATGGATAACCTTACTATAAGTGTACAAAACATTCAAGATTTTGTGGTTCAGAATCCGATGTCAGAGCCTAGGATTCCAATTCCTGATTTGTTTTTTGGTGATAGATCTAAGTTCTTGAATTTCAAAAATAATTGTAAATTGTTTCTTGCCTTGAAACCTCGCTCCTCAGGTGACCCTGTTCAACAAGTAAAGATCATTATTTCTTTGTTACATGGTGACCCTCAAGACTGGGCATTTTCCCTTGCGCCAGGAGATCCGGCATTGCGTGGTGTTGATGCGTTTTTCCTGGTGCTTGGATTGCTTTATGACGAACCTAATTCAGTGGATCAGGCAGAGAAAATCTTGCTGGCTCTGTGTCAGGGTCAGGATGAAGCGGAGATATATTGTCAGAAGTTTAGAAAGTGGTCTGTGCTCACTCAGTGGAATGAATGTGCCCTGGCAGCAATCTTCAGAAAGGGTCTCTCTGAAGCCCTTAAGGATGTCATGGTGGGATTTCCCATGCCTGCTGGTCTGAATGAGTCTATGTCTTTGGCCATTCAGATCGATCGACGCTTGCGTGAGCGTAAAGCTGTGCACCATTTGGCGGTACTATCTGAGCATGGGCCTGAGCCTATGCAATGTGATAGGACTTTGACCAGAGCTGAACGGTAAGAACACAGACGTCGGAATGGGCTATGTTTTTACTGTGGTGATTCCACTCATGATATCTCCGATTGTCCTAAGCGCACTAAGCGGTTCGCTAGGTCTGACACCATTGGTACGGTACAGTCTAAATTTCTATTGTCCGTTACTCTGATTTGTTCATTTTGATTTGTCATCCTATTCTGTTATGGCATTTGTGGATTCAGGCGCTGCCCTGAATTTGATGGACTTGGAGTATGCTAGGCGCTGTGGTTTTTTCTTGGAGCCTTTGCAGTATCCTATTCCATTGAGAGGAATTGATGTTACGCCTTTGGCCAAGAATAAGCCTCAGTACTGGACCCAATTGACCATGTGCATGGCTCCTGCACATCAGGATATCCGCTTTCTGGTGTTGCATAATCTGCATGATGTGGTCGTTTTGGGGTTGCCATGGCTACAGGTTTATAATCCAGTATTGGACTGGAAATCTATGTCTGTGTCCAGCTGGGGTTGCCAGGGGGTACATGGTGATGTTCCATTTTTGTCTATTTCATCTTCCACTCCTTCTGAAGTTCCAGAGTTTTTGTCGGATTATCGGGATGTATTTGATGAGCCCAAAGCCAGTGCCCTACCTCCTCATAGGGATTGCGATTATGCAATTAATTTGATTCCTGGTAGTAAGTTTCCTAAGGGCCGATTGTTCAATTTATCTGTGCCAGAACACGCCGCTATGCGGAGTTATATAAAGGAATCCTTGGAGAAAGGTCATATTCGCCCCTCGTCATCACTGTTAGGAGCAGGGTTCTTTTTTGTGGCCAAGAAGGATGGTTCTTTGAGACCTTGTATTGATTACCGCCTTCTCAATAAAATTACAGTCAAATTTCAGTATCCTTTGCCGTTGCTGTCTGATTTGTTTGCTCGTATTAAAGGGGCTAGTTGGTTCACCAAGATAGATCTTCGAGGGGCGTATAATCTTGTGCGTATTAAACAAGGCGATGAATGGAAAACAGCATTTAATACGCCTGAGGGCCATTTTGAGTACCTGGTTATGCCATTCGGGCTTTCCAATGCTCCATCAGTATTTCAGTCCTTTATGCATGACATCTTCCGAGAGTACCTGGATAAATTCCTGATTGTGTATTTGGATGATATTTTGGTCTTTTCGGATGATTGGGAGTCTCATGTGAAGCAGGTCAGAATGGTGTTCCAGGTCCTTCGTGCGAATTCCTTGTTTGTGAAGGGGTCAAAGTGTCTCTTTGGAGTTCAGAAGGTTTCATTTTTGGGGTTCATTTTTTCCCCTTCTACTATCGAGATGGACCCTGTTAAAGTCCAAGCCATTTACGATTGGACTCAGCCGACATCTGTGAAGAGCCTGCAAAAGTTCCTGGGCTTTGCTAATTTTTATCGGCGCTTCATCACTAATTTTTCTACTGTTGCTAAACCGTTGACTGATTTGACCAAGAAGGGTGCTGATGTGGTCAATTGGTCTTCTGCAGCTGTAGAGGCTTTTCAGGAGTTGAAGCGTCGTTTTTTTTCTGCCCCTGTGTTGTGCCAGCCAGATGTTTCGCTCCCGTTTCAGGTTGAGGTTGATGCTTCTGAGATTGGAGCTGGGGCTGTTTTGTCGCAAAGAAGTTCTGATGGCTCGGTGATAAAGCCATGTGCTTTCTTTTCTAGAAAGTTTTCACCTGCTGAGCGCAATTATGATGTTGGGAATCGAGAGTTGTTGGCCATGAAGTGGGCATTCGAGGAGTGGCGTCATTGGCTTGAAGGAGCCAAGCATCGCGTGGTGGTCTTGACAGATCACAAGAATTTGACTTATCTTCAGTCTGCCAAACGGTTGAATCCGAGACAGGCTCGATGGTCGTTATTTTTCTCCCGTTTTGATTTTGTGGTTTCGTACCTTCCGGGCTCTAAGAATGTGAAGGCTGATGCCCTGTCAAGGAGTTTTGTGCCTGACTCTCCGGGTGTTCCTGAGCCGGCGGGTATTCTCAAAGAGGGGGTAATTTTGTCTGCCATCTCCCCTGATTTGCGGCGGGTGCTGCAAAAATTTCAGGCTGATAGACCTGACAGTTGCCCAGCAGAGAAACTGTTTGTCCCTGATAGATGGACTAGTAGAGTTATCTCTGAGATTCATTGTTCATTGTTGGCTGGGCATCCTGGAATCTTTGGTACCAGAGATTTGGTGGCTAGATCCTTTTGGTGGCCATCTTTGTCACGGGATGTGCGTTCTTTTGTGCAGTCCTGTGGGACTTGTGCTCGGGCTAAGCCCTGCTGTTCTCGTGCCAGTGGGTTGCTTTTGCCCTTGCCGGTCCCGAAGAGACCCTGGACGCATATTTCTATGGATTTTATTTCGGATCTCCCCGTCTCTCAAAAGATGTCGGTCATTTGGGTGGTTTGTGATCGCTTTTCTAAGATGGTCCATTTGGTACCTTTGTCTAAATTGCCTTCCTCCTCTGATTTGGTGCCATTATTTTTCCAGCATGTGGTTCGTTTACATGGTATCCCGGAGAACATCGTTTCTGACAGAGGTTCCCAGTTTGTTTCGAGGTTTTGGCGATCTTTTTGTGCTAGGATGGGCATTGATTTGTCTTTTTCCTCGGCTTTCCACCCTCAGACAAATGGCCAAACCGAACGAACTAATCAGACTTTGGAAACATATCTGAGATGCTTTGTTTCTGCTGATCAGGATAATTGGGTGTCCTTTTTGCCGTTGGCTGAGTTCGCCCTTAATAATCGGGCCAGCTCGGCTACTTTGGTTTCGCCGTTTTTCTGCAATTCTGGTTTCCATCCGCGTTTCTCTTCAGGGCAGGTTGAGTCTTCGGACTGTCCTGGTGTAGATACTGTGGTGGATGGGTTGCAGCAGATTTGGACTCGTGGTGGACAATTTGACATTGTCCCAGGAGAAGGCTCAATGTTTCGCTAACCGCCGGCGTTGTGTGGGTCCCCGACTTCGTGTTGGGGATTTGGTTTGGTTGTCGTCTCGTTATGTTCCTATGAAGGTTTCCTCTCCTAAGTTTAAGCCTTGTTTCATTGGTCCGTATAAGATTTCTGAGGTTACCAATCCTGTGTCATTTCGTTTGGCCCTTCCTGCTTCTTTTGCCATCCATAATGTGTTCCATAGGTCGTTGTTACGGAGATACGTGGCGCCTGTGGTTACATCCGTTGATCCTCCTGCCCCGGTGTTGGTTGAGGGGGAGTTGGAGTATGTGGTGGAGAAGATTTTGGATTCTCGTATTTCGAGACGGAAACTCCAGTACCTGGTCAAGTGGAAGGGTTATGGTCAGGAAGATAATTCCTGGGTTTTTGCCTCTGATGTTCATGCTGCCGATCTGGTTCGTGCCTTTCATTTGGCTCGTCCTGGTCGGCCTGGGGGCTCTGGTGAGGGTTTGGTGACCCCTCCTCAAGGGGGGGTACTGTTGTGAATTCTGTTGTCGGGCTCCCTCCTGTGGTCATGAATGGTACTTCGGCTGGTTCTGTCCATGGACTTTCTCTGGTGGCTGTGGGTGTTTCTGAGTTTCCTTCCACAGGTGACGAGGTTAATTCGTTAGCTGGCTGCTCTATTTAACTCCACTTAGATCTTTGCTCCTTGCCACCTGTCAATGTTCCAGTATTGGTCTAGTTCACTCCTGGATCGTTCTTGTGACCTGTCTTCCCAGCAGAAGCTAAGTGACTGCTTGTTTTTCTCTGGTTTGCTATTTTTCTGTCCAGCTTGCTATTTTGATTGTTGTCTTGCTTGCTGGAAGCTCTGGGACGCAGAGGGAGCGCCTCCGCACTGTGAGTCGGTGCGGAGGGTCTTTTTGCGTCCTCTGCGTGTTTTTTTTTTGTAGGTTTTTGTGCTGACCGCAAAGCTACCTTTCCTATCCTCTGTCTGTTCAGTAAGTCGGGCCTCACTTTGCTTAATCTATTTCATCTCTGTATTTGTATTTTCATCTTTACTCACAGTCATTATATGTGGGGGGCTGTGTTATGAACTGGTGATTTAGAACCACAATGGACCTGGTGGTTAAGAGCACAGAAAATGACCTGATAGTTACTAATAACATAGGATGAGCTCTGAGACGTGGGAACTCTGCTGACCGCAATCCCTAATCCTATCACACCACACTAGAAGTAGCCGTGGAGCGCTCCTGACCAGACCTAGGCGCCTCGGCACAGCCTAAGAAACTAGCTAGCCCTGAAGATAGAAAAATAAGCCTACCTTGCCTCAGAGAAATTCCCCAAAGGAAAAGGCAGCCCCCCACATATAATGACTGTGAGTAAAGATGAAAATACAAACACAGAGATGAAATAGATTTTAGCAAAGTGAGGCCCGACTTACTGAATAGACCGAGGATAGGAAAGATAGCACAAAAACCTACAAACAACCACGCAGAGGGCGCAAAAAGACCGTCCGCACCGACTAACGGTACAGAGGTGCTTCCTCTGCATCCCAGAGCTTCCAGCAAGCAAGACAAACCAAAATAGCAAGCTGGACAAAAAAAATAGCAAACAAGAAACACAAGCAGAACTTAGCTTATGCAGGGAAGACAGGCCACAAGAACGATCCAGGAGAGAGCAAGACCAATACTGGAACATTGACTGGAGGCAAGGAGCAAAGAACTAGGTGGAGTCAAATAGAGCAGCACCTAACGCAGTGTCGTAGGAAGGGGGTTGCGGGGGGGGGGGGGGGGCGGGCCGCCCCGGGCGGCACAATGGGGGGGGGGCGGGCATTTAGCCCTGCTGGCACAAGCATCTTTTCAGTCAGTGCAGGACCAGGCAGTGCAGGCACATCTGGGTTAAGAACGCAGCCAGCATGACATTGTTTTGTGGGCGGAGAGAGCACGTTCTCCTGCTCTGCTCTCCGCCCGCCCCTCGCTGGCTGCTGAACTTATCAGGACAGGCAGATTCTGGAGGAGCTCCTTGCCGCCCTGAGTGAGTGCGATGTATCGCTGTATTCTGACAGTCTGGGTGACCTGGGGCGGCCACAGCTGATATACTGTATATTATATACTTCAGCAGCCGCCCAGGCCCCCAGCACCTGTCCTGTATATGTATATACTGTATCTGTACAGCCTGTATGACAGTATATATAATATATATACAGGACAGGTGCTGGGGGCCTGGGCGGCTGCTGAAATATATACACTGCACAGTACCATCACTCCCCTGTATATATACACTGCACAGTACCACTACCCTGTATATATACACTGCACAGGACCACTGCCCTGTATATATACACTGCACAGGACCACTGCCCTGTATATATACACTGCACTGTACCACTGCCCTGTATATATACACTGCACAGTACCACTGCCCTGTATATATACACTGCACAGTACCACTGCCCTGTATATATACACTGCACAGTACCACTGCCCTGTATATATACACTGCACAGTACCACTGCCCTGTATATATACACTGCACAGTACCACTGCCCTGTATATATACACTGCACAGTACCACTGCCCTGTATATATACACTGCACAGTACCACTGCCCTGTATATATACACTGCACAGTACCACTGCCCTGTATATACACACTGCACAGTACCACTGCCCTGTATATATACACTGCACACTACCATCACTCCCCTGTATATATACACTGCACAGTACCTCTCCTCCTATCCTGTATATATACACTGCACAGTACCTCTCCTCCTATCCTGTATGTATACACTGCACAGTACCTCTCCTATCCTATATATATATATACACTGTAGAATTTGCAATAGCTGTCACTCATGTTAGAAGTGAAATCTGGCATTGTACTATACCTAGATTTCTCTGCCGTATCTGGGCATCATGAATCGTGGTATGTGTTAAAGGGGGGACCCACTGAGACTCTTTTGCCCGGGGCCCTCAAAAACCTGGAGCCAGCCCTGGGGGTGGGTCACCGGGCCGCGTCCGGCGCTGCAGCTGTTTAACGCTATTGACGTGCGGACCCGCGCCCGCACGTCAATAGTTAACAGCCGCCAGCCAATCTGAGGCTGGCAGCTGACGTCAGTCCCAGTGTGCATGTCGCCGGCGTCTGACATCATTGTCAGTCGCCGGCGAGTGCACGCTTCAGCTGCGTGGAGAGAGCAGGAGCGTGGTCAGGTAAGCAGAACTTGTTTTTTTTTTTTGCAGTCCCGATCATGTGATGGTAACATTACATAGTAACATAGTAACATAGTTAGTAAGGCCGAAAAAAGACATTTGTCCATCCAGTTCAGCCTATATTCCATCATAATAAATACCCAGATCTACGTCCTTCTACAGAACCTAATAATTGTATGATACAATATTGTTCTGCTCTAGGAAGACATCCAGGCCTCTCTTGAACCCCTCGACTGAGTTCGCCATCACCACCTCCTCAGGCAAGCAATTCCAGATTCTCACTGCCCTAACAGTAAAGAATCCTCTTCTATGTTGGTGGAAAAACCTTCTCTCCTCCAGACGCAAAGAATGCCCCCTTGTGCCCGTCACCTTCCTTGGTATAAACAGATCCTCAGCGAGATATTTGTATTGTCCCCTTATATACTTATACATGGTTATTAGATCGCCCCTCAGTCGTCTTTTTTCTAGACTAAATAATCCTAATTTCGCTAATCTATCTGGGTATTGTAGTTCTCCCATCCCCTTTATTAATTTTGTTGCCCTCCTTTGTACTCTCTCTAGTTCCATTATATCCTTCCTGAGCACCGGTGCCCAAAACTGGACACAGTACTCCATGTGCGGTCTAACTAGGGATTTGTACAGAGGCAGTATAATGCTCTCATCATGTGTATCCAGACCTCTTTTAATGCACCCCATGATCCTGTTTGCCTTGGCAGCTGCTGCCTGGCACTGGCTGCTCCAGGTAAGTTTATCATTAACTAGGATCCCCAAGTCCTTCTCCCTGTCAGATTTACCCAGTGGTTTCCCGTTCAGTGTGTAATGGTGATATTGATTCCCTCTTCCCATGTGTATAACCTTACATTTATCATTGTTAAACCTCATCTGCCACCTTTCAGCCCATTCAGCACATTCACCGGCGAAACAATTAAAGTTCTACATCTGAGGTCTTATTCCTGCTGGGGGGGGGGGCGCCAAGCTCGGGAGCAGCCCCGGGCGGCAAAAGCTCTAGCTACGCCTCTGACCTAACGACTTAACCTCGTCACCTGAGGAAGGAAACTCAGAAGCCGCAGCCCCACCCACATCCACCAGAGGAAGCCCATGGACAGAACCAGCTGAAGTACCACTCATGACCACAGGAGGGAGCTTGACCACAGAATTCACAACAGGGCTGCCTACTCCTTTGGGGAATTTCTCTGAGGCAAGGTAGGCTTTATTTTTCTATCTTTAGGGCTAGCTAGTTCCTTAGGCTGTGCCGAGTTGCATAGGGAGCGTTAGGAGCAATCCACGGCTATTTTTAGTGTGGTTGATAGGATTAGGGATTGCGGTCAGCAGAGTTCCCACGTCCCAGAGCTCGTCCTATATTATCAGTAACTATCAGGTCATTCCGTGTGCTTTTAACCACCAGGTCCATTATTGTCCTGACCATCAGGTCATAACAGTCAGGGTCAGGATGAAGCAGAGGTGTACTGTCAGAAGTTTAGAAAGTGGTCTGTGCTTACTCAGTGGAATGAATGTGCCCTGGCGGCAATT
Organism: Ranitomeya imitator; assembly: GCF_032444005.1. Lineage (NCBI taxonomy): Eukaryota > Metazoa > Chordata > Amphibia > Anura > Dendrobatidae > Ranitomeya > Ranitomeya imitator. The sequence goes on along the minus strand of NC_091289.1, from coordinate 136,633,165 downwards.
TTCAGAAAGGGTCTTTCTGAAGCCCTTAAGGATGTCATGGTGGGATTTCCCACGCCTGCTGGTCTGAATGAGTCTATGTCTTTGGCCATTCAGATCGATCGGCGCATGCGTGAGCGCAAAGCTGTGCACCATCTGGCGGTATTCTCTGAGCATAGGCCTGAGCCTATGCAGTGTGATAGGACTTTGACCAGAGCTGAACGGCAAGAACACAGACGTCGGAATGGGCTGTGTTTTTACTGTGGTGAATCCACTCATGCTATCTCCGATTGTCCTAAGCGCACTAACCGGTTCGCTAGGTCTGCCATCATTGGTACGGTACAGTCTAAATTTCTTTTGTCCGTTACTCTGATTTGCTCTCTGTCGTCCTATTCTGTAATGGCATTTGTGGATTCAGGTGCTGCCCTGAATTTGATGGACTTGGAGTTTGCCAGGCGCTGTGGTTTTTTCTTGGAGCCCTTGCAGTATCCTATTCCATTGAGAGGAATTGATGCTACGCCTTTGGCCAAGAATAAGCCTCAGTACTGGACTCAATTGACCATGTGCATGGCTCCTGCACATCAGGAGGATATTCGTTTTTTGGTGTTGCATAATCTGCATGATGTGGTCGTTTTGGGGTTGCCATGGCTACAGGTCCATAATCCAGTGTTGGATTGGAAATCTATGTCTGTGTCCAGCTGGGGTTGTCAGGGGGTACATGGTGATGTTCCATTGCTGTCAATTTCACCTTCCACTCCTTCTGAAGTCCCTGTTTCTCAAAAGATGTCGGTCATTTGGGTGGTTTGTGATCGCTTCTCTAAGATGGTCCATTTGGTACCCTTATCTAAATTGCCTTCCTCCTCTGATTTGGTGCCTTTGTTTTTCCAGCATGTGGTTCATTTGCATGGCATTCCAGAGAACATCGTCTCGGACAGAGGTTCCCAGTTTGTTTCGAGGTTTTGGCGGTCCTTTTGCGCTAAGATGGGCATTGATTTGTCTGTTTCTTCGGCTTTCCATCCTCAGACTAATGGCCAAACCGAACGAACTAATCAGACTTTGGAGACATATCTGAGATGCTTTGTTTCTGCTGATCAGGATGATTGGGTGTCCTTCTTGCCTTTGGCTGAGTTCGCCCTTAATAATCGGGCCAGCTCGGCTACTTTGGTTTCTCCTTTTTTCTGTAATTCTGGTTTCCATCCTCGTTTTTCTTCAGGGCAGGTTGAGCCTTCAGACTATCCTGGTGTGGATGCGGTGGTGGACAGGTTGCAGCAGATTTGGACTCATGTGGTGGACAATTTGACATTGTCCCAGGAGAAGGCTCAACGTTTCGCTAACCGCCAGCGTTGTGTTGGTCCCCGACTTCGTGTTGGGGATTTGGTTTGGTTGTCATCTCGTCACGTTCCTATGAAGGTTTCCTCTCCTAAGTTTAAGCCTCGTTTCGTTGGGCCATATAAGATTTCTGAAGTTCTTAATCCTGTGTCATTTTGTTTGGACCTTCCAGCTTCTTTTGCCATCCATAATGTGTTCCATAGGTCGTTGTTGCGGAGATACGTGGCGCATATGGTTCCCTCCGTTGATCCTCCTGCCCCGGTGTTGGTCGAGGGGGAGTTGGAGTATGTGGTGGAGAAGATTTTGGATTCTCGTGTTTCGAGACGGAAACTCCAGTACCTGGTCAAGTGGAAGGGTTATGGTCAGGAAGATAATTCCTGGGTTTTTGCCTCTGATGTTCATGCTGCCGATCTTGTTTGTGCCTTTCATTTGGCTCATCCTGATCGGCCTGGGGGCTCTGGTGAGGGTTCGGTGACCCCTCCTCAAGGGGGGGTACTGTTGTGAATTCTGTTGTTGAACTTCCTCCTGTGGTCGTAAATGGTACTTCGGCGAGTTCTTTCTATGGGCTCCCTCTGGTGGCTATGAGTGAAGCTGCTGCTTCTGAGGTTCCTTACACAGGTGACGTAATTTATCCTTTGGTTGGCTGCTCTATTTAACTCCTCTCAGTTCATTACTCCATGCCAGCTGTCAATGTTTTTGCATTGGTTCAGTTCGCTCCTGGATCTCTCTGTTGACCTGCCTTCTCCTGCAGAAGCTAAGTTCCTGATAGTCATTATTTGTTCACTGTTTTCTTGTCCAGTTGGTTATCATGATTTTGTCTTGCTAGCTGGAAGCTCTGGGATGCAGAGTGGCCCCTCCGCACCGTGAGTCGGTGCGGAGGTCCTTTTTGCACACTCTGCGTGGTCTTTTGTAGGTTTTTGTGCTGATCGCAATGTTACCTTTCTTATCCTCTGTCTATTTAGTAAGTTTGGCCTCCCTTTGCTGAAACCTGTTTCATTTCTGCGTTTGTGACTTTCATCTTTACTCACAGTCAATATATGTGGGGGGCTTCCTTTACCTTTGGGGAATTTCTCTGAGGCAAGGTAGGCTTTATTTTCTATCTCTACGGCTAGATAGTTCTTAGGCTGTGACGAGGCGCCTAGGTCTGGTCAGGAGCGCTCCACGGCTATTTCTAGTGTGTGTGATAGGATTAGGGCTTGCGGTCAGCAGAGCTCCCACATCCCAGAGCTCGTCCTGTATGAGGTTTAACTATCAGGTCATTCCGGGTGCTCCTAACCACCAGGTTATAACAACTTTCCATGTCTCTCCCCCACAGTACTTTCCATGTCTCTCTCCCACAGTACTTTCCATGTCTCTCCCCCTACTGTACTTTCCATGTCTCTCCTCCCACAGTATTTTCCATGTCTCTCCCCCTACTGCACTTTCCATGTCTCTCCTCCCACAGCACTTTCCATGTCTCTCCCCCTACTGTACTTTCCATGTCTCTCCTCCCACAGCACTTTCCATGTCTCTCCTCTAACAGCACTTTCCATGTCTCTCTCCCCACGGCACTTTCCATGTCTCTCTCCCCACTGCACTTTCCATGTCTCTCTCCCCACAGTACTTTCCATGTCTCTCCCCCACAGTACTTTCCATGTCTCTCCTCCCACAGCACTTTCCATGTCTCTCTCCCCACGGCACTTTCCATGTCTCTCTCCCCACTGCACTTTCCATGTCTCTCTCCCCACAGTACTTTCCATGTCTCTCCCCCACAGTACTTTCCATGTCTCTCCCCCACAGTACTTTCCATGTCTCTCTCCCACAGTACTTTCCATGTCTCTCCCCCACAGCACTTTCCATGTCTCTCCCCCTACTGTACTTTCCATGTCTCTCCTCCCACAGTATTTTCTATGTCTCTCCCCCTACTGTACTTTCCATGTCTCTCCTCCCACAGCACTTTCCATATCTCTCCCCACAGCACTTTCCATGTCTCTCTCCCCACTGCACTTTCCATGTCTCTCTCCCCACTGCACTTTCCATGTCTCTCCTCCCACAGCACTTTCCATGTCTCTCCTCCACAGTACTTTCCATGTCTCTCCCCCTACTATACTTTCCATGTCTCTCCTCCCACAGCATTTTCCATATCTCTCCCCACAGCACTTTCCATGTCTCTGTCCCCACGGCACTTTCCATGTCTCTCTCCCCACTGCACTTTCCATGTCTCTCTCCCCACTGCACTTTCCATGTCTCTCCTCCCACAGCACTTTCCATGTCTCTCCTCCCACAGCACTTTCCATGCCTCTCTCCCCACAGCACTTTCCATATCTCTCCCCCACTGCACTTTCCATGTCTCTCTCCCCACAGCACTTTCCATGTCTCTCTCCCCACAGCACTTTCCATGTTTCCCCTCCTTCATATTTTTGCCTCTGCACAAAAGCACCATGCCTGGCCCTTCACCTCCGCAGCTCTGATACTTACCAATGGATGAAGTTGTCTCTGCTCCTATGGTCCACGATCTTCACTTCTGTCTGCTGCTCCTCCGCTCTCCACAGCTCCTCTGGTCTCATTGCCACCCAGGACCTGTTATAGCGTAAGTGAACAGTACTGTGTCCTGTGAGAGGTGTTGGTGATATAGAGTAAGTGGAGCTCAGCAGATAGAGCTGGACCACAATACAGCTGTGAATAGGGCAGCCCACAGAGGCGTGACCAGTTCATTTCTGATGTGGCTATAATGTAAGAGACCTGCAAATAAAATGGCGACCCCCAGTAGATGCAATAAACATTTATTTAAAAAAACATAAATACAATTTGATACAGGACAGGTTAAAACAACATGTTACATAAAAAAATATTTTTGAAATAATAAAAAAGTGATGCCTTCCCTTTAATTATGTAAACCATACCATCAATACAAGTAAAAATATTAAAGTGGAAAAAAAACACTTAAACAACATATACCCAAGGACAGACATGGTGCTCTCTGAGAAACAAGCATACACAACCACTATATAAGCACCAATCTAACCAATAATACTCCATTTCCCTTGTCAGAGAACTGGGTCACTACAAAGCCTGACAGTGTCCAACCATCTACAACAGGAATACATCCCCCTCCCAAATTCTGGGGCGCAGATTATTCATGAAAACAACCTTATTTTACCCCATGACATCTTTGAATAGTTGGGTAAAAGTCAAACATGGAGAACTAAGGTCAGGTGCGATCATCAAGTATCTGACAGATTTTTAAATTAACTTTGTACAACAATAAAAAAAAGTTAAATGTGGAACTCACCATAAACCCAAAAAATGTATTTTATTAGTCCAAACGGGAGTAAACAGAGAGCTGGAGTGAGTTCCATTCTCCTGATATGGCACAATGACTATTTCATGCCACCGAAAGGAGCATCTTCAGCGACGCGGCCCGTATTAGGAGAAGGGAGTTCGCTCTGGTCCTTTAGTCTATATACTCCCATTTGGACTATGTTTGGCAGCAGCGGTGACTTGTTAAGAGCTCAGCACCTCTGCTGATGTACACAGAATGAGCTGCTGAGCCCAGTGATTGGTTCCAGCTCCATCGATTTGACATATCTACTGTAGCCAAACAACAGAGACCGGGGGAAGCGTCAGGGACACAGCGTTAAACACCAAGTGTTAGGAAAGTTTGCTTTGCATCCAACTGAGCCTGTGGGCAGATGTTGGATTAAATCAGACAACACCTTTAAACTACCACACCGGACAAATATCACGAGGCAGAAAGTTTACACTTTTCATTCGAGAATTCACTGAGCTCATAAAGCTAAGTGTCGAGTTTCACTTTTCTGCGTTGTTTATTCTAAGAAATGCTGCATCTGTAGATTTCGTTTTCTTTCTTTAGAACAGAGCAAATTTATCAAGGTTGGGTTTCCACCATGATCACCTGTTTTGTGACTCAGCTGATCACAACTGATATAAAACTGTTCTCATTTGGCTTTTTTACTAGATTCTTATGTTAAATCAAGGATGGAACTAGATAAAAAAAACACAACATACAGCATTTTCTAATCCATCTTCTTGAAGGGTCTGATGAAACAACCGATAAGCCAAACGAATGAGAAGAATCCCAATATCAGGAATCAGTTCCCACAGGGTCACAAAATAGGATCAGTTCCAACACTGGAGAAAAAAAGCAGAGCCCAAAAACTGGACGCCCAGCATACTAGTTGGCATATTTCTTGCACTTTGAGAATTTGGGGGAAGGGGCCAGTTCCCCTTGCTCTGTGCACCTTGTTTATTTAACCTTCCATAGACAAGTGTAAAACACAGTCAGGTCTCGGTCCTGCTCTGCCCCATCTGTTTTGATGCCTGCTGGCACACAGCGAGGTGAGCTACTAGAGTGAGGGACCATCCTAATTGGGGCACAGCGGGATGGCTTTTACACTTTTTTGGGCCAAAATAGTTTAAACTAAGTCCCCTATGTTTTTTTTTTTACATGTATTACTATTATTTATTCACTTACTGCAAGGTATTTATTGTTTTTATTCTAGATTTTGAAGAAAAAAAGGTCAGAATGCATTCATGCAATAATAGGAGGAATAATAGAGGAAAGTTGCAATACAGAGTTCTGCGGTAACTGGACATGCTGAATTGTTGTCTCATGGGTAACAGAAAGCTCCTCAATAATGGATATGTCAGGAAAGCCAACAACTCCTCTTTAAATAAAGGAATTCACAGATGACGTCTTCTGTGATTGGAGATGTTCTCTTTTCTTCCTCTATTCGACCCAAACCACCATTACCTCCCTATTATAACTGCAGATATTGCTACCGAGATATTTTTACGCCCCTTACTTATGCAGCCATCCCCAACTTCTAAAGCTAAACATATACATTCATACTCCTTTCTTACTTTTAAATTAATTCAGACCCCAGACTAGACCAGATGCTATATAAATTCAGTGTTCAGACCAAGCGCTGAATAATGGTTGCAGTTCTACGACGTTGAGTCCACTGCCTACACTACATTTTGATGCTGAAAAGTAGCCCGTGACAGAAGAGGGTACGCATGAGCTACTGCGATTTATTGAATGAATCCAATAAATAGCTGCCGATATAAAGAACAAAAATTTCCAAAACATTGCATTTATCTAAGGGGAAGGAATTTATGTGTGTGGGAGATAGCAAAATTAGATTATGATCTTGGTACAATGCTGCGGAAGATTGTGTAGCCTTTGATAAATCCTGTTGATTGGTGGGATAATGGAGCTTTAGACCTCCATCGATCGTTCAAACCAAGGAGCAAAAATGCTCCTCGGAACTTTATACAGACTTATAGAAACCCCATGTCCCCGTAAACCACTCTACATATGCTTCTTGGTTAGATCAATCGTTGGCAGTCATAGGACAAGAAAACCCACCGATGAACAGCACTTAAAAGGGGCTACAACATATTCAAACTTATGTAAAACTCTAGCTACACTTTAAGTTTATGTTTCAGGAATGAAACATTAAGAGAATCTGAAGTCTTTACTTCAATTGTTTATAGATGAAATCCTGGTTTATATGTTCTGCAACTTTTACAAGCTGCATAACAACCGGGGCCAAGACTATCCAAAAATAAATAAATGGTGCGGTATCTGGTATTTAAGTACGGTAATGTCAAAAATGAAACACTTCAGAAGTCAAGCAAGATCTTCCCGCTACTATAAAAGAAAAATTAGCCATGTATTATTCATTAATGTGAATATAAATAATACAATGTTCAGCATTTTATTGTTGCAGCTAGACTGCTGATCAGTTTATTGTGACAGACTGGAATTTACAAAAAAAAGTTGAAGGCGACAGCTTCTCTGCCCAATTTGAACTTTTTATTGACCAATTGCATAATTCATAGTCAAAAATATCTATGCATATTAACACAGCAGTGCTGTAAATTGAAGCTCTGGGGAATCAATACAAAATCCCAATCACTGACTATCATGGATCTTAGATGTATTGGACTTATTGCATGGGCCAAAGGGACGTTTTGGGCCCCCACAGAGCTCCAGGGCACAGGTGCCACTGCAACTCCGGAGGCATTTTCCCTAAAGTAAAACAAAGTCATGTATCTGTCCAGTATATTAAATTGAGAAAGGTACAATTAGTACTATTCAGCCACTTTTTACTTTTATTCAAGGTTTTGATTATGTGACAACAAATAAAAAAAAGAGATTCTTCTCCATAGGCTTCAGAATAGGGCAGGAAAGGCATAAAAAAGGCGAACGTGAATTTGACTAAAAAAGGTTGACAAAACGCATGGCATTCATGGCATTTTTACAAGCCAAAAAACAATAGAAGAATTACCGTATTTAACATTATTATGACTAATACAAGTGTAAGGCATTAAAAACTGAAATCATCAGCAGTATGCATTTTGATACAGATAAAGCAAGGTAAAAAAGGGGACAAGTTAAAAAGGAGACGAGTTATCAAAAACCTATGTAATAAGCCCTTTACCCCTGACTATGATATTTTTATATTAGGGAAGGATTCCATACAAGCCACAAATGGAGGGGAAAGCAAAATGCTCAATCGATAAGGAGGATAAAGGAACCAAAGGAACACTGAATGGCAGATATAGATCTCAAAAACATCTTTGGAGGGGGGGCACTAAACTAGTCATATGAATATTCAGCCATCAGTGACAGAAACCCTTGCAATTTGACTAACGTCCCTTTACTTTCCTCATCTCACTGTCTCCTTTGAGTCAGGGAGGAACAAGATCTTGTTCTCAACCCCTTACTGATAATGCCTAAAAGGGCCTTAATTAATGATTCACAATTTTTTTTTAGTTTTTGCCTCTTCACTTTTCAGTAGCCATACGTTTTTTATTTCACTGACATGATTTTATGAAGCTTTGTTTTTTTTTAGTTTTTTTAAACTATATAATTTTTTAGCACTATTTTGGGTACAAATAAATGACTGCATCATTTATATAATTTTAATATAGAAAACAATGATTTTTTATTTATTATTCTTTTGTGTGTGCTTTTATTGTCTACGTTTCACACCAAATAACATGTTGATTGCCTTGTCCAGGCTATGACAATAATGTAGATAGTTAGTAAATGTATGCATGAAAAAATAGTTTTGTTTTTTTCGGTGGGGACTTTTTATTTTTATTTAAATTGAAGATGTTTTATGAATGTATATATTTGTTTCCCTAGAGATAATAAAATACTTCTGGAAACTTACTTTTTCCTTTTATTGTTAATTTTCTCCACTGTACCTGAGGCATCCATAGGAGCTCCAGTTATCGGGGAAATAATGTTTGCTGCTGTGCTGAACACCGGCAGAGCTGATTTGGGTCTGTTAGGACCAAGCAGCTCTGCTTTGCCATCCTGATTCTCAGGGATCTTGTAATCATCAGGTCAGTTAAGGTACCTTCACACTGAACAACTTAACAATGATAACGATAGCGATCCGTGACGTTGCAGCATCCTGGATAGCGATATCGTTGTGTTTGACACGCAGCAGCGATCTGGATCCTGCTGTGACATCGCTGGTCAGAGCTAGAAGGCCAGAACTTTATTTTGTCGCTGGATCTCCCGCTGACATCACTGAATCGGCGTGTGTGACACCGATCCAGCGATGTCTTCACTGGTAACCAGGGTAAACATCGGGTTACTAAGCGCAGGGCCGCACTTAGTAACCCGATGTTTACCCTGGTTACCATTGTAAATGTAAAAAAAAAAAAACACTACATACTTACATTCCGGTGTCTCTCGCGTCCCCCGGCGTTCTGCTTCCCTGCACTGTGTCAGCGCCGGCCGGCCGTAAAGCAGATTACAGCGGTGACGTCACCGCTCTGCTTTACGGGCAGCGCTTACACAATGCAGGGAAGCAGAACGCCGGGGGACGCGACAGACACCAGAATGTAAGTATGTAGTGTTTTTTTTTTTACATTTACAATGGTAACCAGGGTAAACATCGGGTTACTAAGCGCGGCCCTGCGCTTAGTAACCCGATGTTTACCCTGGTTACCTGGGGACTTCGGCATCGTTGGTCGCTGGAGAGCTGTCTGTGTGACAGCTCTCCAGCGACCACACAGTGACGCTGCAGCGATCGGCATTGTTGTCTATATCACTGCAGCGTGGCTTAATGTGAAGGTACCTTTACTCTGTATTCTGCATAACCCACGCAAACATGGGGAGATCATACAAATTCATTGCAGAGGTTGTCCTTGGGATTTGAACACAGGACCCAAGTGCTGCAAAGCAACATTGAGCCACCGTGCTGCCAATAGCATCTCACAAAATTAGAATATCATGAAAAAGTTAATTTATTTCAGTTCTTCAATACAAAAAGTGAAACTTTATATATTCGATAGAGTCATTACAAACAGATTGATGTATTTCAAGTGTTTATTTCTGTTAATGTTGACGATTTTGGCTTACAGAAGCCCAGAAGTCATTATCTCAGTACATTAGAATACTTTATAACACCAGCCTGAAAAACCGTTGGCCTACTGAAATGTATGTTCAGTAAATGTACTCAATACTTGGTCGGGGTTCCTTTTGCATCAATTACTGCATCAATGCGGCGTGGCATGGAGGCGATCAACCTGTAGCACTGCTGAGGTGTTATGGAAGCCCAGGTTGCTTTGATAGCAGCCTTCAGCTCATCTGCATTGTTGTGTCTGGTGTCTCTCATCTTCCTCTTGACAATATCCCATAGATTCTCTATGGGGTTAAGGTCAGGCGAGTTTGCTGGCCAATCAAGCACAGTGATACTGTTGTTTGTAAACCAGGTATTGGCACTTTTGGCAGTGTGGACAGGTGCCAAGTCCTGCTGGACAATGAAATTTCCATCTCCATAAAGCTTGTCGGCAGAGGGAAGCATGAAGTGCTCTAAAATTTCCTTGTAAACGGCTGTGCTGACTTTGGTCTTGATAAAACACAGTCTGCAAAAGGTTTTAAAACTTGTACTGCAGAACTACAACTCTCAGTATGCTATACGAGATCATATATGCTTGTATGCTATACATTATCATATATGCTCGTATCCGGTTGGAATATCCTTACTTGAAGTGTCATAAAGTATTTTATGACCAGCTGATCTATAGGTAAACCAGTGGATTCACAATCTTTTTGCCTTGCTGCAGGATAAATGTGGAGCCAATCAGATGCCTCCCTGATGTGATGGTATTACATGCTGAATAACTATTTGCTTGTATTTCTCAGCATTGAGGACATCAATCTTCTTGACCAAATCCCTAACTCCATTAGATGAAAAGTAACACCAAACTTTCAGGAAATCCCTATCGTGTCTCACTATTTCTGCAGACACTCATAATTCTACTGCTCTACACGCCCTTGCAAACAAGCTGCCTTCTGTTAAAGACAAATATTTCATATTTTGAATCATCAGTCCAGAGCACCTGCTACCATATTCTGTACCCAAGTAACTTAGTTCCCATGTTTTTGTGCACTTGAGTCACTCGGCCTTTTTTCTATGTAGGAATTATTTTTGACCACAAATCTTGCATGAAGACCACTTCTGGTCAATCTTCTCCAAACAGTAGATGGGTGTAGCTTGGCCCCTCTGGATTCTGCCAGTTCTGAACTGATGGCACTGCTGGACATCTTCCAATTTCAAAGGGAATTTAGCATGATGTGTCTTTCGTCTGCTACACTAAGCTTCCTTGGCTGACCACTGGATCTACGAGCCTCAATGTTGCCCATTTCTTGGTGTCCTCAATGCTGACAAATACAGGCAGATACTTAGCCATTATGAAACACCATCATGGAGGCGTCTGATTGGCTCTAAATGTATTCTGCACCAAGACAATTACCTCAAACATACAGCTAATGTCATTAAGAATTATCTTCAGGAAGAAGAGCTAGGAGTCCTGAAAGCAATGATATGGTCACCACAGACAACTGATCTAACCATCTTTAAGTCTGTGTTGGATTATTTAAAGACACAGAAGAATTTGTGCAGGCCTACATGAACAGCAGATCTGTGGTTAGTTCTCCAAGATGTTTGGTACAACCTCCCTGGTGAGTTCGTTCAAAAGTTGGGTGTAAGTGTATCTAGAAGAATTGATGTTGTTTTGAAGGAAAAGGGCAGTCATACCAAATATAGATTTGAAGCTGAATTATCTTTGCATTTTGTTAAGTGATAAAAAATAAACTATAAACACTTCTATGTTTGAAAGCATTCTTACTTTGCAGTATTTTTTTCCCACCTGCCCAAAACTTTTGCACAATACTGTATATATTAACAGTAGATAATATTATAGTAAGGAATTAAAGCAATTCCATAATATTGTATTAACTGTTCACCAAAAGTTAAAATCACTGGAAGGTTTCAGTTATAAAGCAAGAACAGCTTTAACACATAGGCGCCACTTAGCTGGAATGTCCCTAACAGAATGGTGAGAATTCCCAATGTGTTTATGTCTCCACATAAAGAAGGCTGTGATTTTTGTAAATGTTTTTTTTTGTCCTGGCGTCTCTAAAATATAAAAGGCTTAAATAGGCATAGTTCAGAATAAAGCGAGATGACTGTAGACAGGTTACTTTGATGCAAATCAATGATATAAAAAAGAAACATACAGTCATGGCCAAAACTGTTGGCACTCTTGAAATTGTTCCACAAAATGAAGTTTTTCTCCCAGAACATTATTGAAATTACACATTTTTTGTTATGCACATGTTTATTTCCTTTGTGCGTACTGGAACACATAAAAAACCTGAGAAAAAAATGGAAATTGGACATAATTTAACACAAAATCCCAGAATTGGCTAGGACAAGATTGTTGGCACCCTCATCTTAATATTTGGTTGCTCACCCTTTGGAATACATAACTGCTATCAATCGCTTCCTATAATCATTAACAAGCTTCTTACATCTCTCAACTGGAATTGCGGACCATTCTTCTTGCTTCAGGTCTCTCATGTTTGAAGGGTGCCTTCTCCCAACCTTCTCTCCACAGGTGCTCAAAGGGATTTAGATCTGGACTCATCACTGGCCACTTCAGAACTCTCCGGTGCTTTGTTTCCAACCATTTCTAGGTGCTTCTTGAAGTATGTTTGGAGTAATTGTTCTGCTAGGAGACCCATGTCTTAAGACACAAAACCAGCTTTCTAACTCCTTCAAGACCTTGCCCTTTTCCATTTTTGCATTTTCGTTTTTTGCTCCCCTCCTTCCCAGAGCCATAACTTTTTATTTTTCTGTCAATATGGCCATGTGAGGGCTTGCTTTTTGCGGGACAAATTGTACTTTTGAGCAACATTATTGGTTTTAGCATGTTGTGTACTAGAAAATGGGAAAAAAAATTCAAGTGCGGTGAAATTGCAAAAAAGTGCAATCCCACACTTGTTTTTGTTTGGCTTTTATGCTAGGTTCACTAAATACTAAAACTAACATACCCTTTTGATTCTCCAGGTCATTACGAGTTCATAGACTCCAAACATGTCTCAGTTATATTTTATCTAAGTGGTAAAAAAAAAAAAAACTTTGCAAAAAAAAAAATTTGCGCAATTTTCCGATACCCGTAGTGTCTCAATTTTTCATGATCTGGGGTTGGTTGAGGGCTTATTTTTTGCGTGCTGAGCTGACATTTTTAATGATACCATTTGATGCAGATACGTTCTTTTGATCGCCCGTTATTGCATTTTAATGCAATGTCATGGCGACCAACAAAACTTGATTCTGGCATTTCAAATTTTTTTCTCACTTCGCCGTTTAGCGATCAGGTTAATCCTTATTTTTTATTGATAGATTGGGCGATTCTGAACGCGGCGATACCAAATATGTGTAGGTTTAATTTTTTTTATTGTTTTATTTTTTGGAGGCTAGAAGCTGGCACAACTCGATCGGCTCTGCTACATAGGAGCGAAGCTCAGATCGCTCCTATGTAGTAGATTTACTGCATTGCTATGAGCGCCAACTACAGGGTGGCGCTCATAGCAATCTGGCATCAACAACCATAGAGGTCTGCATGCGACCTCTGGTTGTTATGCCGACACATCTCTGACCCCCGATCACGTTACGGGTGTCAGCGATGCGCTCATTTCCATCCCGATGGCAGGAAGCGCTAGTTAAGTGCCGCTGTCAGCATTTGACAGCGGCATTTAACTATTTAATAGAGGCGGGTGGATTGCGATTCCACCCGCCTCTATTGCGGTCACATGTCAACTGTTCAAAACAGCTGACATGTCTCGGCTTTGATGCAGGCACACCACTGGAGCCCACATCAAAGAAAGAGATGTGACCGCTGCCAAACTAGAACAGCGGAGGTCGGTAAGGGGTCAGTCAATGAACCCAGTGCCAGAGGCAGCAAAGCAACCCCACAACATCTTTGAACCTCCACCATATTTGACTGTATATATTGCGATTTCTTTGTAGGCCTCATTCCACTTTTGGTAAACAGTAGAATAATGTGCATTACCAAAAAGCTCTATATTCATCTCACCTGTCCACAAGATTCTTTCCCAGAAGGATTTTGGCTTACTCAACTACATTTTGGCAAACAGCAGTTTAGCTTTTTCATGCCTCTCTGTCAGCAGTGGGGTTCTCCTGTGCCTCCTGTCATAGCGTTTCATTTCATTCAAATGTCGACAGATATTTCATGCTGACACTGATGCACCCTGAGCCTGCAGGACACCTTGAATTTCTTTGGAACTTGATTGGAGCTTCTTATCCACCATCCGGACTATCCTGCGTTGCAACCTTTCATCAGCTTTTCTGTGCCATCCACATCTAGGGAGATTAGCTACAGTGCTATGGGTTGTAAACTTCGTATTGCCACACCTGTTATTTGTTACAGGTGAGTTTGAATGAGCATCACATGCTTGAAACAAAGTTGTTTACACACAATTTTGGAAATGTTCCAACAATTTTGTCAGGCAATTTGATCTCTGTATAGACATCAGGGGACCCTTCAGATTTGTATCTGGGTAGAAGGGCAGACACTCATTACAGGGTATATCTAGGGACCCTAGGGAAAGCCATCGTTGAGCAGGGGTGCCACAATGCTCCCCCTATGGTGCCAACCCCCGCAGTAAGGTAGGAGTAAGGTAGGTAAGAGTTAAAATAAAACTTCCATTTTATGGGATAAGTGAGCTTGTAAGTGTGCATGATTGAGGTGTATGTGAGTCGTGGATTCTTTGCAGCAATGTCACCATGACAGCCTCATTCAGTCTCTTTGGAATATTCACACATAGGGACTAGTGAATTGTTAGGCAATCCCACATGTGTTGTGGCTGTCGAACAGCCAAGAGACATGCAGCCGTAGTAACATTTTTCGAGCACACCAAAGACAAGCGGTTAGCACTCACCTTATCAGAGCATGTTTGCTCATCATTAATAGGGACCTTTATTTAGCCTCTAATTCTAAAAAGCTGTTAAATAAACTCTATCAAATGTATTGTATATGTAAAAGCACAAGATACATTTGGTTCACCTTTTCAGTGTCCATTTTCCCTTGACCTTGGTTCATAGTTGAGCTTTATGGTTTTCTCTCTGTGAAGTAAAAAGAAATCAAACTTTTAAAGTTGGACAATTTGACCAAGTGTGTTTTCCTAGTCTCATGTTTTCTTAACATCACTTGAATATGAGAAAATATGAGAAAATATGTGATTCTTTCCTTTGATATTCCCTACTGCACTTGTTCTGATGATCCTGTGGTTCCTCACTAGTCATTGTTTACCGTCTTCATATAATCAATCACTATAGGGATGCTAAAATATTTTTTATGGAAACGGTATAAATCATAGAAAATATTATGACATTTAGCAGAAGTTATTCCATTTGCAAATGATAAAATTAATAATCACAAACATCTGAAATTCCTCTGCACTGTTTACCCAAAGTATGAGAGGAATTTGGCAGCATTTGCAAATATCAAAAAATTGCCCTAAATCACAAACTTAAAATCTATGCAACCTAATAAGAAATGGAAAATGATAGAGACTCAGCTGCCCGACTAATCCACCTGTCCCCCCGCTATTCCCCGGCCTCTCCCCTCAGTCAATCCCTTCACTGGCTCCCCTTTACCCAGAGACTCCAGTACAAAAGCCTAACCATGACATACAAAGCCATCCACAACCTGTGTCCTCCATACATCTGTGACCTCGTCTCCCGGTACTTTCCTGCACGCAACCTCCAATCCTCACAAGATCTCCTTCTCTACTCCCCTCTTATCTCCTCTTCCCACAATCGCATACAAGATTTCTCTCGCGCATCACCCCTTCTCTGGAACTCTCTCCTGTTGTGAATTCCGCTCTTGGGCTCCCTCCGGTGGTTGTAAGTGGCACTTTTGTGAGTTCTGCTCTTGGGCTCCCTCTTGTGGTTTCTAGTGGTATGGCTGCTCCTTGGAGTTAGCTGTCTTCAGCTGCCTAGACTTATCGTCTCTTCTGCTTCACTATTTAAGTCTGGCTCTTTCTTCAGCCTGTGCCACTTGTCAATGTTTCCTGGCTGGATTCACATCTCTGCTTGGATTCTCCTGGTTTCCTG
This sequence comes from Ranitomeya imitator, assembly GCF_032444005.1. Lineage (NCBI taxonomy): Eukaryota > Metazoa > Chordata > Amphibia > Anura > Dendrobatidae > Ranitomeya > Ranitomeya imitator. The sequence goes on along the minus strand of NC_091289.1, from coordinate 136,617,404 downwards.
ACCAGTTCTGCAAAGATAAGTTCTGGCTTTGCTCATTTCAGTCCACATGTTGTGGACTTATTGTTCTGTGCATTCTATATTTGTTCAGCTTGTTAGTATGGATTTTTTCTGTTAGCTGGAAGCTCTGGGAAGCAGATTTACCCTCCACACCTTTAGTCAGGTGTGGAGATTTTGTAAACTCTGTGTGGATTGTTTTGTAGTTTTTATACTGACCGCACAGTATCCTTTCCTGTCCTATCTATCAAGCTAGACTGGCCTCCTATGCTAAAATCTGATTTAATTTCTGCGTATGTTATTTTCCCCTCCTCTCACCGTCAATATTTGTGGGGGGCTATCTTTCCTTTGGGGATTTTCTCTGAGGCAAGATAGGTTTCCTGTTTCCATCTTTAGGGGAAGTTAGATCTTAGGCTGTGCCGAGGGGTCTAGGGAGCGTCAGGTACCCCCCACGGCTATTTTTAGTTGCGCTGCTAGGTTCAGGGTTTGCGGTCAGTACAGATACCACCTCCTTCAGAGCTTGTCTCATGTTGTTCCTAAACCACCAGATCATAACACTCTCCCACAACATATCAGACTCTCACCTACCATCGAAACCTTTAAAAAGAACCTGAAGACCCACCTCTTCAGACAAGCCTACAACCTGCAGTAACCACCGATCGACCAAACCACTGCATGACCAGCTCTACCTTCGCCTACTGTATCCTCACCCATCCCTTGTAGATTGTGAGCCCTCGCGGGCAGGGTCCTCTCTCCTCCTGTACCAGTTGTGACTTGTATTGTTCAAGATTATTGTACCTGTTTTTATTATGTATACCCTTCCTCACATGTAGCGCCATGGAATAAATGGCACTATAATAATAAATAATAACAATAATAATAATAATAATAATAGAGACATGACATTCTAGATATGGTGATGAAATTCTCTTATATAGAAAATATCGGCTTAAAATAAATAGAAAGTTAATCTTTCACTGTATGTACTGCCTTTTTGTCCTTTAGTATGATTAAAATGTACGTATGTTTTTAAAGGGAATCTAGCAAATAGATTAATGGCTGCACTCAAAATTAATCTGTGCTAGAGCAAGGAAATGTGCGATACATGAAATGGGAATAGCATAATGGCTTGTGAAATATATGAAAAAACACATGAGATTCTTAGCACAAGATTTGGCCAAAAGTTGTGAGCCCATCCACCAATCGTCAAGGTAATCTCAGAACTAAACTAAACTTTGACTAAAACCCAAACCGCTAATGGAAGGAATAAAGTTCATTTCAGTGCCGGTACTGGGCAGGTTTAGAACATTATTAAAGAAGCAATCCTCTTATCAAAATGATCTTAATATATTGCACTCATCATATTATATAGCATTGTATACTTACGATTGCTCATTTTGCCTTTCTACCCAGCTAATTCTTCTCTTTTCCATTAGGTCTATGACATCACTTGATTATAAACTGATGACCTGAATCCTTCTAAGCTTTATGTAGAAACAGGAGGTCAATTTTCTCTGCACAAGTCATGAGTCACAGCAAAAATCTATGGTGAGAGGAGGAGAACAGCTGTCTCAGGAGTTGAAGAAGGGAATGATAAATGCATGGAAAGGAGACTTCCTGTTTTTACAGAGAGCAGAGAAAAGAGAAAAATTTACTGGGTAGAAAGGCAAAATGAGCAATTGTAAGTACACAGTAATATATAATATTATGCTGCAATATATTAAGAGGGTAAAAACTTTGATGGGAGGAGGAGGAGTGCTTCTTTAACTTGCAGATTAACCCCATACCTGCAGGTTAATAGTGATTCTTCACATTACAGGTTCTCTTAAAAGGGATATTCCATTTTTCTAGCAAATATTTATATTTTATATGATGAAAACTTTTACAATTTATCAATATTTTTTCTTTATCTTCCTCATGGTTTTGAAGATCTCTGCTTGGAATCGTAACCTACCTGCTGATAACACTATAGCAAAAACCACAAAAGGAGGAATATCGTAGTTACTCACCGATAACCGTATTTCTTGTTGTGAATTCTGCTCTTGGGTTCCCTCCAGTGGTTGTTGGGGGGAATGCAGTTGTCTCTGACTCGCAGTCCTGGCCAGGTGTATCGGATGATTACAATTCTGACTGGGATATTTAGGTGTGCAGGATCCTTTATCCCTTGCCAGTTGTCAATGTTACTTGTGAAGTGTTGGATCACTTTCTGGCTTCTCCTGTTGCTGCCAAATTCAGCAAAGATAAGTGTTTGGTTTTTGTATCTGTGGCACACTGCTGTGTGCTTGTTTCAGTTTTATTCCTGCTCTGATTGTAGGATTCACTGGAGTTGCAGATTTACGCTCCTACATCTTTTAGTAGATGTAGGAAGGTTTTTGTATATTCTGCTGTGTATGTTTTGAAGGGTTTTAATACTGACCGCACAGAACTCTGTCCTATCCGGTCCCATCTAGCTAGAGTGGCCTCCTGTGCTAAATCCTGTTTTTCTGCCTGTGTATGTTTTTTCCTCTCCGACTCACCGCCAATATTTGTGGGGGGCTGTCTATCTTTTGGGGATTTTCTCTGAGGCAAGATAGTATTCCAATTTCCATCTTTAGGGGTATTTAGTCCTCCGGCTGTGACGAGGTGTCTAGGTGTGTTAGGTACACTCCACGGCTACTTCTAGTTGCGGTGTTAAGTTCAGGATTGCGGTCAGTATAGTGGACACCTTCTCCAGTGAAAGTTCTCATGCAGCTCCTAGGTCACCGGATCATAACAGTACAACTGGCCAACAATGAGTTAAATGCATCTCAGAAGAAGGGAAGGAAGCTCTTGAGCCATTTTTTTTCTCCAGTCTGTTTTGTGTTCTCTTCCCTCTTAATATCTGGGTGGCTGAGGAGCCTGGTGCAAGCATGAATGTTCAGGAATTAGCTTCTCATGTAGACCAGCTTGCTGCTAGGGTGCAAGGTATTTCTGATTATATTGTTCAGACTCCTGCTTTAGAACCGAAGATTCCTACTCCTGATTTGTTTTCTGGTGACAGGTCTAAATTTTTGAGTTTTAAAAACAACTGTAAACTGTTTTTTTGACCTGAGACCTCGATCCTCTGGTGATTCCATTCAGCAGGTAGAGATCGTAATCTCCCTGCTGCGTGGCGACCCGCAGGATTGGGCGTTTTCCCTGGAATCTGGGAATCCGGCTTTGCTTAATATTGATTCCTTTTTTCAGGCTTTAGGACTATTATATGATGAACCTAATTCTGTGGATCAAGCTGAGAAGACCTTGTTGGCCCTGTCTCAGGGTCAAGAGGCGGCAGAATTGTATTGTCAGAAATTCAGAAAATGGTCTGTGTTGACTAAATGGAATAATGATGCTTTGGCGGCAATTTTCAGAAGGGGGCTTTCTGAATCCGTTAAAGATGTTATGTTGGGGTTTCCCACGCCTTCCGGTCTGAGTGATTCTATGTCTCTGGCCATTCAGATTGACCGACGCCTGCGGGAGCGCAAAACTGTGCGCGCTGTGGCGTTATCCTCAGAGCAAATTTCTGAGCCTATGCAATGTGATAGAATTCTGTCTAGAACAGAACGACAAGGTTTCAGACGTCAAAATAGGTTGTGTTATTATTGTGGCGACGCTTCTCATGTCATTTCTGTCTGCCCTAAGCGGACAAAGAAGATCGCCAGTTCAATTACCATCAGTACTGTACAACCTAAATTTCTGTTATCTGTGTCCTTGATCTGCTCATTGTCATCATTTTCTGTCATGGCGCTTGTGGATTCAGGCGCCGCCTTGAATTTAATGGACTTTGAGTTTGCCAAGCGTTGTGGTTTTCCCTTGCAGCCTTTGCAGAACCCTATTCCTTTAAGGGGCATTGATGCTACACCGTTGGCTAAAAATAAGCCCCAGTTTTGGACACAGGTGACCATGCGTATGGCGCCAGCTCATCAGGAAGATTGTCGATTTCTGGTGTTGCATAACTTGCATGATGTTATCGTGCTGAGTTTTCCATGGTTGCAGGTACATAATCCTGTGTTGGACTGGAAGTCCATGTCTGTGACTAGTTGGGGTTGTCAGGGGGTTCATAATGATGTTCCTTTGATGTCAATCTCCTCTTCTTCACCTTCTGAAATTCCTAGAGTTTTTGTCTGATTTTCAGGATGTATTCGAGGAGCCCAAGTCCAGTTTCCTTCCACCGCACAGGGACTGCGATTGTGCTATTGACTTGATTCCAGGCTGTAAGTTTCCTAAGGGTCGACTTTTTAATCTATCTGTGCCTGAACATACCGCCATGCGGAGCTATATTAAGGAGTCTTTGGAGAAAGGGCATATTCGGCCATCTTCTTCACCGTTGGGAGCGGGGTTCTTTTTTGTTGCTAAAAAAGATGGTTCCTTGAGACCCTGTATAGATTATCGCCTCTTGAATAAAATCATGGTCAAGTTTCAATACCCTTTACCTTTGCTTTCCGATTTGTTTGCTAGGATTAAGGGAGCTAGTTGGTTTACCAAGATTGACCTTCGAGGGGCATATAATCTTGTTCGTATTAAGCAGGGTGATGAATGGAAAACTGCGTTTAACACGCCCAAAGGCCATTTTGAATACCTTGTGATGCCATTCGGACTCTCTAATGCTCCATCTGTTTTTCAGTCCTTCATGCATGATATCTTCCGGACTTATCTTGATAAATTCTTGATTGTATATTTGGACGATATTTTGATTTTTTTCCGATGATTCGGAGTCTCATGTGCAACAGGTCAGGATGGTATTTCAGATCCTTCGTGACAATGCCCTGTTTGTGAAAGGGTCTAAGTGTCTCTTTGGGGTGCAGAAAGTCTCTTTTTTGGGCTTCATTTTTTCTCCTTCGTCTATAGAGATGGATCCGGTTAAGGTTCAGGCCATTCATGATTGGATTCAGCCCACATCCGTGAAGAGCCTTCAGAAATTTTTGGGTTTTGCAAATTTTTATCGCTGTTTCATTGCTAATTTTTCCAGCGTGGTTAAACCCTTGACCGATTTGACGAAGAAAGGCGCTGATGTGGCGAATTGGTCCTCTGCGGCTGTCTCTGCCTTTCAGGAGCTTAAACGTCGATTTACTTCTGCTCCAGTGTTGCGCCAACCGGATGTTTCTCTTCCGTTTCAGGTTGAGGTTGACGCTTCTGAGATTGGGGCAGGGGCCGTTTTGTCTCAGAGGGATCCTGTTGGTTCCTAAATGAAACCATTTTCCTTCTTTTCCCGTAAGTTTTCGCCTGCTGAACGCAATTATGATGTCGGCAATCGGGAGTTGTTGGCTATGAAGTGGGCGTTTGAGGAGTGGCGACATTGGCTTGAGGGAGCTAAGCACCGTACTATGACCGCAGCAGGGCCCCCCACTGCCTGAATTTGGCCAGATGGTCCCCGGTATCCCACGACTATAGGTATAGTATGTTCAACCTGTAGGTTCCCCGTCAGGGACAGGAAACCAAACTAAGGTGGAAGAGAGGTCCCGCTTTTTTGACCTGTGGGTTTCCTGTCCCTGAGGGCGGATCCCTCTCTCTCCGTGGTGCTGCCATGGGGGTAAGGGAAAAAGAGGAAAAAACCTCCACTATTCTAGCCCCTTCAAGACCCAGCCTATTTTGACCTTAAAGACCTTGCCGTTTTTTGCAATTCTGACCAGTGTCCCTTTATGAGGTAATAACTCAGGAACGCTTCAACGGATCCTAGCGGTTCTGAGATTGTTTTTTCGTGACATATTGGGCTTCATGTTAGTGGTAAATTTAGGTCAATAAATTCTGCATTTATTTGTGATAAACACGGAAATTTGGCGAAAATTTTGAAAATTTCGCAATTTTCACATTTTGAATTTTTATTCTGTTAAACCAGAGAGATATGTGACACAAAATAGTTAATAAATAACATTTCCCACATGTTTACTTTACATCAGCACAATTTTGGAAACAAAATTTTTTTTTGTTAGGAAGTTATAAGGGTTAAAATTTGACCAGCGATTTGTCATTTTTACAACGAAATTTACAAAACCATTTTTTTTAGGGACCACCTCACATTTGAAGTCAGTTTGAGGGGTCTATATGGCTGAAAATACCCAAAAGTGACACCATTCTAAAAACTGCACCCCTCAAGGTACTCAAAACCACATTCAAGAAGTTTATTAACCCTTCAGGTGCTTCACAGCAGCAGAAGCAACATGGAAGGAAAAAATGAACATTTAACTTTTTAGTCACAAAAATTATCTTTTAGCAACAATTTTTTTATTTTCCCAATGGTAAAAGGAGAAACTGAACCACGAAAGTTGTTGTCCAATTTGTCCTGAGTACGCTGATACCTCATATGTGGGGGTAAACCACTGTTTGGGCGCACGGCAGGGCTTGGAAGGGAAGGAGCGCCATTTGACTTTTTGAATCAAAAATTGGCTCCACTCTTTAGCGGACACCATGTCACGTTTGGAGAGCCCCCGTGTGCCTAAAAATTGGAGCTCCCCCACAAATGACCCCATTTTGGAAACTAGACGCCCCAAGGAACTTATCTAGATGCATAGTGAGCACTTTGAACCCCCAGGTGCTTCACAAATTGATCCGTAAAAATGAAAAAGTACTTTTTTTTCACAAAAAAATTCTTTTAGCCTCAATTTTTTCATTTTCACATGGGCAACAGGATAAAATGGATCCTAAAATGTGTTGGGCAATTTCTCCTGAGTACACCAATACCTCACATGTGGGGGTAAACCACTGTTTGGGCACGTGGTAAGGCTCGGAAGGGAAGGAGCGCCATTTGACTTTTTGAATGAAAAATTATTTCCATCGTTAGCGGACACCATGTCGCGTTTGGATAGCTCCTGTGTGCCTAAACATTGGCGCTCCCCCACAAGTGACCCCATTTTGGAAACTAGACCCCCCAAGGAACTTATTTAGATGCCTAGTGAGCACTTTAAACCCTCAGGTGCTTCACAAATTGATCTGTAAAAATGAAAAAGTACTTTTTTTTCACAAAAAAATTATTTTCGCCTCAATTTTTTCATTTTCACATGGGCAGTAGGATAAAATGGATCATAAAATTTGTTGGGCAATTTCTCCCGAGTACGCCGATACCTCATATGTGGGGGTAAACCACTGTTTGGGCACACGGCAGGGCTCGGAAGGGAAGGCGCGCCATTTGACTTTTTGAATGGAAAATTAGCTCCAATTGTTAGCGGACACCATGTCGCGTTTGGAGAGCCCCCTGTGTGCCTAAACATTGGAGCTCCCCCACAAGTGACCCCATTTTGGAAACTAGACCCCCCAAGGAACTTATCTAGATGCATATTGAGCACTTTAAACCCCCAGGTGCTTCACAGAAGTTTATAACGCAGAGCCATGAAAATAAAAAATAATTTTTCTTTCCTCAAAAATGATTTTTAGCCTGGAATTTCCTATTTTGCCAAGGATAATGGGAGAAATTGGACCCCAAATATTGTTGTCCAGTTTGTCCTGAGTACGCTGATACCCCATATGTGGGGGTAAACCACTGTTTGGGCGCACGGCAGGGCTCGGAAGGGATGGCACGCCATTTGGCTTTTTAAATGGAAAATTAGCTCCAATCATTAGCGGACACCATGTCACGTTTGGAGAGCCCCTGTGTGCTTAAACATTGGAGATCCCCCAGAAATGACACCATTTTGGAAACTAGACCCCCAAAGGAACTAATCTAGATGTGTGGTGAGGACTTTGAACCCCCAAGTGCTTCACAGAAGTTTATAACGCAGAGCCATGAAAATAAAAAAAAAAATTATTTTCTCAAAAATGATCTTTTAGCCTGCAATTTTTTATTTTCCCAAGGGTAACAGGAGAAATTTGACCCCAAAAGTTGTTTTCCAGTTTCTCCTGAGTACGCTGATACCCCATATGTGGGAGTAAATCACTGTTTGGGCACATGCCGGGGCTCGGAAGTGAAGTAGTGACGTTTTGAAATGCAGACTTTGATGGAATGCTCTGTGGGCGTCACGTTGCGTTTGCAGAGCCCCTGATGTGGCTTAACAGTAGAAACCCCCCACAAGTGACCCCATTTTGGAAACTAGACCCCCAAAGGAACTTATCTAGATGTGTGGTGAGCACTTTGAACCCCCAAGTGCTTCATAGAAGTTTATAATGCAGAGCCGTGAAAATAATAAATACGTTTTCTTTCCTCAAAAATAATTATTTAGCCCAGAATTTTTTAATTTTCCCAAGGGTAACAGGAGAAATTTGACCCCAAAAGTTGTTGTCCAGTTTCTCCTGAGTACGGTGATACCCCATATGTGGGGGTAAACTACTGTTTGGGCACATGCCGGGGCTTGGAATTGAAGTAGTGACGTTTTGAAATGCAGACTTTGATGGAATGCTCTGCGGGCGTCACGTTGCGTTTGCAGAGCCCCTGATGTGCCTAAACAGTAGAAACCCCCCACAAGTGACCCCATTTTGGAAACTAGACCCTGAAAGGAACTTATCTAGATGTGTGGTGAGCACTTTGAACCCCCAAGTGCTTCATAGAAGTTTATAATGCAGAGCCGTGAAAATAATAAATACGTTTTCTTTCCTCAAAAATAATTATTTAGCCCAGAATTTTTTATTTTCCCAAGGGTTACAGGAGAAATTGGACCCCAAAAGTTGTTGTCCAGTTTCTCCTGAGTACGCTGATACCCCATATGTGGGGGTAAACCACTGTTTGGGCACACGTCGGGCTCAGAAGGGAAGTAGTGACTTTTGAAATGCAGACTTTGATGGAATGGTCTGCGGGTGTCACGTTGCGTTTGCAGAGCCCCTGGTGTGCCTAAACAGTAGAGACCCCCCACAAGTGACCCCATTTTAGAAACTAGACTCCCCAAGGAACTTATCTAGATATGTGGTGAGCACTTTGAACCCCCAAGTGCTTCACAGACGTTTACAACGCAGAGCCGTGAAAATAAAAAATCATTTTTCTTTCCTCAAAAATTATGTTTTAGCAAGCATTTTTTTAGATTCACAAGGGTAACAGGAGAAATTGGACCCCAGTAATTGTTGCGCAGTTTGTCCTGAGTATGCTGGTACCCCATATGTGGGGGTAAACCACTGTTTGGGCACACGTCAGGGCTCGGAAGTGAGGGAGCACCATTTGACTTTTTGAATACGAGATTGGCTGGAATCAATGGTGGCGCCATGTTGCGTTTGGAGACCCCTGATGTGCCTAAACAGTGGTAACCCCTCAATTCTAACTCCAACACTAACCCCAACACACCCCTAACCCTAATCCCAACTGTAGCCATAATCCTAATCACAACCCTAACCCCAACACACCCCTAACCACAACACTAACCCCAACACACCCCTAACCCTAACCACAACCCTAATTCCAACCCTAACCCTAAGGCTATGTGCCCACGTTGCGGATTCGTGTGAGATATTTCCGCACCATTTTTGAAAAATCTGCGGGTAAAAGGCACTGTGTTTTACCTGCGGATTTTCCGCGGATTTCCAGTGTTTTTTGTGCGGATTTCACCTGCGGATTCCTATTGAGGAACAGGTGTAAAACGCTGCGGAATCCGCACAAAGAATTGAAATGCTGCGGAAAATACAACGCAGCGTTCCCGCGCGGTATTTTCCGCACCATGGGCACAGCGGATTTGGTTTTTCATATGTTTACATGGTACTGTAAACCTGATGGAACACTGCTGCGGATCCGCAGCCAAATCCGCACCGTGTGCACATAGCCTAATTCTAAAGGTATGTGCACACGCTGCGGATCCGCAGCAGTTTCCCATGAGTGTACAGTTCAATGTAAACCTATGGGAAACAAAAATCGCTGTACACATGCTGCGGAAAAACTGCACGGAAACGCAGCGGTTTACATTCCGCAGCATGTCACTTCTTTGTGCGGATTCCGCAGCGGTTTTACAACTGCTCCAATAGAAAATCGCAATTGTAAAACCGCAGTGAAATGCGCAGAAAAAAACGCGGTAAATCCGCCATAAATCCGCAGCGGTTTAGCACTGCGGATTTATCAAATCCGCAGCGGAAAAATCCGCAGAGGACCAGAATACGTGTGCACATTCCTAACCCTAACCCTAGCCCTAACCCTACCCCTAACCCTAACCCTACCCCTAACCCTACCCCTACCCCTAACCCTACCCCTAACCCTAACCCTAACCCTACCCCTACCCCTAGCCCTAACCCTAACCCTAACCCTAACCCTACCCCTAACCCTAACCCTATTCTAACATTAGTGGAAAAAAAAAATTTCTTTATTTTTTTATTGTCCCTACCTATGGGGGTGACAAAGGGGGGGGGGGTCATTTATTATTTTTTTTATTTTGATCACTGAGATAGATTATATCTCAGTGATCAAAATGCACTTTGGAACGAATCTGCCGGCCGGCAGATTCGGCGGGCGCACTGCGCATGCGCCCGCCATTTTGGAAGATGGCGGCGCCCGGGAGAAGACGGACGGGACCACGGCTGGATCGGTAAGTATGATAGGGTGGGGGGGGACCACGGGGGGGGGATCGGAGCACGGGGGGGGGAATCGGAGCGCGGGAGGGGTGGAACGGAGCGCGGGGGGCGTGGAACGGAGCACGGGGGGGCTGGAACGGAGCACGGGGGGGTGGAACGGAGCACGGGGGGGTGGATCGGAGTGCAGGGGGGGTGATTGGAGCACGGGGGGGTGATTGGAGCACGGGGGGAGCGGACACGAGCACGGGGGGGAGCGGAGCACTGGACGGAGGGGAGCCGGAGCAGTGTACCGGCCAGATCGGGGGGGTGGGGGGGCGATCGGAGGGGTGGGGTGGGGGCACACTAGTATTTCCAGCCATGGCCGATGATATTTCAGCATCGGCCATGGCTGGATTGTAATATTTCACCCGTTATAATGGGTGAAATATTACAAATCGCTCTGATTGGCAGTTTCACTTTCAACAGCCAATCAGAGCGATCGTAGCCACGAGGGGGTGAAGCCACCCCCCCTGGGCTAAACTACCACTCCCCCTGTCCCTGCAGATCGGGTGAAATGGGAGTTAACCCTTTCACCCGATCTGCAGGGACGCGATCTTTCCATGACGCCGCATAGGCGTCATGGGTCGGAATGGCACCGACTTTCATGACGCCTACGTGGCGTCAAAGGTCGGGAAGGGGCTAGAAAACACACGAAAAAACAGGCAAAGGTACTTACCTGTCTAGGCCTTGAATAAAATGCACTGTCATGATGCAGCGGGCCCAAGTAAAGATGGCAACTACACAGGTGCGGTAATACCAATGAGACAGCCAGCCTATAATCAGGGATTAGCCGTTTGGCACACCAGTGCAAACAAATAATCTGCAGCAGTGTTCACATAGAGAATGCAAAGCATCTGGATCATAGCCTATTAATAACGCCCAGTGGTAGGCTACCAGTGCTAACTGCAATGCGTCCCATGTGAACAGAGGCCACAACTTACAAAGCCATTAGGCTTGCACCTCAAAAAGTAAAAGTAAAAAAAGTGCACTAGAACATATCAAAATATGTAAGGTATTATATTATGGCCACAATACATAAGCTGGCAACCCACGTCAAGGGTCCTTACACTTGCCAGTCCTACTCTAACAGCAAACACACAAAAGGAGGAAAAAGAGGAAAAACCTCCACTGTTCTAGAAAGCACATGAAAAAACAGGCAAGGGTGCTTACCTGTCTAGGCCTTGAATCAAATGCACTGTCATGGTGCAGCGGGCCCAAGTAAAGATGGCAACTACACAAGTGTGGTAATACCAATGAGACAGCCAGCCTACAATCAGAGATTGGCCATTTGGCACACCAGTGCAAACAAATAATCTTGATGCTTTGCACTCTCTGTGTGAACAGTGCTGCAGATTATTTGTTTGCACTTTTGCCTGTTTTTTCGTGTGTTTTTTACAATAGTGGAGGTTTTTTCCTTGTTTTCCTCCTTTTGCGGTTTTTGCTATTAGAGTAGAACTGGCAAGTGTGGGGACCCTTGACGTGGGTTGCCAGCTTACGTATTGTGGCCATAATATTAACTAATACCTTACATATTTTGATATGTTTTTGTGCACTGAGTCTGAGTCTGGGTATTTTTGCATTGATCTCTGTCACACCTGTAGAGTGGAAGCTGTTATGATCTGGTGGCCTAGGAGCAGCATGTGACGTACTCTGGAGAAGGTGGTACCTGTACTGACCGCAGACCCTGAACTTAGCACCGCAACTAGAAGTAGCCATGCGATGTACCTAACACTCCCTAGACACCATGACACAGCCTAAGGACTAACTTCCCCTAAAGATAGAAACGGGAAAACTATCTTGCCTCAGAGAAAATCCCCAAAGGATAGACAGCCCCCCACAAATATTGACTGTGAGAGGAGAGGGAAATGACATACGCAGACTGAAAGCAGGATTTAGCAAAGGAGGCCTTTCTAGCTAAAAAGAAAGAATAGGACAGAGTACTATGCGGTCAATATTAAAACACTAGAAAATATCCACCACAGAAAATACAAATCTCCACATCTGACTAAAGACATGGAGGGTATATCTGCATCTCCAGAGATACAGCTAGGCTGCAAAAAATCCTTACACAGATAAAGCTGGACAAGACAAAAACATGAAAATGCACAGAACTATAAGGCCCACAGCATGTGGACAGCAAAAACAAAGCCAGAACTTATCTTTGTTGAAAAGAACAGCAAAACAGGAGAGACTAGTCAGGGATGTGAATCCTCCAAAAACAATGGACAACTGGCACTGACTAAAGGATCAAGCAAGACTAAATAGCCCAGTCCAAATTGCAATAAGTGGACACACCTGATAAATGCTGCGATCCAAAGACAGCAGCACTACCACTCATAACCACCGGAGGGAGCCCAAGAGCAGAATTCACAACAGTACCCCCCCTTGAGGAGGGGTCACCGAACCCTCGCCAGAGCCCCCAGGCTGATCAGAAAGGCACAAACCAAATCGTCAGCATGAACATCGGAGGCAACAACCCAAGAATTATCCTCCTGGCCATAACCCTTCCATTTGACAAGATACTGAAGCTTCCGCCTTGAAAAACGAGAATCCAAAATCTTCTCAACCACATACTCCAACTCCCCATCAATCAACACCGGGGCCGGAGGATCAACGGAAGGAACAAAGGGCACCACATACTTCCGCAACAAAGATCTATGGAAAACATTATGGATGGAAAAAGAGGTTGGAAGGGCCAAACGAAAAGACACTGGATTGATAATCTCAGAAATCCTATAAGGACCAATAAACCGAGGCTTGAACTTAGGGGAAGAAACCTTCTTAGGAACATGACGGGAAGACAACCAGACCAAATCCCCAAACCCGAAGCCGGGAACCAACACACCGACAACGGTTAGCAAAACGCTGAGCCTCCTCCTGAGACAACACCAAATTGTCCACCACCTGAGCCCAAATCTGCTGCAACCTGTCCACCACAGAATCCACACCAGGACAATCAGAAGGCTCAACCTGCCCTGAAGAAAAATGAGGATGAAAACCAAAATTACAAAAAAAAGGTGAAACCAAGGTAGCAGAACTAGCCCGATTATTAAGGGCAAACTCGGCCAATGGCAAGAAAGCCACCCAATCATCCTGATCAGCAGACACAAAGCATCTCAAATAAGTTTCCAAAGTCTGATTAGTTCGCTCGGTTTGGCCATTTGTCTGAGGATGGAATGCGGAAGAAAAGACAAATCAATGCCCAGCCTTGCACAAAAGGCCCGCCAAAACCTAGAAACAAACTGGGAACCTCTATCGGACACAATATTCTCCGGAATGCCATGCAAACGAACCACATGCTGAAAAAACAACGGAACCAAATCAGAAGAGGAAGGCAATTTAGGCAAAGGCACCAACTGAACCATCTTAGAAAACCGATCACAAACCACCCAGATAACCGACATCCTCTGGGAAACCGGAAGATCTGAAATAAAATCCATAGAAATATGCGTCCAAGGCCTCTCAGGGACCGGCAAAGGCAGAAGCAACCCACTAGCACGGGAACAACAAGGCTTGGCCCGCGCACAAGTCCCACAGGACTACACAAAAGAACGCACATCTCGCGACAAAGAAGGCCACCAAAAGGACCTACCAACCAAATCTATGGTACCAAAAATCCCAGGATGGCCAGCCAACACAGAACAATGAACCTCAGAAATCACTTTACTAGTCCATCTATCAGGAACAAACAGTTTCCCCACTGGACAGCGGTCAGGTTTATCAGCCTGAAATTCCTGAAGAACCCGTCGTAAATCAGGGGAGATGGCAGAAAGAATCACCCCTTACTTCAGAATGCCGATCGGCTCAAGGACCTCAGGAGAATCAGGCAAAAACCTCCTAGAGAAGGCATCAGCCTTAACATTCTTAGAACCCGGAAGATACGAGACCACAAAATCAAAACGGGAGAAAAACAGGGACCATCGAGCCTGTCTAGGGTTCAGTGGTTTGGCAGACTCAAGGTAAATCAGATTTTTATGATCGGTCAGGACCACAATACGGTGCTTGGCCCCCTCAAGCCAATGTCGCCACTCCTCAAATGCCCACTTCATAGCCAACAACTCCCGATTGCCGACATCACAATTGCATTCCGCAGGCGACAACTTCCGAGAAAAGAAGGCACACGGTTTCATCAAGGAACCATCAGAATTCCTCTGAGACAAAACGGCCCCTGCCCCAATCTCAGACGCGTCAACCTCAACCTGAAATGGAAGAGAAACATGCGGCTGACGCAACACAGGGGCAGAAGTAAATCGGCGTTTAAGCTCCTGAAAGGCAGAAACAGCCGCGGAGGACCAATTTGTCACATCAGCGCCTTTCTTCGTTAAATCGGTCAGAGGTTTAACCACACTGGAGAAGTTGGCAATGAATCGACGATAAAAATTAGCAAAGCCCAAGAAATTCTGAAGGCTCTTCACAGATGTGGGCTGAATCCAATCATGAATGGCCTGAACCTTAACCAGATCCATTTCTATAGATGAGGGAGAAAAAATGAAGCCCAAAAAATAAACCTTCTGCACTCCAAAGAGGCACTTAGACCCCTTCACAAATAAAGCATTATCACGGAGGATCTGAAATACCATCCTGACCTGTTTCACATGAGACCCCCAATCATCGGAAAAAATCAAAATATCATCCAAATATACAATCATGAATTTATCAAGATAATTCCGAAAGATATCATGCATGAAGTACTGGAACACAGATGGGGCATTAGAGAGTCCAAATGGCATCACTAGGTTTTCCATTCGTCACCCTGCTTAATACGAACAAGATTATATGCCCCTCGAAGGTCAATCTTAGTAAACCAACTAGCCCCCTTAATCCTAGCAAACAAATCAGTAAGCAAAGGCAAAGGGTATTGAAATTTGACCATGATCTTATTCAAGAGGCGATAATCAATACAGGGTCTCAAGGAGCCATCCTTCTTGGCAACAAAAAAAACCCTGCTCCCAATGGTGAAGAAGATGGCCGAATATACCCCCCCTCCAAAGACTCCTTAATATAGCTCCGCATGGCGGTATGTTCTGGCACAGACAGGTTGAAAAGTCGGCCCTTAGGGAATTTACAACCTGGAATCAAGTCAATAGCACAATCACAGTCCCTATGCGGTGGAAGGGAACTGGATTTGGGCTCATCGAATACATCCTGGAAATCTGACAAAAACTCAGGAATTTCAGAAGAGGGGGAAGAGGAAATTGACATCAAAGGAACGTGACCATGAACCCCCTGACAACCCCAACTAGTCACAGACATAGATTTCCAATCTAACACCGGATTATGTAACTGTAACCATGGAAAACCTAGCCCAAAGCATCATGCAAATTATGCAACACCAGAAAACGACAATCTTCAAGATGGGCTGGCGCCATGCACATGGTCAGCTGTGTCCAAAACTGAGGTATATTTTTAGCCAATGGTGTAGCATCAATGCCCCTTAAAGGAATAGGGTTCTGCAAAGGCTGCAAGGGAAAACCACAATGTCTGGCAAATTCTAAGTCCATTAAGTTCAGAGCGGCGCCTGAATCCACAAATGCCATGACAGAAAATGACGATAATGAGCAGATCAAGGTCACAGATAACAGAAATTTAGGTTGTACAGTACTGATGGTAACAGAACTAGCGATTCTCTTTGTACGCTTAGGGCAATCAGAAATAACATGAGCAGAATCGCCGCAGTAAAAACACAACCTATTCTGACGCCTGAATCTTTGTCATTCAGCTCTAGACAAAATCCTATCATACTGCATAGGTTCAGGGCTCCACTCGGAGGACAACGCCACAGTGTGCACAACTCTGCGCTCGCGCAAGCACCGATCAATCTGAATGGCCAGAGACATAGAATCACTCAGACCAGCAGGCGTGGGGAACCCCACCATAACATCAGTACCGGATTCAGAAAGCCCCTTTCTGAAAATTGCCGCCAAGGCATCCTCATTCCATTTATGTTGTGAATTCCGCTCTTAGGCTCCCTCCGGTGGTTGTAAGTGGCACTTTTGTGAGTTCTGCTCTTGTGCTCCCTCCGGTGGTTTTAAGTGGTATGGCTGCTCCTTGGATTTAGCTGTCTTCAGCTGCTTCCACTGATTGTCTATTCTGCTCGGCTATTTAGCCTGGCTCTTTCCTTCAGCTGGTTCCACTTTTCTATGGTTCCTGGTTGGATTCACATCTCTTTGGATTTCCCTGTTATCCTGACCAGTTCAGCAAAGCTAAGTCCTTGCTTGCTCTTTTCTGTCCACAGGTTGTGGACTTATCCGTTCTGTGCTTTCTATGTTTGTCCAGCTTGTCAGTATGAATTTTCAGTGATGCTGGAAGCTCTGGTAAGCAGATTTACCCTCCACACCTTTAGTCAGGTGTGGAGATTTTTGTAAACTCTGCGTGGATTTTTTGTAGTGTTTTATACTGACCGCACAGTATTCCATCCTGTCCTATCTATCAAGCTAGACTGGCCTCCTGTGCTCATCCTGGTTTCATTCTGTGTATGTCTTTTCCCTCTCCACTCACAGTCATTATTTGTTGGGGGCTATCTATCCTTTGGCGATTTTCTCTGAGGCAAGAGAGTATTCCTGTTTCTATCTTTAGGGGTAGTTAGTTCTCAGACTGTGACGAGGTGCCTAGGGAGTGTTAGGTAAGTAAATAAGGCAGCACACTGCAGCGTTAAAACATGCAAACTAGAAAACACGAAATTTGAACTGCATTACTGCACTAGAAATATGAAAAACGAGAGCTTTTAGCGCATAAAAATGGCCAATTTTATGTGTACCTGGTAGCCCCTTTACGGCATCTCTCTTATACCAAGTCCTAAGCTTGCCTTACCTCGCTGAGAATAAATGTCTCCATCTGAATGGGCACATGTGAAACCTCTTCTTAGACTAAAATTCTCTCTCTCTGTGGAGGGGTATTGGACCTGCTGTAATTAAAACACCTGAAGCTAGGAGGCGGAGTGCACGATCAGAAGGCTAGAGAATACATTTCAAAAACCTGACCTGCACATCCAAACATTGACTCAGTGTGAACAGGTGCTGAACCTAGAGTCGCCAACTCGTATATAGTTAAGTAAATAAGGCAGCACACTGCAGCGTTAAAACATGCAAACTAGAAAACACGAAATTTGAACTGCATTACTGCACTAGAAATATGAAAAATGAGAGCTTTTAGCGCATAAAAATGGCCAATTTTATGTGTACCTGGTAGCCCCTTTACGGCATCTCTCTTATACCAGGTCCTAAGCTTGCCTTACCTCGCTGAGAATAAATGTCTCCATCTGAATGGGCACATGTGAAACCTCTTCTTAGACTAAAATTCTCTCTCTCTGTGGAGGGGTATTGGACCTGCTGTAATTAAAACACCTGAAGCTAGGAGGCGGAGTGCACGATCAGAAGGCTAGAGAATACATTTCAAAAACCTGACCTGCACATCCAAACATAGACTCAGTGTGAACAGGTGCTGAACCTAGAGTCGCCAACTCGCATATAGTTAAGTAAATAAGGCAGCACACTGCAGCGTTAAAACATACAAACTAGAAAACACGAAATTTGAACTGCATTACTGCACTAGAAATATGAAAAATGAGAGCTTTTAGCGCATAAAAATGGCCAATTTTATGTGTACCTGGTAGCCCCTTTACGGCATCTCTCTTATACCAGGTCCTAAGCTTGCCTTACCTCGCTGAGAATAAATGTCTCCATCTGAATGGGCACATGTGAAACCTCTTCTTAGACTAAAATTCTCTCTCTCTGTGGAGGGGTATTGGACCTGCTGTAATTAAAACACCTGAAGCTAGGAGGCGGAGTGCACGATCAGAAGGCTAGAGAATACATTTCAAAAACCTGACCTGCACATCCAAACATAGACTCAGTGTGAACAGGTGCTGAACCTAGAGTCGCCAACTCGTATATAGTTAAGTAAATAAGGCAGCACACTGCAGCATTAAAACATGCAAACTAGAAAACACAAAATTTGAACTGCATTACTGCACTAGAAATATGAAAAATGAGAGCTTTTAGTGCATAAAAATGGCCAATTTTATGTGTACCTGGTAGCCCCTTTACGGCATCTCTCTTATACCAGGTCCTAAGCTTGCCTTACCTCGCTGAGAATAAATGTCTCCATCTGAATAGGCACATGTGAAACCTCTTCTTAGACTAAAATTCTCTCTCTCTGTGGAGGGGTATTGGACCTGCTGTAATTAAAACACCTGAAGCTAGGAGGCGGAGTGCACGATCAGAAGGCTAGAGAATACATTTCAAAAACCTGACCTGCACATCCAAACATAGACTCAGTGTGAACAGGTGCTGAACCTAGGGTCGCCAACTCGTATATAGTTAAGTAAATAAGGCAGCACACTGCAGCGTTAAAACATACAAACTAGAAAACACGAAATTTGAACTGCATTACTGCACTAGAAATATGAAAAATGAGAGCTTTTAGCGCATAAAAATGGCCAATTTTATGTGTACCTGGTAGCCCCTTTACGGCATCTCTCTTATACCAGGTCCTAAGCTTGCCTTACCTCGCTGAGAATAAATGTCTCCATCTGAATGGGCACATGTGAAACCTCTTCTTAGACTAAAATTCTCTCTCTCTGTGGAGGGGTATTGGACCTGCTGTAATTAAAACACCTGAAGCTAGGAAGCGGAGTGCACGATCAGAAGGCTAGAGAATACATTTCAAAAACCTGACCTGCACATCCAAACATAGACTCAGTGTGAACAGGTGCTGAACCTAGAGTCGCCAACTCGTATATAGTTAAGTAAATAAGGCAGCACACTGCATCATTAAAACATGCAAACTAGAAAACACAAAATTTGAACTGCATTACTGCACTAGAAATATGAAAAATGAGAGCTTTTAGTGCATAAAAATGGCCAATTTTATGTGTACCTGGTAGCCCCTTTACGGCATCTCTCTTATACCAGGTCCTAAGCTTGCCTTACCTCGCTGAGAATAAATGTCTCCATCTGAATAGGCACATGTGAAACCTCTTCTTAGACTAAAATTCTCTCTCTCTGTGGAGGGGTATTGGACCTGCTGTAATTAAAACACCTGAAGCTAGGAGGCGGAGTGCACGATCAGAAGGCTAGAGAATACATTTCAAAAACCTGACCTGCACATCCAAACATAGACTCAGTGTGAACAGGTGCTGAACCTAGGGTCGCCAACTCGTATATAGTTAAGTAAATAAGGCAGCACACTGCAGCGTTAAAACATGCAAACTAGAAAACACGAAATTTGAACTGCATTACTGCACTAGAAATATGAAAAATGAGAGCTTTTAGCGCATAAAAATGGCCAATTTTATGTGTACCTGGTAGCCCCTTTACGGCATCTCTCTTATACCAGGTCCTAAGCTTGCCTTACCTCGCTGAGAATAAATGTCTCCATCTGAATGGGCACATGTGAAACCTCTTCTTAGACTAAAATTCTCTCTCTCTGTGGAGGGGTATTGGACCTGCTGTAATTAAAACACCTGAAGCTAGGAGGCGGAGTGCACGATCAGAAGGCTAGAGAATACATTTCAAAAACCTGACCTGCACATCCAAACATAGACTCAGTGTGAACAGGTGCTGAACCTAGAGTCGCCAACTCGTATATAGTTAAGTAAATAAGGCAGCACACTGCAGCGTTAAAACATGCAAACTAGAAAACACGAAATTTGAACTGCATTACTGCACTAGAAATATGAAAAATGAGAGCTTTTAGCGCATAAAAATGGCCAATTTTATGTGTACCTGGTAGCCCCTTTACGGCATCTCTCTTATACCAGGTCCTAAGCTTGCCTTACCTCGCTGAGAATAAATGTCTCCATCTGAATGGGCACATGTGAAACCTCTTCTTAGACTAAAATTCTCTCTCTCTGTGGAGGGGTATTGGACCTGCTGTAATTAAAACACCTGAAGCTAGGAGGCGGAGTGCACGATCAGAAGGCTAGAGAATACATTTCAAAAACCTGACCTGCACATCCAAACATAGACTCAGTGTGAACAGGTGCTGAACCTAGAGTCGCCAACTCGTATATAGTTAAGTAAATAAAGCAGCACACTGCAGCGTTAAAACATGCAAACTAGAAAACACGAAATTTGAACTGCATTACTGCACTAGAAATATGAAAAATGAGAGCTTTTAGCGCATAAAAATGGCCAATTTTATGTGTACCTGGTAGCCCCTTTACGGCATCTCTCTTATACCAGGTCCTAAGCTTGCCTTACCTCGCTGAGAATAAATGTCTCCATCTGAATGAGCACATGTGAAACCTCTTCTTAGACTAAAATTCTCTCTCTCTGTGGAGGGGTATTGGACCTGCTGTAATTAAAACACCTGAAGCTAGGAGGCGGAGTGCACGATCAGAAGGCTAGAGAATACATTTCAAAAACCTGACCTGCACATCCAAACATAGACTCAGTGTGAACAGGTGCTGAACCTAGAGTCGCCAACTCGTATATAGTTAAGTAAATAAGGCAGCACACTGCAGCGTTAAAACATGCAAACTAGAAAACACGAAATTTGAACTGCATTACTGCACTAGAAATATGAAAAATGAGAGCTTTTAGCGCATAAAAATGGCCAATTTTATGTGTACCTGGTAGCCCCTTTACGGCATCTCTCTTATACCAGGTCCTAAGCTTGCCTTACCTCGCTGAGAATAAATGCCTCCATCTGAATGGGCACATGTGAAACCTCTTCTTAGACTAAAATTCTCTCTCTCTGTGGAGGGGTATTGGACCTGCTGTAATTAAAACACCTGAAGCTAGGAGGCGGAGTGCACCATCAGAAGGCTAGAGAATACATTTCAAAAACCTGACCTGCACATCCAAACATAGACTCAGTGTGAACAGGTGCTGAACCTAGAGTCGCCAACTCGTATATAGTTAAGTAAATAAGGCAGCACACTGCAGCGTTAAAACATGCAAACTAGAAAACATGAAATTTGAACTGCATTACTGCACTAGAAATATGAAAAATGAGAGCTTTTAGCGCATAAAAATGGCCAATTTTATGTATACCTGGTAGCCCCTTTACGGCATCTCTCTTATACCAGGTCCTAAGCTTGCCTTACCTCGCTGAGAATAAATGTCTCCATCTGAATGGGCACATGTGAAACCTCTTCTTAGACTAAAATTCTCTCTCTCTGTGGAGGGGTATTGGACCTGCTGTAATTAAAACACCTGAAGCTAGGAGGCGGAGTGCACGATCAGAAGGCTAGAGAATACATTTCAAAAACCTGACCTGCACATCCAAACATAGACTCAGTGTGAACAGGTGCTGAACCTAGAGTCGCCAACTCGTATATAGTTAAGTAAATAAGGCAGCACACTGCAGCGTTAAAACATGCAAACTAGAAAACACGAAATTTGAACTGCATTACTGCACTAGAAATATGAAAAATGAGAGCTTTTAGCGCATAAAAATGGCCAATTTTATGTGTACCTGGTAGCCCCTTTACGGCATCTCTCTTATACCAGGTCCTAAGCTTGCCTTACCTCGCTGAGAATAAATGTCTCCATCTGAATGGGCACATGTGAAACCTCTTCTTAGACTAAAATTCTCTCTCTCTGTGGAGGGGTATTGGACCTGCTGTAATTAAAACACCTGAAGCTAGGAGGCGGAGTGCACGATCAGAAGGCTAGAGAATACATTTCAAAAACCTGACCTGCACATCCAAACATAGACTCAGTGTGAACAGGTGCTGAACCTAGAGTCGCCAACTCGTATATAGTTAAGTAAATAAGGCAGCACACTGCAGCGTTAAAACATGCAAACTAGAAAACACGAAATTTGAACTGCATTACTGCACTAGAAATATGAAAAATGAGAGCTTTTAGCGCATAAAAATGGCCAATTTTATGTGTACCTGGTAGCCCCTTTACGGCATCTCTCTTATACCAGGTCCTAAGCTTGCCTTACCTCGCTGAGAATAAATGTCTCCATCTGAATGGGCACATGTGAAACAGGGAGTGTTAGGAGCATCCCACGGCTACTTCTAGTGTTGTGTTGAGCTTAGGGACTGCGGTCAGTACAGATACCACTTCCTTCAGAGCTCGTCCCATGTTGCTCCTAAACCACCAGATCATAACAATTTAGTCAATACAGACCATTTTCTAAATTTCTGGCAATACGATTCTGCCGCTTCTTGACCCTGACACAGGGCCAACAGGGTCTTCTCTGCATGATCCACTGAATTAGTTTCATCATACAATAACCCTAGCGCCTGAAAAAAGGTGTCTACATTAAGCAAAGCAGAATTCCCAGATTCCAGGGAAAATGCCCAATCCTGAGGATCACCACGCAGCATGAAATAACAATTTTAACCTGCTGAATGGAATCACCAGAAGAACGGGGTTTCAGAGCAAAAAACAGTTTACAGTTATTTTTAAAGCTCAAAAATTTGGACCTGTCCCCAAAAAACAAATCAGGAGTTGGAATTCTAGGCTCTAAAACCGGAGTCTGAATGATATAATCGGAAATACCCTGTACTCTAGCAGCAAGTTGGTCCACACGAGAAACCAATTCCTGAACCTCCATGCCAGCACCTAACTCCTGAGCCACCCAGAGGAAAAGAGGGAAGGAAAGACACAACAGACTACAGAAAAAAAATGTCTCAGCACTTTCCTTCCCTTCTTCTGAGATGCGTTTAACTCATTGTTGGCCAGTTGTACTGTTATGATCTGGTGGCCTAGGAGCAGCATGTGACGTACTCTGGAGAAGGTGGTACCTGTACTGACCGCAGACCCTGAACTTAGCACCGCAACTAGAAGTAGCCGTGGGGGGTACCTAACACTCCCTAGACACCTCGACACAGCCTAAGGACTAACTTCCCCTAAAGATAGAAACGGGAAAACTATCTTGCCTCAGAGAAAATCCCCAAAGGATAGACAGCCCCCCACAAATATTGACTGTGAGAGGAGAGGGAAATGACATACGCAGACTGAAATCAGGATTTAGCAAAGGAGGCCTTTCTAGCTAAAAAGAAAGAATAGGACAGAGTACTATGCGGTCAGTATTAAAACACTAGAAAATATCCACCACAGAAAATACAAATCTCCACATCTGACTAAAGACATGGAGGGTATATCTGCATCTCCAGAGATACAGCTAGGCTGCAAAAAATCCTTACACAGATAAAGCTGGACAAGACAAAGCATGAAAATGCACAGAACTATAAGGCCCACAGCATGTGGACAGCAAAAACAAAGCCAGAACTTATCTTTGTTGAAAAGAACAGCAAAACAGGAGAGACCAGTCAGGGATGTGAATCCTCCAAAAACAATGGACAACTGGCACTGACTAAAGGATCAAGCAAGACTAAATAGCCCAGTCCAAATTGCAATAAGTGGACACACCTGATAAATGCTGCGATCCAAAGACAGCAGCATTACCACTCATAACCACCGGAGGGAGCCCAAGAGCAGAATTCACAACAGGAATCTCTCATGGTCAGCGGGGTCCTCTCTATCTCCTGTCGAGTGTAAGCTCTTATGGCAGGGGTGGGGAATCTTTTTTTCTGCGAAGGGCCATTTAGATATTTATACCATCCTTCGGGGGCCATACAAACTCCGTCCATAAAGTACATCCAGACTCAGGCACTGGTTTCAGGACATAATCTTTTATTGTATGCCCTTCAATGTTCAGCAGTGAACACTGCATGTGTGTACTAACAGAGCAAAAATAAATTAATGAGCTTGTGGCAATCAAAATACAACTCCTTGCCCAAGAATGCGGTCCCTGAGAATCTGCTCGGGGGCCTGATAAAGGGTAATCGAGGGCTGTAAACGGCCCTGGTGCCTGAGGTTCCCCACCCTTGTCTTATGGTCAGTGGGGTCCTCTTTCACTCCTGTTGAGTGTAAGCTCTTATGGATAGTGGGGTCCTCGCTCTCTCCTGTACAGTGTAAGCTCTTATGGTCAGCAGGGTCCTCGCTCTCTCCTGTAGAGTGCAAGCTCTTATGGTCAGCAGGGTTCTCTCTCTCTCTCTCTCCTGTACAGTGTAAGCTCTAATGGTCAGTGGGTCCTCTTACTCCTGTAGAGTGCATGCTCTTATTGTCAGTGGGTCATTTCTCTCTCCTGTACAGTGTAAGCTCTTATGGTCAGCGGGGTTCTCTCTCTCTCCTGTACAGTGTAAGCTCTTATGGTTAGTGGGGCTCTCTCTTTCTCTCTCTCTCTCCTGTATGGTGTATGCTCTTATGGTCAGCAAGGTCCTCTTACACCTGTAAAAAAAAAAAAAGTGTAAGCTCTAATGGTCAGTGGGTCCTCTTACTCCTGTAGAGTGCATGCTCTTATTGTCAGTGGGTCATTTCTCTCTCCTGTACAGTGTAAGCTCTTATGGTTAGTGGGGTTCTCTCT
Source organism: Ranitomeya imitator (assembly GCF_032444005.1). NCBI lineage: Eukaryota > Metazoa > Chordata > Amphibia > Anura > Dendrobatidae > Ranitomeya > Ranitomeya imitator. The sequence continues at coordinate 136,592,633 of NC_091289.1, read as the reverse complement.
TTCTCTCTCTCTCTCTCTCTCTCTCTCTATCTCTCTCTCCTGTATGGTGTATGCTCTTATGGTCAGCAGGGTCCTCTTACACCTGTAAAGTGTAAGCTCTTATGGTCAGGAAGTCCTTTCTCTCTCCTGTACAGTGTAAGCCCTTATGGGCAGCCCTGTAGAGTGTAAGCTCTTATGATCAGCATAGTCCCCTGTCTCCAGTAGAGCATAAGCCCTAATGGTCAGCTGTGTCCTTCCTCAGCTGTAAAGTGTAAGCTGCTGTGGTTGGCAGGTTCTCTCTCTCTGTCCTCTTCACCAAGTGTATATTCTGAGTAATTACAAGCTGTCTAGTACTGATATTAATGCAAATTTATTTTCCACAAATTAATTTTTTGGTAAAAAATAGTCTAAGTCTGTGAATTCAAATTTCAAAAGATTTGCTCATCTCTATTAATGAATAAGATCACTGATGATCTTGTGAGTCAATAATTATTGTTAAAATAAAAATGAACTTTGATGTCTTTATATTGGGTCCATAATATTAAAATTCATGGGGTCTAGTGGATCATATAATAGGATCCCTGGTGGTCCAGTTGGTTACGTTTCTTGGAGGTAGCTAAGAGGGTAATAAAATATATTCTCAGTGTGTTAGTTGATTAATTATATCTCCAGAGGTTGCACATATTACTGGTCTAGAGACCTAATAAATAATACTCCTGACATCTATTATTATGATAATAAGGACAATAGTTTAAACTTTATATTTTGTGCTTCAGCTAAAAAATTGAATTATTAAATGTATTAAAAGATTATTTCCATGAATACTTGACCCTGACAGATCTATAATATAAGTTAATATTTCCACCTAGCTTCCACTGTCTGCATCATTATTCTGTTATATTTCCTTTATGCCAAATTATTGCTGTAATAAATTATGCTAATTATAAATTATTGTTATCATGGACATCTCTGAATATATATGACATATAGTATAATATGTCCTGCTTTATAACCAGAGCTTAGAGGCTTTAATAAGCATTTGACTTCACTTAACATTAAGAACCGCTCCCTAATTACTTTCTCGTATGTATACAAGACTCTTGGGTTTTTCAACTGATGAAACAACATATTTGTGTCAGGAGAAGGAGACAATACATACATACAGTCTGACAGGTAAGAAAGGTAGCATTAGTAACACCATACTCCAAGTCTAAAATATGCCTAATGACACATACGGTATATGTACAGCAGGCACTGTGAGAAAACATCTGAATGGAAATAATGTTATAAATGAATGTAATTATGAATTTATAAATGTAAATTTGTTTTAGAAATATGAAAAAAGACTGATAGAAAAACACACCAGCTCTCCCAAAGCCTCGGCGCTAACTGAATCTCAATAGGCATGTTACATTAATGAAAGATGATGGGAAGCAAAATATATGTTTGATTTTATGCAAAAAATAAATTTTACAGCATCGGGGCTTGACTATATGTGGCCTGTTTCATGAAGGTGCTTTCACAGGTTTCCTAGGGAGAATAATGGTATGCACTCTGATCAAAACAATTCGAGGTACTGGTAAGACAGACCCGGAGGCCAGAAAAGTCATATATCCAAAAAATTACCGCACACTCAGACTCGATGTAATGCAAAAAAGTGTTCAAGAAATTTATTACAAAAGGGGTTGCCATAGGATAAGTAGAAGCAAAACGTATTCAAATTAGACCAAACCCCTGTTTTTTTACGGCAGCTCTACCAACTTTTTGAAGCGTGAGTGGACCTTAGAAGGGGTGAAGGGTGGGTGTGGTCCAGAATGGCCTGAAAAATTCATCATAAGTTACACCCCTGACTAGAGTACAAAGGTGCACCATATTCACTAATAGAAGCATGCCTTTTTATGATCTTGATGCGTTTTACTCCATTACATTAGCAATAAGAGCCCAATAAATCTCTTAAGGAGTTACTCCCAATATCAGAATCTATGTGAGAAATTGTGTTGGTAACAAGTTATTCCTGCTCCAAATTTTTTCTGTTCACGGCCTACTTTAGCCTCTGATGGCACACCAAAGTATACACATATTTTATTTTGTTTTGTACACCAGTCTTAATAAGGGATGCTTCAAATTAATTAACAGGCGCTCGCCACGTAATGTATTCAGTGCAGTTTATTAGTGAAATGCACTGTCATGGTCCAGTCCGGAGTTTATTTTCATCTTTCCTCTTTTGAGACTGGTCATGCGGGGGTTAATCTCCTGGTTCTGACTTTGGCTTGTACCCCGACTTTATCTTACGTTTCACGTCTTGGTTACCACGTTGCCGGTAGGCTCTGATTCCTTGCGTGTCCCTGACTATTCTCCTGACTGCCCCTGTGTACAGTGCTGATATCTCTGGGTATGACTTTGGCTTGTCTGACTTCTCTCATTACCTGTGACACCTGTGCCTGAGCTCTGTGTTACTTTGCTTAGTGTTTAACCTCTCTTCCCTCTCCAGCTCCCCCTGGTGGAGGTTTCATTACATGCACCTTGCCAGAAATGCTACTCCAGTCACAACCACGTTCAATGAATTTTATGGGTGGGCTTTACCAACCTCCGCCCACCCTGGCTCTCCACCTATTTTGGCAGAACTGCCTGAAACTGGCACAATCCCTGCAGCCAATCAATGCTGGCTTCACTCTCCATGTCTTCGGACATATCACATACATCCAAAGGAATAGCTGCTGCAGAATTAAACATGGGTATTCAGAAGGCGTTGTCGGAGTAGTGGACACCCCATTTAATAAAATCGTGTAAAAACAAAAATCTGCAACTTTCAACGTATTTATTTTTTTAAAAATTACTGTATATTACAAAATGTGTAGTCAACCTGTAACTTTAAATGAGTTTATGATACTCTGCCAAGACTGTATTTGTATAAAACACACAAGCCTGTTTTCATTTTGAACTGTGGTTAGACTTTTTTCTTATTTGTGACATGACAAACAGTATATAAAAAAAATTCATTTTAGAGAAGTGTGAGAATCAACCACGCACAGTAGCACAGCCACACAAGGCCTTTACTATACCTTTCATTTTTGCATTATTAATTAAGGGAAAGAGGGATCTGGAAAAGAAGAACTTACATTAATAAGATTTGTTTTTATATTTCAGTGAAAGACACTGGCACAAGGAAGCTGTGCACAGTAGGTGAAAAGTCAGACAATGCAGCCATCACATTTAAATTTTATTAATCATCATTAGTTTAGTAGTTAAAAAATAACATTTCCCATATGTCTACTTTACATCAGCACAATTTTGGAAACATGATTTTTTTTTTTAGGGACCACATCACATTTAAAGTGACTCTGAGGGGTCAATATAACAGAAAATACCCAAAAGTGACACCATTATACAATCTGCACCCCGCAAGATGCTCAAAACTACATTCAAGAAGTTTTGTAACCCTTCAGTTTATTCATGAGAACTGAAGCAACGGGGAAGGAAAAAATGAACATTTAACTTTCTCACAAAAAATTTTCTTTATAGTCAAAGTTTTTTATTTTCACAAGGGTAACAAGAGAAAATAGGCCACAAAATTTGTTGTGCAATTTTTCCTGAACACGCCAATACCCCACATGTGGGGAAAATCCACTGTTTGGGTGCACGGCAGGGCTCAGAAGGGAGGGAGCATCGCTTGACTTTTTTCAAAATAAGCTGGAATTGAGATTGGATGCCATGTTGTATTTGGAAAGTCCCTGATGTGCCTAAACAGTGGAAAACGCTAACAGTGCCCCTATTTTGGAAACTACACGCCTCAAGGATTCTATCCAAGTGTATAGTGAGTATTTTGAGCCCACAGGTATGACACACAATTTGATAACATATTGAATATGTCATCATTAGTGTTGAGCGCAAGTGGTCGCTACTCCAGTTTGCATCAGGTGCTCGGGTATGCACCGAGTATTGAGGGTGTTCGAGTGACAAGCTCGAGTCCCTGCACCAGTAGCAAAGCTACTGGGGGGGCAGAGGGGACCATCGCCCCGGGCCCTGTCACATGAAGGGGCCCACCGGGAGCCAGGGCAGGGCCACTTCTGTGACGAGGCAGAGCACAGCATAGAAGCAGCAAAGCAGTATAATGTCTGCTCCCGTCTGACAGAGATTCTGCATGCTGCTAGCACAGTGGCCGGCTGAAGTCTCCCCCCTGCAGTGAATGGTTTCGCCTGCCTGACCTGTTCCTGAAGCCTTTCCTGGCTGCAGTTTTTCTTCACTCTGTGCACGCTGGGATTGACTCAGGCACGCTGGGTCCTAGTGCCCACCTGCATTTCATTTACTTCCTGGTCCTGCCTGCAGTGCAAACTTTATCAGTAAGTGCTGGGGATGGAACTTATTAGATTTATTAAATTCAGTTATGTCACTGTGAGACCGTTGGGATATTGTTTGTGGGGGCTGAAAATGAGTGAGGGGGGACAGGGCACTGAGGGGTGGATGTGAGATGATGGGGGTATTGGGGCTGAAGTGGGGGAGGTCACTGGGGGCTGAATATTATAATGTTTTGTTATGATTATATGAACTCCATCACATGTAATATTTGCTGTCTGGGGAGGCTGGAGATGGGGGGGTAGGGTTTTTTTTATGCGTACCACCTGGGTCTTTTATGAGTATTAGTATAAGGAGCCCGCATACAGTAACCAAGAGCTGCATCACATTTACAGCACCACTCCAGCATTATTTTTTATTTCACTGCTGGAGCGGTGCTGAGAATCCACGTCCCCTGCCCTCTGTCTGATACTCATCTTCTGGTGTTTTCATCTGTTTTTTGTCTCCTGCAGTTTGTGACCTGTCCGTGGCTCCAGTGTTTTATGGAGCAGCGCAGAGGTCACTAATCAATGTGAGTCTATGGGAGCCTCGACCTCTGTCTCACTCTCAGGCTATGTGCACACGGTGCGGATGGGCCGCTGCGGATCCGCAGCAGTTTTCCATCTGGTTTACAGTGCCCTGTAAACCTATGGAAAACCCAATCCGCAGTGCACATGGTGCGGAAAATACCACGCGAAAACGCTGCATTGTATTTTCCGTACCATGTCAATTCTTTTTGCGGATTCCGCAGCGTTTTACACCTCCTCCACAATAGAAATCTGCAGGTGGTAAAACGCAGTTGAAATCTGCACAAAAAACACAGGAAATCCATGGTAATTCCGCACACGAATCCGCAACAAGTGCACATAGCCTCATAGTCTTACATTGAGCGCTTGTGACATAACTTCTAACTTCTGGCCAGTCAGAAGCTGCGCTCACAAGTTTGAGCCGCGGGACTGCAGCAGTGCCACAAAATAGTGAATACGCCGGAGGATGAGTAAATGACCGGGGCATCCAAATCATGACGGCGAGCTGTGAGTCCATCATACTGTGTATATGGGAGCTGTGGGCCCATCATACCGTGTATAAGGGAGCTGTGGGCCCATCACACTGTGTATAAGGGAGCTGTGAGTCCAACATACTATGTATAAGGAAGCTGCGGGCCCAACACACTGTGTATAAGGGAGCTGTGGGCCCATCATACTGTGTATACGGGAGCTGCGGGTCCATCACACTGTGTATACAGGAGCTGCGGGTCCATCATACTGTGTATACGGGAGCTGCGGGTCCATCATACTGTGTATACGGGAGCTGTGGGTCCATCATACTGTGTATAAAGGAGCTGTGGGCCCATCATACTGTGTATACGGGAGCTGCGGGTCCATCACACTGTGTATACAGGAGCTGCGGGTCCATCATACTGTGTATACGGGAGCTGCGGGTCCATCATACTGTGTATACGAGAGCTGTGGGTCCATCACACTGTGTATAAGGGAGCTGCGGGCCCATCATACTACATATAAGGGAGCTGCGGGTCCATCACACTGTAAAAGGGAGCTGTGGGCCAATCACACTGTATAAGGGAGCTGCGGGTCCATCACATTGTAAAAGGGAGCTGTGGGCCAATCACACTGTATAAGGGAGCTGCGGGCCCATCATACTGTGTATAAAAGAGCTGTGGGTCCATCATACTGTGTATAGGGAACTGTGGGGGACATCATACTGTTTGACAGGAGCTGCAGGCCCATTATACTGTGTATAGGGAACTGTGAAGGCATAGTGTGCATATGGGAGCTGTTGGCCCATTACACTGTATATAGGGGAGCTCTGGGGGACATTATACTTTCTATAGTGGAGTTCTGTCAGCATTATACTGTGTATAGGGGAGCATTGGGCTCATACTATCTATAGGGGAGCAGTGGGATCATACTGTGTAGAGGGGAGCAGTGGGAACATCATACGGTGTATCAGGGAGTTATAGAATCATCATTCTGTGTATAGGGGAGCTGTGGGGGCCTTAGACTGTGTATAGGGAAGCTTTGAGCTCACCATACTGTGTATAATGGAGCAGTACATGGGGGAACTTAGGGGACATTATTAAATGTTAAGTGGGCACTTAAGCATCATTGTTATAGGGGCACTCAGAGTATTGTGACCATCACAGTTGCATATGGTCACAATATGGCGGTAAAGTCAATGTTCGTTTTATAGATTTTTATAGATTTATTTTCAATAACAGCGCCGTCATATTCTGAGGTTCCCCTATATTCACAATTAGAGTGCGCAACCGTAACTGTAATCAGGGTTAGCTGGTTAGGGGCCCACTCAGATGTTCCCCCCCCTAAGTTGAAACCCTAGCTACGCCTCTGCCCTGCCCCTCATGCTTTGCGGCTGTTAGACACCTAAAAAAAACATGTGGGAATTTGTGATACTCCGTGCATACCCGAGCACCCAATGAAACTTGAGTAGCGCGCACTTGCGTTCTAGAACTAGCCATCATAGCGTCATTTCTTTTTACTTTTGAAAAAAAACCAAATCAAACTTCAACCCTAACACAACCTTTACCCCAACCCTAACCGTAACACAACACTAACCACAACCCTAACCCTAACACAACTATAACCACAACCCTAACCCCAACACAACTATAACCCCACCCTAACCCAAACACAACCCTTACCCCAACCCCAACCGTAACACAACACTAACCACAACCCTAACCCTAACACAACTATAACAACCACAACCCTAACCCCAAAACAACTATAACCCCAACCCTAGCACAACCCTAACCCCAACCCTTACGCAACCCTAACCCTAACACAACCTTAGCTCTAACCCTAATTCCGTAATTTCAAAGAATGGAAAAAAATGTTTTTGTTTATTTTATGATTTTTATTTAACAAAGGGGGATTTGATCCATACTATTTTTTTATTTTGATTACTGTAATAGGGTCTACTGTGATAGGATCAAAAGGAACCAATAGAAAAAATTCCCTATTGTTGCCGAGTACTGGCCAGCAGATCTCAGCGAGTGCACTACGCATGCCCCACCCCCCAATTTTTTTTTCAGGTATATGACACGGAGGGCCGGGGTACGGAGCTGAAGGGACCAGGGATGGCAGTGGTATTGGAGGGCAGGTTCGAGGGCCCCATTTCTCTCTTCTCTAGTATGCTAGATCAAATCAAAGGAGAAAGAAATTAATTATAAATCAGACTTTTTTTAGTTTGTGATTGCCGTTATTTGATGAATAATGGGAATCACGTAACAGGGGACCGTAAAAACCAGCCCTGATCCTGTCCTCCAAGGTCTCTTAAAAAGCAGCGCTGAGTAATAAGTACCCTTAACTGCTGGCATTAAAAGATGTATAGGTGGTTGTTAAGGGGTTTTCATCTAACAATGTTATGTGAATTCCTCAATACTGAAATTGCAAGACCACCGTAGCTATTACATCCACACAGATGTTTCTAAGAGAAAGAAGACGCCAGGGCACAATAGGTTAGAGGAAGTGGGGGTGTTTTAGTTAGATGGGGGTGGGCATGAATTTGGGAGATTTATAGGGGCAATAAGGTCATGCATTATCCCGCTCTGAGGGGTCAAGAACAGTCCTTCATGCCCTCCCTTAAATTCTAGCATTTCTGACTGTTGATAGTGAAGGACATTTTGGGTTATGGTGGCGATTTGGGGTTGGGGGTCCTTGAAGTTGGTCCTAAATTGGTCTGGGGGATCCATTAGGATTCCCCCAATTGGAAAAAGATGGTTTTAGATATGGTGAACTTTGGGTGGACTTACGTCAATGGAATGTCGAGTCCCTGGAAGTATAAATGTACAATTTAAGTCTTAGGGTTATGGTGCTCCCGAGCCAGTGGGTGAACGGCTGGGAGTAATTATGGTTTACTAGATGGCAGCCCGATTCTAAAGAATCGGGAGTCTAGAATCCATATATACTTTATTTATTCAAATGTAAGAATAATACAATTAATAAATAATAGTAAGAAAGAACAAAAAATGGCTGCACTCACCAGCTCTTGACAATTCTTGTTATTTAAGGTACAGTTACACAGGATCCATGAACATGCTTATGAGGGGAGGGATGAAAGACATCAGACGGCAACTTTGCGTGTTGTGGCAAATGCCACAACAACGGTTCTTTGCTTAAGAACAATAATGTAAATAATAAATAATATGTATCAATAACTATGTATATTGGTATGTTCTATGACATTTTAAAATATTTCATTATTATGTGGAAAGGCTCTTAGTACCCATACTGGCGCATACTTGTGTGCCCATCAGGTATTTTCACAGTAATTTTACATCTGATGGGTTGGTATGAAACGTTTTTAATCATCTCTTGGGCTTAGCTAAGCCTTCATTTTAAATAATTCTAATAGGTACAACAGAAATAAAAGCCTTTTTGTGTACCCAAATTTTTTGTGTTTATTTTTACAGAAGTGTAAAATTTAAGAAATCAACGTTCATAGTACACCGATGGGCTAATATAAGCATGCCCATCAACCACATCACGGTAGCCTTTGAACTGATGGGTCCTAACTAACGAATCTATGACTGAGGACGTGGAAATATTATGTTTGCAACGTTGAGAGCGTGCAGCAGCAGCTTTATTAATTGATTAGTTTTGTCCTCAAAAGACTCATTAGTAATGCGTTTATTGCAAGCAGCATTAACAGTGTCCAGGCGCTTATGTCTGTCCTCTGTAGTCTCGTTAGCACGCTGTTTGTGCTTACGTGCGGCATCGGCGGCTTTTCGCTCAGCGTCATTGGTATACTTATTATCAGACCTGATGTTACGTGCGCCATCAGCAGCTTTGGGCTCTGTGTCATTAGTATACTTAACAGTGTCCAGGCGCTTGCATCTCTCCTCTGTACTCTTGTTAGCACGCTGTTTGCGCTTACGTGCGGCATCGGCGGCTTTTCGCTCTGCATCATTACCATACTTTATATCAGACCTGATCTTACGTGCGCCATCAGCAGCTTTGGACTCTGTGTCATTAGTATACTTAACAGTATCCAGGCGCTTGCATCTATCCTCTGTACTCTTGTTAACACGCTGTTTGCGCTTACGTGCGGCATCGACGGCTTTTCGCTCTGCATCATTACCATACTTTATATCAGACCTGATCTTACGTGCGCCATCAGCAGCTTTGGGCTCTGTGTCATTAGTATACTTAACAGTATCCAGGCACTTGCATCTATCCTCTGTACTCTTGTTAACACGCTGTTTGCGCTTACGTCCGGCATCGGCGGCTTTTCGCTCTGCATCATTACCATACTTTATATCAGACCTGATCTTACGTGCGCCATCATAAGCTTTGGACTCTGTGTCATTAGTATACTTAACAGTGTCCATGCGCTTGCATCTATCCTCTGTACTCTTGTTAGCACGCTGTTTGTGCTTACGTGCGGCATCGGCATCTTTTTGCTCTGCATTATTAGTATACTTTCTATCAGACCTAATCTTACGTGCGCCATCAGCAGCTTTGGGCTCTGTGTCATTAGTATCCTTACTATTAGAGCTTATGTTGGCTAAGCTAAACAGCTTTAAGCGTGGTGGTGGCAAACAACAGGTTAATAAGAGGCAGTGTCAGGTAGTAGGAAAATAGCCAGTTAATAATAGGCAATAGTTCTTTGCAGGAATGCAGATATTAATAAATAGGCAGTTTATATTGCAGAGAAATTGCTGGGCAATAATGGACAATGTCCGTATGTGGCAAATAATAGAGCAATATACCCAATGTGGCAAAGAAGAGGTTAATAAACGGCAGTCTCTCAGTATAACAGTCAGTGAATAATAGGCAGTATATGGAGAAAACACCAAACAAAAGTTCAAAATTGGTGTGAAAATGTCACTGAACCACTTCACAACTAAATATATATAGTTTTGGTAAATGGTATTATCATTTTTTTGACGAAATTCGGCAGGAGCTTGAAGAGCAACGTCACTGGGCCCGCCTCCACGCAGTAGAAACTTGCTGTGAGGTAAAAATTCAAAAATCACACCAAAATGGCGGGCGGAGTGTGTCACAGTACGGCACGTTTCTGATTGGTCGCTCGCAGCAGGCGGCAACCAATCAGACACTGGACACTGTTGACGTCACTTATCTCCGGACATTAGCTCCGGACATTAGCTCCGGACATTAGCTCCGGACAAAGCCACGGAAGTTGGCACAAATTGCAGGAAGTAGTATTCTAGGCAATTATATATTAGATGGTTTCTGTTTTGGTAATTACCAGATTTTGGGAGCTTCAAGGACCCTACCATTATTATATAAAACTTGAATGCATTATATGTTTGTTTAAATAAAGATTGCTGTGGCCAAAATTATTCAAACTACAGTGTCATATTTTAAGTTGAAAATCACATTAGGGGAGGTTTTGCGTTAGTGGACATTAAGGGTTGGGTATGTGGTTATCTCACCAAAAGATCGACAATATCAGTGTCATGTCTTTTCTGGAGTATTTTATTTCAGTGAAAAGACCTGAACATTGGAGGAAAAGCTGTAAAATTGTGATAAGGGACATGTATCGGCTCTTGTGCTTATATATACATTTCATATTTGCATAATAAATGTTTTGTGATGTTAGTACACACCAGTTATATAGCGTGATGATGTACTGCTGTCTGACACAAAAGTGCTACTGGTTACTCTCATAACACTTCTTTCTGCATGGAGCATCTCCAAAAAAGATATGTCGATTAAACATGATAGATATGATCTCCCTTTTTTCATTTAGAAAGAGCAGCAGTTGAAGAATATCTTTATGGCGTATGTTTGACTAAAGATAGCTTATGGTCACATTAACATTTAGTGACATATAGAACATCTGAAAGCGCAGTTACTAGTCATACATGTAGAATCTATTGCTAAGTAAGAATATTACTGTGCTCACAATCCAATCGAGACTGACTTAACCATTGCTTAGCTATCTGATGAAACAGGTGTTACTATAGCTTTAATCTTCAATCAGCCACTCCATACATGTCTGTGAAATACATAGACCAGGAAACAAGCTCATGTAGAGGGCAGGAAGCAGGTGTCTCTTCCTGTATCTTCAGTTACTCTAATATTCTGTGATCTCTAACTTATGTGCATCTGGAACTCCTACATATTCTTTCCATTCTGCACATCCCGTTATGATACTATCAGTAATTACATATCAATATACACTTTATCCGCATGAGAAAAAATATAGAATGTGGCTTATGTTTCAGGGAATCTGTCTGAAACCCGCCTGGAAAAGCGCAACAAAACTGTAATAAAAAATAAACGTAATTCGGTTAAAAGTAGTCTATCCTCCCCTCACTAGTTAGGGTTTAAGTAAAAGAAAAGTGATATCTGAAAAATGATGACAAACCCGACACTGAACCTGCTTCAGAAAAAAAGATCACTGGCATTTTCCTAAAGTGACTATGCTTAGGATAACTTTTTAAAAAACCTGACCGGCACATCCAAACATAGACTCAGTGTGATATTTGCATGTTTCAGCGCTACAGTGTGCTGCCTTATTTACTTAACTATATACGAGTTGGCGACTCTAGGTTCAGCACCTGTTCACACTGTGTCTATGTTTGGATGTGACGGTCAGGTTTTTGAAATGTATTCTTTAGCCTTCTGATCGTGCACTCCGCCTTCTAGCCACAGGTGTTTTAATTACAGCAGGTCCAATACCCCTCCACAGAGAGAGAGAGAATTTTAGTCTAGGAAGAGGTTTCACATGTACCCATTCAGATGGAGACGTTTATTCTCAGCGAGGTAAGGCAAGCGTAGGACCTGGTATAAGAGAGATGCCGTAAAGGGGCTACCAGGTACACATAAAATTGGCCATTTTTATGCGCTAAACGCTCTCATTTTTCATATTTCTAGTGCAGCAATGCAGTTCAATTTTCGATTCATATTTGCATGTTTCAGCGCTACAGTGTGCTGCCTTATTTACTTAACTATGCTTAGGATAACCTCAGAGTGTGCGCCAGCGTCTTAAAGATGGCATGTGCTGCAGATCAGCAGCTCTCTGAATGTTGAGCTGTATATAATCCACTGATTGGCAGCTTTCTGTGTACACTGTGCACAAGCAGAAATCAGCCGGTCATTGGTGGGGAAGGGTCATACAGAGCTCATGAGTATGGAGGACTACATATCAGCAGGTTTACTAATTCTATAGTAATAATCTCCTGCTGATAAAACAGTGATTTCACTAAAACTGCAACAAGCTGCTGTAAGAAATCAGGATCCCTATCTCTACATTTTGCTGCTCTCAGATTAGGTAGTAAAAGCCTGCTGACAGATTCCCTTTAGGCTGCTAATACACCTTAGACAGCTGTTGGACCAACAGGCAACTCTGTCAACGCTCTTACACACATAAAAATTAATCTAGTCTAGCATTTATCTGTTTACAATAGAGGAGAGAGCTAATGCCAGAAAGCCACTGCCAAACAGCTCTGGCAGCAGCTTATCTTCTGCAGAATAATATGAAGTAAAGAGTAGGGCATATCAATTCAATTTGCTTAATCCTCACCTCCTCCAGCATCATCTGTGGTAAAATAGTTGGGAGGCCAATTCTTATGATTTTGAGCGCTTCAGGGAATTCAATGTGTATGAAGGCCTTAAAGGGAACCTGTCACCTGAAAAAACACTATTAACCTGTAGATATGGAGTTAAACTGCAGGTTAACAGCATTATTAACCTGCCCGACGCCTGCATGTAGCCAAATTCTGAGGGGGAAGTTAAAGGGGTTGTCCACTACTAGGACAACCCCTTCTTAAACTAAATGTTTGACCCCTATAAAATAACCAAACCTATACTCACCTCCCGTGCCGCCTCCGTTCCAGAGGTGTCGGCACTTACTCTCCCCGATGCTGTGATGCGGTGGAATGACAAGTGGTGCCCGGCGGCCAATCAGCGCTGGCGTCACTGTCGCCACCTCCTGTCGAAAAGAACATGAAGCAAATGTCAAAGATCAGTTGTAGCCTGGACATCTGCTTCATGTTCAGTTTGTCTGAATGCGGGGTCAATAACGAGGTGAGTATAGGTTTGTTTATTTTATCAGAGCCGAACATTTAGTTTAAATAGGGGTTGCCCTAGTAGTGGACAACCCCTTTAACTTTATTCTCCCCAGCAGTTTTCCCATTTCAGTTATGAAGGCGGCACCAGCGCGGGTTCATTCACCGCTCTATGTATACGGATGACAGCTGTAATCGTGCCCCTGGCCCTTACTGACACTGGCTCTGCATTGACACTGGCTGCCCGTCAGGGATGGTGGCACAGGTACAGCCGCCATTCTGTATACTTAGAGTGGTGACTGAACCCGTGGCGGCCCCACCTCCGTGACTCAAACTACGCCCCTAGCTTTGACTGACAGCCGTCCCAATGCAGCACCAGTGTCAGGGACGGTTACAGCTGCCGCTCTGTATACCTAGAGCAGTGACTAAACCTGCACCACCTACCGTGACATCTAAGAAGGGATTACACAATTGTCACCACGTTTCTTTTGTTAGCATGCCTAGAATAGGGGTCAAATTGGCTTATCCCTTTGGGCTAAAATGGGTGTATACAGTATTATTCTGTGCACTTGCACACTTGTAATTAAGGCAGGAATTGCTTCTATGCTGTTATTACTCTACAATAGACACGGTTGTCTAGGGCTGGATTTACCATGACGGAGCTATAGGAGCGCTAACTATGGTACATTGGTTAATTCACAGTTCTCGGATAGATGCCATCTTTCTGTGACTTTTACCCTATTACTGATGTTTTACCCCGACTCACATGACTTTTATTGTTTGCTGTTTCCTTAGCTATTTTCACTTTGCTAAGCCTTCATATCTCTTAGTGTTACTGGTATTTCCTAATCTTACCATCCCATATAACATATATTTTATTTGTATTACAGAACTCCAATAAAAATTTATTGATGTTAAAACACAACCTTTGACATGAATGCCGTACCGGAACCCGATGTCTATAAAGCAGCTGCTGGCTCAGACGGTCATACTCAATTTTTACCACCAATAGTAAATCTTGTAATGATTTTCATACAGGCAGATAAATGTTGTTATGTGGCAACATACGTATTAGTGTACACCCTGCATCAGATCTAATCAGCACATATCTAAGATTTATACATATAATGATCAGCTGTAACAGGGTAGGGGTAGCAGGCGTACAACAACTAGGATCCATCCAGCGTCGGACTGGTCTGCCGGGACATCGGATGATCCTCTATTAGGCCCTCGTGCCAGTTATAATAGGGGCTGGTAACCATGGTCGCATCAGAGGCTGTGCCTTTCAGCACGTGGCGCATACAGATAATGTAAAGATGGCCACTGGGAACGTCATTGCTATGCATCGTGCGCTTGTAAGAGGGTGGTGCTATTATGGACAATAAGGAACACTCTGTCACTTTAAGAGACTGCACCCCCTTGTCTGGTGTGATTTAATGGTCTGCTTCTCCCCTACATTAGACTGTGTGAATGAATTGGACTGTGCAGATGATGGGGGGGTGGGGGGGTCGAACCTGAACAGTGTGTGTGAGCTGAAGCTGCTGCAGAGAGAACTTTGTGCTGTTTTCTGCAAGAGAGGACCCACAGCCTGTAACGGAGTGAACTTGTGAAATTTGAAAGACTTTTCCGGGTGCAGCAAGAGTGGCTGTCCTGTGTGAGTTTGAGAAGCCACGAAGATACCGAGAAAGGGATTTACAGTTTCCAGGAGCACCTCCAGGACCCAGAAGCAAGGAGAAGACCGGGTTCCACGGAGCTGGCAGAAAGCCGTGCGCACCACCGTACTAGACTGTTGGGGCCCCCCGGACTGGATCTGAGTCCCCAACATCACCGTGAGTTTGTTCCTGTTTTGTGCACATGTCAGGACCTAGGGTAGGCTTCAATAGTGAGAACACGGCAGCCGTGAGGCCTGATTAGTAAAGGCCAGGGAAGTTATACGTAGAGTAGCATCATAATTTGTTTGTATTTACTTGTGTGAAGTATGTTGATTTTGTAACAGTTGGAGCACCGTTCTATTTTACGGACAAGCTAAAGAATATAACTCTTGTAAATTAAATTATGTTTTGCCATTGCATACCCCTGTTTGCATCTTCCTCATCCACTTCATTCCTTGCCTTCCAATAAATCTACCCTTTGTTGTTTGCACCTCATTTTGTGTACGGTAGTCTTCCTGTACCGTGGTGGTCCCCCGGCCATCGCTTCAAGTGGCGCTGTGAGCAGGGTACTGTCACCAAGATGGAGGCAGCAGACAGCAACGGCGGGAATGTTAACATTAATGGGGATGCTGTGGGCATTGGTGGAACCCCTGCAAGGACACTCCCTATGGGCACCATATTTAGTGTGCTCCCAAAGTTTAACGGCAAGAATATGCCACTGTCCGACTGGGTGTCCTGGCTGCAATGCACCCTGAAGATTTATAACATCAGCCCAGACCTTGAAGCGGACATTGCTTTAACTGCCCTAGAGGGAGAAGCCTGTAGAAACGTCTGCCTACAACAAGATCTTACCCGCAGTACCCTGAAGGAGCTAGTGAAGTTCCTGGAAGAGATCTACAGCGAGACTGCTAGCGCCACACACCTTTGCGCCAAATTTTTCTCTAGGCTGCAGCGGGAAGAAGAAGGAATTTCTCAGTATGCAACAGCACTGCAAGAAGTGTTAGCGGAGGTGCAGAGAAAGGAGGCGGATGGATTTGGAGGCATGGGCTCTAAAAACCGGATACTCTGGGAGCAATTCATTCTGGGACTGCACAGCACATCCTTGAGGCGAGCACTGTCAGAAAAGGTCCGGGCAGATCCGGCTCTTACGTTTTGTCAAATCCTGGCAGAAACGGTGGCCCGAAGTAAAGAAGAGAGCTAAGTGTCTGGGGTGATGCGTGTCCAGGGCGCCAATACCAGAGGGGACCCAAACTATCAGGCAGTGCTGGTCCAGGTGGTGCAAGACTTGCAGCGGTCCCTTGTCAATGTGCAAGAGAAGCTGACCCAGATGGAACGAAGAGTGGGGGAACTACAACAGTCTGACCCACTACTCATGCCACCATTCTTCGGCCCGACTGATAAGGGATCAGTGGGAGCAAGCCCTCTCCCATCAGGAATCGGAGGCATGAGGACAGGCTCGAGGTGCCCCCTGGCGAGGAGGAGGCATCCAATGCTGGGACTGTGGAGGACGGGGGCACCTTGCTAGAGACTGTCGGAAGTATACTCAAGGCCAGCGGAAGCCGCCGTTAAACTACCAACCCCCGCAGTAGTGCGGCACTCTGCGGGGAGGCGAGGAGAGAGGCCACTCCATATCATAACGAACACTTGATTGCTGGGTATCCCATCCTACGTGGTGAATTCGAGGGAGTTCTAGTGGATTGCCTGATAGATACCGGGTCACAAGTGACGACAATGCCAGAAACGTATTTCAAGCAGCATTTCCAGGCCCTGGCCAAGCCAGAAATAGACATTGATCCAGTTGTTTGCTGCCAACCAACAACTGATCCCGGTCACAGGGGTCGTGTGGATGAATATTCGAATCTGTGGGCAAGTAGTAGGGAGAAAGGGGATCCTGCTAGTCCCTGAGCCTGGGAATAATAATCTTTATATTTATATAGCGCTAACATATTCCACAGCGCTTTACAGTTTTGCACACATCATCATCACTGTCCCCGATGGGGCTCACAATCTAGAATCCCTATCAGTATGTCTTTGGAATGTGGGAGGAAACCGGAGTGCCCGGAGGAAACCCACGTAAACACGGAGAGAACATACAAACTCTTTGCAGATGTTGTCCTGGGTGGGATTAGAACCCAGGACTCCAGCGCTGCAAGGCTGTAGTGCTAACCACTGTGCCACCGTGCTGCCCAATGAATATCCTACGTGAACTTGATCAGATTATGTTTACCAAATGGAGACCTGGATATTGGAAGAAGGCTACTACAAACAAGCCTACTCAAGAAGCCCTTCAACGACTGATCCACGTCTATGGGACGCAGAAGAGTGTGCCATCCTATCAGACCGTAAGGGTCATCAGGGCTCCTGGTAAAGAACCTGTAGTTCTGCTTCCTGAGTGAGAAACTAGTATACCTTCCAGTGAGGACGCATCGCAACCTTGACAGGTTGGAAGTGATTGTTCAGCCTGTGGTAGGCGGAAGAGTGGACCAAGAAGTCATGATAGCTCGCACGACAGCTGTGGTCCAGCAAGGACATGTCCCCATAAGAGCTTTGAATGTGGGCCCCGGGGAGGTCACCTTGCCACTAGGGACAGATCTGGCCCTGTTGTACCTACATAAGGGTGAAGTGGTGAGTCAGAAAGAGATGCCTTTATCGCCGAAGGAAGGTGTGGGGTGGACCCTAGCAGTTGCTGCGGGGGCCGAAGAGATGGCATCCCCGGAGTGGAGTGGATGGGTCATCCTTCATCAAATGGAAGTGGATGTGAAGGCTCTGGGCCCTGAGCGTGTGCAAGCAATAGAAGCTATGCTGTGGGAAAATCAGGCTGCATTTGCCTGTCACACCAAGGATTTCGGCTGTACTGAAGCCATCACGCATGAGATACCGACCGGAGAAGCTCATCCAATTCGAGAACGATACAGGCCTATCCCGCCCAAGATGTATCAAGAGGTGAAAACATTACTCAGGCAGATGCTGGATTCAGGAGTGATGGAGAGTCATCAGAGCCCTTGGGCAGTCCCGTTCGTGCTGGTCAAGAAAAAGGATGGGACCATCCGGTTCTGTGTAGATTACAGGAAATTCAATGCCTGCACTGTTCGAGACTCGTATCCATTGCCCCGCATCGAGGAATCCTTGACAGCGTTGGGGAAAGCCAAGTACTTCTCCACCCTGGATCTAGCAAGTGGATACTGGCAAGTAGCAGTGGCAGAGAAAGACAAAGAAAAAACAGCCTTCATCCTCCCTATGGGGCTGTTCGAGTTTAACCGGATGCCCTTCGGGCTCTCCAATGCTCCAGGCACGTTTCAATGGCTGATGGAAAAGTGTTTGGGAGACTTAAATTTTGAGGCTACCCTGATCTATCTAGATGACATCATTGTGTTTTCGGCCTCATTCGAAGAACACCTTGTCCGGCTTGGATAGGTACTCTGAAGACCGCGGGCTCATAACCTGAAGGTGAAGCCAAAGAAGTGCCACTTTTCAAGAGAGAGATCGAGTACTTGGGCCACATAGTGTCACAAGATGGAGTTCTACCCTAACCAGAAAAAGTGGCTGCGATTCAGAAGTGGCCAGTCTCTCGAACAGTGAGAGAACTCCAGGCCTTTCTGGGGCTCGCCGGGCACTACCGCCGGTTTGTTAAAGACTTCACGAAGGTGTCGGGTCCTCTCAATGAGCTGCTGAAGGGGACCGCTGGAGTACCGAAGACCCAGTACATCCTTTGGGCCAGAGACAAGATGAGGCCTTCCAGGTTATAAAGAATGCCCTTAATTCAGCCCCGATTTTGGCCTATGCAGACTTCAATCAACCGTTCCTGTTGTACACAGATGGTAGCCTTCATGGACTCGGTGCAGTACTTTCTCAGTTACAGGATGGACATGGGAGAGTCATCGGGTATGCCAGCAGGTCCCTGCGAGACAGCGAAAGAAACCCTCACAATTACAGCTCCTTCCGGTTAGAGCTCCTGGCCCTGGTGTGGGCCATGACAGAGAAGTTTGCGGGCTTCCTGACAGGGACCAAGATTCAAGTTCGAACAGACAAGAATCCCCTGGCCCACCTTGAGAATGCTAAATTGGGGGCCTTAGAACAATGGTGGGTGGCTCGCCTAGCCAAGTTTGACTTTACAATCCGTTATTGCGCTGCTACCGAAAACGCAAATGCTGATGGGCTGTCAAGAGTGACTGTGGAGACTCCAATGGGGGATCTCGATGAGAAACTCGAAGAGGAGGAAATCCCAGACTTTTGTAAGTTTAAGCCCCCAGTGGTTGCGGCCCAGTCAAGAAGGGAGGCCTGTGCATTACCCCGGTCTCTGGGGAGAACCAATGAGGAATGGGGACATGTTCAGGATGAAGACGAAGAGCTGAGACAGATAAAATGGTGGGTAACTCAGAAGCGCAAGCCTGGCAAACAAGAAAGAGATGATCTGGACTCTGAAATGAAGAGTGTGTTACACCAGTGGGATAGACTGGAAGTGTGAGAGTCAGTGCTATATTGTAAGAGACAACAGCCAAAAGATATGGAGGTAAGGTGGCAGGTGGTCATCCCAGGAAGAATGGCTCAAGAAGTAGCTAAAGAAGCCCACAAATTTGGAGCTCACTTCGGGCCCACAAAGACCTACCAATGGTTACAGTGGTAAGTGTATTGCCCTCGGTTGGAGTCTGTGGTGGAAGAGGTTTGCCGGCAATGTTGAGTATGTGACCTCATTAAGAGTACCAAACAGAGGGCCCCCATCCAGACCATACAAACTAAGGAGCCGCTAGAAGTCTTGATGATCTACTATCTCCTCATGGGACACTCAGCCCAGGGGCTACAGTACTGTTTGGTGATGACCAATCATTTCTCTAAGTTTGCAGTAGTCACTCCGACTAGAGATCAGACTGCGGAATTGGCGGCACAAGCCATCTGTCTAGACTTCATCCAGGTGTATAGGTGCCCAAAGCACATCCACTCTGACCAAGGTGCATGTTTCCAAGGCAAGGTGATGGAAAAACTGTATCGTATGTATGGCATCAAGCGGTCCCGGACCACCCCTTACCATCCTCAGGGCAACGGAGCATGTGAACGCTTCAACCGAACCGAGTGCAGGGTATTGGACATAGGGACTTAGAATCGGGCCATATATAGGTGCCTAGGATGGGCGGGATACATAGAGGCCTAGGATGGAGGGTGTTGTGAATTCTGCTCTTGGGTTCCCTCCAGTGGTTGTAGGTGGGAATGCAGTTGTCTCTGAGTCACAGTCCTGGCCAGGTGTATCTGCTAATTGCTGTTCTGACTGGGATATTTAAGTGTGCAGGATTCATTAGCCTTGCCTGTTGTCAATGTTCCTTGTGAAGTGTTGAATCACTTTCTGGCTTCTCCTGCTGGCTGCCAAATTCAGCAAAGATAAGTGTTTTTTTTTTGTGTCTGTGGCACACTGCTGTGTGCTTGTTTTTGTTTGTATTCCTGCTCAGATTGTAGGATTCGCTGGAGTTGCAGATATACGCTACTACATCTTTAGTTAGATGTAGGAAGTTTTTGTATATTCTGCTGTGGATATTTTTGAAGGGTTTTAATACTGACCGCACAGAACTCTGTCCTATCCTGTCCTATTTAGCTAGAGTGGCCTCCTGTGCTAAATCCTGTTTTTCTGCCTGTGTATGTTTTTTCCTCTCCGACTCACCGCCAATATTTGTGGAGGGCTGTCTATCTTTTGGGGATCTGCTCTGAGGCAAGATAGTATTCCTATTTCCATCTTTAGGGGTATTTAGTCCTCCGGCTGTGACGAGGTGTCTAGGATTGTTAGGTACACTCCACGGCTACTTCTAGTTGCGGTGTTAAGTTTAGGATTGCGGTCAGTATAGTGACCACCTTCTCCAGTGAAAGTTCTCTTGCTGCTCCAAGGCCACCGGATCATAACAGGGGGGCATATATAGGGGCTCAGGATGCGGTTAATAGAGGCCCAGGATGGGGTGATACATAGGGGCCCAGGATGGGGCATACATAGGGGCAAAGGATTGAGGGATACATAGGGGCCCAGGATGGGGTGACACATAAGGGCCCCGGATGGGGGATATATAGGGGCCCAGGAATGGGTGATACATAGGGACCCAGGATGGAGGGGATACAAGAGGGCCCAGGATGAGGGATACATAGGGGCCCAGGATGAGGGGGATACAGAGGCCCAGGATAGGGGGGGATACATAAGGGCCCAGAATGGAGAGATACATAGGGGCCCAGAATGGGGGGATACATAGAAGCCCAGGACAGTGTGACATAAGGGCCCAAGATTGGCCCTTAGGGATCTAGGATGGAAGATATTATTAAATAAAGGGGCCAGGGATGGGGGATATTATAATTAAATAAAGGGTGCTAGGATGGGTGACAATTACTATAGGAGACCAGAATGAAGTACGTACATTATTAGTTTGTGGTGGCAAGTGGGGACATAATTACTGTAGGGGCCAATTCGGTGACATTACTGCTGCAATATAATTTACTTATGAGGATACTGTTTTCCATAGGGGAACGAAAGGGAGGTTCTGTTAGTGCTGGGGGCGACTCTATGCCACTTTTTTTCTTCATCAGAAATAGTGTAGAAATCAGGGAAAAAGTGGGGAATGTGCTGTAGAAGTGATCAGCTATAAGTACAGTCATACCTTGACTAAGAAGTGCATCTACTTACGAATTTTCCGAGATACGAGCAGTCGCTTGGTTGATTTGTTGCTTTATGATGTGAGCTCAGATCTGAGTTACTAGCGAGCGACCATGGGTCCTAAGAAAATGGGTTACTCTGTCAGTTTTTGGTCTTTTCTTGTGAATCACTTTCCTCTGGTGGCATTTGACATGGGGCTGTGCATGGGATAAGGGTTATTTTTTGGTTTATGCATCTGCTATTCTTTTTGTGGCAGTACGATACTCCACATGTGCAGCAAGCTACTGTATACTGCACTATTATGTGCACTCACTGACTCTTTGGAGTGATGGCCTTAGGGTTTAGTATTTGCTATATTTATATGTGGCCCTTTGCTTACTTGCTTTTGTTTATTTATAAGAACATTCTTTTCTGATTTATAGTGCTGACGCCATATGTAAATATCTTTGTACATATATAAAAGAGAGGAAAGTGTGGCGAAAAAAGCAAAAGTCAGTGAAGAAGATGATTAAGTGAAGTTACTATATTCGAAAAATATATACAAATAAAAAAAGAAAGAAAAAATGTTTTTAAATAAAAAAGTACAGTAGTATAGCTTACTACACGCTTAATAGTTGTTCAGTACATTACATTTTTTGTACATTACTGTATTTGTTAATAATAAAGTTCATTTTTCTTATTTAAAAACACTTGTTGTATTTGGTGGGCTGGAACGGATTAACCCCTTAGTGACCGAGCCAATTTTGACCTTAATGACCAAGCCAAATTAGAACTCTGGAACGCTTCAACGTATTCCACTGATTCTGAGATTGCTTTTTTCGTGACATATTGTACTTCATGATAGTGGTAAAATTTATTCTATATGATTTGCATTTATTTGTGAAAAAAAACCCTGAAATTTGGAGGAAAGTTTGAAATTTTTGCAATTTCCAAACTTGTCATTCTTATGCCCTTAAATCAGAGAGATACAGCACAGACCACAAATTTCTCATGTAAAGATTTTTCTGTATTTTCATGACTATGAAAATTGTACATTCACACTGAAGGCATCAAAACTATGAATTAACACATGTGGAATTATATACGGTACTTAACAAAAAAGTGTGAAACAACTGAAAATATGTCTTATGTTCTAGGTTCTTCAAAGTAGCCACCTTTTGCTTTGATGACTGCTTTGCACACTCTTGATACAGGAAAGATAAATATCTTGGTACCGTGTTAGCCAGTAGATAGAAAAATATTTAGAACTAGATGGTGGCCCGATTCTATTGCATCGGGTATTCTAGAATATGTATGTACAGTAGTTTATTTATGAAGTTTTCCGAATTATGCAATTTATACACAGGATTCGGCTGGCCGGCCGCAACCAATTAGCGAAGCGTGGTTCAAATTCCATGCCAATTCGCGGGCGGACTGCGCCTGTAGTAAATAGCACAGACAGGTAGTATATTGCCCAGCCACATAGTATATTGCCCATCCAGGTAGTATATTGCTTATACAGGTAGAATATAGCACAGACACGTAGTATATAGCACAGACACATAGTATATTGCCCAGCCACATGGATTATTGCCCAGTCAGGTAGTATATAGCACAGCCACGTAGTATATAGCACAGCCCACGTAGTATATAGCACAGCCACGTAGTATATAGCACAGCCCACGTAGTATATTGCACAGACACGTAGTATATAGCAGACACGTAGTATATAGCACAGACACGTAATATATTGCCCAGCCACGTAATATATTGCACAGCCACGTAGTATATTGCACAGCCACGTAGTATATAGCACAGCCCACATAGTATATAGCACAGAGATGTAGTATATTGCACAGCCACGTAGTATATAGCACAGCCCACGTAGTATATTGCCCAGCCACGTAGTATATAGCACAGTCACATAGTATATAGCACAGACACGTAGTATATTGAAAAGCCACGTAACATATTGCACAGCCACGTAGCATATTGCACAGCCACGCAGTATATAGCACAGCCACGTAGTATATAGCAGAGACTTAGTATATAGCACAGAGATGTATTATATAACACTGGCCATGCACTATATAACACAGGCCACGTAGTATAGAGCACAACAATGTAGTATATTGCTGAGCCACGTAGTATATAGCACAGCCCACATAGTATACAGCACAGAGATGTAGTATATAACACAGCCCATGCACTATCTAACAGCCCACGTAGTACATAGCAATGTGGGCACCATATCCCTGTTAAAAAAAAAATAAAATAAAAATTAGTTATATACTCACCCTCCGTCGGCCCACCGGATCCAGCCCAAACGTTTACCGATGCTCCTCGCGACGCTCCTGTCCCAAGAGTGCATTGCGGTCTCACGAAATGATGACGTAGCGGTCTTGTGAGACCGCTACGTCATCTTCTCGCGAGACCGCAATGCATGGACCGGTCACCGGAGCGTCGCGAGGAGCGGGAAAGGCGCCGGAAGGTGAGTATATCATGGTTTTTTATTTTTTTTATTATTTTTAACATTAGATCTTTTTACTATTGATGCTGCATAGGCAGCATCAATAGTAAAAGTTGGTCACACAGGGTTAATAGCAGCGTTAACAGATTGCGTTACACCGCGGCATAACGCGATCCGTTAACGCTGCCATTAACCCTGTGTGGCCGCTGACTGGAGGGGAGTATGGACTGCAGGCACTGACTGCGAGGAGTAAAGAGTGGCCATTTTGCCGCCGGACTGTGCCCGTTGCTGATTGGTCGTGGCTGTTTTGCCGCGACCAATCAGCGTCTTGGGATTTCCGCGACAGAAAGGAAGAAAGAAAGACAGACAGAAAGACGGAAGTGACCCTTAGACAATTACAGTTAGGGCCAGAAATATTTGGACAGTGACACAAGTTTGTTATTTTAGGTGTTTACAAAAACATGTTCAGAAATACAATTATATATATAATATGGGCTGAAAGTGCACACTCCCAGCTGCAATATGATAGTTTCCACATCCAAATCGGAGAAAGGGTTTAGGAATCATAGCTCTGTAATGCATAGCATCCTCTTTTTCAAGGGATCAAAAGTAATTGGACAATGGACTCTAAGGGCTGCAATTAACTCTGAAGGCGTCTCCCTCGTTAACCTGTAATCAATGAAGTAGTTAAAAGGTCAGGGGTGGATTCCAGGTGTGTGGTTTTGCATTTGGAAGCTGTTGCTGTGAGCAGACAACATGCGGTCAAAGGAACTCTCAATTGAGGTGAAGCAGAACATCCTGAGGCTGAAAAAAAAGAAAAAATCCATCAGAGAGATAGCAGACATGCTTGGAGTAGCAAAATCAACAGTTGGGTACATTCTGAGAAAAAAGGAATTGACTGGTGAGCTTGGGAACTCAAAAAGGCCTGGGCGTCCACGGATGACAACAGTGGTGGATGATCGCCGCATACTTAATTTGGTGAAGAAGAACCCGTTCACAACATCAACTGAAGTCCAGAACACTCTCAGTGAAGTAGGTGTATCTGTCTCTAAGTCAACAGTAAAGAGAAGACTCCATGACAGTAAATACAAAGGGTTCACATCTAGATGCAAACCATTCATCAATACCAAAAATAGACAGGCCAGAGTTAAATTTGCAGAAAAACACCTCAAGAAGCCAGCTCAGTTCTGGAAAAGTATTCTATGGACAGATGAGACAAAGATCAACCTGTACCAGAATGATGGGAAGAAAAAAGTTTGGAGAAGAAAGGGAACGGCACATGATCCAAGGCACACCACATCCTCTGTAAAACATGGTGGAGGCAACGTGATGGCATGGGCATGCATGGCTTTCAATGGCACTGGGTCACTTGTGTTTATTGATGACATAAGAGCAGACAAGAGTAGCCGGATGAATTCTGAAGTGTACCGGGATATACTTTCAGCCCAGATTCAGCCAAATGCTGCAAAGTTGATTGGACGGCGCTTCATAGTACAGATGGACAATGACCCCAAGCATACATCCAAAGCTACCCAGGAGTTCATGAGTGCCAAAAAGTGGAACATTCTGCAATGGCCAAGTCAATCTCCAGATCTAAACCCAATTGAGCATGCATTTCACTTGCTCAAATCCAGACTTAAGACGGAAAGACCCACAAACAAGCAAGACCTGAAGGCTGCGGCTGTAAAGGCCTGGCAAAGCATTAAGAAGGAGGAAACCCAGCGTTTGGTGATGTCCATGGGTTCCAGACTTAAGGCAGTGATTGCCTCCAAAGGATTTGCAACAAAATATTGAAAATAAAAATATTTTGTTTGGGTTATGTTTATTTGTCCAATTACTTTTGACCTCCTAAAATGTGGAGTGTTTGTAAAGAAATGTGTACAATTCCTACATTTTCTATCAGATATTTTTGTTCAACCCTTCAAATTAAACGTTACAATCTGCACTTGAATTCTGTTGTAGAGGTTTAATTTCAAATCCAATGTGGTGGCATGCAGAGCCCAACTCGCGAAAATTGTGTCACTGTCCAAATATTTCTGGCCCTAACTGTATATAGTAGATTGAGAGTCCTCAGTGGTTGATGCCTTTTAATGGCTAACTGAAAAGATGGTAACAAATTGCAAGCTTTCGAGACTACACAGGTCTCTTCATCAGGCATAGACTAAAACAAATTCTGAAGAATCACATATTTATACACAACACAGCACAGAACTGTCTTTATGGGAGAGAGTGATAAGTGATAAACAGTTGTGTCCATAAATATTGGAAAGTTCCTAGATTAGGAGTGAATGTTTTGTGGTCCTCTGATTGGGGTCTGGTTCTGTTATGATTTGACGTAAACGTAGGCACAACTGAAAGGGGTGGTGCTCAAGTAGGGGCCCAAGCCATCATGAATGTAGCGATAAACTTAGCACACACCAATATGTAGATGCAGTGAAAAGGGGGTTTATTAATGAGGTAGAGTACATACAGTGGTAGACATTTCGGTCTAATCAATAGACCTTCATCAATGTACTGCAACAACACAAAGGCCTTGTATCCTCTGCTATTGTGTTGCTGTAATAGTTTGATGTTTCCTAAATTTGCCTATGTGTTATAGTAAGAGAAATATTATTCTATACAAACGATTATGTAGAGACCCACTATTTTGTATATACCTTAGTTCTTATATTATATTTTGTTGTATTTTGTTGCAGTACATTGATGAAGGTCTATTGATTAGACCGAAACGTCTACCACTGTATGTACTCTACCTCATTAATAAACCCCCTTTTCACTGCATCTACGTATTGGTGTGTGCCAAGTTTATCGCTATGGTTCTGTTATGATGACCCCACATGGTCCGAAGTGCAAATTCCTTAATTGATGTAAAAAGACATAAATCCATTTCACAACGTAGAGTTGTGAAAATACAAAATCACATTTTACACACAAAAATGTATTTTAGCCCCAATTATTTTATTTTCACAAGGGTAACAGGAGAAAATGGACCCCAAATTTGTTGCGCAATCGTATCTGAGTACGCCGATACCCCACATGTGGAGGAAAACCACTGTTTGAGCGCACGGCTGGGCTTGGAAAGGAAGGATTGACGCTTTGGAATGGAGACTTTGATGCAATGATCTACGGGCGTCATGTCGCATTTGAAGAGCCCCTGATGTGCCTAAACAGTGAAAACCTTCACAAGTGACCCCATTTTGGAAACTACACACCTCAAGGATTTTATCCAGGAGTACAGTGAGCATTTTGAACCCACAGGTACTACACAGAATTTGATAACATTCGGTCATCATGTTGAAAATTTTTATTTTTTTCACGAAAATGTTGTTTTAACCCCAAACTTGTAATTTTCACAATGGATAATAGGAGAAAACAGACTCCATAATTTGTTTTGCAATTTGTCCCGAATGCAACTATACCCCATTTGTAGGTCGAAAACTTTTGCTTGGGCACATGGCAGAGCTAGGAAGAGAGGGCTATTTGCCTGGGATAGATTGAGGATGCCGTGTCGCATTTGGAGAGCCCTGACATGTGAAAACAGCAGAAACCCCCCCTCTCCCACAAGTGACCCTATTTTGGAAACTAGGCCCCCCCAAGGATTTCATCTAGGGTTATAGTGAGTATTTTGAACTCACAGGTGCCTCACAGAATTTTATAACATTGAGATGTGGAAATATGACATTTTAGTGGCAAAACTGTAATTTTTCCATTTGCTGCAAATTTGTCAGGTACAAGGGTAATAGGTAAAACTAGATCCGACAATTTCTTGCACAATTTCTCCCAAATGCGGTGCTGCCCCATATGTTGCAAGAAATTACCGTTTGGCCACACATCAGGGCTGAGAAGGAAGGAGCGCTATTTGGATTTGGGAGCACAGATTTTGCTAGAATAGTTTATGGACCACATTTACGGAGCTCCGAAGGTGCCAGAATAGCAGAAAACCCTCAAAGTGACTCCATAGTAGAAACTGCACCTCTCAATGAATTCATCTACGGCTGCAGAGACTATTTTGTAACATCCACGCCAGGCTTTTTTTTCTGAAGAATTGCAAATCTACCAGTCTAGCACCCATATATTGTGCCCCCATACAGTGAAGAGCCCCCACATATTGTAGTACCCATATACATTGTGCCCAGCTTGTGCTTCTGGTGATAAACACCTGTAAATTAAGTACCTTTTGGCCATGTTCACACAGTGCGTTTTTTACTGCGGAACCGCAGCGGTTTTGCCGCTGCGGTTCCGCAGCTGTTTTCCATGCAGGGTACATAACAATGTAACCCTATGGAAAACAGTCACTGCTGTGCACATGATCCGGAATTTCGTTTAAAAAGCCGCGCAGAATAGCTGCGGCAAAAAAGAAGGAGCATGTCACTTCTTTTTCCTGAACCGCAGCGGTTCTGCACCCATAGACCTCCATTGTGAGGTCAAAACTGCAGTAAAACCCGCAGATCAAAAATATATCTGCGGGTTTTACTGCGATTTGATGTGCAGAACCGCTGCAGCAGGAAGTGTGGGGGAGCGGGCGGAAGTGCGTGGGCGGAGTGTGGCTGCCCCCCCGTGCTCCGATCCCGCCCCCCGTGCTCCGATGCCCCCCCCCCCGTGCTCCGATGCCCACCCCCAGTGCTCTGATGCCCCCCCCGTGCCCTAATCTCCCCCCCTTATACTTACCCGGCTGTTATGTTTGCTAATGACAGGTGTTATGAAGGCAATCCAGAAACACAGTGTGCTTAGCGATCAGAGCGCACACAGTGATCTGACAAATACCCAAAAATACAAGAACGAGCTCTGAGACGTGGAAACTCTGTAGACTGCACACCTGATCCTATCCTAAACACAACTAAAAGCGGCTGTGGATTGCGCCTAACAACTACCTAGGCAACTCGGCACAGCCTAAGAAACTAGCTAGCCTGAAGATAGAAAAATAGGCCTGACTTGCCCCAGAGAAATTCCCCAAAGGAAAAGGCAGCCCCCCACATATAATGACTGTGAGTAAGATGAAAAGACAAAACGTAGGGATGAAATAGATTCAGCAAAGTGGGGCCCGATATTCTAGGACAGAGCGAGGACAGTAAAGCGAACTTTGCAGTCTACAAAAAACCCTAAAGCAAAACCACGCAAAGGGGGCAAAAAAAACCCACCGTGCCGAACTAACGGCACGGCGGTACACCCTTTGCGTCTCAGAGCTTCCAGCAAAACAAAAGACAAGCTGGACAGAAAAAAAGCAACAAAAAAGCAAAAAGCACTTAGCTATACAGAGCAGCAGGTCACAGGAACAATCAGGAGAAGCTCAGATCCAACACTGAAACATTGACAAGGAGCAAGGATAGCAGCATCAGGCGGAGTTAAGTAATGAAGCAGTTAACGAGCTCACCAGAACACCTGAGGGAGGAAGCTCAGAAGCTGCAGTACCACTTGTGACCACAGGAGTGAATTCAGCCACAGAATTCACAACAGTACCCCCCCCTTGAGGAGGGGTCACCGAACCCTCACCAGAGCCCCCAGGCCGACCAGGATGAGCCGCATGAAAGGCACGAACAAGATCGGAAGCATGAACATCAGAGGCAAAAACCCAGGAATTATCTTCCTGAGCATAACCCTTCCATTTAACCAGATACTGGAGTTTCCGTCTAGAAACACGAGAATCCAAAATCTTCTCCACAATATACTCCAATTCCCCCTCCACCAAAACCGGGGCAGGAGGCTCAACAGATGGAACCATAGGTGCCACGTATCTCCGCAACAACGACCTATGGAATACATTATGTATGGAAAAGGAGTCTGGGAGGGTCAAACGAAAAGACACAGGATTGAGAACCTCAGAAATCCTATACGGACCAATAAAACGAGGTTTAAATTTAGGAGAGGAAACCTTCATAGGAATATGACGAGAAGATAACCAAACCAGATCCCCAACACGAAGTCGGGGACCCACACGGCGTCTGCGATTAGCGAAAAGTTGAGCTTTCTCCTGGGACAAGATCAAATTGTCCACTACCTGAGTCCAGATCTGCTGCAACCTATCCACCACAGAATCCACACCAGGACAGTCCGAAGACTCAACCTGTCCTGAAGAGAAACGAGGATGGAACCCAGAATTGCAAAAAAATGGAGAAACCAAGGTAGCCGAGCTGGCCCGATTATTAAGGGCGAACTCAGCCAACGGCAAAAAGGACACCCAATCATCCTGGTCTGCAGAAACAAAACATCTCAGATATGTTTCCAAGGTCTGATTGGTTCGTTCGGTCTGGCCATTAGTCTGAGGATGGAAAGCCGAGGAAAAGGATAGGTCAATGCCCATCCTACCACAAAAGGCTCGCCAAAACCTTGAAACAAACTGGGAACCTCTGTCAGAAACAATATTCTCAGGAATGCCATGCAACCGAACCACATGCTGAAAGAACAAAGGTACCAAATCAGAGGAGGAAGGCAATTTAGCCAAGGGCACCAGATGGACCATTTTAGAAAAGCGATCACAGACCACCCAAATGACTGACATCTTTTGAGAAACGGGAAGGTCAGAAATGAAATCCATCGAAATATGTGTCCAAGGCCTCTTTGGGACCGGCAAGGGCAAAAGCAACCCACTGGCACGAGAACAGCAGGGCTTAGCCCTAGCACAAATCCCACAGGACTGCACAAAAGTACATACATCCCGTGACAGAGATGGCCACCAGAAGGATCTAGCCACTAACTCTCTGGTACCAAAGATTCCAGGATGACCAGCCAACACCGAACAATGAAGTTCAGAGATAAGTTTATTAGTCCACCTATCAGGGACGAACAGTTTCTCTGCTGGACAACGATCAGGTTTATTCGCCTGAAATTTTTGCAGCACCCGCCGCAAATCAGGGGAGATGGCAGACACAATGACTCCTTCCTTGAGGATACCCGCTGGCTCAGATAAACCCGGAGAGTCGGGCACAAAACTCCTAGACAGAGCATCCGCCTTCACATTTTTAGAGCCCGGAAGGTACGAAATCACAAAGTCGAAGCGGGCAAAAAATAACGACCAACGGGCCTGTCTAGGATTCAAGCACTTGGCAGACTCGAGATAAGTCAAGTTCTTATGATCAGTCAATACCACCACGCGATGCTTAGCTCCTTCAAGCCAATGACGCCACTCCTCGAATGCCCACTTCATGGCCAGCAACTCTCGATTGCCCACATCATAATTACGCTCAGCGGGCGAAAACTTCCTGGAAAAGAAAGCACATGGTTTCATCACTGAGCAATCAGAACCTCTCTGTGACAAAACCGCCCCTGCTCCAATCTCAGAAGCATCAACCTCGACCTGGAACGGAAGAGAAACATCTGGCTGACACAACACAGGGGCAGAACAAAAACGACGCTTCAACTCCTGAAAAGCTTCCACAGCAGCAGAAGACCAATTAACCAAATCAGCACCCTTCTTGGTCAAATCGGTCAATGGTTTGGCAATGCTAGAAAAATTACAGATGAAGCGACGATAAAAATTAGCAAAGCCCAGGAACTTTTGCAGACTTTTCAGAGATGTCGGCTGAATCCAATCCTGGATGGCTTGGACCTTAACTGGATCCATCTCGATAGTAGAAGGGGTAAAGATGAACCCCAAAAATGAAACTTTCTGCACACCGAAGAGACACTTTGATCCCTTCACAAACAAAGAGTTAGCACGCAGGACCTGAAAAACCATTCTGACCTGCTTCACATGAGACTCCCAATCATCTGAGAAGATCAAAATGTCATCCAAGTAAACAATCAGGAATTTATCCAGATACTCACGGAAGATGTCATGCATAAAAGACTGAAACACAGATGGAGCATTGGCAAGTCCGAACGGCATCACTAGATACTCAAAATGACCCTCGGGCGTATTGAATGCAGTTTTCCATTCATCTCCTTGCCTGATTCTCACCAGATTATACGCACCACGAAGATCTATCTTAGTGAACCAACTAGCCCCCTTAATCCGAGCAAACAAGTCAGATAACAATGGCAAGGGATACTGAAATTTAACAGTGATCTTATTAAGAAGGCGGTAATCAATACACGGTCTCAGCGAACCATCCTTCTTGGCTACAAAGAAGAACCCTGCTCCCAGTGGTGATGACGATGGGCGAATATGTCCCTTCTCCAGGGATTCCTTCACATAACTGCGCATAGCGGCGTGTTCGGGCACGGATAAATTAAATAATCGACCTTTAGGGAATTTACTACCAGGAATCAAATTGATAGCACAATCACAATCCCTATGCGGAGGTAGAGCATCGGACTTGGGCTCTTCAAATACATCCTGATAATCAGACAAGAACTCTGGGACCTCAGAAGGGGTGGATGACGAAATCGACAAAAATGGAACATCACCATGTACCCCCTGACAACCCCAGCTGGATACCGACATGGAATTCCAATCCAATACTGGATTATGGGTTTGTAGCCATGGCAACCCCAACACGACCACATCATGCAGATTATGCAACACCAGAAAGCGAATAACTTCCTGATGTGCAGGAGCCATGCACATGGTCAGCTGGGCCCAGTATTGAGGTTTATTCTTGGCCAAAGGTGTAGCATCAATTCCTCTCAATGGAATAGGACACCGCAAAGGCTCCAAGAAAAACCCACAACGTTTAGCATAATCCAAATCCATCAGATTCAGGGCAGCGCCCGAATCCACAAACGCCATGACAGAAAACGACGACAAAGAGCATATCAAGGTAATGGACAGAAGGAATTTGGACTGTACAGTACCAATGACGGCAGACCTAGCGGACCGCTTAGTGCGCTTAGGACAATCAGAAATAGCATGAGTGGAATCACCACAGTAGAAACACAGACCATTCAGACGTCTGTATTCCTGCCGTTCAACTCTAGTCATAGTCCTATCGCACTGCATAGGCTCAGGTTTAACCTCAGGCAGTACCGCCAAATGGTGCACAGATTTACGCTCGCGCAAGCGTCGACCGATCTGAATGGCCAAAGACAAAGACTCATTCAAACCAGCAGGCATAGGAAATCCCACCATGACATCCTTAAGAGCCTCAGAGAGACCCTTTCTGAACAAAGCTGCCAGCGCAGATTCATTCCACTGAGTGAGTACTGACCATTTCCTAAATTTCTGACAATATACTTCTATATCATCCTGACCCTGGCACAAAGCCAGCAAATTTTTCTCAGCCTGATCCACTGAATTAGGCTCATCGTACAGCAATCCGAGCGCCAGGAAAAACGCATCGACACTACTCAATGCAGGGTCTCCCGGCGCAAGAGAAAATGCCCAGTCTTGAGGGTCGCCGCGCAAAAAAGAAATAATAATCAAAACCTGTTGAATAGGATTACCAGAAGAATGAGGTTTCAAGGCCAGAAATAGCTTACAATTATTTTTGAAACTTAGAAACTTAGTTCTATCTCCAAAAAACAAATCAGGAATAGGAATTCTTGGTTCTAACATAGATTTCTGATCAATAGTATCTTGAATTTTTTGTACATTTATAACGAGATTATCCATTGAAGAGCACAGACCCTGAATATCCATGTCCACACCTGTGTCCAGAATCACCCAAATGTCTAGGGGAAAAAAAAAAAAAGTGAACACAGAGCAGAAAAAAAAAAAAAAATGATGTCAGAACTTTTTCTTTCCCTCTATTGAGAATCATTAGTTTGGCTCCTTGTACTGTTATGTTTGCTAATGACAGGTGTTATGAAGGCAATCCAGAAACACAGTGTGCTTAGCGATCAGAGCGCACACAGTGATCTGACAAATACCCAAAAATACAAGAACGAGCTCTGAGACGTGGAAACTCTGTAGACTGCACACCTGATCCTATCCTAAACACAACTAAAAGCGGCTGTGGATTGCGCCTAACAACTACCTAGGCAACTCGGCACAGCCTAAGAAACTAGCTAGCCTGAAGATAGAAAAATAGGCCTGACTTGCCCCAGAGAAATTCCCCAAAGGAAAAGGCAGCCCCCCACATATAATGACTGTGAGTAAGATGAAAAGACAAAACGTAGGGATGAAATAGATTCAGCAAAGTGGGGCCCGATATTCTAGGACAGAGCGAGGACAGTAAAGCGAACTTTGCAGTCTACAAAAAACCCTAAAGCAAAACCACGCAAAGGGGGCAAAAAAAACCCACCGTGCCGAACTAACGGCACGGCGGTACACCCTTTGCGTCTCAGAGCTTCCAGCAAAACAAAAGACAAGCTGGACAGAAAAAAAGCAACAAAAAAGCAAAAAGCACTTAGCTATACAGAGCAGCAGGTCACAGGAACAATCAGGAGAAGCTCAGATCCAACACTGAAACATTGACAAGGAGCAAGGATAGCAGCATCAGGCGGAGTTAAGTAATGAAGCAGTTAACGAGCTCACCAGAACACCTGAGGGAGGAAGCTCAGAAGCTGCAGTACCACTTGTGACCACAGGAGTGAATTCAGCCACAGAATTCACAACACCCGGCGTCCCGGTGTCCGTCCGGCCGTCTTCTCCCTGGGCGCCGCCATCTTGCAAAATGGCGGGCGCATGCGCAGTGCGCCCGCCGAATCTGCCGGCCGGCAGATTCGCTCCAAAGTGCATTTTGATCACTGAGATATAACCTATCTCAGTGATCAAAATAAAAAAATAGTAAATGACACCTCCCCCACTTTGTCACCCCCATTGGTAGGGACAATAAAAAAATTAAGAATTTTTTTTTTTTTTTCACTAAGGTTAGAATAGGGGTAGGGGTAGGGTTAGGGTTAGGGGTAGGGTTAGGGGTAGGGTTAGGGTTAGGGTTAAGGGTAGGGTTAGGGTTAGGGTTAGGGTTAGAAAACTGCATAAAAAAAAAGGATCAAAAAACGCATCAAAAAACGCATCAAAAAAGGACAAAAAAGGACCAAAAAAAGGACCTGCGTTTTCTGCCAAAAGCTGCAGTTTTTTAAAAAAACAGTCCTGAAAAAAAAAGGATGGAAATCCTGAACGTGTGAACATACCCTTTCTCCATTACACTAATGCTAAACATGTGGCCGCTTACTGTGGTTTAGGCACAGTGGGGCTCAGAATGTGGGGGACATTTGGGAGAGAAGAATTCATGGGACTTTATTTGAGGGGGCTGGAGCCATGTCACCTTTACAGAGTCTTTGTTCTAGCAGTAACATGGGAACCCCCAACAGTTCCACTGACAAATAACGGAACCCAGTAGGGGCTGGTTTTTGACTCGGATAAATTGGGGTTTTCATCTGTGACATTTTAGGGTGCATAATATTTTTCTATCGCTTCCAGAATAAGGCTGGATCACTCTCTTATTTTCTACACCTTTTATGTGATATTATTGGTTTTGGTATACAGGATGATGTTCTGTATGGATGTTACTTGTTCTCATCGATACCAATAAGGGAAAGATTCTTTATTTCCAATAGAGATTAATTACTTGGACGTTTAACCCCTCCCTGTCCTGTGACTATTACACAGTAGCAAATATGCACTTACAGGTGTTCTATGATGAAAACAAGTAATCACCTATCCTAAGGCCACGTTCACATGTTCAGTATTTGGTCAGTATTTTACATCTATTTGTAAGCTAAAACCAGGAGTGGGTGATAAATGCAGAAATGGTGTAGCGTTTCTATTATACTTTTAATCTGATTTTTCTGCTCATGATTTTGACTTACAAATGATGAAAAATACTGAACATGCAAACGTGACCTAAGGATAAGTGATAAGTTATTGATTGGTGAAGGCCCGACAGCAGGCTCCCGTCCGATCTACAGAATGTGCAACTTGAATCCTCATTAGCTCATTAGAATGGGCCTTATGTTCTACTTGACCACTGATCCATCCATTGCCTAAGTGGCTGCGCTTGGCTTCAAACATCTGACCTATCGCTGGTTTTTTCAAATGGGGATAAAAGTGCCCTGTCAGTGCCCTCGTTCTTTTGATCGGTGAAGTTTCCAATGGTCTGATTCCACAGATCAATAAATTATCACCTACCTAACCTGTGAATCAGTGATAACTTGTTTTCACCAAAGTACCCTTTAATGCAAACTTCTGTAATCGTACGTCTCAGTTATGGTGGCGCACAGTAGATGTGCATGAGCCGCCTGTGTTTTACAGTCGATGCTCCACTAAAACAGGGATAATGGTTCAGACCAGCGCATTATACGGACATGTGCTGCCCATGTTAAAATCAGACCACTAGGGCTGTCCAGATGAGAGTTTTGCCACTCGGACCAGGTGCAGCATGCAATATTCTCCTCCATATTTTGGATGAGACTTGAATAATCAAATCTAAGGAGTCACAAAGAAAAAAATTGTTTTCCATACGGATCATCCATTTTGCATCCGATTTTTACTGGTATATTGCAATTATTAACATACAAAACTGTTTCATATTGAACATTTTAAAATCTTGATGCATAAATTCGGATATCACAAGGATGCCGTACGAATGTAATGCGGATAACGATGCGGATGACAATCTTCCAAGTTTTCTAGATGAAAATGGGATGATTTTTCATACACTTGTTTGAGGCCGGCCTGATGTGCAGCGCCATTGTAGTGCTAATGAGCTCTGTATCCAAATCTAATATTAGAATTAATTAACAGGTAAGCCATACCTGGTAACTCTATCCTATCAAAATGGTTTATTTCCAAATCTACCAATGACTTTATAGCTGCTAGAGTTTACACTCTCCACACAAGTATTGTACTAGAAACTTGGCACCACTTGCAGTTAACATGCCTAGAATCGAATCACTGTGTCAATATCATATAAAAAGCAGCATTAATACTCTTTCCTTTGACAAGTAGAATATTACTGCTACTTCAGATGGTTGTACCACGCAGTCGCTTGGTTTATTTTTAACATTTATTTGATTTTTGCCTTGTAACTATATATAACATTCTTGTCACTGTGTCAAATATGGCTCTACATAACCTATTATGTTTGAAAGCAATTTGTGAGCTAAATAAAGTTCAGAGCTCTTTGTTCTAGAAAGCCCAAACTATTGAATCCCAATTATCAGCTTCTATAGCCATTAGTCACATGGGCAACTTCACAAATCATAAGTCACAAAAAAGTGCAAAGTGTAGGAAATCTGCTTCAAACTTCCTTCATTTTAAATTCAATAAGCCAGTACAAGTGTCAGAAAACCTGACATTATCTCTTCATTTTCATTATACGTGTCATAAAAATATATGAAAAAGGGAACATAAAATAATTTTTGACTATATTAGGAACTTGGGTAGGAATTCATCAAGCACTTTATAAAAGTTGCAAAAGTCATGCACATGTGGGCAAAAATGTAGTGACTTTTGCCATTTTATATTCCTCTTCTTAAAGGGAATCTGTCAGCAAGTCGTTGCTTCCTTATCTGAGAGCAGCGTAATGTAGTCAAAGAGAAGCTGAATCCAATGATGTATGACTTAGATTACTGGGTGCAGCTGTTCTCATACAATCAGAGCTTTTTGATTTAGAATGAAGCAGAGCTGAGGAAGTTAACCCCGCCCACACCACAGCTAACCCCGCCCACACCAGGCTCTCCATGCACAAAGTCCATACACAGTGAGCTGCTTAGTTGCCAAACTAGTCCGGCAACGTTAACCTCAGAGTTAGTAAATAGCAGCAGGCACTTTGACAAGTGACACATCCCTGAATTCTGTGTTTCAGCCTCTATCTCCTTCTGTCTTCAGATTACATAGCAAATACCTGCTGACAGATTCCCTTTAAAAAGTATGTGGGTCTTGACTCCAATGTTAAAAAAATATACAGCACAGATCAGTAAGGGAATAATGGACTAAAAAGTTGTGTTAGCACAATTTTTTTCCTAACAGATTTCTGCTGGATCTGTTCTAACAGATCATTACTGGACATGTGAACACATAAGAGTCGTCAGACAGAGACATTAGTTGGGTAAAGTGCTGGGTGCTACATTTAAATATACCCTTGTGCACATTTATTTGAGCACCTTATGTAAGTCATCCAATATCAATGCCTGGACAACCCCTTTAACGCACTTTGCATGGACCCTAATTACAGTTTTGAGGACTTTCTAGTCGGGTTGCCTTTTGTGAAATCTCTGTGCCAATCTGAACACGTTCTTGTTTTCACTACATTCTCGGCCAGATAACTGTTTGGTGCCTAAAGAAGTTGTTTTAGTTTTTTGTCTAATGACTTTATTGCACTTTCTGCTCTAAACATAACATGATTTACTTTTTCAATTCAGTTGTTACACAGTTGTTAGATATTTTAAAACATCAAATATAAATAGTAAAGTAGGTCTCGCAAGTGGAGCGCCCTGCCAGGGCCATGCGGTACTCGGTACCGGGTCTGGTCTTAAAGGGGATGTCACCGTGGCTGCGACCCGGTTCGTGGCCTTGGGCTTCCAATTAAAGGGGAAAGGTATTTTAAGGGGAATTGTGGTAAAGTCTGTCGTGATGCCACCTGTGGTTTTTGGTCAATAGTGGGACCGACGCTGCATTAAAGGGGTCCTCTGGGGGATGTTATCGCAGCAATGATGGTAACGCGTCCCACAGGTGAAGCGGGGTCCCCAGAGGTCCTGAAGTGTATGGCGATGATGGTGTAGTCAGGTAAAATGAGTAAAGGACACAAGTTGTAAAGTCTTTATCTGGTTTACTGAAGATGTAGTAGTCCACAGTCCAGGGTACCAGGCATAAGTGATGGTGGTCCGGCCGGCTCAGAGGCAATGGGAAAATCTCCTTCCCAGGTGAGGTCCGTGAGCCTTTCCAACTAGTGCTTGCTAAAGTGAAGTCCCTGCTGCCTAAAGCTTTCTGCAGAGTCCTCTATTCCCCCTGTCCTGAGACAGGTACCTGCATGACGGGCAGCTTGAGCCTTTTTACAGGGACTCTATCATGCCCCGGCTCCTCAGGTGCTGCTGCGTCTCAGGCGTGGTGTGGGCTAATTACATACAGTTCTCGGCCCTCCAGTTCTGCTCTGTGTCCTAGAGTCCCACAAAAGCCTCGCACTCCCGGTTCCCAGCACTGCGCTCGGGCTCTGAGGGTGTCCTCCCGCTGTTCCCCACTGAGCCCTTTCTCATCTGCTCCTTTCCTCTGTAGCTCCACCACATACAACAACCCTTCAGGTTCTCTCTCCTTCCAGAGGCTGCAGCTCCCTCGTGGCTGCCAGGCCTCTCTTTCTGCACTCAGTTCCTATCAGGATCCTGTCAGCATCGGCGCACTGCCACGGCTGAGCAGGGTGACTCACCCACCCTGCGGGAGACCCCGGGGTCAGATACCACAGGGAAATCTCAGGCAGACGGGACCTGAGCAGCGTGCTGACGATGGCAGAAAACAGAAGGACCTGCGATCGTGTGACTAGAGGGGGTGGGGCTTAGCGTCCTGCTGCTGGGATGAGTGCAGGATTCTACAGGGACCCTGGAGTAGAGGAGAGGGGAACTCAGGTCGCACAAGCAGGGGTCATACACGGAGAGGGCGGCGTGGTACAGGAGGGGCGAGCAGAACTCTTAACAGGTACAGAACCAGATCAGAATGAGACAAGCATAAAGTAGCACAGGCACAAAACACAGGCACAAAGCACAGACACAGGCACAACAGGGTCACACACACTCGGCCAAGGGTCAGAGTATAAGCGACTAGGAATGACCCCACAATGAGTCTATAAGAAGCCTCCTAGAATCCCATAGTGAGGCCATCCAGATTAACCTCTGAACTACCTAATCCCACAAACTAAGCAGATCATGACAGTTCCTTACTTCCTTCTTCTATCTCTCCCTCCTGGAAATTAACTAGCTCCTCCTCCAGGTCAGGATACATATAGCTTAGGGAAGCTCCCCTGAATCCGGGTCCTGAGCTCCCCCTCCTTGCCTGGATTTGGAATATGTTGTGTGTGTGTGCCTTACCTGGTGAAGAGAACTCCATTGCCTCTGAGCATGACATCACCTTCCCCGAAAGGAAAGCAACATCACTGCAGCAACCGGTCACTTGGGGTGCTGCACAAGTTATAATATTTTTTTTTCTAGGGTGACTTGTAAGATGTAAATATTGAACTTTATGGAAAACTAACAATTGGCTCTGAAGCCTCAAAATGTCATTGTAAAATTAAAATTAAGGACTTATGCAGATGTGCATGATCTCGATATGATCACAGACTGAAATGCACGGACTGGCTTGGGTCTCCTGACCAGAGCAGGACAGCTTGATATATTTCCCGTAGCCAGTCCATGCTTTGGGGTTCATGATCGGACTAAGATCCTGGGACATCTGCGTAAGCGCTAAGTGGGTTGACAACCCCCTATGAATGGCCCCAGGGTGCTGCAGAAGCAAAATCTACACAATCTACACTTACCTCCTGGACCGCTGCAGGTTCCTCTGCTCTCAGTCCTGTGTCCCCACCGATCTGCTGACATCACAATTTCATATGACCTCTGATCAGCTGCAGCCTTTATATTTTTGTTGGCCAAAAAAACTGTTGTTTGTACCATGCACCACATTTATTATATGTATTTATACTTTCTGCCCCTCACTTGATGAGTGACCATCACTTAAAAGAATTCTGTCACCATCAAAAAACTAATCAAACCACTTATACAGGTATTTAGGCGACTCCTATAAAAATGATACCTGTTGTATAAATTTTAGTGATTTAGCTGTCAGAAAAAAATATTTATTTTGAATGCAAATGAGAAGACTTTGGTTAGGGGCAGCACGGTGGCTCAGTGGTTAGCACTGCAGCCTTTCAGTGCTGGGGTCCTGGGTTCAAATCAAAGCAAGGACAACGTCTGCATGGAGTTTGTATGATTTCCCCGTGTTTGCGTGGGTTTTCTCCAACTTCTCTTGTTTCCTCCCACATTCCAAAGACATACTGATAGGGAATTTAGATTGTGAGCCCCATTGACAACAGTGATGATAATGTCTATAAAGTGCTGCTATATAAAGAGATTGTTAATATTATTTGGTGCACCCTTGTCATGGTCAAGGTCAAGGACAAGGGCTCAGTGCCTCAATATTCTCCCTA
The DNA here is from genome assembly GCF_032444005.1 of Ranitomeya imitator. Lineage (NCBI taxonomy): Eukaryota > Metazoa > Chordata > Amphibia > Anura > Dendrobatidae > Ranitomeya > Ranitomeya imitator. The sequence goes on along the minus strand of NC_091289.1, from coordinate 136,551,634 downwards.
GATATGCTTACTGATATTTTTGGCATATCTTGATGGACAATGCTAAGCAAGCGATGCCTGAACTCAAGCAACAGCTCTGCACCTCTGCCGGAGCCGTTCTCAGCGTGCACGCTCATCGCTGGCTCCTGTCTGCAGTCCAGTACTGAGCGGCAGCCACAGAGAGTAGCCAGTGATGAGAGTGCACACTGACACTGCAAGAGTCCAGCACTGCTCACACAGCTTCACTGAGCTCTCTCATCACTAGCTACTGTCTGCAGCTGCCATTCGGTACTGTATGGCAGACAGGAGCCAGCAATGAGAGCACACACTGACACTGAGCACAGCTGGGTTCCTGCAGTATCACTCCAGATAGGACCAGCTGCTGTACGTTCAGCCAGTCCTCACTTGACTACTGCCAAACAAGATTTGACGAAGTTTTAAATATGCAGATAGATATATATATAACAGTCCTTGGACACAACAAGGGTGGACCTAAATAAATCCATTAAAGAGGTTTAATTACCAGACTCGCTTTAATGTGAAAAAGACTTTGCTCTAAAAATGTGCCAAAGGTTTTGTGCAAAAGGCACGGGTGCTGTTATGATAGTCAATTCAGTATCACTATGGACATGGAGGTCAGAGCACATACAGTGATCTGACAATAACCCAAAATAATAGAACGAGCTCTGAGACGTGGGAACTCTGCAGACCGCAATCCCTGATCCTCTCAAAACACAACTAGAGGCAGCCGTGGATTGTGCCTAACGCTCCCTATGCAACTCGGCACAGCCTGAGAAACTAACTAGCCTGAAGATAGAAAAAATAAGCCTACCTTGCCTCAGAGAGATACCCCAAAGGAAAAGGCAGCCCCCCACATATAATGACTGTGAGTAAGATGAAAAGACAAACGTAGGGATGAAATAGATTCAGCAAAGTGAGGCCCGATATTCTAGACAGAACGAGGATAGGAAAGATAACTTTGCGGTCTACACAAAACCCTAAAGAAAACCACGCAAAGGGGCAAAAAGACCCTCCGTACCGAACTAACGGCACGGAGGTGCACCCTTTGCGTCCCAGAGCTTCCAGCAAAACAAATAGACAAGCTGGACAGAAAAAATAGCAACAAATAGCAAAGAAGCACTTAGCTATGCAGAGCAGCAGGCCACAGGAATGATCCAGAGAAACACAAGTCCAACACTGGAACATTGACAGGAAGCATGAATCAAAGCATTAGGTGGGGTTAAGTAGAGAAGCACCTAACGACTTCACCAGATCACCTGAGGGAGGAAACTCAGAAGCAGCAGTACCAGTTTCCTCCACAAACGGAAGCTCCCAGAGAGAATCAGCCGAAGTACCACTTGTGACCACAGGAGGGAGCTCTGCCACAGAATTCACAACAGTACCCCCCCATTGAGGAGGGGTCACCGAACCCTCACCAGAGCCCCCAGGCCGACCAGGATGAGCCACATGAAAGGCACGAACAAGATCGGGAGCATGGACATCAGAGGCAAAAGCCCAGGAATTATCCTCCTGAGCATAACCCTTCCATTTAACCAGATACTGGAGTTTCCGTCTTGAAACACGAGAATCCAAAATCTTCTCCACAATATACTCCAATTCCCCCTCCACCAAAACCGGGGCAGGAGGGTCAACAGATGGAACCATAGGTGCCACTTATCTCCGCAACAATGACCTATGGAAGACGTTATGTATGAAAAAAGAATCTGGGAGGGTCAGACGAAAAGACACAGAATTAATAACCTCAGAAATCCTATAAGGACCAATGAAACGAGGTTTAAACTTCGGAGAGGAAACCTTCATAGGAATATGACGAGAAGATAACCAAACCAGATCCCCAACACGAAGTCGGGGACCCACACGGCGTCTGCGATTAGCGAAACGTTGAGCCTTCTCCTGGGACAAGGTCAAATTGTCCACTACATGAGTCCAAATCTGCTGCAACCTGTCCACCACAGTATCCACACCAGGACAGTCCGAAGACTCAACCTGTCCTGAAGAGAAACGAGGATGGAACCCAGAATTGCAGAAAAATGGCGAAACCAAGGTAGCCGAGCTGGCCCGATTATTAAGGGCGAACTCAGCCAAAGGCAAAAAGGACACCCAGTCATCCTGATCGGCAGAAACAAAGCATCTCAGATAGGTTTCCAAGGTCTGATTGGTTCGTTCGGTCTGGCCATTAGTCTGAGGATGAAAAGCCGAGGAAAAAGACAAGTCAATGCCCATCCTACCACAAAAGGCTCGCCAAAACCTCGAAACAAACTGGGAACCTCTGTCAGAAACGATATTCTCCGGAATGCCATGCAAACGAACCACATGCTGGAAGAACAATGGCACCAAATCAGAGGAGGAAGGCAACTTGGACAAGGGTACCAGATGGACCATCTTAGAAAAGCGATCACAGACCACCCAAATGACTGACATCTTTTGAGAGACGGGAAGATCTGAAATAAAATCCATAGAGATATGTGTCCAAGGTCTCTTCGGGACCGGCAAGGGCAAAAGCAACCCACTGGCACGAGAACAGCAGGGCTTAGCCCGAGCACAAATCCCACAGGACTGCACAAAAGAACGCACATCCCGCGACAGAGATGGCCACCAAAAGGATCTAGCCACTAACTCTCTGGTACCAAAGATTCCAGGATGACCAGCCAACACCGAACAATGAACCTCAGAGATCACTTTATTTGTCCACCTATCCGGGACAAACAGTTTCTCCGCTGGACAACGATCAGGTTTATTAGCCTGAAATTTTTGCAGCACCCGCCGCAAATCAGGGGAGATGGCAGACACAATTACTCCTTCCTTGAGGATACCCGCCGACTCAGATAAACCCGGAGAGTCGGGCACAAAACTCCTAGACAGAGCATCCGCCTTCACATTTTTAGAGCCCGGAAGGTACGAAATCACAAAGTCAAAACGGGCGAAAAACAGCGACCAACGAGCCTGTCTAGGATTCAAACGCTTAGCAGACTCGAGATAAGTCAGGTTCTTATGATCAGTCAATACCACCACGCGATGCTTAGCTCCTTCAAGCCAATGATGCCACTCCTCGAATGCCCACTTCATGGCCAGCAACTCTCGGTTGCCCACATCATAATTCCGCTCAGCAGGCGAAAACTTCCTGGAAAAAAAAGCGCATGGTTTCATCACTGAACAATCAGAACCTCTCTGCGACAAAACAGCCCCTGCTCCAATCTCAGAAGCATCAACCTCGACCTGGAACGGAAGAGAAACATCAGGTTGACACAACACAGGGGCAGAAGAAAAACGACGCTTCAACTCTTGAAAAGCTTCCACAGCAGCAGAAGACCAATTGACCAAATCAGCACCCTTCTTGGTCAAATCGGTCAATGGTTTGGCAATACTAGAAAAATTACAGATGAAGCGATGATAAAAATTAGCAAAGCCCAGGATCTTTTGCAGACTTTTCAGAGATGTCGGCTGAGTCCAATCATGGATGGCTTGGACCTTAACAGGATCCATCTCGATAGTAGAAGGGGAAAAGATGAACCCCAAAAATGAAACCTTCTGCACACCAAAGAGACACTTTGATACCTTCACAAACAAAGAATTAGCACGCAGGACCTGAAAAACCGTTCTGACCTGTTTCACATGAGACTCTCAATCATCCGAGAAGATCAAAATGTCATCCAAGTACACAATCAGGAATTTATCCAGGTACTCTCGGAAGATGTCATGCATAAAGGACTGAAACACTGATGGAGCATTGGCAAGTCCGAATGGCATCACTAGATACTCAAAATGACCCTCGGGCGTATTAAATGCAGTTTTCCATTCATCGCCACGCCTGATTCGCACCAGATTATACGCACCACGAAGATCAATCTTGGTGAACCAACTAGCCCCCTTAATCCGAGCAAACAAATCAGATAACAAAGGCAAGGGGTACTGAAATTTAACAGTGATCTTACTAAGAAGGCGATAATCTATACAAGGTCTCAGCGAACCATCCTTTTTGGCTACAAAAAAGAACCCTGCTCCTAATGGCGACGATGACGGGCGAATATGCCCCTTCTCCAGGGATTCCTTCACATAACTGCGCATAGCGGTGTGCTCAGGCACGGATAAATTAAACAGTCGACCTTTTGGGAATTTACCACCAGGAATCAAATTGATAGCACAATCACAATCCCTATGCGGAGGTAGGGCATCGGACTTGGGCTCATCAAATACATCCCGGTAATCAGACAAGAACTCTGGAACCTCAGAAGGGGTGGATGACGAAATTGACAGAAATGGAACATCACCATGTACCCCCTGACAACCCCAGCTGGACACCGACATGGATTTCCAATCCAATACTGGATTATGGGCTTGTAGCCATGGCAACCCCAACACGACCACATCATGCAGATTATGCAACACCAGAAAGCGAATATCCTCCTGATGTGCAGGAGCCATGCACATGGTCAGCTGGGTCCAGTATTGAGGCTTATTCTTGGCCAAAGGCGTAGCATCAATTCCTCTCAATGGAATAGGACACTGCAAGGGCTCCAAGAAAAACCCACAACGCTTAGCATATTCCAAGTCCATCAAATTCAGAGCAGCGCCTGAATCCACAAACGCCATGACAGAATATGATGACAAAGAGCAGATCAAGGTAACGGACAGAAGAAATTTTGACTGTACCGTACCAATGGTAGCAGACCTAGCGAACCGCTTAGTGCGCTTAGGACAATCAGAGATAGCATGAGTGGAATCACCACAGTAGAAACACAGCCCATTCAGACGTCTGTGTTCTTGCCGTTCAACTCTGGTCAAAGTCCTATCGCACTGCATAGGCTCAGGTTTAAGCACAGGTAATACCGCCAAATGGTGCACAGATTTACGCTCACGCAAGCGTCGACCGATCTGAATAGCCAAAGACATAGACTCATTCAAACCAGCAGGCATAGGAAATCCCACCATGACATCCTTAAGGGCTTCAGAGAGACCCTTTCTGAACATAGCTGCCAGCGCAGATTCATTCCATTGAGTGAGCACTGACCATTTTCTAAATTTCTGGCAATATACCTCTATCTCATCCTGACCCTGACAAAGAGCCAGCAAATTCTTTTCTGCCTGATCCACTGAATTAGGCTCATCGTACAGCAATCCGAGCGCCAGGAAAAACGCATTGATATTACTTAATGCAGGATCTCCTGGCGCAAGAGAAAATGCCCAGTCCTGAGGGTCGCCGCGCAAAAAAGAAATAATAATCAAAACCTGTTGAACTGGATCACCAGAGGAACGAGGTTTCAAGGCCAGAAATAACTTACAATTATTTTTGAAACTCAGAAACTTAGTTCTATCTCCAAAAAACAAATCAGGAATAGGAATTCTTGGTTCTATAACATAGATTTCTGATCAATAGTGTCTTGAATCTTTTGTACTCTTGCCGAGAGCTGATCCACAAATGAAGACAGACTTCTAATGTCCATCGCTACACCTGTGTACTGAACCACCCAAATGTCTAGGGGAAAAAAAAGACAAAACACAAAGCCAAGAAAAAAAAATGGTCTCAGAACTTCTTTTTTCCCTCTATTGAGAATCATTAGTACTTTTGGCTTCCTGTACTGTTATGATAGGCAATTCAGTATCACTATGGACATGGAGGTCAGAGCACATACAGTGATCTGACAATAACCCAAAATAATAGAACGAGCTCTGAGACGTGGGAACTCTGCAGACCGCAATCCCTGATCCTCTCCAAACACAACTAGAGGCAGCCGTGGATTGCGCCTAACGCTCCCTATGCAACTCGGCACAGCCTGAGAAACTAACTAGCCTGAAGATAGAAAAAATAAGCCTACCTTGCCTCAGAGAAATACCCCCCACATATAATGACTGTGAGTAAGATGAAAAGACAAACGTAGGGATGAAATAGATTCAGCAAAGTGAGGCCCGATATTCTAGACAGAACGAGGATAGGAAAGATAACTTTGCGGTCTACACAAAACCCTAAAGAAAACCACGCAAAGGGGCAAAAAGACCCTCCGTACCGAACTAACGGCACGGAGGTACACCCTTTGCGTCCCAGAGCTTCCAGCAAAACAAATAGACAAGCTGGACAGAAAAAATAGCAACAAATAGCAAAGAAGCACTTAGCTATGCAGAGCAGCAGGCCACAGGAATGATCCAGAGAAACACAAGTCCAACACTGGAACATTGACAGGAAGCATGAATCAAAGCATTAGGTGGGGTTAAGTAGAGAAGCACCTAACGACCTCACCAGATCACCTGAGGGAGGAAACTCAGAAGCAGCAGTACCAGTTTCCTCCACAAACGGAAGCTCCCAGAGAGAATCAGCCGAAGTACCACTTGTGACCACAGGAGGGAGCTCTGCCACAGAATTCACAACAGGGTGCACAACATTTTTTGGTCCAAGGCCGCATTGCCATACTCAACTAATCCAAAGGCCGCCAATTTTTTTTATTAAGGGGGTATTTACATGAATACATCACCAGAACTACAGTGCATTAATACATCACCAGAACCAACTTTTGTGTATTTAAGGAGGATTTGGAGAGTTTCTGCTTATTTTCTGTTCAAAAAAAAAAAAATCAGCGTGAACACACGCTAACTTAAACTGAGTTTTGGAGGAAAAACCCTCCAAATCCTCCTCCTCATCTCAAATATCTACATTTTGAGAATGTAAGTGTTTAGACAGCCATGAAGCATGTTATGGATTGCTACTTGTGTACAATATAAAATCCACCATCAGCACTTGTGTGCAGCATCAGAACCACCGTCAGCACATGACGGCAGAGCCAGAACCACTGTCAGCATATGAATACAGTACCAGAACAGTCAGCACAGGAATGCAGCACCAAAACCACAGTCAGCACATGAATGCAGCATGAGAACCACTGTCAGCACATGAAGGCAGCACCAGAACCACTGACAGCACATGAAGGCAGCACCAGAACCACTGTCAGCACATGAAGGCAGCACCAGAACCACTGTCAGCACATGAATGCAGCACCAGAACCACTGTCAGCACATGAAGGCAGAGCCAGAACCACTGACAGCATATGAATGAAGCGCCAGAACCACATCAGTACATGAATGGAGCTCCAGAACCACTGTCAGTACATCAATGCAGTGCCAATACCACCAATAATTGCAATGTCTGGTCAACCCTATATACAATTGCATTTCATGATACAACGTACAACTCCCAGTGTGATCTTAAAAATGGTAAAGAGATATTGGTAGTTGCTACCAGCTACCATCAGACTACAGACCATACAAGTACCACAGTACTAATGAGTAGTCAGTATCACATATAAATATTTGCATCTTCTCTGATCCCTTTTGTCTGCACGTAGTACAGAGGCCATGATGAGATTTTACATCCATTGTTCATCTCTCCAGATTTCTTTCTCCTTGTTTAGCAGCGCTTACTGACACAATTGCTCTTATAAAAGTATCATTATAAATAAAAATATCACCCATGCTGTTCCCCTGAATAAATCATTGCCTCTCACTGTGTTACCAGCACAAAATATCCCCCTAACCTGCCTCTCTCCAAATGTTCTAAATTGCCCCATAATGTGCCCCATGAGGTGACCTTGTAGTAACGCAACCCTCCCATTCCCTGGTCCCTTCATCTTAATATCACATTTATCTTCTGCTCCTCTGTGGAGCTCTTCCGATGCACACTGCCCCTGCTGTTCGTGCAGCGCCCCCATCATCAGCAGCGGTGTGATGAGGTCACACTGTGCTGACCTCAGCACGTCGGGCAGGGTCTGCTGAGCGCTCCTCTGCCCCAGTCCCGCCATCCTATTTTTCAAATGTATTTGCGTCTGAAAGACATGAATAGATCTGAATATAGGAAAAAGTGAGGTCGCCGTCACCCGCTTCTTGCGGGCTGCAGCAAACCCCCTAGGCTGGGCCATATGCTGTGCAGGCCTGGCATAAGGTGATGTAAAGTTAGATAAAAGTATCTAGAGATGCACCAAATTTTTCACCCAACATGAGTTATTGTCTCGTTTATGCTTCTAAACTAATAAATCTGCTCTAATGTATACTTAAAAATTGAAACGTTTTTGGAAGGAAAAGTCAGTTTTGCCCATGGCTGTGTTACTGGTATATGTACCAAATGTATTATTATTGTTATTTATTGTTATAGCGCCATTTATTCCATGGCGCTTTACATGTGAGGAGGGGTATACATAATAAAAACAAGCACAATAATCTTAAACAATACAAGTCATAACTGGTACAGGAGGAGAGAGAACCCTGCCCGCGAAGGCTCACAATCTACAATCAATTCATGTTTGATAAATCTTTAGAATAACATGACAGTCTAGAACCAATTTCCCAATTTTTGTGGCAACTCTCTGAATAGAGTAAAGTTTGCAACTTTTTGTGACTTTTAAAAAAAGTTACAATTCATAAATTTGGCTTAGATGACACCTACCGTATAAAAGTAGAAAACAAAATATAATAGCAAAAAGTTTTACGTAAAAAAATGCTGTAAAAATGCAACTTTTTTAACAAAAAAAGGCAATAACACATTAATATGCTGCCCCCTCATTCTTGTCATCCTGCTTAACACGAACCAATCACTTCTCATCTAGTCTCTGCTCGCAGTATTTCATGTACGCCCTGTACCCGGCCTGCCTGAATGAAGCGCTCTGCTGCCACCTTTCCTTTTATTTCATTCATAGTTTCATCTCTTAGCTAGTTTCTATATGGATTATTGGTTGTTGGTTGCCAATGCCTTGCAGATCTGAAGTGTGAGACTATATAGGGGTGTGAGCTGTACACTAGTCCCTGGCCTCATCTGTGAAACTGTCTCAGAGGAAGTAAGCGGCCGCCACTCTTCCCATTTCCTCTGCACACCAGCGATTGAGAAATTATATTTTGTTGCAAAACAACTTAAAGCAACTGAAGACAACAAGCAACGCTGCAATTCGTCTCTTATTAAACATTCTCAAGATCAAAGAGATTTTTAATTTAATTGTGCACATCTCGTTGCCAAGGTCGCCGGCCACCTCTGCCGTCTCAGAGTAGCCAGTTACCTAGGCAAGAATCATGCGCCACCACTCTTAAAGAGAACCTGACAGCTGATACGTGCGGCCCGATCCACGTATGTTTGACTCTGAAATGAGGTTTTAGAGAAAAAAATGAATAGTCTCCGGGGACCGAGCTGCTAGGGAGACTAATCAGATGGACTGTTCCCCGGAGGCTTCTCACCGCTGTCCTGGATTGGCAGGCTTCTCCCTACATACACAAAATAGGGAGAGACCTATCAATCCAGGACACTTTTTCACCCTCCGTCCTTTTAGATTGTCAGCTTCTGAGCAGGGCGCTCACTCTGTGGATTTCTGTATTTATCTGTGATGTCCCACATAACTTGTACATGTAGCCCCCTGATTTGTAAAGTGCTGCTTTACTATCGGTTAAAAATGATGCAACTTCAAAAAAGCCCCCCTAACGACAATCAATGATTGCAGCAAAAACGCAAAGTATGAATGCAGCCTAAAAGATGGGCTGACACGTTTTTTTATTTTTTTTTTCACAACAAACTCTTAGCTGATAGTCCATAGTGACATATAATATTTATTTGTTTTTCTTCTCTGCTTATTTGACAAGTACAGTCTTCTCTATAAAATTCTAGGGATGTCGGTATTTCCCAGGTGTACAGTTTAGGCTCAGACTCCAGCTCCTGGCACCACACAGCCGCCCTCCCATGCCACAAGCGTCTACTGTCAGCGCTCCCCTCCTCCTCCTCCTCCTGTGTAATGACAGCAGGTAGCAGTGTCACAGCCACATGCCCCGCACTGCGCATGCGCGACCGAGGAGCTGCAGCCCAAGGCAGAGCTGGAGAGAGGCGACGGGACTGGAGGCAGAGACGGCAGAGGCTGAGGATGGGCGCCGGGCGCTGAGGAGCCAGTGACCCGGAGGACGGAGAAGCGCTGAGTGACTCCTCCATCAGGTGCTGTGCAGTGAAGGATCTCATGTCCCCGCACCATGAAGAGGAGCCCAGATGAGGAGACACCTCCACCCAGCAGCCTGCACCCTGCACAGCACAGGAGGCAGCTGTGACCCTGCACTCAGGACCTGCACAGCACAGGAGGCAGCTGTGACCCTGCACAGCAAAGGAGGCTGCTGTGACCCTGCACTCAGGACCTGCACAGCACAGGAGGCTGCGTGACCCTGCACAGCAAAGGAGGCTGCTGTGACCCTGCACTCAAGACCTGCACAGCACAGGAGGCAGCTCTGACCCTGCATTCAAGACCTGCACCCTGCACAGCACAGGAGGCTGCTGTGACCCTGCACTCAGGACCTGCACAGCACAGGAGGCAGCTCTGACCCTGCATTCAAGACCTGCACCCTGCACAGCACAGGAGGCTGCTGTGACCCTGCACTCAGGACCTGCACAGCACAGGAGGCAGCTCTGACCCTGCATTCAAGACCTGCACCCTGCACAGCACAGGAGGCTGCTGTGACCCTGCACAGCACAGGAGGCTGCTGTGACCCTGCACAGCACAGGAGGCTGCGTGACCCTGCACAGCACAGGAGGCAACTCTGACCCTGCATTCACGACCTGCACCCTGCACAGCACAGGAGGCTGCGTGACCCTGCACAGCACAGGAGGCTGCTGTAACCCAGCACAGCACAGGAGGCTGTGACCCTGCCCTCAGGATCTGCACCCTGCATCTCTCCACACTCTTCAGAACTGAACTTCTGCTGCCCAGGATGAGACTGGCAAAGCTGTGATCAGTCCTCACCTGCCCCCCATTACTTTCCTCCTCTCCTAATATTGCACTTGCACTTTTTGTTTTTCCACCTGCACCAATGGAGCCTTGGAGACAGTGCGCCCAGTGGCTGATCAGGTGCAGGGTGCTGCCACCAAACCACCGGGTAACATGGGAAACTGCGCAGGTATTCGACCTGGCCCAGACCCTCCGGGATGGGGTCCTGCTGTGCCAGCTGCTGAAGAACCTGCAGCCCATCTGTATCAATCTGAAGGACATTAATCTTCGGCCACAGATGTCCCAGGTCAGTAAGTGCCCAGGTGTCATCACCCTCTACTGCTTATTCCTAGTGAAATATCTCCTAGGACGGGATTCGGCCAAAACTCTACTTTCTATAACACCAACATGTTCTGCGGACTGCGGCGCTGTACATAGAACAGTCTCACATCCATCCTAAGGGGCTCACAATGTAATATTGCATTCAATCTGGGGGCATATTTCATTAGTAACTTGGCTCAGGAAATGTCTACATGTAGAGAGACTCATGCACCGTTGACATTGCCATTAATGTCTTGAAGGGATATGACAAGTCGGTGTATACACTTCTTAATCTATAAATCCATATACTGAAGAGGAAAAATGGTGGCGCTCACCGTTTCTAAAATCCACTCTTTATTGTGACAAATTAAAACATCTTCAGCAGGGGGGGTAGAACGGGAAGGAAAAGTTGGACGATGGCCGTTTCGCGATTACTTGCGCTTCTACCGGTCCAACAGGGAGCGCGAAACGGCCGTCGTCTAACTTTTCCTTCCCGTTCTAACCCCCCCCGCTGAGTGCCACCCTTTTTTCTCTTCAGTATATGGATTTATGCAATTGTTTACATGGGTTGGCACCCGTGAATCTGAAAGGGCGGTGTATTTGACGTGGTAATTACACGCAGTGGATATTTGGGCTCAGGTGTTGCAGGACTTTTTCCTCTATAGTATTGACTTCTTAATCTATATTTGCTTCTGGAGTGTCAGTAAATCTTGCCTAGCTGCCAGTAACTCATGCAAACACAGGAAAAACCTGCAATTGTTGCTGAGATCTGACTCTGACGTGTGTCCTAACGGCCTCGTGGAGCCCCCATACTGCACATCCATGGGAGCTGTCCAACATTTGACCAATGAAATGCAATAGTATGTCACTCTGGTCTTGGACCAGTTATCACCACTGGTCCCTGTTGGTTGTGGCACCAAGTAATGCATGGCCATAGTGTTGCCCCACGTTGTCCAGTTGCTACCATTGGTGGTGCTACCATAGGTGGTTATTGTGTCGTGGTCAGCAATGTCTACTGCAGTAATTTAAGACTTTGGGCCCGATTCATTATTTGTTTTTTTTTTCTTGACTGTACTTCTCTTTTTTTGTCTCGTAGTATTCACTCGTCTTTTGTGTCCAACATTCTTCAAAATGGCGCACGTGGTTCATAAATTTTGGGCAAAATAAAAAACATGCTCCTTCTTTTTTTACTTTAACTTTGTTTGAAATGTTTTTTGAGCGAAAAGACGAATGTGCACTTAATGATGGAAAATATTGAGAAAAAATTCCAGAGGTATATAAAATCACTCCAGGGGTGGACTGGAGTACATGTGTGCAAAAACCGAGGGACTTTTTTTTTTAAATAGTTGCAATTGGTGAATCAGCCACAAACATCTGGAAACCCCAAAACCTGGCCCATTGTGTGACATAAAAATCAACAGGAGAAAATATATATATTTTAAAAAGGGACAAATTAAAGTTTATGTATGATAAAAGCTTTTTTAAGCATTTTGGTAGATCATGGGTCCCCAACCAGTAGCTCAAGAGGCTTGCGGGCCCGTGATTTGTGGCTCGCGGCTGTCTGCCGGCCTAGGGCATTAGCATCTCTGGATTGTGACTTGTGTGTAGCCCGGCATAGAAGAGCAGATCTAGAATGGGGTAAGGTAGGAGACCCTGGAGCTTGGCATACTGCCTTGGTGTGATTTCAGTGGAAAGGTTTTGGCTGTCATAATACCGGTAATAGGGGGCTCTGGGTGCATTACTGTGAGTGGGGCAGGAGCTGGATGTGGCTGGAGACCCTCTTTCAGAGCTGAATGTGGCTCCCAAGGTCAGAATGGTTGGAGAAGTCTGCTGTAGACCATGGCGACCTGTGAGGGTTCTGAGGCGCTTTGGGAGGTCGTGAGAGGCAAACTACACATTTGGCTACAAGAGATAGACTCGCTCTATGGGTTTACGTTAATGTAGACTTTGGGGAGACTGTGGGTATACTGTTGACACATTCTCCTTGGTCAAACAAGACTATGGTATATGCAGACTTCGAGAAAGCCCTATGTTTGTAGCATGGCTTGGGAAAGGCTCCTGGGGTATATTATAAACATATCTATACTTTTCCATTCACCTGACACCAAAGTGTGCCAGTTTTGTCTCCATCAAGGTGGTATTTGTCAGTATATTAGTTTTTCCAATGTACAGGATAGTGGAGTAAATGTGTCACACATTGTTACATATGAAGGTACTCACTGATACAACTCTGATGTAAGGGTCCAATGTAGGATGCAGAGACCCCTGCCCTCATCTGCATCGGGGTGTGGTGCTGTACATTGGATCCATTAACACTCACAGTCACATTGATTTTTCATAGGGTTGTTGGATTTTGCAGAGGTGTCTAAAGCCTTTGCGGGAAAATTATGAATATTAGTGTATTAATATTAGATACAGCACTATCTTTTCCACCAAACGTGACAGTCTGCAACGGAGGTCCTGTCGGAGTCTCAGACTTGTTTTTTTTCATTCAAAGGAGTTGTCCTAGGCTGAAAAGAAAAACCTGCAATCACTCTCACTGTAGTTGCCAGGTTGTGACAGTGTGCAATGTGCACGCTGTGAGGATTCCCCTGTATTCCCCTCACGCGGTCTAGTGCCAATTAGTTTCCAGCGTTTCCCTGATTTATCTTCTATTGAGAGAAGCCGGGTATGCAATTCACCCACCCGCACACAGGGAAATCGTGACAGTGTGGGTGTCGCACACATTCACAATTTAGCAGTCTGCAGTCATGTAGACTTTTCATTTCAGCCCAGGCAGTCACTTTAAACCATTGGGGATGAGTAACTGAAACCTTTTTCTGGTGAAAACGATCTAATACCTGTTTCTATTCATACATGAATCTTTTCTATATGACATTATGTAGTGATATAGATTCCGGCAATGTGACAAAACCTGCCACACTATGCCCCAATCCATCAGGAGAGTAAGGGTATGTGCACACGTCAGGATTTTTTCCTAACAAAATCCTGAGAATTCTGCCAGAAATCCGCGTGCTTTTTTCGCGCGGATTTCTCGCGGAATTTGCGCGTTTTTTGCGCGGATTTGTTGCGGATTTTTTGCGTTTTTTTTTTATTTTCCGGAATGTCCTTTTTGATAGGAAATCCGCAAAAAATCCGCAAAAAGATAGAGCATGTCCGGATTTTTTGCGGTATTCGTTTTTTTGGCGGAAAAAAACGCTAACATCTGCACAAAAAATGCGGAATGCATTCTAAATGATAGGATGCATAATGTTAGCGTTTTTTTAGCGGATTTATAGCGTTTTTATGGCGAAATTCCGCAAAAAAAAACGCTAAAAATCCGGACGTCTGCACATACCCTAACAGTACTGAGGCGGTCCTCCATAGTCACTGTTCTTCTGTCGGTTGCAAAGCAACATCCCAATCAGAGACAAGAATGGAGAAACTTTGTAGCAGAGTTTTCCTATGTGTACATCCTTAGTTCTATACTTTGCCTCTTATGTTTAGTGTTTTCTTTTGCCGATTGTAGTACAATGTTCCTTTGTGGCTACAACGTATCATTTGCATCTGTTTTGTAACTTGTAATAACAGTGTATACAACAGTGAATGCTGGAAGTGAGCGTCCGGCCGGCAATAATGAGCTAGTGTCAGAGATTACTGATGCCGAACATAATGAAGTCTCTGTAGTGAGCGGCAATGATGAGGATCCGTGTGGTCATAGCTGTCAGCTGAATACATAGATTTTATATGTAGGATTTTCATATAGGAATGTGCAGATTCTAGTAATTTGCACCTCGTTTTCACAGGTCGTAATATGACAGTGCTGATTAGGCCAAGTGTCTAATTATCGCATTTACAGTTATATGTGTCATAGGCATAAGTCATTGCTATGTTTTTATATAGGAACACTGTGTGGCTACTAATATGGCGGCGAGAATAGGTCATTTATATAGTGACCCCAAGGTTTCCTGCACAGTAAAGTGATGTGTAGATCATATAGCACTAATGGATATCAAGTAACCTGACTGTCCAGGAAACAGATCTAGCTAAGACTGAAGGTTAGCGGGAATTATCTGTAGCCATTGTTTATGATCGCACGTATAGATGATGATAGCACTGGCAGATGTAAGAAGCATCACCATGTGCAGCTGATCAGCTCTGCTTCCGTTCGGTGGGCGGTGGGTCATTCAGAGGCTGGAGGATGTCACAGATGAGTAGCTCACACTGCTGTCTGCTGCTCGCATGGCTGACGGGTGCCGTACAAGGAAAGACACAACCGCACATAATAGGGTTTATTAGCAATAGATATTTGGAAAACATTTAAAGAGAAATGAAAATAGGAAAATGGTATAAATGGTACATTCACACCGAGCTGACCTGCAGCAGAAATTCCATCCGGATTTTATGAGCGGAAAACGTGCCCCAAACTCCCATAGCCAGTACAGTGGATGAGATTTTCCAAAATCTTATCCACATTCTGCAGAATACAAAACCTGAAATTGACCACTATCTCACAGCATGTAAAATTATTCTGCACAATCATACCCACATTCTGGTTTTGTGTAGGTTACGGTTCACACTTATTGGAAGGATCCCAGCAACAGAATTATAACAAGAACTGGTTAATCACTGCTTCGCTGTCTCATATGGAATTGACTGTCCTCCTTCTTTCCTATAAGGTGAAACAAAGAAAAGTACCACGGGCCACAATCGTGAAGCACCGCCACGCCAGGATTAATCTGCACCCTGATTTTACTGTGCTCTCAAGACAGATAAGCAAAGTCAGCATATGATCAGTTATAGATAAATTCATGAGTTGCCTATTTTCCGACTTGACTTTCGCCATTCTGGCTTTGTCCGCCCCAATGGGAGGAGTGCTGTAATATCTAACACCAGGACATTGGCAGGATATCCTTTCTGTATCTTAGCATAGGACATCTTGGAACCATATCTATCTTACGAGGCACCTATGTAACTTTACCTGACCGACCAAATGATACAAACAAAAAAAAGGCACCACTATTCATAAGACCAGGCCACATTTGTCAGCTGTAGACAAGGATCAGAATGGGCACTCACTTGTCTGCAGCTACAAAACCACATAGGCAGTAATCTGTGATGCAATGTGTTCTGCCATCTATCTGCCATGACTACATCTTGGCACCACCTCGTGCTACAATTCTTCGTCTTTGGGATCAGACTAGACAGGCTAGTCTTCACGCTCCATGTGCATCAATGAAATGTGAGCAACCATAACTAGAGTTAGCATGGATTAATTTGCAGGACCAGGTCTAGCGGCCATGTTGGGAGACCTGAGAACCACCTCCTGCTTCCCAGTATCCACAACTCTTGCTTTGACTAGCAATTAGCCACTCTGTATAACTGAAGACAAGTGTGAATGGTGTATGCTAAGAGAGACACTGTATATTATTAACAAATATATTAGTTATGTATTGTGGCTGTCGATTCCACCTGTTCACACTTGTCTTTTTCTGTTTGGAAGTGCCGGTCATTTTTTTGATATTTGTAGTACACGCATTCTGACTGATCTCCTCTAGTGATGAGCGAGTGCACTCGTTGCTCGGGTTTTCCCAAGCACGCTCGGGTGACCTCCGAGTATATATTAGGCCTCTTTCACACGTCAGTGTCTCCGGTACGTGTACTGACAGTTTTCTCACGTACCGGAGACACTGACACACGTAGACCCATTCAAATGAATGGTCTATGCACATGTCTCCGTGTTTTCACGGACCGTGTGTCCGTGTGCAAAACACGGAGACATGTCCGCTTTTCTCCGGCAGCACGAACCGCAATACGTCCCGCACACGTGCACACGGAGAACAGCGTGCACTCTCCTCTGTGTGCACGTTCTGCCCGCAGGAGAGACAGCGCTACAGTAAGCGCTGTCCCCACTGCGTGTGGTGCCGAAGCCGGCATTCATTCCTTCTCCCCAGCAGTGTTCTCTGGAGAGAAGGAATGAAAAATCAAGGTTTTTTTTTTTGTGTTAAAAATAAAGTTTGGGGACACCTCCCGCCTCCCATCCCCTGTGCGCCCGCCCGCTTGCCGAGAAATACTCACCCAGCTCCTGCGATGTATGCTCTCAGCGCCGGCAGCCTGTCCTGTGTGAGTGGTCACGTGGTACTGCTCATTAGTGATGAATATGGGCATATTCATCACTGTAATGAGCGGTACCACGTGACCGCTCACACAGGACAGGCTGCTGGCGCTGAGGGCATACATCGCAGGTGCTGGGTGAGTATTTCTCGGCAAGCGGGCGGGCGCACAGGGGATGGGAGGCGGGAGGTGACCCCAAACTTTATTTTTAACACAAACAAAAAAAAAACCTTGATTTTTCATTCCTTCTCTCCAGCGAACGCTGCTGGGGAGAAGGAATGAATGCCGGCTTCAGCACCAAAAGCAGGGGACAGCGCTTAACTGTAACGCTGTCTCCTGCACGGTCCGTGTGGTCCTCAGTCGGCACACGGGTGGCACACGGCTGCCGCACGTGTGCCACACTGATGTGCTACGTGAGCAAATGGACACACGGACACGGATAACTCCGGTACCGATTTCTCTGGTACCGGAATTATTTGGACGTGTGAAACCGGCCTTACTGCTCGGAGATTAAGTTTTCATCGCGGCAGCTGAATGATTTACAGCTACTAGCAAGGCTGAGTACATGTGGGGGTTGCCTGGTTGCTAGAGATCCCCACATGTAATCAAGCTGGCTAGTAGCTGTAAATCATTCAGCTGCCGCGATGAAAACTAAATCTCTGAGCAGATATAAATACTCAGAGGTCACCAGAGCGTGCTCGGGAAAACCCGAGCATCGAGTACACTCGCTCATCACTAATCTCCTCCCATCAGCCTAAGGTGTTTTTAAATAAAGCTTGAGCTTACCTGCCTGTATAATTGTAGGCTTTTAGGCCAGGTTAGAGGCATCATGTTAGGGTTAGGGTGCCAACAAAGGGGTACGTCTTGTCGCTGGCAGTTGGGCTCACACGAATTGGCCAATTTCTGTGCTAAGTACCTCCGTTTTAACATATTTTCTATAGCAGTAATGTAGTTCCAATTTCATATATTCAATATTTACGTAGATAGTGCTTCAGAGTGCAGCTTCAATTTGTCATTCGTTTGATTATCAGGGCTGGCGTGACATCATATTTCTTTCTAATGTCGCATAAGGCTGGCTAATCACAAGAAGAGCCGCGAATGCCCGGAAGTAGGAGGCCTTTCTCAGGCCTCTGTCCAGCGGCCACAGTCTAGTAATCTGGTCCTGCGAATTGATTTGCATAAACTCTACCCTTGACTAGGGATGAGCGAACCCGTGGAAGTTTGGTTTCTAGTACACGACTCAAACTTTATTCAAAAGTTCGGTTTGGGTACCAGAACTGTACCCAAACTTGATCCAGAACCCAAACCCCGTTGAAAACAATGGGGATCCCAACTTTGGAAAATCTGTCCCTCTGCAACGGACTTTCCCCGGGCCACCAGACATTGCAATGAACTTCCGGGAGAAACCCGTGTTCGGCGTTTAGCACCAGACACTAAATGTCCGGTACGAACCCCGAACTTTTAAATTTGGGTTAATTCATCTCTACCATTAGCCCTTTAGCTGGTTCCTTCCTTGAAATACTTTTGTTTCGAACTAACCACTAAATACCAGGAACATCCCACAAGAAATGCCATTTTGGAGATTCTCTGACTCATTCGTTCTGCCATCACAATTTGATCCTTCCGCTTGCTGATTTTTCTTGCTTCCAGCACAAACTCTTTGGACTGTCATTTGCTGCCTGTTATCTCCCACCTATTGACAGGTGCCATTGTAAGAACCTGTCTGACTATGGGATCTGGTTCTGAGCCACGAGCCAGGTTTTGGTGGTCTGGTTCTCTGTCTGGTGTGGACTGTCTGACCGTGGTGCCAAGGTGTAATCGTGCTGTACCTGCAGGGTGTCAGTCTGTTTGTCTCGGCAACCAGGGCCATAACTACGGTACACATTATATAAGTAGCGCATTTATTTCACTTGTCTGATTTCTTTTAGAATATGACTCAAGCAAAAAAAAAGTCTGAGTCTTATTTGATCCGTCATGCAGCAATGAACGGAGCCATTATATTGCTATTAGGCCTGTAGGGTAAGAATGATAGCAGGAAGCCTCCCTGTACAGTAAATTGTAGGAAGTGGTTTGTGTGACTGAATTTAACCTTGTGTTTTGTCATAGATTTTGCAGAAAGCTAATAGAGGACGAGTCACTTTTTATTAATGTTCAGATTTGCAGTTCCACCATTTTGCTTTGTAATAAACGCTCGGCATGCTGCACTATGTTTTCTCGGCATGCTGCACTTTATTTTCTGGTAAAGACCTTAGGACAGATTAATCAAAATGGACTAAAAACCTTCTTTAGTTGCCCACAGCAACCAATCAGAGCTCAGCTTTCATTTCCCAAAACTGGTGCAACAAAATAAAAGTTGCCCTGTGATTGCTTGCTATGGGAAAAGAAGATATTTTTCCTTATAAATGGTTTTGAATCCCAGGTGGTTTCATACATTGGGGCACATTCATCACAATGGCGTTCCATGTGCCAGTCTAAAAAAAAGCATGGTGGAGTAAAGGCCCCCATACTCTGCGGGTACCTGTCCATGAAACGACTGTTTGGCTGACAACTATCTGCTGACTACCCCATACACAGGAGCGCTCGCTGTGCCCAGTGTTCCTGTGTTCTCTATGAGAGACACGCTGCTGGAGAGAGAGCTGATGGCGATATGTTTTACAGAACGACAGGATAGGCAGTCCGAAATCAGACTTGCATAACCCTTAGGCCACGTTCACACATTCAGCATTTTGTCAGTATTTTACCTCAGTATTTGTAAACCAAAGTCAGGAGTGGGACAATCAGAGGAAAAGTATAGTAGAACCATGTCACCACTTCTGTATTTATCACCCACTCCTGGTTTTAGCTTACAAATACTGAGGTAAAATACTGACCAAATACCGAACGTGTGAACGTGGCCTTAGAGTCAGGAGCCCTGTACACATTACACCAGTGTTCCCCAACTCTGGTCCTCAAAAGCCACCAACAGGTCATGTTTTGAGGATTTCCTTAGTATTGCATAGGTTATTGAATGTCCATGTGATGCAATTATCACCTGTGCAATACTAAGGAAATAAATCCTGAAAACATGACCTGTTGGTGGCTCTTGAGGACCGGAGTTGGGGAACACTGCATAAGGGTATGTGCACACGTAGAATGGTCCTCTGCGGATTTTTCCCAGCGGATTTGATAAATCTGCAGGGCAAAAACGCTGCGTTTTTGCTGCAGATTTATTACTGTGGTTTTTGTGCGGTTTTCACTGCGGTTTTACACCTGCGGTTTTCTATTGGAGCAGCTGTAAAACAGCCGCGGAATCCGCAGAAAGAAGTGACATGCTGCGGAATGTAAACCGCTGCGTTTCCGCTCGTTTTTTTTCCGCAGCATGGGCACAGCGTTTTCTGTTTCCCATAGGTTTACATTGTAATGTAAACTCATGGGAAACTGCTGCGGACCCGCAGCTGCGGAAACGCTGCGGATCTGCATTAAAATCCGCATCGTGTGCACATAGCCTTAGACGGTCTGCTGAGCCCAATATCAGCTGGATCGGCTGACGTTAGTCTAATGTGTATGGGGCCTTAGGCCGGGGTCACACGAGCCTATAACACGGCTGAGTGCTATGCGATAAAACATGGCATTGTCATCCCAGTGCAGTCCGGTATGCGCCGAGTCAGGCCTTGGAGGAGACGGAGAAATTACTTTCTCCGTCTCCTCCTCACCTGTGCTGCCATTCTAATGCGAAGAATCGGAGCACTGACACTCGGCTCAGGCTCGCAGCAGAATTTGAGACCGGTGTTATTAGCATATTGATGCTCTCACATAGGATGCCATACGCTCGTGTGATTCTAGCCTTAAGATGCACAAAATTCAAGAGACACACCAGCTTAGTGAATTGAGCACCAAAGTCCACTTCAGCTTTGGGGTGCAATAGGTTTGTACTACAATTTTCGGTCCACCATTGACCATGATTTATGAATAGTTGAATTTTTTATTTAGTTGATTGAATTATGGTACATAATTGCATGAACAGCAATTCCCTCATATATTATTGGTAACCAGAATGTTCCATTAGCATTGTATGTGAAGTCGCCCCACCTTTCTGAATATATTGTATACCTTGGAGAGCAGATCCTGGGAGCTCAGGCTACGTCTGAACCTATAGATTTACCACTTTGATTCGTTTCATGTCACCTGCACCGTTTCTGATTATTGCCGCATGTAACGTTTATTTCTACTTTGCAATAAGACATTCCTTTCTAAAGAAACCATCATTAATTAAAGGATGAGAGAGAACACACCCTGAGTTTATTGCATACCATGGATGCAGTCTGTCGTAAAATATAAGTGCAATCTAGTTGGTAATATACAGGAAGCAATTTTCTGCATTGTCAGAATTAGAGCGCGGTTTTATAAGTGTTAATTATAATTATTCTCAAATTATATTATTATGATGGACAAAGCAAAGCTCCATCCTGCTTGCTAGGATTTAAAGGATTTATGTTCGTGAACAGGTTGCTTTGTTTCCAGCCATTACAAAGGTTTTTCTGCTTCGCTGATGACTTGTCCTACTTCGACAGCTCAAACTCTGCCTGCCATGACCAAACACCACCATCCCAACCGTAAGGTTTCTTCTTGATCCAGAGCTAGATCTCAGAAGCTCATCCCGCTGTTGTTGTAGGAGGCATATTTTGACACTAAGGCCGGGTTCACATCATGTTTTTGCCACACGTTGGTGGCTCGGTCTACACTTCCATTTGAAGCCCTGAAATATGGGATTCAGGTGGATCTGTCAATGGGGCCTTTGACTTTAATGAAGCAGACAGAGTCACTTTGTCTCCTGTCTGACCTCATTTTTGGTAGTGTCCTCCTTTTTTAGATAAGCTTAAAATCGTGGTTGATTGCATTTTTTTGTCTGCCCCAAAAAAGCGACCACTGTCGAAAATGAGGTCAGATAGAGCACAAAGTTACTCTACCTGCTTCATTCATTTTAGTGGCACGAGTTGATATGCCTGAATCCTATTTTTCAGACCTAAAGGGCCATTGATATGTGGGAAACATGTGAGATGATCACAGACTTAGACTGATTCATCTTTCTTTTTGCATATTTTTGAGGGAGTAAAAGTTTGCATGTTGATATTTTATTTTTCTGTCAATGTTACTAGTTTTTTCAGTCCTAATTATTGTTAGTTTTGCTCGACATTGTTGGTGTGTTTTTTATTATTCAGTTTTTGACAAATTTATCATTTCTGACTTTTCAAAATGTCTCTGAATTTTTCCAGTAGTAGTTCCCTAGCCGAGTACATAGTCTGCTTAGTTTATTTTTGTGCCGGTAAAGACTGACATGCAACATTTTAAAGTTTATTGAGAGAGGGTCGGCATTTTACTTTAAATAAGCTGCAAAGAAAGCAAAAGAGCAAAAAGAAAAGCATCTTTGAATTTGCAAACATCATAAAGCATGCAGATGATTTTGCCCCAGAATCCCCCAATGGGAAATGTAAGATGATGCAAAAAAATGACTTAAAATTAAATGCAAATGATGAACTGGGGTATTAATTATCCATAATTCTGCAGTAAAAACTTTGTTAAACTTTTGAAATAATCTCATTAACTCCATATTTCATCTTGAGACCAACTTTTGAAAATGAAGAACACAATCTAAATTGTTTCTATGGTTCACTACTCTGTTGGTAATTCTCTCTGATGCTTAGATATATTGATCCAAACTGTCGGACTGGGGTTCCAAGTCTACAGTACCTTGTAGAGGCACACATGGCTACACAAAATATACAGCTCTGGAAAAAATTAAGAGACTACCACATCAAAACCCTGTCATGGCAGCCCAATCTCCAGACCTGAACCCCATTGAAAACCTCTGGAATGTAATCAGGAGGATGATGGATTGTCACAAGCCATCAAACAGAGAAGAACTGCTTACATTTTTGGGCCAGAAGCAGTGTGAAAGACAAGTGGAAAGCATGCCAAGACGCATGAAAGCTGTGATTAAAAACCATGGTTATTCCACAAAATATTGATTTCTAAACCCTTCCTGAGTTGAAACATTAGTATTGTTGCTTCTAAATGATTATGAACTTGTTTTCTTTGCATAATTTGAGGTCTGAAAGCACTGGGTTTTTTTAAAATTTGACCATTTTTCTTTGTCAGAAAAAAAATACAAAAACTATTGCATGGAAATTCGGAGACATGTTATCAGAAGTTTATAGAATAAAAGAACAATTTACATTTTACTAAAAAATATACCTATAAAGAGAAAAATCAGACAAACTGAACATTTTGCAGTGCTCTCTTAATTTTTTCCAGAGCTGTATATACTGTATATATTTCTGATTTCTGCTTTCCATCACCAGACTGTGCATTATGGAATCCTAGCTATAAAGCTTGGTCTCATGCCTGACACTGAGGTGGAGATAAACCATTGTCTCTTTCCAAAGACAACCAGGACACTTTTGAAAACAGATATGGACTTGGTAGCTGATGGCTAGCCATAGATCCCGATTCAAGGTGTTTACGCCAAAAAGGTGTGAAACACTTCTTACGCCTGAAGTGTTAGTCCCCCTACAAAACTCCAGTCGGGGCCATAGTGTGTTAAGGGGTCTTTTTGTCCCCACTCTTTTTCATATATGTGGCATAACGTGACTGTAAGAAATATTTTCGGGTTTTAACTGATATAGGCATGACAAGACTGTTGATCTCTATATTCTACTGTGTGACATCTCATTTTTGGGCTTTTTGTAGCTCGTTGAGAAAAAAATAATACAATGTAATGAACGACAACTCATAATGATCAATTCTTCACTTACAAACAATTTTCTCATGAATCTCTCCAGTAAACACTGGGGTGCCGGTCTGTTACTTTCCCTCTCGGTGTACATTGTGGGATCCTTACATTTAGTTTCCTCTCTACCTCCTGCTCATAGTGGATATATTCTTAGACTTACAGGAGGGGAAACTATTGTCTTTCCATTTCCTGTATTGTACTGAACGTGGGAACATATCACTTCCTACCATCTGCCGCCACAACTTATTTCTTTTAGAGTCATGAATTTGACACTTTTCTCTCTAGCCCAGGGGCATCTGTCGCTATGAAGATTCCTATAAGTTATAGCTTGATGGGTGTCTCTCCATTTACTAAATAGTCCTGTAGTTTGGTGATCATAGAGGGCGAAAAGATAACACTTAATAATGGTGTACCAACTCTAAAATGTAAAACGGGTTCATGTGAAATTGGCACTTCAAGAGGTTTCAACACTGAAAATCGTCCTTAGATATCCTGCCGAATATTAAAGTTATTCTGGCTGATATTACAGTTATACTGCCTGATATTACAGTTATTCTTCCGGATACTGAAGTTATACTGCCTGATATTACACTTATACTGCCTGATATTAGTTATACTGCCTGATATTACTGTCATTCCTGCCTGATATTACAGTTATCCTGCCTAATATTACAGTTATCCTGCCTAATATTAAAGTTATCGTGCCTGATATTACTGTCATCCTGCCTAATATTAAAGTTATCCTGCCTGATATTAAAGTTATCCTGCCTGATAATACAGTTATACTGCCTGATATTAATGTTATCCTGCCTGATATTACTGTCATCCTGTCTAATATTAAACTTATACTGCCTGTTATTACAGTTATCCTGCCAGATATTAGCATGAGCATTTATATGAACATCTGTGCAATCAGAAATGCTCAATTATATTTCAGGATTATACATCCATTGTGAAATGGATTTCAACTGTAAGAGCACCAGTGTCATCAGGTCTGAGATCTAATCAACCCCTTCATGATATGCGCCGTAATAGTACTGCGCATTTTGTGCCTCTCCCTTTGATGTTGCCTCCGGCGCTGAGCCCACATCTTTCCTGGCACATGTCAGCTGTCTTGAACAGCTGACATGTGCCCCTGACATGGCCATTTAATGTGATTGCGCCGGAAGCGTGTCACTAATCCTGCCCATCAGCGCCCTTGTCACATGACCGTGGTTTACCAATGGGTTGGCATGACAACTTAGGGTCTGCAGGAGATCTCTGTGGTTGTCATTGCTGGATTGCTATGAGCGCAGCCCAATGTCATCGCTCATAGCAAGTGAGCATTTCTGCTACACACAGGCGATCTGATCATCACCTGTATGTAGCAGAGCCGATCAAACAACCGCAGCTTCTAGTCTCCCAAACATGCAAAAAGTAAAAAAAAAGTTTTTAAAAGAATAAAAAAAATAAAAAAGTATAAAACGTCAAATCACCACCCATTTGCCCTATTCAAATATAAAACAATAAAAAAAAAAATTGCCTGATCTATCAAGCTCTAAAAAGAATTAATCAGATTGGTAAAACGGCGTAGCGAAAAAAATCAACAAGCCAGAATTAGTTTTTTGGTCACCACAACATTGTATTAAAATGCAAAAATGGGCGATCAAAAGATTGTATACACACCAAAATGGTATTAAAACGTCAGCTTGGCGCACAAAAAACAAGCCCTCACCCAGCCCCAGATAATGGAGATGCTACAGGTCTCGGAAAATGACGCAATTTTTTTTTTTAAACCAGCTTTGGATTTTGTTTTCTCCATTTAAATAAAAACAACCTAGACATGTTTGGTGTTAACGAACTCATAATGACCTGGAGAATCATAATGGCAGGTCAGTTTTAACATTTGGTGAACATGGTAAAAAAACAAAAAACAGTTGTGGAATGGCACTTATTTAGCACTTTTTATGGTAAAACCAATGATGTTGTTCAAAAGTACAACTCATTCCACAAAAAAACAAGCCCTCACATGGCCATAATGACGGAAAAATAAAAAAGTTATGGGAAGAAGGGGAACAAAAAACAGAAATGTAAAGATTAAAAAGTGCTACGTCGTGAAAGGATTAATAATATGCAGTAATTGTATTGTGAAACTTGACAGATTCATAAAAAGGGAATCTGTCACCAGGTTTTTGCAACATAATCTGAGCTGCTTAATATAGACAGAGACCCTGATTCCAGCGATGTATCACTTACTGGGCTGCTTTGTGTCATTTTGGTAATATGACAGCTTTTAAGATTATCATTAGAGGACTAGTAAACCTGTTGTCATGTAGTCCTCCATACCCATGAGCTCTGTATAACCCCGCTGTTAGGACTGGCGGAACGCACCAAGTTTAAGATGGAATAGTATCAGGTGCGTTTGCAGTCCGGGGTCCACCGTGCAGGTGAAAACCTGCTGCTAGTGATGACGGACGATATGGCGGTACAATGTGACTACACACACGGGTTTACTTCACCCTGTGTGAAGGAAGCGAACCCTGTTGCGTCACAGGGCCGCGGTACTGCACCAAGAGCGCAAGCAAGGAGTCTCAGAACTCAATCCCAAGACACAGGAATAGAGTTCATAAAAACCTCATGCGCTCGACACCGCTACTGGGGTGTCAGAGTGACAGAAATAAATGTATTAAAGATGCACGTGAGTGCGTGCGGTGCCGCACTGGCGGACGCCACTAACCACCCAGGCTTGGGTAAGGAAAGCGCTGAGAAAGTGCACGGCGCCGCACTGGCGGTCACAGCAACTAGACGCTGTAATGTGTGTTTCGTGCTGATGGTTTAGTCAGGCGCTAGATAGCTACCATCATTCGTGAACAGTCAACAACACTAGGAATGGGAATGATTTAGGAGCTTTCATCCATCGACATACATCCATCTACACACACACATTATATCAAGTCAATACTAGCGCATGGTCGTGCGGTCATGCGCAGCTTATATAGTTGCAGCACGTTCAGGACCTTCCAATAAAGGACCAATGGGAAGCTGCTACAGAAGTTTTGCACTTTGAGGACCTTCCTGTAGGACCAATGGGATGTGCTGCAGTACCTGAGCATGTGACCCTCGATCTCCAACGGGAGATCTTGCCCTGGGCATGCTCAGAAAGAGAAAAGCAGGACTTAGACCCAAAAGCATCTGCTCGCCGCTGCCCAACACTGACTTCAATGGCAGAAGCAGGAAAAGCAGCAGTAAATCTCCGTACAGAGTGGGACTGAGCAAGACGCCGGGACCGACGTCTCCGCTGAGCAGACTCCACCGCGGCAGGAGAAGAATGGGAGACTGCAGCGGAGACGGCCCGAGATTCCCCCTGTGCAGAGGCGGGAACTTGACCCCTAACACCCACCCCCACCACTGATTGGCAGCTTTCTGTGTACACTTACATGGGCACAAATCTGTCAATCAGTGGTGTGGGTGGGGTTATACAGAGCTCAGCATTCACAGCACTGCCAGATCTGCAGTAGAAAAACAATGATATTATCATAATGACAGTGAGCAGCCCAGTAAATGACACGTCACTGGAATCAGGGTCTCTGTCTCTACATCATGTTGCTCTCAGATGGGGCAGCAAAAATCTGGTGACAGATTCCCTTTAAGCATCTGGGTGTGTAAAAGTAATCTTACAAATTGGACATTTTATAGATACACTTGTCACAGAGTTGTAGAAGGTATTTATGTTTTTTGCCATTTCTTTGTATAAATCATATGGAAGGGTTTCACCATCAGAGTTTCTGCATTTTTCTTTGGGGCAACTGAATGGTCTTTCCCCTAAATTAGGAAATGGTCCCAACACAGGCACCTTGAGTCAGAGCAGAGGGGGAGGTCAGACAGAGCGATCTGGTTGAGGTTGTGGCTCTGCCGCTGTAGAAAGCGCTTTGTGTTTGTTTAACAATCATTTGATTTTGCAAAGGAACAAGTGTTTTACCTGCAAAGTTTGTCGCAGATTTTGCTGATAAAATCGCTGTTCTTTCGCAAAATCAAATAATCATATCAAGTAGAATTTGAAGATCGCGGCGGCTTTTCAAACTGTTGTTTCCTAAATAGTGATGAGCGAGTGTACTCGTTGCTCAGGTTTTCCCGAGCACGCTCGGGGGGTCTCCGAGTATTTGTTAGTGTTCGGAGATTTCGTTTTCATCACCGCACCTGAATGATTTACAGCTACTACCCAGGCTGAGTACATGTGGGGGTTGCCTGGTTGCTAGGAAATCCCCACATGTAATCCAGCTGGCTAGTAACCGCAAATCATGCTGCTGAGGCGATAAAAACTAAATCTCCGAGCACTTACAAATACTTGGAGGCCACCCGAGCGTGCTGGGGAAAACCCGAGCAACGAGTACACTCGCTCATCACTATTCCTAAACTATTCAGCCTACACTCATCTAAGGTCTCCTACAGACAATGTAGCCGGAACGTTATGTTTTTATTGTGTTAAATATTCCTAGTTAGAAGCCTCCTATGTTGCTGGGATTGTTATGGTTTAGCTACAATACGAGGTTGCGAGGTCATCCTCTTCCTCCGATGAGAGTGAACAGTTTGTTTCAATCTATGGGACGTACTGTAATGTCTGCTTGTGTGATAATAGTATCTGCACTATTGTGTGAGGGAGCCAATCCAACATCTATATTATGTCAAACCAATATGCTATAAACGTTTTTTATTTAAAGGGAACCTGTCAGGTCATTTTTGAGTACCATACTAATAGTATCCTGAAATAGGGTTTGGGCAACCCTTTCAGGATATGTAACTTTCATTGCTGTACGTTGCCCAGTTACGGTATGTTGCTGTACGCCAAGTCAAGCACATGTAAATGCAAAATGAATATTCACCGCTTCCCCGCCCATAATCCCACCCACCCCTCTGCACCAGCATCAGAGATTCAGTGAGAATGCCATGGTACTCCCCCGAGGATCACATCACTGAGTGTGACAGGTGCATTGGGGAGGGTGGGATTATGGGCGGGTCAGGGGTGAATAGACAATTCACATTTACATATACGTGACAATCCATAAATCTATAAATTTTCAGGAGCCTACAACAACACAAGGGGACAACAGACAGCAGTAAAAGTTAAATATCCTGAAAGCGCTGCCCAAGTCTGTTTGACGATACTATTAATATTGTACTCAAAAATGATCTGACAGATTCCCTTTAAAGGGAACCTGTCACCCCGTTTTTTCAGATTGAGATAAAAATACTGTTAAATAGGGCCTGTGCTGTGCGTTACAATAGTGTATGTAGTGTACCCTGATTCCCCACCTATGCTGCGAAATACATTACCAAAGTCGACGTTTTCGCCTGTCAATCAGGCTGGTCAGGTCGGGTGGGCGTGGTCACAGCGCTGTTTCTTCCTCAGCTTTACGTTGGTGGCGTAGTGGTGTGTGCATGTCCAAGTTCCGAATCCACTGCGCGCAGTTTGCATCTCGGCTTTGGGAAAATGGCCGCCGCGATCTCTTCTGCGCACGCGCGGCATCCCGCGGCCATTTTCCTGAAGCCCCGTGCAGCAGAGCACTCTATCTGCGCACGCGCGGCCCCAGGAAGATGGCCGCCCCCACAGATGACAGGGGTAATAGCGCAGATCGAGCGCTGTTTCTTCACGTGCGCGCAGTGGATTCGGAACTTGGACATGCGCACACCACTACGCCACCAACGTAAAGCTGAGGAAGAAACAGCGCTGTGACCACGCCCACCCGACCTGACCAGCCTGATTGACAGGCGAAAATGGCGACTTTGGTAATGTATTTCGCAGCATAGGTGGGGAATCAGGGTACACTACATACACTATTGTAACGCACAGCGCAGGCCCTGTTTAACAGTATTTTTATCTCAATCTGAAAAAACGGGGTGACAGGTTCCCTTTAAAACCCTGTACATGACCCATTGTTAAAACCCATTTGTAACCACAGGTCATCAGCTATTATGGTTTTACTTTGCTTTACAGCTTTTGGAAGGGTAATGTAGCATCTCTGGTATATACCAGTAACAGAATGGCTCATCATGTATGACAAGTATACAGTAGTTCAGGTTTATCAGAGCTCAGCCACTCCCTTCTAGGTCATACAGGGGTGTTCTGAGCAGGTTTAGTGAATCCTGCCTGAGATGATTTAGTGAATCCTGCATTGAGCAGGTGGTTGCACACGATGACCCTGAAGGTCCCTTCCAACTCTGACAGATTCTAAGGTAAGCCCCCACTATGACATCCACCTGCTGTAGAAGGAGAGAAGTCCTTTATTTTCCTCTAGAATCACATCAGCTGTTTGCACATCGCTATCAAAAATATTGTTTTTCAGAACAGACTGTAACATTTAAAAACCAATGACAAGGAAGCCTTTTATATGTGACATGAGTTTTTAGGTCCAGCCTCAAGCCTGAAAACATAAACTCCAGAGTTGTTGTAGCTGGTTGCACAACTGAACGTTTAGTTCAGGCCTGCATTTGCATTAATGTTATTTATAAAGAGACCCCAGACGAAGCTTATAACAAGGTGAAACCCTGGGTCAAGTTGATACCAGCATGAGTTGTTTTTTTTTTATATAAATATACAAAGCACTTTATTTAACATGTTCATAAGTATGCTGCATTTTCATTATTACTTAGCGTGTATGAGAAGCCTGAAGTCCCGTTCAGTAGAACTGCAGGAGGTCTAAGTATCATAACCATAATTTGAACGCTAAACAGCTGTAAGGTTCCATACACAGTAGACTAAGGTCGACCAAAACTGCCAATATTGACAGGATTGGCTGACAGTCTAATGCAGCGGTCCCCAACCTTTCGTACCTTCGGAGCCACATTCAACTCTAAGTGATGATGCAGCCACATCTATTGCACCCCCACACATTAGTGACCCTCTGCACCCATCATGACTACTGTGATGATAGCCAAAGCTTCCGCACAGAAAGTAAACTGAGAACTTGTGCCCCACTCGCATGTAGACAATATGCTTGCATGTAAGGGTTCCCACTTTACCCTTACTCAGTATTCCTGTATCAGGCACACTCACCAAACTTTCATGTCTGTCTTTAAGCACCCCTCCAACTATCAATGTCATCCTATCTCCAGCTTGCAATATTTATTTCTCTCCCCTGACCCTCTTGCTAGTATATGCACATCCAGACCTGCTTTTCTGTGTGTGGCTACTCACTAAAGCCTCTATCTGGAGATCTTCTCTTCATGACTGGTTGCCAGATCTGGTTCTAATGCACCAGATTGGCAAACAGTCGCGAGCCATACATCATGTCGTTGGGGATCCCTGGTCAATTGTGTATGGTGTTATGGTGGTAACCACCCTACTCACCGTGGTCATCACATGACTCGCTGAAATTTGCTTCGTGCGACACTGCTGCATCTTTGGGTGATTTCCATTTTAACTTAAAAGCAGTGGGCGGTCTCTGCAGGAATTTAACCCCGCTGTGTCCTGCACAGATAAAGTGCCTATCCCCTGCAAGAAGGCTCTATATCATGCAGCTCCACCCAACACTCTTTGCCCGAACATTGGTTTCTACCCTGTTTGTATTGCTTAGTGATTTTTTGACCTTCTGTGTTTCTGTTTGTCCCATTACTGACCTGCCTTGCCTACCCATATTGTATGACCTTTCCACTCCTGACCTCGGCTACGTTTCCTGAACGGGTGCTGCCTTCCCTGACCTCAGACCATCTGACCATGTGTTTGTCTTGCCCCCTGTACCTTATATCTGTGCCTCTGACCCTCCGGTCAGCTGCCCTGGAGTGGCACCTGGTGACTACCAGCAGCCCAGCGTATTGTCACCACTAGTGGCACTAGTGAAGACCCAGTAGGCTCCTAGTCAAGCTGCTCAAGGGTAATCTTGGCCCATGGTGCAGTAGGTCCACACTCACCAGCGTTAAATTTGGACGCCTACTGATTGTCCCCTGGTAGACGGGAGGATCTGGTATGTCTGATGTCAGACTGCCGATCTATCAGAAATGTCTGGGAGCAGTTCTCTTATAGAGAACACGGGAATGCTCGGCAGAGCGAGTGCTTCTATGCATGGGAGAGTCAGAGGAAAGAGCTGTTGGCCATACAATCGTTCCACCGAGAATAATCTAAAGTTGGGACTTTTAGCTTTAAAACCTCTTTAGATAGCGATCTCTACAAGGTTATTTTTCATTAACTTGAAAAAGCATGAACTTCTGTGCAGGATTTGCTTGGCATTTCCTATCTTACTGACTACAGATAATTCACATGAAGACGCTTCAGTAAAAATCATCTGATAGATCCTCTTCTCTTCTAGTATGTGCGCGGCTCCTTCTGCACGAGCCATGTTATCAGGTTATACAGTGAGGGGTAACAATGTAGGAGAGATGCATTTAGGGCAGTGATATAAAGTTCTAGTAATGAAATATACAGATATGGCAGAGCGGATTCACAAAGGAATCATACCAGCTATATGGTTTTATAGCATCGGCATACAGTATATGACGACCCCAAATCCCCCATAAAACATCAAGATTAGTATATCAGCTAATGGAAAGTAGCATTGATAGAGAGGTATCATGATTTAGGTACAACTCATTAAAGAAATTCCCTCCGTAGATTTTATTGCAGTGACATGAAGGCAAAGATGAACATAAATTCATTGTAGAGAGCCCAAGTGGACAGGGTCCGTCTCAGAGGTATCGATGACCCCTACAGTCATCACGAGGATGAAATGTACTCTGCTCCCAGTGGGACACTTTGGAGTGACAGTTTTAAAGGACATTTTAACGGATTTTTCTTCCAATTTTTTAGGAGTTATTCGTAGAAGCACATAACCGCTAACCATTATATAAGTGTCATAAAACGGGCACCTTAATAAAGGGCACTTTAAATTTGTGGCAAAAAAATTCAAGATCAATGTCTGGGAACAAAATAGATGTGCTTATCAGAATGTAGTTATACATCCACTGCTGTAATATTTAAAGGTGTAATAAAGTAGAAAAAAACTTATATGGATTGTTCATTACTGAGTAACCCATGTATCAGTGGCCCCAGGAAGCCAGATAAAGGAAACAAATATCTATACTTTCCTAGCAAACTGGCGCCTCTACTCTGAGACCGGTGTTCCCTGCTGGTCATATGACATAACCGCTAGTCACCTGACATGAACAGTGTCACATGACCACTGAAGCCTATCAGCAGGTGCAGTAGTGACTGTTTGTACGAACGAAAGAAACACTCTTTTTCTGCTTGGACATCACTGTGAAATCTGCCACCAATCAGTACTCTGGGCCATTGATAAGGGATCGTCCAGTAGTTGATAACCCCTTTAAAGAGTTTCAAGGACTTTGATGATCTTTTTTGGACCCCATCAATATCAGATTGGTTTGGGTCCGATTCTTCGTAACCTTTCTGATTACCTGAATGAAGAGGCCACTGGTGTCGCATCCATTTAGTAAAGCTCCCTCAGTGTGTAGTGGCTGAGCCCGGAGTTGCAGCTTACTGCTATTCAGTCCCATTATAGGGAAAGTGATAAAACTGGCAATATATAGGCACAGCTGCTGCAAGATTTATGGAACTCTTCCTGGTGAATATTGAAGAGCATTCTGCGCTTGTCAAAGTGCTGTTGTTCTATCAGTCAGCTATTTAGTGGGTGTCAGTTCACCCTCCCCCAATTCTGATCAGGGTTCTTAACCGGGGTTCATAACACAGGTCTACAAAAATATTTTTTGTAATCATCGCAGGTGACTTTGTACTTTTCTGAATCATCATTTTGTCCTGATTTAAAAAATGTACCGTATATAGTTTTTCTGTAGTTCGTGTAGTTTCCATGGAGCAGCATCTTTATTGTAAGGTATAGGAAATATACTGGCGACATTAAGAAAACAGTAATCTACATATCAGAAAAAAATGCTTCACCTTTTACAAAACAGTTTTTATTGAACCAAAATAATTTCACATGCAAAATAGAAACCAAAATATGAGCAGAAATTTAAAGTGCTTGACATTAGACTGTCGTTACGATTTTTCAAGGTTGTCCCCATATAACATCCAACAGTAATCTGCCATCATTGAGTCATTCCAAAAACCCTAGTAGCGGTGTTCCATTACTTTAATACATTAATTACTTTGTACATCGCTTAGGCTACGTTCACATTGGCGTTCCGCCAATGTGCGTCGCTGTTGCGCCGGCGACGCAGCGGCGACGCGCCCCTATGTTTAACATAGGGGACGCGTGCGTCGTTTTGGTGGCGTTTTTCGCCACGTGCGTCGTTTCCGACGCTAGCGTCGGACGCAAGAAAACGCTACATGTAGCATTTTCTGTGCGTCCGATTTTCGTCGGAAAACGACGCACGCGTCGCAAAACGCGCGCGTTTTTGTGCGCGTTTGCGCGCGTTTTAGCGTGCGTCGCGCGTTGCATCGCCGACGCACGGCGGCGCAACGCTAATGTGAACGTAGCCTTACATCCCCAAGATTTTGAGGGAAGAAATCTAAATGTAAATGCAAAAAGTGCATTTTCAGAGACATGCGAAATCCAAGACACTGGTGTGCATTTAGCAGTTCCTCAACACCTCAACACCTTCAACATATTCTGGAAAAAAAAGTTTTCACAGATCCACTTGAAGATTTTCCAAGATCTCAATTCCTAATCATTTAGAGTTCCTTCAAACACATCATCTCTCATAAGCTCAGTGATCTGAGGACCAACAAATACCCCTTCCTTCAGTTTTGCTGGCGAAATGCTAGATAATTTCTGTGAAATGTACTGGAACCTTTGTGAATTTGTCTTTGCCATGGCTTTCACAAAGTTTTTAATCAATCCCAACTTTATATGTAGTGGAGGAAGAAAGATTTTTGATGGAGCAACTAAAGGATTATGCTGAACATTGTCTCTACCTATAGCATAGATGTTTCTCTGTTGACAACCATGACAAGCATAATGCTCTACTGTATTCCTACTAGCCCATAAACACAAGAAGCACAAATATTTTGTGAAAGCTCCTTGCATTCCCATTAGCAAACCAATCACTGCCAAATCTCCACAGATATTCCATGGATGATGCTTATATTGTATAGCCTCCAACAACTGACAGATTTTCATAATTTTCCTTTAGATGACATGAGTGAGCAATAGGGATTGATGGTTTCATATTTCCATTGTGAAGCAACACTGCTTTCAAACTTCTCTGGGATGAGCCAATAAACAATCCCCAATCTGCAACAAAATACTCTTGATTCAGTTCTTCAAAGAGGCCATTCACATTGTTGCAGTACACCACTGGCCCATCAACTGTGAAAAATTGTGTTAAAGTGTTACTTCTGTTTTGGTAATAACAC
This sequence comes from Ranitomeya imitator, assembly GCF_032444005.1. NCBI lineage: Eukaryota > Metazoa > Chordata > Amphibia > Anura > Dendrobatidae > Ranitomeya > Ranitomeya imitator. The sequence goes on along the minus strand of NC_091289.1, from coordinate 136,516,443 downwards.
ACTTTGACATCATCATGAAGAAGTTTCTTCTGTTTCAACCTAGATGCAAGAAGTTCAGCTTTATCTTTTGACAATTAAAGGTCTCTGATGAGATCATTTAATTCATGTTGAGTAAAGTGTTCTGGCTGCTCGGCTGCTCCATCAGGCACATACTCATCTTGACTTGATTCACCAAGACTGACAATTTTCACGCCAGTCTTGATTAAAGGGCATGGTAGAGCAAAACACACCTGATTGATTCAGAGGCGCAAACCTCTTAATGTATTGGGAGAGCCTGTCGAGTGTTGTGTGTCTCATTACATACATAGTCAGGGACTAGAGTAAGATTTCTGGCGTAGAATACGACACAGCTCGTCATGATATAGAGGCGCTACGGCATCATTCCCCATCCCACTCCAGTTCTGCCCATTTTGATGTAGCTAGGCGAAATTTTGCAAACATTTTACAACTTTTCAACGATTTTTACTACAGTTTTCTGGCATAAAAGCTTCTATTGAACAGGGGCTTTTATCTTATCTACTATTACAAACACGATATTTGACATGGTCGTAAAGCAAGTTCATAGTCAAGTGGCTTAAGCAATCCTTTGATGATGCTAATATTGTCCCTGTAAGAAAATTCACAAGTAAGACAAGCAAAGAAATTTGAATAACATAGGAAAAACCACATACATTGAAAATGCAGAAATAACGTAGTAACAAAAATACTTCTGTGACGCCCAGGAGACCGGGATACCAAGCACCGGACCAATGGAGTCTGTCTCTTGAGGGGGATGTCACGGGTGGCTTGACCCGGTGCTGTGGCCTCAGGCAATGCACAGTGTAACGGGTATTATGAGGGGACAGGCACTTACTTGATCAGCAGCAGGTTCTCCCAGCGGTGACGATCCTGATCCTGGATAGATGGCTATTGTCCAAATGAAAGACTGAGGCACTGAAACGTTTAACCAGTTTACTTTAACATAAAAGGATTTACAACCAGTCCTGTCACCGGAGTCTGTATGGGAACTCTGAGTTACTTTGACCCTGCCGGGGTCTTCGCCTCTTATTGTGCGCAATTTCTGTGTGGCCCTGCTGCTGTATGTGAACTGGCTGCCGGCCCAATCTGTCCCCTCCGGGTCCTGGTTCGACGGGCAACCCGAGTCCTTTTATCGGTTTACCCCCTCTGGGAGTACCGCTGAACTCTGTGTCTGTTGCTGCATCCGACCCTAGTGAAGCTGATATCACCTCACGTTTTTCCGGTTGCTGTATTATATATAATGAATACAGCCACGGATCCGGTATCCGTCTTTGCGCCTGTTCTGGGTAGTGATTAATGCTACCCGGTTCTCACAATGTCCTTTTTCTCTATCCCTCTTCTCCTCAGGCCGGTGATTTAGGCCTGGAAACCGTCACAGGGCTGTTAGAGATTCAACTGTATGACCTCTCACTATCAGCTCCTTGGCCCAACTGCCATTTCTTCTCTCAGACCAGAATGGATCAAGGGGAGTCTCTGGAGCTCCCCCTTCTGGCCGGAGGTGGTAGTGCAGTCTTGCTATTTTAGTATTTGTACTTACTGTCAGTAACTATTTTTGTGGCAAATACCCCTAGGGGTGCCACATTCCCCCTTAGTTAAGAACAGTACTCCGGGACTGTGGGACAATAACATTTTGAAATAACAATTAATATGTACAGAGTCTTAAAAATGAAAAGTTACAAAAACCACTCAAGGAAACAAAAATAGAGTTCTGTAAAAAGTCACTTCAAATAGCGTCCATTAATACAGTTCTATCCTTGAAGGTATTAGGAACGGCACTGTACTTAGTGTCCAGGAATTTAGTTCCATTTTTCCAACGGAGTTATCAATATAAAGTCTAAAGAAAGTTCAAAAAGAGCAAAAAGCAAAGTTCAAAAAGCAGTCTTTCCGGAGCTTTGATTTAGTGCCTCCGGGCTGATAAAAAGTTCAAGAATATGCAATAAGTTCATACAGACAAGTCTCTGTAGGCACTGGGCTTAAACGTTGCAGACTGATAGCAATGACTATACTACATTTTCTGTTTAACTATATACGGCATAACATATATACAATTCACATTATGAGCTTTATAGTTGGTAATCTGCATACCTGGCCGGTAATTGACCCTGGGTACTACGCTGTGATCTACGTAATAGCGGTGTCTCTTCATGTGGTGTACTACTGTCTACTGCGGATGTAGTATCTGCCCGCTCTGCTAAAGATAATTCCACGACTATGGAGTTGGCAAGTCCACCGTAAATGGGATTACTCTGACCAGGAATCTGTTCTTCCTGGCCTGGAACCTCCTGTAGTACGGGGTCAGCCTCTTCCTGTCTTGGGACTTCTGGTATTGGGTTCGGTGTTGGGTAAAAGGCCACCATGGGAACCACTACTGCACCATGGTATGTTAGTAGGGTTTTGGGAAAGTCTCCTATACAGGTGTGATACACTTCCTCTTCTTTTTCCTTTACTGGTTGAACCTGTATGGGTTGAATAACTTCTGGTTCTGGCTGGACAACATCTGGCTCTTTCAATGCTTCCGGACATAATTTAAGATTGTCTCTTGACACTAGTACAGATGTTAAGCCTCCGTTTTTGCTAATGAGACACATTTTAGGATTATCCACTCTTGTTGGTAAAACTGTGTAGGGTACGGCTTCCCACTGATTGTCCAGTTTATTGGTTCGACGATTTCTCTTGAGCACTTGGTCACCCGGTCTTAATGGGGTCGCTAGAGCATTCTGGTTGAAAGTTCGCTCTTGTCTTTCTCTAGTTTGCTGAAGGCTTCTTTCCACACTCTCTTGCACTTGGCGATACTGCTTTTGCCGTATGATATCCCAATTGGAGTCTTGAACTTCTGCGTCTGGTTTCAGAATTCCCATTTCTAGATCGATTGGTAATTGGCCGGGTCTTGCACGCATAAGGTAAGCTGGGGTGCAGTTGGTGGAGCTCACCGGGACATGATTATACAGATCCACCAAGTCAGGCAATTTCTCTGGCCATTGATTCCTTTCTGTCTCAGGTAAAGTCTTTAGTAGGTCTATTACAATATGGTTCATCTTCTCGCATAAGCCGTTTGTTTGTGGATGATAGGCCGTCGTCCGGATCTTTTTGCAACCATACATATTACAGAATTCTCTGAAGATCTCTGATTCAAAGGCTGTACCTTGGTCGGTGAGAACCTGTTCCGGATATCCATGGGGTCTACAAAAGTACGTTTGGAACGCTTTGGCTGCTGTTTTTGCTGTCAGATCTTTTACGGGCACTACTACCAAGAAACGTGAATAATGGTCCACGATGGTCAAGGCATAGACATAGCCGGACCGGCTTGGTGTCAACTTCACGTGGTCCATGGCTACAAGTTCAAGTGGTTGTTTGGTGATTATGGGCTGCAGTGGTGCTCTTTGGTTCTTTTGATCGTTTCTTCTGAGGTTGCACGGGCCACAATTTCTGCACCACTGTTCGATTGATTTTCTCATCCCGACCCAATAAAATCTTTCTCTTAGAAGTACTTCTAACTTTTTCCAACCGAAGTGACCAGCACCATTATGGTAAGCTTCGAGGACCATCTTCACATCTTGTTTAGGCACAATAATCTGCCAAACCAATTCATGTGTTTTCGGATTGGTGTATCTTCTACAGAGCTTCCCTTGATACAGGAACATTTTGCCTCTCTCTTTCCAGAGTTGATGCGTCTCTTCTGGGGCATCCTCATCGGGATATGCACTTTGCTCAGTCAACAGTTCCTTCACCAACTTCACAGCCGGATTGCTGTCTTGGGTGTCAGCCCATCTATGGTGTGCTAACGGATTAAAATTCACCTCTTGTTGTTTCTGATAGGTACTTGACTGATGATGTTTTGCCTTGGGACGATGGAAGGCTGGTAGTTCAATTTCTTCAAGCTCCCCCGTTTCCTCTTCTACATCTCTCAAGTGTGGCATCCGGGATAGGGCATCGGCATTTCCATTCTTGCGACCTGCTCGATACTTGATTATGAAGTTGTAATTAGATAACCGGGCTATCCATCGCTGTTCTAACGCACCTAATTTGGCTGTGTCCAGGTGGGTCAACGGATTGTTGTCAGTATAGACAATAAATTCTGCAGCGGCCAGATAGTGTTTGAAACGTTCCGTCACAGCCCAAACTACTGCCAGTAGTTCCAATTTGAAGGAGCTGTAATTTTCTGAATTTCTTTCAGTAGGCCGGAGCTTTCTACTTGCAAAGGCGATGACTTTCTCCCGACCTTCTTGCTTTTGTGACAGCACCGCTCCTAGTCCCACATTACTGGCATCGGTGTAGAGGATGAAAGGTTGATGGTAATCTGGGTATGCCAGAACCTCTTCTCCGGTTAGTACCTTCTTTAGTTGTTCAAAGGAGTCTTCCCTTTCGTCGTTCCACTGAAAAGGAGGGTTTCGGTTTGAAGGTTTCTTCGTCTGCCCTACCAAGGTGTCTTGCAAGGGTGCTGCCAACTTGGTAAATCCTTTTATAAATCTGCGATAGTAACCCACCAATCCCAGGAATTGTCTCACTTCTTTTGCGCTGGTAGGTCTTGGCCAATCCCTTATGGCGCTTATTTTCTCGGGATCTGGTGCTACTCCCTCCGAACTCACGATGTGTCCCAGGTACTGTACCTTTGGCTTGAGAAGGTGACATTTGGATGGCTTGACTTTCATGCCATACCTGGATAAGGCTTCGAACACTTCTGCCAGGTCTATTAAGTGTTGTTCGTAAGTCTTTGAGTAGACGATCACATCATCTAGGTACAGGAGGACGGTCTCGAAGTTCTTGTGTCCGAGGCAGCATTCCATCAGCCGCTGGAAGGTACCGGATGCGTTGCAGAGTCCGAACGGCATGCGATTAAATTCACATAGACCCATTGGTGTGGTGAATGCCGTCTTTTCCTTATCTCTCTCAGCCACAGGGACTTGCCAATACCCGCTTGTTAAGTCTAAGGTGGAAAAATAATTAGCAGATTTCAAAGCAGTTAAGGACTCTTCTATCCTAGGCAAGGGGTAGGCGTCTTTATGGGTGATGTTATTAATCTTCCGGTAGTCTACGCACATTCTCATGGTTCCGTCCTTTTTTTTGACAATCACTAGAGGGGCTGCCCAGGGGCTACAGCTGTCTCTTATTACCCCGGCCTGTTTCATTTCCCTCAGCATATCTTTTGCACATTGATAGTGAGCGGGCGGTATGGGTCTATATCTTTCTTTTATTGGGGGATGGTCACCTGTGGGGATTGTGTGTTCTACCCCTTCTATCCGTCCGAAGTCCAATGGGTGTTTACTGAAGACTTGTTCATATTCCGTCACTAGCCTATACACCCCTTGTTTTTGATGGGTAGGTGTTGAATTTATGCCCACGTGTAGCTGTTGGCACCAATCCTCCATTTCTCCATCTGAGCCATTGCCTTCCACCTGACAGGTTGGTTCTAAGGGCTCAATGGTTGTGATGGCATTGTTGTCAACAGTATATAGCTTTGCCATTGTAGCATACCTTGGCAAAGTGACCTCTTCCTCTCCACAGTTCAAAAGTCGTACCGGCACTCGTCCCCGGTGTACCTCGACTATCCCTCGTGCTGTGAGTATAGTGGGCCTGCTGTCGGTGTACACTGGTTCTATTAAGGCTTGATAATCTCGTCCCTTAGTACCAATGGCTGCTCTACACCATACCAGCATTTCTGTTTTTGGTGGGATTACAATAGACGTTGGATCACTTACCCTCACACTGCCGATTTCTCCACCTGCAACTTCTACCTGTTGCCTTAACATCAATACTTTTATTTCCCTCCGGAGAACTCTCTGCTGGCAGGATTGGGCAGTTTCAGCAATTTGCTGTAAGACAGAAATGACTTCGGAAAAGCAGTTCTCTAACACATTCATTCCTATCAATACAGTTGGTTCACAGTTCCGCCGGTCAACATCAACAACAATTATACCCTGTTTCTTCAATTCTACTTTACCAATCTTTATGGTCATCTCCCTGAATCCTAGTTTCGGTACCAACTTACCATTACTGGCCCATATATCTAGTTCAACATCAGAGGGCCCTTTATCAATATCTGCATCAGCCCAGTACCTCTTATAAAGGATATACGGTATAGATGAAATCTGGGAACCTGTGTCCAGCAAAGCGTTGAGGGGAATTCCGTCCAGCACGATAGGGATAATGGGTCGTCCTCCGATGTACCTGTCGTGCCAGGGTGTTGGGCCTTGAAAGTTCATTCCTGTGAAGCGGCCCGCATTCCCAGGGGATTCCCGTTTAAATCACAATCTCGTGCAAAGTGGCCCGGCTGCTGGCAACGGCGGCAAATGGGCTGTCCATCCGGTTGGTAGCGGTCGCGGGGTCGTCCTCTCCATGTCGGGTATCTCCGGGGTCTCATCCATGGAACATCCTCTCTACAGTTTGCCAACTCCATCTTGTGTCCTCTCATCTCCTGCATGGTTTTAGCCATTGAAGCAACAACATCAGCAAAAGAGTCAAGCTTTTGTTGAAGAGCCTCATTAGTACTGGGCCCCAGGGGCTTAGCAATGGCCCCAGACATAGCTGATGTCACTGGCACTCCCTGTTGTTGAGGTGCCTCTGCCATGGGTTGCGCAGGATCCTGATCCCGAGGTGCCTCTGCCAGCTGGAGACGTATAGCGCTCTCCTTTAATTGGGCAAATGTCAATTCAGGGTTCTTAAAAACAAGCATGCTCACATGCCCCCGGTGAGAAGGGGTGTAGAGTCCCTCAATAAATTGATCTCTTAGCAGTTTATCCGCTCCGGTGTTAAAAATGGGTTCAGCCAGTGTAAGTGATTTAAGGGCTTCCTGCAGGTTTAAGGCAAAGTCTCTCACGCCCTCATTAGCTTTTTGTTTGCAACTAAAGAATCGTATTTTAGCTTTGCTGCTGGCCGTGGTTTCAAATGTAGCTTTTAATCCAGCAAATATGCGTTCAACAGTGCCTTTTAGATCAGCTGCCCATGCTGTGACTTCTCGCTTAGCATGGCCACTTAACTGCATCATCAGGAGACTAACACGCTGAACTTCACCCACAGGGAACATGTCAAAATGGGCCAGCATCTTTTCTCTGAAATCGTCAAGGGTATTAGGCTCACCTTCATACATTGGAAGCCATGGGCCACCCGGGGTATATGGCATCAGCACCGGCATGATGGGCGCCACTCCTTGCACCGCTGCGCTGCCGGACTCTCTATTGACACTCTGTCTTTCAGCTGCATTAGCGTTGCCGAGTGCTGCGGCGTCTCCGTGCTGCGACATACTGTGCCCCCTTAGTTAATCCGGACCCTTCCGGTCCTCCGCTTCCGTCGGGATAGTGTAGATTCGTTCCGCTGTGCAGCAGGATCGATTTTCCCCTTGCTCTGATGTCAGAGCGCTCAGCTTGGTGCCGCCCACAATGACACGCCCCCTGCTGCTCCCACCCACCGCGCTCTGTAATGGCGGATTCTGAAGTTTTTCAGTTAGACTGGGGCTCAGGTGATGGCGTAGCTCAATTAACAGTCTCGTGCCTAACGTTTATGAAGTGATTACCTCAGGGGATGGCGGCCATCTTTACTCCATTATAACCAATGGGGAAAAGTCACTTTCAATAGTTTTCAATGGGGAATGGATTTTTCTTTAATAAAGTCAATTTTCAAGATTTTTCATCCCAGTTTTCACAGTTTTGGGCTCCAATCACGGCACACAATACCCAGTATACGGGCTGGCTAGATCCTGTTCGTGACGCCAATTGTGACGCCCAGGAGACTGGGATACCAAGCACCGGACCAATGGAGTCTGTCTCTTGAGGGGGATGTCACGGGTGGCTTGACCCGGTGCTGTGGCCTCAGGCAATGCACAGTGTAAGGGGTATCATGAGGGGACAGGCGCTTACTTGATCAGCAGCAGGTTCTCCCAGCGGTGACGATCTCGATCCTGGATAGATGGCTATTGTCCAAATGAAAGACTGAGGCACTGAAACGTTTAACCAGTTTACTTTAACATAAAAGGATTTACAACCAGTCCTGTCACCGGAGTCTGTATGGGAACTCTGAGTTACTTTGACCCTGCCGGGGTCTTCGCCTCTTATTGTGCGCAATTTCTGTGTGGCCCTGCTGCTGTATGTGAACTGGCTGCCGGCCCAATCTGTCCCCTCCGGGTCCTGGTTCGACGGGCAACCCGAGTCCTTTTATCGGTTTACCCCCTCTGGGAGTACCGCTGAACTCTGTGTCTGTTGCTGCATCCGACCCTAGTGAAGCTGATATCACCTCACGTTTTTCCGGTTGCTGTATTATATATAATGAATACAGCCACGGATCCGGTATCCGTCTTTGCGCCTGTTCTGGGTAGTGATTAATGCTACCCGGTTCTCACAATGTCCTTTTTCTCTATCCCTCTTCTCCTCAGGCCGGTGATTTAGGCCTGGTAACAGTCACAGGGCTGTTAGAGATTCAACTGTATGACCTCTCACTATCAGCTCCTTGGCCCAACTGCCATTTCTTCTCTCAGACCAGAATGGATCAAGGGGAGTCTCTGGAGCTCCCCCTTCTGGCCGGAGGTGGTAGTGCAGTCTTGCTATTTTAGTATTTGTACTTACTGTCAGTAACTATTTTTGTGGCAAATACCCCTAGGGGTGCCACATTTCTATCTCAGAAACTTTATGTTATAGAGTAAAACTAAGCATATTTTTTGGAATCAGCACGTCAAATTTCATAAAACAGACATATTATCTTTGCTGATGATTTTTTTGGGTTGACCAGTGTAATTAATCACCACTAGACTTTAGTTTATCTAGGGCAGTGGTTCAGTTTGGTGGCCTAGCCCTGAATTTAAATACCATGGTAACTGGGTGGCTTGTTAGTACCCAACTTGGCACTCGACACCCGGAGCATACAGTGATGTGTAAATGTTTGGGCACCCCTGGTCAAAATTACTGTTATTGTGAACAGTTAAGCAAGTTACAGATGAAATTATCTCTAAAAGGGCTAAAGGTAAAGATGACACATTTCCTGTTATGATCCAGCCCGGGTTTTTGGTCTTGTCTCTCCTTTCCCGGTCTGGTCATGCCAGGGGTTACCTTTTTCTGCCTTGTTCTGGTGTTGGGTCTGCTATTTCTCTGCTCTGCATCCTGCACGCAGTGCCAGTTATATTTCCTGCCTACAGCATGTGTAGCTGGCTCTGGTGAGACTCTGATTTGTCCTTCTGTGTTTAGCTGTCTTTGCCCATGTCTGTTCTTTCCTCTCTTCCCGCCCTGACTCTGCGTGTCCCTGTGTGTTTGGATTCCTGGATTCGACTCGGCTTTGGCTCTGACCTGATTCTGCCTCTCCCTTCTGGTACTTCTGTTGCGGACCGGTATTAACCTTTCGACGCACCTCTGACTCTGTGTATTTAGGATTCCCCTTGGTACTTCTCTACTCTCTGGTATCAATGGTATCAAACCGGCTTGTCTGACTATTCTGCTGCCACCTGGTGGTAGCCTTGCTGCAGTCCTGCTGGTCTGCTCTGAGCAGGATTTCATCCCTCTCTCCACTCTGCTGCCATCTAATGGAGTTTGCATTTTACTGCAGTACTGTAGTGTGACATTTCCTTTGTATTTTAGGCAAAAATACATATATATTCATCTATTACATTTTAAAAATTACAAATTGGAAAATGGGTTGATGCAAAAGTTTGGGCACCCTACGTGGTTAGTACATAGTAGCACCCCCTTTTGCAAGTATCACAGCTTGTAAACACTTTTTGAAGAGTCTTTCCATTCTTGTTTGAGGGATTTGCATCCATTCTTCGTTGGAAAATTCTTCCAGCTCTGTGAGATTCCTGGGTCCTCTTGAATGCACTGCTATTTTGATGTCTAGCCACAGATTTTCAATGATGTTCAGATCAGAGGACTGTGAGGGTCATTGTCAAACCTTCAGCTTGCGCCTTTTGAGATACAGCTTGCGCCTTTTGAGATAGTCTAGTGTGGATTTTGCCGTGTGTTTAGGATCATTATGCATTTGTAGAAGTCATCATCTTTTCAAGTTCAGCTTTTTTTTATAGATGATGTTATGTTTGCATCAAGAATTTGTTGACAATTCATTGAATCCATTCTTCCCTCTACCCATGAAATGTTCCCTGTGCCATTAGCTGCAAAACAACCCCAAAGTATGATTGATCCACCCCTATGCTTAATGGTTGCCGAGATGTTCTTTTCCTGAAATTATGTGCCTTTTCTCCTCACACATACCTTTTATCATTGTCAAAATGAATTATGTATATATTTTATGACGAAGTTTTCTTCTGATGACTCTTCCACCAAGGCCATATTTGTGCAGGTCTCTCTGAACAGTAGAAAAATGTTCCACAACCTCAGAGTCTACTAAATCTTTCTGAAAGTCTTTTGCAGTCAATCGGGGGTTCTGATTTTCTCTCTCTAGCAATCCTATGAGCGCTCACTAAATTTTGACTTGGTCTTCCAGAATTTATCGTGATCTCCACTGTTCCTGTTAACTGCCATTTCTTAATTACATTTGGAACTAAGGAAAAGGCAACTTGAAATCAATTTGATATCTTCTCATAGCCTTCTCCTGCTTTGTGGGCCTCCAGCATTTTCATTTTCAGAGTGCTAGGCAGCTGCTTAGAAGAACCCATGGCTGCTGTTTTTTGGCACAAGGTTAGAGGAGGCTGGGCTTTTATAAAGCTGGGAAATTTGCATCACCTGACCTTTCCTAATGATGATAGTAAACAAGCCATAACCCTACAAGGGTAACTTGGTCAAAATTATCTGAGCACTCAAATCTCCAAGGATGCCCAATCTTTTGCATTGGCCCATTTTCGTTTTTGCAATTTTTAAAATGAAAAAATACTTTTTTTTTACCTAAAATACAAAGGAAATGCGTCATCTTTAACTTTAGCCCTTTAAAGGGAACCTGTCACCCCCAAAATCGAAGATGAGCTAAGCCCACCAACATCAGGGGCTAATCTACAGCATTCTGGAATGCTGTAGATAAACCCCTGATGTATCCTGAAAGATGAGAAAAAGAGGTTAGATTATACTCACCCAGGGGCGGTCCAGGGGCCTCTTCTTGTAGTCACGCTGCGGCTACGTTGCAGGCGTACTATGTCTGCCCTGTTGAGGGCAGAGCAAAGTACTGCAGTGCGCAGGCGCTGGGAAAGGTCAGAGAGGCAAGGCGCCTGCGCGCTGCAGTACTTTGCTCTGCTGGTTGGACGCTGCGTACATCCGCAGCGTCCAGATGTTACAGCATAGTGGATGGGATTTGAAGAAATTCCATCTCTACTATGTGTGCTGAGACGCCTGTGGCTTCCTTTCAGAGACGGACATGCAGCGTGTCTTTCCAGACCGCAGCATGTATATTTGTTGTCTCCACAAGATAAATATCACCGTACAATGTACTGGGCGCAGTGATTCCGCACGGTTCAATGAACACGTATGGAATCAGCTTCTTTCAAAAGCCGGCAGCACTTTGGATGGAGCGGACATGTGCTGCATCCAAAGCGCTGCGGTTTACTGACCATGGGAACATACCCTTAGACTTCATTTCATCTTCAACTTGCTTAACTGTTCACAATAACAGTAATTTTGACCAGGGGTGCCTAAATTTTTACATGCCTCTGTATGTCATGTTTGTCTCTTACTAGGTTGTTGACTCAAAAATTGATGACACATTCTAAGGACAGGCTGTCTAATTATACTTACCTGCTCCTGGCACGATCCCTGCAGGTCCCAGGCTCCCTGGCGTCCCAGCTTCTTCCTGTACTGAGCGGTCACATGGTACCGCTCATTACAGTAATAAAAATGCGGCTCCACCTCTATGGGAGGTGGAGCCGCATATTCATTACTGTAATGAGCGGTAACGGTGACTGCTCAGTACAGGATGAAGCTGTGGCATCGGGGAAGCAGGGACTGCACAGTGCCAGGAGTAGGTGAGTATAACGGGGAGGGGAGCGCTGCGATGCGCGATATTCACCTGCTCCTCGTTCCGGCGCTGCTCCGTCTTCAGCGTCTTCTACAGTGATGCTCAGATCAGAGGGCGCGTGACGTGGTTAGTGCGCGCCCTCTGCCTGAACGTCAGTGCAGAAGACGCTGAAGATGGAGCTGCGGCCGGAAAGAGAAGCAGGTGAATATTGAAAGTGTCGGGGGCCTGAGCGACGAAGAGGTGAGTATGTGATTTTTTTTTTATCCCAGCAACAGCAAATGGGCAAGTGTTTGTTTGGAGCATCTATGGGGCCATAACGTTTGTGCAGCACTATATGGGGCAAGTGTCTGCATGGGGCCATAATTAATGTTTGTGGAGCACTATATTGGGCAAGTGTCTGTATGGGGTCATAACGTTTGTGCAGCACTATATGGGGCAAGTGTCTGTGTGGGGCCATAATGTTTGTGCAGCACTATATGGGGCAAGTGTCTGTATGGGGCCATAATTAACGTTTGTGGAGCACTATATGGGGCAAGTGTCTGTATGGAGAATCTAATGGGGCCATAATCAAGGTTTATGCAGCACTATATGGGGCAAATATCTTTATAGAGCATCTTATGGGGCCATAATCAACATTTGTGCAGCATTATATTGGGCAAATGTGTCTATGGAGCATCTTATGGGACCGTTATTAACCTTTATGCAGGATCATATGGGGCATATTTTAATATGGAGCATCTTATTAGGCCATCATAAACTTTATGGAGCATTATATGGGGCTCCTGATTCAATATGGATATTCAAAAACACTTAACCTACTGATGTCTCAATTAATTTTACTTTTATTGGTATCTATTTTTACTTTTGACATTTACCGGTAGCTGCTGCATTTCCCACACTAGGCTTATATTCGAGTCATTAAGTTTTCCCAGTTTTTTGTGGCAAAATTAGGGGGGTCGGCTTATACTCAGGTCGGCTTATACTCGAGTATATACGGGTATATGATGAGCTCTCTTGGTTTGTGACCCCAGACCTCTTGACTACCCAAGTCTCATGAGTTGTCCATGAGTAGTGACTAGCGTTACATTATGAAGCTAAATGCATGTAGACTGTACAGCAGTGCATGGAGACAGTGTGGCAACACAGGGAGCCTGCGATAGTGCATGGAGTCTGTACTGCATTTATGCACACTCATCCAATCACAGCATTGCATGGGAGTACATGAAGCCTGTATGGCAACACAGAGAGCCTTTGTGGGAATGTGTACGGCAATGCATGGAGCATGTATGGTAGTGCACAGAGACTGTACAGCAGTGTACAGAGTCTGTGTGGCAAAGCTGCGATTTTGTTCGTGTGTATGAAGCTGGAACGGTCAGAAATGGAGCCTCTGCATTAGGCAAGAAGCCTGTGCATGGCAACACAAGGAGCCTGTATTACAGTGCATGAAGCCTGCATGGCAGTGCAATCTGTATGGCAGTGCATGGAGCCAGTATGCCAATGCATGGATCTTGTGGGTGGAGTCTGTCCATCAGTTAAAAGAACCTAAATGGTAACTCAGGGTGTCTGTATAGTGGACTGAGCTTATATGGCAATGTATAAAGCCGTTACTGCAGTGCATGGAGCCTACATGGCAGTGTAAGGATTTCCACACATGTAGCCTGTATGGCAGAGTGTAGAGCCTTAATGGCAGTGTGTAGAACCTGTACGGTAGTGGATAAAGCCTGTATGATGGTGCACGGAGGCTTTATGGCAGTGTGTAGAGTCTGTATGGCAGAGTGCAGAGCCGGTACAGTAAAGGATAAAGCCTGCATGGTGATGCACAACGGCTGTATGGCAGTGTGTGCAGCCTGTACGGTAATGGATAAAGCCAGTATGGTTATGCAAGAAGGCTGTATAGCAATGTAAAGAGCCTGTCTGATAGTGGATAAAGCTTGTGTGATGGTGCACGAAGGCTGTGTGGCAGTGTGTAGAGCCTGTATGTCACTATAATGAGCCTGTATGTCAGTATAATGAGCCTGTATGTCAGTGTAATGAGCCTGTATGGCAGTGTAATGAGCCTGTATGGCAGTGTAATGAGCCTGCATGGCAGTGTAATAAGCCTGTATGTCAGTATAATGAGCCTGTATGGCAGTGTAATGAGCCTGTATGGCAGTGTAATGAGCCTGCATGGCAGTGTAATAAGCCTGTATGTCAGTATAATGAGCCTGTATGGCAGTGTAATGAGCCTGTATGGCAGTGTAATGAGCCTGTATGGCAGTGTAATGAGCCTGCATGGCAGTGTAATAAGCCTGTATGTCAGTATAATGAGCCTGTATGTCAGTATAATGAGCCTGTATGGCAGTGTAATGAGCCTGTATAGCAGTATGTAGAGCCTTTATGGCAGTGTGTTGAGCCAGTATGGCAGTATAATGAGCCTGTGTGGCAGTATGATGAGCCTGTATGGCAGTGTAATGAGCCTGTATGGCAGTGTGTAGAGCCTGTATGGCATTGTAATGAGCCTGTATGGCAGTGTGTACAGCCTGTATGGCAGTGTGTACAGCCTGTATGGCAGTGTGTACAGCCTGTATGGCAGTGTGTACAGCCTGTACAGTCTGGATAAAGCCTGTATGGTGATGCAAGAAGGCTGTATGACGGTGCAAAGAGCCTGTCTGGTAGTGGATGGAGCCTGTATGATGGTGCACGAAGGCTGTGTGGCAGTGTGTAGTGCCTGTATGGCAGTGTGTAGAACTGTATGGCAGTGTAATGAGCTTGTATGGCAGCGTGTAGAACCTATATGGCCATGTAATGAGCCTGTATGGCAGTGTAATGAGCCTGTGTGGCAGTATAATGAACCTGTATGGCAGTGTAATGAGCCATTTATAGCAGTATGTTGAGCCTGTATGGCAGTGTGTAGAGCCTGTATGTCAGTGTAATGAGCCTGTATGGCACTGTGTAGAGCCTGTATGGCAGTGTGTAGTACCTGTATGGCAGTGTAGTGAGCCTGTATGGCAGTGTAGTGAGCCTGTATAGCAGTGTGTGGAGCCTGTATGGCAGTGTGTAGAGACTGTATGGCAGTGTGTAGAGACTGTATGGCGGTGTGTAGTACCTGTATGGCAGTGTAGTGAGCCTGTATGGCAGTGTAGTGAGCCTGTATAGCAGTGTGTGGAGCCTGTATGGCAGTGTGTAGAGACTGTATGGCAGTGTGTAGAGACTGTATGGCAGTGTGTAGTACCTGTATGGCAGTGTAGTTAGCCTGTATGGAAGTGTAGTGAGCCTGTATAGCAGTGTGTGGAGCCTGTATGGCAGTGTGTAGAGCCTGTATGGCAGTGTGTAGAGACTGTATGGCAGTGTGTAGTACCTGTATGGCAATGTAGTGAGCCTGTATGGCAGTGTAATGAGCCTGTATAGCAGTGTGTAGAGCATGTATGGCAGTGTGTAGAGCCTGTATGGCAGTGTGTAGAGCCTGTATGGCAGTGTGTAGCATTTGTATGGCAGTGTGTAGAGTCTGTATGGCAGTGTAATGAGCCTGTATGGCAGTGTGTAGAGCCTTTATGGCAGTGTGTAGAGCCTGTATGGCAGTGTGTAGAGCCTGTATGGCAGTGTGAAGAGACTGTATAGCAGTGTGTAGTACCTGTATGGCAGTGTAATGAGCCTGTATGGCAGTGTAATGAGCCTGTATGGCAGTGTGTAGAGCCTGTATGGCATTGTGTAGAGACTGTATGGCAGTGTGTAGTGTGTAGTACCTGAATGGCGGTGTAATGAGCCTATATGGCAGTGTAATGAGCCTGTATAGCAGTGTGTAGAGCCTGTATGGCAGTGTGTAGAGCCTGTATGGCAGTGTGTAGAGCCTGTATGGCAGTGTGTAGAGACTGAATGGCAGTGTGTAGTACCTGTATGGCGGTGTAATGAGCCTGTATGGCAGTGTGTAGAGACTGTATGGCAGTGTGTAGAGACTGTATGGCAGTGTGTAGAGACTGAATGGCAGTGTGTAGTACCTGTATGGCAGTGTAATGAGCCTGTATGGCAGTGTGTAGAGCCTGTATGGCAGTGTGTAGAGACTGTATGGCAGTGTGTAGTACCTGTATGGCAGTGTAATGAGCCTGTATGGCAGTGTGTAGAGCCTGTATGGCAGTGTGTAGAGACTGAATGGCAGTGTGTAGTACCTGTATGGCGGTGTAATGAGCCTGTAAGGCAGTGTGTAGAGACTGTATGGCAGTGTGTAGTACCTGTATGGCAGTGTAATGAGCCTGTATAGCAGTGTGTAGAGCCTGTACAGTACTGGATAAAGCCTGTGTGATGGAACATGAAGGCTGTACGGGTTATGAGTATGAAGCATGCTCCATCAGGCTTGATATGTGTGTCGGTATTTTCCTCTAGAAGCAATGGTGTTATAATTGAAATTTCTCTGTTTATACAATGCCCTAATAGCTCTGGGAGAATAACCCACCCAGCTTCTCCATTGGAGGTGACTAGAAGTTTGCAGTGGATCATGCTCCGTCTGCTGACTTGCTAGAGCAATGATTTGATGAGGTCAGTGACAATCTGTGTTCTGACCTGACTTTCCTTCAGGGGTGATACTCTGATTAGACCAGATAAGTGATCTGTATGTGATGCATTTTCTCATACATATGTTGTATCGTACACCTAGGAAGTAGAACTTGCAGAATTAAGCTTCACCTAGACTGAAGTTGGGAAAACGCCATTGCTGTTGAAAACCAGCACTACGTTTACATCTTCATCGGGGAGACCATCGGCAAATAATCTCCTCTGCCAGGATATAGTCTGCAGGACATTGCTGCTTACCTCCTCGGATCTCGGGAAGAAGCCTAGAAAAGGCTGATTTGGTATTTTTCCGGGTTGAGCAACTGTTGAAGTACAGCGCAAAGCGCAGATTAGACACAATCCCTTTGATGGATTTAACTTACATATTAAATCCAATACCAATGTTGGAGGATGAAGGAGAAATAAAATCAGTGCTAAGCAAAACGAAATCTGCTCTGTGACATCCGTAATGGGCCTGTGTATAGCTGGATGACCCGTGCGGGCAGCACTCCTGAGGCTTGTAGTGACGTAAATGGAGGGTGCTGGATGAGCGGCGCTCCTGCGCCCTGCTGCACAGCCTCTATGTGCCACTATCGCTTTGCCTTACAAAACAGCATATTCCCAGCCTGTTCTAGGTTAAGCGACCGCTTCTATACCAAGGGACTTGCCCTCCTACTCTATGCCTGCCACCTACATATGTATCCTAGCGTGAATCAAGTAACCCCATGAATAAGGCCCGGGAGGGTCGAAACGTTGGGTTTCTATCTGCACTTTCTGTTTCCTTCTTGTGGCAACCTGTTTTGTGAACACAATAAACTTGTTATATATTTGATCATACCAGCTTCAAGTGTGCGGTAATTTTTGATATTGGATTGGCTGTGTGCAAGGCATCATGAAATCTGAAAATTACAAACAGATTTTGGATCACAATTTAGTACCCAGGGTCAGAAAGCTGGGTTTGCATCCTAGGTAATGGGTCTTGCAGCAGGACAATTACCCCAAACATACCGGTACTTCAAGAAGCACGGAGAAATTGATGGAAAGAAAGCACTGGAGAGTTGTGAAGTGGCAGCATTGAGTCCAGATCTAAATTCCATTGAACACCTGTGGTGAGATCTTAAAATTACTGTTGGGAGAAGGCACCCTTCAAATTCCAGTTGAGAGGTGTAAGGGTATGTTTCCACGTGCAGGAAACGCTGGGTGTCTGACGCTGCATAGAGCCGCAGCGTCAGACACGCAGCGTCCAGATGTTACAGCATAGTGGAGGGGATTTAATGAAATCCCGTCTCCACTATGCGTGGTAACATGCACGCGGCGGCCCTGCGACTCCGGACATGCTGCGCGTCTTTTCAGATCGCAGCATGTCCGTATATCTTGCGGCGACGCTGCGTCGCCGCAAGATATAGCACAGGACCCTATGCGATGGGTGCGATGATGCCGGATGTGTGCTGTGAACAAATCCGGCATCATCGCGTCCCAGAAGGGGGCGGGGCTTACCGCAGAGCGGCAAAGCCGCTCCGACGATACCGCCGGCCATCCTGAAAGTGGACACATACCCTAAGAAGTTTGTTGATGGTAATAGGAAGCGATTGATTACAGTTACAGTGGGGCAAAAAAGTATTTAGTCAGTCAGCAATAGTGCAAGTTCCACCACTTAAAAAGATGAGAGGCGTCTGTAATTTACATCATAGGTAGACCTCAACTATGGGAGACAAACTGAGAAAAAAAAATCCAGAAAATCACATTGTCTGTTTTTTTATCATTTTTTTGCATATTATGGTGGAAAATAAGTATTTGGTCAGAAACAAACAATCAAGATTTCTGGCTCTCACAGACCTGTAACTTCTTCTTTAAGAGTCTCCTCTTTCCTCCACTCATTACCTGTAGTAATGGCACCTGTTTAAACTTGTTATCAGTATAAAAAGACACCTGTGCACACCCTCAAACAGTCTGACTCCAAACTCCACTATGGTGAAGACCAAAGAGCTGTCAAAGGACACCAGAAACAAAATTGTAGCCCTGCACCAGGCTGGGAAGACTGAATCTGCAATAGCCAACCAGCTTGGAGTGAAGAAATCAATAGTGGGAGCAATAATTAGAAAATGGAAGACATACAAGACCACTGATAATCTTCCTCGATCTGGGGCTCCACGCAAAATCCTACCCCGTGCGGTCAGAATGATCACAAGAACGGTGAGCAAAAAACCCAGAACCACGCGGGGGGACCTAGTGAATGAACTGCAGAGAGCTGGGACCAATGTAACAAGGCCTACCATAAGTAACACACTACGCCAACATGGACTCAGATCCTGCAGTGCCAGACGTGTCCCACTGCTTAAGCCAGTACATGTGCGGGCCCGTCTGAAGTTTGCTAGAGAGCATTTGGATGATCCAGAGGAGTTTTGGGAGAATGTCCTATGGTCTGATGAAACCAAACTGGAACTGTTTGGTAGAAACACAACTTGTCGTGTTTGGAGGAAAAAGAATACTGAGTTGCATCCATCAAACACCATACCTACTGTAAAGCATGGTGGTGGAAACATCATGCTTTGGGGCTGTTTCTCTGCAAAGGGGCCAGGACGACTGATCGGGTACATGAAAGAATGAATGGGGCCATGTATCGTGAGATTTTGAGTGCAAACCTCCTTCCATCAGCAAGGGCATTGAAGATGAAATGTGGATGGGTCTTTCAACATGACAATGATCCAAAGCACACTGCCAGGGCAACGAAGGAGTGGCTTTGTAAGAAGCATTTCAAGGTCCTGGAGTGGCCTAGCCAGTCTCCAGATCTCAACCCTATAGAAAACCTTTGGAGGGAGTTGAAAGTCCGTGTTGCCAAGCAAAAAGCCAAAAACATCACTGCTCTAGAGGAGATCTGCATGGAGGAATGGGCCAACATACCAACAACAGTGTGTGGCAACCTTGTGAAGACTTACAGAAAACGTTTGACCTCTGTCATTGCCAACAAAGGATATATTACAAAGTATTGAGATGAAATTTTGTTTCTGACCAAATACTTATTTTCCACCATAATATGCAAATAAAATGTTAAAAAAACAGACAATGTGATTTTCTGGATTTTTTTTTCTCAGTTTGTCTCCCATAGTTGAGGTCTACCTATGATGTAAATTACAGACGCCTCTCATCTTTTTAAGTGGTGGAACTTGCACTATTGCTGACTGACTAAATACTTTTTTGCCCCACTGTATTTATTTCAAAGGGTGAGCAACCAAATATTAAAGTGAACCTGTCATTAAGATTTTGCAAAAAAACTACAGGCGCTGTTATACTGATTAAAATGATAGAATAAATCCGTCTTGTGGTTGATGTTTAATCTTTTCAGTTTTCAGTTAATGAGATTCTTCTGCTTTGGTGTGGACTTCAGGGCGAGGCTTTGTTTGGGGCCCCGGCCTCGTCGTAATCCTTGTGGCTTTAAATGACAAGTCACTAAACTATTTAGAATTGAGAGTCCTCAGTGGTTGAACCCTTTTAATGCTAACTGAAAAGATGGTAACAAATTGCAAGCTTTCGAGACTACTCAGTTCCCTTCATCAGGCATATACTCATAGAAATTCTGAAGAATCACATATTTGTACACAACACAGCACAGGAATAATGCCATAGATAAGACAGGTGACGTGAAGCAGAATTACCATTATGTGAGTGATAAACAGTTATGTCCATAAATATTGGAACAGTTTATAGATAAGGAGTGTAAATGTTTTATTGTCCTCCGATTGGGGTCTGGTTCTGTGTTATGATGCCCCCACATGGTCTGAGGAGCAAATTCCTTAATTGATGTAAAAAGACATAAATCCATGCGACACGTTTATTCCTGCACTGAGTGTATCAAAGGTCATCATCAGCTTATATTCCCAGACTCTTCTGTCTCTCTGAGATTTGAAGTTACCTTTTAATACAAGTAATTTCATGTCCATAATGCTGTGATCAGGGAGACAAAAATGTATTGCCACAGGTAGATCCATTATTTTTTCTCTTATTGTGTGACGATGAGAGTTCATTCTTGTTCTAAGCTTTTACCCGGTCTCCCCCACATACAGACCCCCAGTTGGACATTTAGTACATACATTATTATTAAGTACACCACAGTAAATGTGATGCAGCTGAAAGGACCTGGGATCTTGTAGTCCTCATGTGAGTTGGGGATCTTTATCTTGTCCGTGGTCATAATAAATGGACAGGTTTTACATTTTTTCTGGTTGCAAGGTAAGGTTCCTGCAGCTGTTGGAGAGGACAGGGAGCTTCTGACAATGATACTTTTTAGATTTGGGGGCTGCCTAAAACACAGTAGTGGGGGTCTGGAAAAATGGATTGTAATAGGGCATCTTTTTGTAGTAAAGGTTATAATTTCCGTGCTGCTCCCCTTAGCACCTCCAGATTTGGATTGTAGGTGACTACTAGAGGCACCCGGTTATTTTCTTCTTTAGCTTTGTAATGTAGCAGGTGATTCCTTGATATTCTAGTTGCTCTTGTAATTTGGTTTTGAATTGTTCTTGGATGGTAGCCCTGATTCAAAAAGGTCTTTCCAGACCCCCCACTACTGTGTTTTAGGCAGCCCCCAAATCTAATAAGTATCATTCTGAGAAGCTCCCTGTCCTCTCCAAAAGCTGCAGGAACCCTTCCTTGCAACTAGAAAAAATGTAAAACCTGTCCTTTTATAATGACCAAGGGCAAGATAAAGATCCCCAACTCACATCAGGACTACAAGATCCCAGGTATTTTCAGCTGCATCACACCTAATGTGGTGTACCTAATTATATATACTAAATGTCCAACTGGGGGTCTGTATGTGGGGGAGACAGGGCAAAAGCTTAGAACAAGAATGAACTCTCACCACACAATAAGAGAAAAACGAATGGATCTACCTGTGGCAATACATTTTTGTCTCCCTGATCACAGCATTATGGACATGAAATAACTTGTATTACAAGGTAACTTCAAATATCAGAGAGACAGAAGAGTCTGGGAATATAAGCTGATGATGACCTTTGACACATTCAGTGTAGCAATGAATGTGTCACATGGATTTATGTCTTTTTACTTCAATTACGGAATTTGGTCCTCAGACCATGTGGGGGCATCATAACATAGAACCAGACCCCAATCAGAGGACAATAAAACATTTACACTCCTTATCTATGAACTGTTCCAATATTTATGGACATAACTGTTTATCACTCACATAATGGTAATTCTGCTCACGTCACCTGTCTTATCTATGGTATTATTCCTGTGCTGTGTTGTGCATAAATATGAGATTCTTCAGAATTTCTATGAGTATATGCCTGATGAAGGGACCTGAGTAGTCTCGAAAGCTTTCAATTTGTTACCATCTTTTCAGTTAGCCATTAAAAGGTATCAGCCACTGAGGACTCTCAATTCTAAATATTTTTCTATCCACTGGCTAACACGGTACCAAGATATATATCTTTCCTAGGTCACTAAACTTTCATTGACCTGCCTTCTATTTTAAATACTGCACCTGCACAGTCTATATTGTGTTCTTTACAAAAATATATTAACTCCAGCAAAATGCCGGTGCCGCTGGCACCTGCGTAGTACTATCTACCACTTGCCGATAGATGCTACTGCACATAGGATGCCACCGCCGCCATCCACTCCTGGTTTTGGCTTACAAATACTGATGTAAAATACTGACCAAATACTGAACGTGTGACTGTGTCTTAACTCTGAAACGTTGCAGTGAAAATATGGTTTGAAAAGCCGGCTGTGGACTATACAGCTGGCCGGTGAGATCTGAAAGTCTGAGGCAGTAACTGGTCGGCCTCTCGTCACCTCACTCCAGTTGATTGACTGGTCTATTCTTATGTACACCCACGGGCAAGATTTGTCAATCTAATGGAGCAGCGCGGGGAGAACCCGACCAGCCTCAGACTAGTCAGATCTCTCACCCTATAGTCCAGTCTAGAGCGCTTCAGCGCTTATCATACATGGCTGCAATCTCACAGCCTGATTCATGCTGCCCGTGCCTTGGGCAGCATGAAACTAATGACAGGTTCCTTTTAATGGGTGACTTCAAGTATATTCCATGCTAGATACTGAGCTGATATAGGCAGGTCAGTTAAAAACCCAAGCAATGTATGTTCTCATACGGCATATTTGTTGCAGAAATTTCTGTGACTAAATATACTTTCCTTCTTATTTTGGTTGTTCTTTGGCATAGGAATGGATTTCTGCAAACCCCATTCAGATCAATTGAAAAGTTGCAGAAATTTTTGCAACAAACCTGCCATGTGTGAAAGTGTAAATCTGTCTTTTAATATGTATGTTTTCTTTCAATTTTTGGAGTACCCCTTTATCACCTATCCATAGAATAAGGGGTACAATGCGGATCAGTCTGATCCTGACCACTAGGACCTCTAGTAATTCTTAGAACAGTCTCTGGATTCTGAGAATAAAAGCTCTACACTGCCTTGAATTGACAAAGGTTTAAATTATAATTTATCCTATAGTTTAACTTGGCTTTATCAGAAATACAGTGGGGCAAAAAAGTATTTAGTAAGTCAGCAATAGTGCAAGTTCCACCACTTAAAAAGATGAGAGGCGTCTGTAATTTACATCATAGGTAGACCTCAACTATGGGAGACAAACTGAGAAAAAAAAATCCAGAAAATCACATTGTCTGTTTTTTTAACATTTTATTTGCATATTATGGTGGAAAATAAGTATTTGGTCAGAAACAAACAATCAAGATTTCTGGCTCTCACAGACCTGTAACTTCTTCTTTAAGAGTCTCCTCTTTCCTCCACTCATTACCTGTAGTAATGGCACCTGTTTAAACTTGTTATCAGTATAAAAAGACACCTGTGCACACCCTCAAACAGTCTGACTCCAAACTCCACTATGGTGAAGACCAAAGAGCTGTCAAAGGACACCAGAAACAAAATTGTAGCCCTGCACCAGGCTGGGAAGACTGAATCTGCAATAGCCAACCAGCTTGGAGTGAAGAAATCAACAGTGGGAGCAATAATTAGAAAATGGAAGACATACAAGACCACTGATAATCTCCCTCGATCTGGGGCTCCACGCAAAATCCTACCCCGTGGGGTCAGAATGATCACAAGAACGGTGAGCAAAAATCCCAGAACCACGCGGGGGGACCTAGTGAATGAACTGCAGAGAGCTGGGACCAGTGTAACAAGGCCTACCATAAGTAACACACTACGCCACCATGGACTCAGATCCTGCAGTGCCAGACGTCCCACTGCTTAAGCCAGTACATGTCCGGGCCCGTCTGAAGTTTGCTAGAGAGCATTTGGATGATCCAGAGGAGTTTTGGGAGAATGTCCTATGGTCTGATGAAACCAAACTGGAACTGTTTGGTAGAAACACAACTTGTCGTGTTTGGAGGAAAAAGAATACTGAGTTGCATCCATCAAACACCATACCTACTGTAAAGCATGGTGGTGGAAACATCATGCTTTGGGGCTGTTTCTCTGCAAAGGGGCCAGGGCGACTGATCCAGGTACATGAAAGAATGAATGGGGCCATGTATCGTGATATTTTGAGTGCAAACCTCCTTCCATCAGCAAGGGCATTGAAGATGAAACGTGGCTGGGTCTTTCAACATGGCAATGATCCAAAGCACACCACCAGGGCAACGAAGGAGTGGCTTCGTAAGAAGCATTTCAAGGTCCTTGAGTGGCCAAGCCAGTCTCCAGATCTCAACCCTATAGAAAACCTTTGGAGGGAGTTGAAAGTCCGTGTTGCCAAGCGAAAAGCCAAAAACATCACTGCTCTAGAGGAGATCTGCATGGAGGAATGGGCCAACATACCAACAACAGTGTGTGGCAACCTTGTGAAGACTTACAGAAAACGTTTGACCTCTGTCATTGCCAACAAAGGATATACTACAAAGTATTGAGATGAAATTTTGTTTCTGACCAAACACTTATTTTCCACCATAATATGCAAATAAAATGATAAAAAAACAGACAATGTGATTTTCTGGATTTTTTTTTCTCAGTTTGTCTCCCATAGTTGAGGTCTACCTATGATGTAAATTACAGACGCCTCTCATCTTTTTAAGTGGTGGAACTTGCACTATTGCTGACTGACTAAATACTTTTTTGCCCCACTGTATGTTTCTGGAGGCATGTACTTTTACGCCTGCATGATGTTGTCCAATCCTAAAGAGGCAACTGAATGCAGAAGAGAAAAGGACACACCCTCCTCTCTTAAGTGATCTGTGCATCTGCTGTGTAGAGATTCAGCTGAGCTAAGTTTTGTACCATTACAAGCACTTCCTGAACTCATCTGACAGCAGTCAGTGTGGGGGAGGGAATGAGCTGACAGTACAGTGAGATGAGATCTGGAAGTGTTTGTCATGATAAATAACTCAGCTCTGCTGAACTAGTAATAAATATGTCCAATCTGATCCTCTATGTGCTCAGCTCTCTATCCTTGTCACATTACTCTGCACTCTGAATTTGGGTTGGATCATACATTCCCATAGCTTATATAAGGTATCGGTCCCCTGGATAAAATTTGCTTTTCCTACCAATTAGATTGTAAAATTGTATAGGCAAAGACATCTTTCCTTTTATATCATTGTGCTGTATTTTGGCACAATATTACAAGTTTCTGCAGATTTTTTTCTTCTAAACTTCACCAATTACTAGAATGCAGACTGAGGTTCTCCATTTCTGCAAGCCATAATGAAGACTTCTGTGAGCGGTGATGACTTGGCCTCTGTTCTAGTGGCTGTTTCTTGGTATATGTCAATAATGCCAAATTTTAGCTAAATGGAGAAGTATCATTTAAGTGTTAGTAGATATTCAGTAGTTCCAAACATTGACACACCCGGTATTTATATAAACTAGTTCCCTTTTTTGCATTCGTTGACCCTGCTGTAAGTAATGTACAGCTGTAATACGTAACTCCGACACCAGTGCCAAGAAAATGTTTTTCAGTAACCGTACCGCTGCCTTGTACACAACTCTCACATGTTCTCGAAAAATATTCGAGTTGGCCGTTCAGGACAAAATAAAACGTCCATTTTTCCATAAAAATTTAACAGTGGCGTTTCAGTTTTTAGTATTTGTTCCTTATGAATTTCTTTTGAAGATGTGCCACTGTCCCCAAATTCCCCAGTTCCCAATTTGATTGAGCATCTGTGGGTTGTATTGGATCTGCTGCTTTGTCTTAGTGGCAGGTACCACAGATCACCATCAGAGATCTTATGGAGTCCATACCTCAAGGAGCTGTTTCAAGGAGTCTATCAGCACAGAATGACTGTTCAAACCAAGCACAGGCGCTTGGTGTCCCCTTGGTGTGGCCAAACATTTAAAGTGAATCTGTCGTGTATGACTTACTAATATGGGCATACAGGTAATAGAAATATTAAACTAGTCCTACCTGTATGCCTCATATTAATGGTCTTGCTGCTGAGAAATATTATATTTTGTCTTTATGTTAATGATTTCTTGCAGGCTCTGGGGCGTGCGGTGCATGGAAGAAATCTCTGCCTCCTGTCTTCTTTGCAATACTTACCTCCTCCCATGCATGTCAGTTATGGCCTTGGAATCCCGCGCCTGCACCCTGCACTCCCTCAGAAATACATACCTTGTCCTCCCTTCTGTGGGTGCTGCATTCAGGGATCTTCTGCTCAGGCGCCGACACGTTATCGTGACCTCCGGTGTGTGCGCCAGTAAGATGCTCTCCCCACTTCCTCTCTGCATAGTCATTGATAGGAGCCATGTGTACATTGCGATGACTATGCAGGGAGGACTTGGGGAAGGCACCTTATTGGCGCGCACACTGGAGGTCAATGGAGCGGAAGTTGTCAGTGCCTGCGCAGAAGATTCCTGCGTGCAGCCCCCACAAAAGGGAGGATGAGGTATGTATTTCTGAGGGAGTGCAGGGCACAGGCCCGGGATTTCGGGGGCCACAACTGACGCTGATGGGAGGGGGGTAGTATTACAATAGAAACAGGAGGCTGGGATTTATCCAGGCACCGTACGCCACACAGCCTGGAAGAAATCATTAGCATAAAGAAAGAATATAATATTTTTCCACAACAAGACCATTAATATGAGGCATACAGGTAGGACTAGTGTAACATTTCTGTTACCTGTATGCCCATGAAGCGATGGCTGGGGAACCACCACGATGCAGGGAGACTACTGTATACAAAATGAGGTGCAAACAACAAAGGGTAAATTTATTGGAAGGCAAGGAATGAAGTGGATGAGGAAGGTGCAAACAAGGGTATGCAATGGCAAAAGATAATTTACAAGAGTTGTATTCTTTAGCTGGGCTCTCAAATGGCACATTGTTCCAACTATTACAGAATCAATATACGTCACACAAGCAAATGCAAACAATAAACAAAGAATGATGCTACTCTACATATAGCCTCCCTGGCCTTTACTAAGCAGGCCACACGGCTGCCATGTTCTGTCTGTTGAAGCCTACACTAGGCCTTGACATGTGTACAAAACAGGAACAAACTCACGGTGATGTTGGGGACTCAGATCCAGTCCCGGGGGGCCCCCATCAGTCTAGTATGGTGGTGCGCACGGCTCTCTGTCAGCTCCATGAAGCGTGGTCTTCTTCTCGCTTCTGGATCCGGGAGGTGCTCCTGGAAACTGTAAATCTCTCTCTCAGTATCTTCGTGGCTTTTCAAACCACCACAGGACAGCCCCCCTTGCTACACCTAAAGAGTCTGTCCAATTTCACGAGTTCACTCTGTTCCAGGCTGTGGGTCCTCTTTACAGCTACAAGCACAAAGTTCTCTGCAGCCGCTTCAGCTCACACAAACAGTCCAGGCTCCACCCCTCCCCCCAGCACTGTGCAGTTCATTCTCACAGTCTATTGCAGGGGGGAAGCAGAACATTCCATCACACAAGACAAGGGGGTGCTGTCTCTTAAAGTGGCAACATGTTCCTTACTGTCTATAACAGCACCACCTCCCTACACCCTTATTAATAGGTCATATACGTCCTCGAGGATGACAGACTCCCTTTAAGTGCACCTTCCCATTTACTTGATTTCCATCTTTTTGTCTTTGACAGCAGCATAGAGTGTGGACCGAGGGTGCACTGTTCCAAGTTCCCATTGATTCCCCCGCAATGCGTCTGCGGAGCACTCATGGGTTGCATTGACAGATAAGGGCCTGCTGAAGACTCTGGTGCCTATTATGACAGTCCTCCATTCATAGGAGAACATGATTTTTACGAAATACTACAATATTGTGATATTACATTATATAGTATAATCTATTACACAATCACAGATTTAAGTTTCCTAAGAGGATTAACAAATAAAGTAGAAAAATTTTAAAAAATATATTCTGTATATTTAACCCCTTAATGACCGCCAATACGTCTTTTAACTGACCTGAGATATAAGAGAATATCCTCCCCATACAGGTAACAATCCAGCAGCTGTCGGCTGTACACTATAGCTGACAACTTTCTGCATCAGCCAAGATCAGTGTGTGCACCGTCCAACTCTGTTTAACCCCTTAGATGCTGCTGTCAATAGTGGCTACATCATTATAAATGGTTAACAGAGTGTGGGGGCTTCCTCTTTATCCAAACTGGTGCCCTCAGATCATGATTTTGTGGTCCTGATATTTGCCATGGCAATTCATGACCAAATAGCGGCCTTAGAGTCTGATGGCTGTAG
This sequence comes from Ranitomeya imitator, assembly GCF_032444005.1. Classification (NCBI taxonomy): domain Eukaryota; kingdom Metazoa; phylum Chordata; class Amphibia; order Anura; family Dendrobatidae; genus Ranitomeya; species Ranitomeya imitator. The sequence continues at coordinate 136,488,360 of NC_091289.1, read as the reverse complement.
TATTCTGTTCAGAAGTTAGAGACTTTTAGGCGGTAAAAATACACATTTTCATTCCTATAATGCCACTTTGCATTAATTCCTGTAAAGCACATGAATAGTTAATAAACTACCTGACAGCAGTTTTCAATATGTCTGGAGGTGCTGTTTTTAAAATGGTATCACATTTGGGGGTTTCCCAATATATGAGACCCCTAAAGTCACTTCAAACATGGATAAGTCCCTAAAAAGATAAATTTAGTCAATTTCCTTGAAAAAATGAAAAATTGCTGCTACATTTTTAATCCTCCTAAAATGCTAACAAAATAAAATAACATTTTACAAATGGTGCTGATGTAAAGGCGACATGTGGGAAATGTTATTTATTAATGGTTTGCTGTGGTATGACCATCTGGATTAAAGGGATAATCATTCAAAGTTTGAAAATTGCAAATTTTTTTACATTTTTCTCACATTTTTGATATTTTTTATAAATAAACACAAAACATATTGACCTAAATTTACCATTATCAGAAAGTATAATGTGTCACGAAAAAACATTCTCAAAATCACTGGGATTTGTTGAAGCGTTGCAGAGTTATTACCACATAAAGTGACACTGGTCAGATTTCAAAAATTTGGCTCCGTCACTAAGGGGTTAAAAACATACAGAAGTTTGGATTACACTCATTTTCTTAATTACAAATAAAGAAAAGAAAAAATAAATAAACATGTAGTAATATTCTAACTGTAAAAGTCCAATCTATCAAAACAGAAAATTAATTAGTGAAATTTGCAAATGCTGCAGTGAGAAAAAGAGATAAAACACCGGAATTGTCACCGCAACAAATACAATAAACAACAATCAAAACATCTTATCTACCTCAAAATGGTAGTAATAAAAATGTCAGCTAACCACACAAAAAACAAGCAACAAGCCGTCACATAGCTCCATTGACTGAAAAATTAGAACTTTATGGGTCTCGAAAAATTGGTGACTTAAGAATTTTTTTTTTTTTTTAGTTTTACGAATTTCTTAAATTTGTTTTGCCACTTAAAAAAGAAAAACTACACAAGTTTGGTGACGCTGTATTTGGATAATCATTTTCACAAGTCACTTTTTCCAATCAATGAATACTGTAAAAACAAAACAAAAAAATGCATCTTTTTGTGTGTTTTTTTACAGTTTCACTGTTTTTATCCAGTTTTCCACTGCACGCAATGGTAAAATGAATTGTGCTATTATACAGCTATGTTGGCAGAAATTAAATAGTTATTGCGCTTGTAAATGAGGGTTGAATAAAAGCACAAAAGCAGTAAATCGCCCGGTTGGTACCAATTTAAAGTTACGGTAATCTATCACCAGGATTTTACTATCCCATCTGAGACCAGCCTGATGTAGGTGCAGAGACCCTGATTCTAGGGATTTGTGTCACTTTTTTGAGTGCTGCAGTTTTGATTAAAAACTGTTTTCTCTCCAGCAGATCTAAGCAGTTCTCTGAATGCTGAGCTCTGTATAACCCCGTGCACACCACTTATTGGCAGCTTCCTGTCTGCACTGTGCATAAGCAGAAAGCTGCCAATCAGTGGTGGGGCAGGGTTATACAAAGCTTATGAATATGGAGGACTTCATGGCAGCAGATTTACTAGTCCTCTATTGAAAATCTCCTGCTGATAAAACTGTGATTTAATTAAAACTACACAAAGCAGCCAAGTAAGTAACACATCGCTGGAATCTGAGACTCAGCTCCTACATCATGCAGCACTCAGATTAGGTAGCAAAAACCTTGTGACAGATTCTTCATTAAGGAACAGCATTAAGACTTATGATCCCAACCATAAATGCCCTGGAAAAGTGGTAAATAATAAAATGCTGCATGTTGTCACCTTGGAAGTGAGTGCAGAGTAATGTATTGCTTATTTTTAATCACAGTGGTCAGCACCACATTGTTGGGGCACTCTGGCTTTCATCATGGGGCCATTAATGAGGGTGAATTTGACTACTATTATATGCGTGATGAAAACCATCAAGATATGGGAACAGAGACCATTAACACTGCAGATTTCCATCTATTCTCAGGTTGTCACTAGTGCGCCGACCAATTAGACAAAGATAAATTCTGAGAATGGTGCTCAGGATTTCCTCTCTTGGATTGTTGAGCATGTGTAAAGAGATGGACACATTGCCCACGTTCATCCCTGGGGGACAAGTGTGTTGTTGTGTAATGTGAGCTGTGATATGTGTTGGTGTTTTGTGTTGCCTGACGGTGAGGAGAGTTGGACTTGAAGATTGGTACTGGCCCGGAGTGGGAAGGGCTGGGCGGGGGGGGGGGGGGAGGGGGAGGGGCAGAGTCAGTTTTCTGTCAGAACCTCAGATGGGGCCCAGTTTCCGTAGAAAGCAGACCTAAGGTCTGAGATGTGAGCAGTGCCGCATGATGTGGGTGTCCATAATGTGAGAGGAGACTGAGACAGAGGATCGTGAGATCCTAGCGGAAAGGAGAAGAAAAGTGACCGAAAGATAGAGTGGTTAATTGAAGATGGGTTCCAGGAGAAAATGCACAGCAGTACGGCCCAGAGTTTATAACTCAGAGAGGTAAAGGGCCAAGACAGGACAGAGTACGTGAGACGAATAGAATGCAGGAGTTCCAGAGCATCTGAGATAGAGAACATAAGAACCGGCCAAACTGGCAATATAGTTCCCTACTGGGGAAAAGAGCCATGGAACGCTGCTTGAGTAAAGTACTCTTACTAACTGGACTGTAGTACTCAGCTGGGCTGTGGAGAAGTAGAGAGGAGCGGTGGAGATAGAGAACAAGCGAGTAAAGAGGAATTGGAAAACGCTAAATGTTGTGAAGGAAACATTCATCAAATTGTGTACCTGCTAGCTATTGTATATAATCCCTCAAGTTATCGTTTAGTAAAAAGTTTATTTTGACTGGTATAGTCTCTAACTGGGTCGCTGTGACCAGTGGGGTACCGCAGGGGTCGGTATTGGGACCTGTTCTCTTCAACATATTCATTAATGATCTGGTAGAAGGTTTACACAGTAAAATATCGATATTTGCAGATGATACAAAACTATGTAAAGCAGTTAATACAAGAGAAGATAGTATTCTGCTACAGATGGATCTGGATAAGTTGGAAACTTGGGCTGAAAGGTGGCAGATGAGGTTTAACAATGATAAATGTAAGGTTATACACATGGGAAGAAGGAATCAATATCACCATTACACACTGAACGGGAAACCACTGGGTAAATCTGACAGGGAGAAGGACTTGGGGATCCTAGTTAATGATAAACTTACCTGGAGCAGCCAGTGCCAGGCAGCAGCTGCCAAGGCAAATAGGATCGTGGGGTGCATTAAGAGAGGTCTGGATACACATGATGAGAGCATTATACTGCCTCTGTACAAATCCCTAGTTAGACCGCACATGGAGTACTGTGTCCAGTTTTGGGCACCGGTGCTCAGGAAGGATATAATGGAACTAGAGAGAGTACAAAGGAGGGCAACAAAATTAATAAGGGGGATGGGAGAACTACAATACCCAGATAGATTAGCGAAATTAGGATTATTTAGTCTAGAAAAAAGACGACTGAGGGGCGATCTAATAACCATGTATAAGTATATAAGGGGACAATACAACTATCTCGCTGAGGATCTGTTTATACCAAGGAAGGTGACGGGCACAAGGGGGCATTCTTTGCGTCTGGAGGATAGAAGGTTTTACCACCAACATAGAACAGGATTCTTTACTGTTAGGGCGGTGAGAATCTGAAATTGCTTGCCTGAGGAGGTGGTGATGGCGAACTCAGTCGAGGGGTTCAAGAGAGGCCTGGATGTCTTCCTGGAGCAGAACAATATTGTATCATACAATTATTAGGTTCTGTAGAAGGACGTAGATCTGGGGATTTATTATGATGGAATATAGGCTGAACTGGATGGACAAATGTCTTTTTTCGGCCTTACAAACTATGTTACTATGTTACTGGTGGTCTCCCTCATTGAACTGTCAAACATCTGGTCCTGGCCAATCAAAGTCATCAGTTACATACGACCTGCAAGGATGTAGAGCCCCCACAGCACACAGCTAGGACCCCCACCTTCATGTAACATGTCGGGGCGTAAGGGACGAGTACCTCACCCAGGGCTACCGCCCCACGCCACTTTACACATTCGCACCACAGCTTTAATTATCTATGTGACTGTTATGTTCCGTACCCAGTTTCGATCTCACAGATAATGAATGGAGCGGTGGTGCACATGCTAGACACATACGCGGGCAATGGTCACAGTTAAACCTGGAAGCCCAGTTCTGCTGCAAAACGTAGCATTCTGTCACTATTGTGGTATATTATTAATAGAGGCCTACTGCTGAAATGCTCCTTAGTATCATGAATGTTCCTGTGTGGCGGACAGGTGAGGGCACAGCACGGCGTCATGCCCTATATACCACGCTATGTGAGTTCAGCCCTATTATAGAGTCAAGGGACACTTGTGAGACCCCTTTAGTGTGGTAGATTTAGCAGCGGGGATCTAGATGGCTTCCACATTGGGAAATAGTGTAAAGTCCTCTTTAAGACTACAGCTTCACAATGAACTTTTACATAGAATGAGAAGTAAAATGGTGACGAACAGAAAATGACGGTATAAGAAGGGGATGAAGAGAGATTGAATGTAGAGGAGATTATACAAGAGTAAGACGGAGATAGAGTAGAATATAGAAAGATTAGCTGGCGGGTGGGGGTCAGAGTCATATACATGGAATTAGGAGGAAGAAATAGGACAGACACCTTCAGGCCAGATGTGCAACAATAGATCTTTGTACAGATGCAGCTGTCAGAGTAAATAAGAGACCCAGTATGTCGGAGGCGGGAGGCAGTGAGTCAGGCTGGAAACCTTCCTGTGTACACACAATCCAAGGGTCAGGAAATCCAAACGGGCTCCAACTATTTCACTGCCAGAGGGAAGCTTAATGCATGACACGGGGGAGCGGGAAGCCAAGTCAGTGCAAGTCTTGGAACAGTTAGGGAGAAACCTAGGCGGTCAGGTATCAAGCGTTGTCTAAATGCCATAAATTATGCAAAGGTAACTAAAAACAACCCCCGAAAAACAAATAATATTATGGTTTTTGATTTGCAGAGATCCTAATTCTATTGAAGAGCCATAGAAGGGTGTGAGCCTTCACTGCACCTCCGTCTGCCTATGATTTCTCCTGAGGGCCACAATAGTGTTTTTGGCATATTACTCCATGCCATGTTACATCTACACAGGATAGACTGGTACACGACTTTGCCTGGTTATGTGATTATTGCTGCGTAATTGGACTGTTTGGGCATGAGCTGGCGCAGAACCAATATATCCATCGTTATATCTTCACCGACCTGACACTGTCTGTAGGTTACTGTGCACAATCCTGCTGACAAGTTCCCTTTAAATTAATTTTCTCCTTGTTATTTTGGCGATCCAGTTAATTAATTTTATATTTTGATTGTTTTAACTTTTACGGATACAACGGTACCATGTCTGTATTTTTTCAATCTTTTCAATGTATTTTTAATAGGGAAAGAATGGAGTGTTTCAAACTTTTATGTTTTTAAAAACATTTTTTTTTTTGCTTTGATTTATCCTTAAGGGACTTGAACCTGCGTACGTCCGACACTTTTGCTACATACTGCTATACAACTGTATTGCAATAGAAAACCTAAGATAAGAACAAAATGAGCAAATACCCTGCAGTAAATAAATGAATAGCAATAGTGCAATAGAAAATAATATAGGGTACTTAGTTAACATAATTTTTATAAAAAAAAAACGTAAAAGACATCCCACCAGGTCACGGTGACCATATTCGGGATGGTCCTAACCTCTAGTATTAAAATTTTACCGTATGTCAAATTACGTAAATGTGAATAAAGGCAGAGAGGAACCAAGGCCCCAACTAATGGACACTCAGCCATGGGGAGCTAAGTAAAAGTAATGTCCAGCTCATTTGCTTTTGGTTTTTGTATTGCAATATAGTATAAATTACAGCGCCTTATGACTGCCAATCACAGGCTGAATTTTATATGAGCACCAACATGACAGGAATGGGGGCCTTCGGCAGACCCCTGGCCATCATAGCAATTCATTGGCATTGGCAGCTGAATCTATTTCACCTTGCAGTTGGGTAGAAGGGGCAATGGACGCATGTGAGCTTCTGTGTCACACTCTCTAAATGCTGGTGTCAGAGATTGACAGCAGCATTTAAAGGGAACCTGTCACCCCAAAAATCGAAGATGAGCTGTGGCCACCTGCATCAGGGGCTTATCTACAGCATTCTGTAATGCTGTAGATAAGCCCCCGATGTATCCTGAAAGATGAGAAAAAGATGTTAGATTATACTCACCCAGGGGCGGTCCCGCTGCGGTCCGGGTCCGATGGGCGTCGCGGTCCGGAGCCTCCTATCTTCTTACGATGACATCCTCTTGTCAAGACAAGATAGGAGGCCCCGGACCGCGACGCCCATCGGACCCGGATCGCCACGGGACCGCCCCTGGGTGAGTATAATCTAACCTAGTTTTCTCATCCTTCAGGATACATCGGGGCTTATCTACAGCATTACAGAATGCTGTAGATAAGCCCCTGATGCCTGTGGCCGCAGCTCATCTTTGATTTTTGGGGTGACAGGTTCCCTTTAAGAAGGTAACCGCACTGGGTGGAGCTAAGTCATCATTTGCTATCTAATCTGAGGACAGCATGAGACAGGGGTTAAAACACAAATTTCAAGGATGCCTCACTTATCAGGCTGTGTGCTGTTGTAAATGTAAACTTAAGATTTTATCACCTGGTGATTATCATTGTCTGGACTACATGGCACGTGTTTGCTAGTCTGACTCCGCCTTCTCCTGTGATGAGAAGCTGTCAATAGACAATGTAAATACAGGGCCTGGTGTGGGTGGGGTTAGCTGTGGAGTGGGTGAAGTTAGATTTCTGAGCTCTGCTGCATTTCAATTTCTAAGGATTGTGTTAGAACGGCTGCGCCCAGTAATCTAAGTGATACATGACACATCATTGGATTCAGGGCCTCTTTGCTTACATTATGCTGTTCTCAGATGAATTAGTAAAAACCTGCTGATGGATTCCCTTTAAAACTATGGAACTGTGAAACCCCTCTAAATGCTGCAGAAGCAGCTTTATTGGTTGTCAGCAAGGTTCCCCAGGTAATATTGATTCATATATTCCACGTAGTTACTTATTTAGTAAGGTTACTATAATATGATAGTTCATCTTGTGTCATTGTGTTGTAATTCCAAGAAAAAAAAAACGTTTTAGGGGCCAGTGTTCTTTTCGTTCACCATATGTATAGTAGCGGACCAGGGATCGCATGAAAGAAAGTAACATGTGCAAGCAGAATGTGATCACACGTCATCGGCATCGGCCATTAGCAGCCAGGCTGTGACCCCGGCCGGATACAGATACAATACATGCGATAGTTCTGCTTTTTCTTAATGTGGCCTCATCCAGACACACTGAAAGCAGGAGTGACTGACAATTCTGTAATATAGCAGATAATAATGGAATGTGTCAGCTTGTGGATGATGATTTCCTTTCATGAGACTCTAGGTGGAGATCTGTTTGCTTTCCTATCCATGGTTACTCCATAGCCATAGTTACATCATATGTTTTTAAGAGCAGTTTGATTTCCGTTCTAAGTAAAATACATATTATGTGCGTAAACTGTAAGATCGGTCAGGAAGCTGCGTAATACCCGGTGCCTATGTGCGGAAACTAGTGCAGACACCAGGGTAAAGCTGCTCACTAGTGACCAACCAGATGCCAGCTGGCTTGTTGTCCTGGGCTGGTTTCAAATAAAAAAGTCATTGATTATTATGGGGTTTCTCCCAGTAAAGCGTGATATTGTAGAATATATTCATCATCAGCGCATCCAATGACTTTTTAGGTCAATGAAAATACTTATGCAACTTCCATCTCCTAACTCAGTAATGGGAAAGTCTGAGAATTTTGATAATGTTTGATCAATTTTGGCAGAGAAAGAGGTTTCCCTGATAAGATATATTACAGAGTTGCTTATTTTCATATGTACTACTGATGTATGGAATTAAAATTAAAACGACGGTTACTCTTTAACCATCAGCCGGCCGTCATCTAATGTGTATATCCCCCTTTTACTCAAGCCCTTGTAGGAAAAGAGTTAAAGTGATGTGTGCAGCTATTATCTTTATATACTACTTCAATATACATTACAGACCCATACATTTTGATATGTTTAGATAATTCCAACAGGCCAGTGATAGGAGCAGTTAGATTGTATTGATTGTTCCGCCTGATTAGCATGGATAATAGGCCTGAATGCAGCCATCAATCAGGGGAGGGCAGTGTAAGTGGACCCATGATATTGGAAATGTGATAACGCTGACGCTGTTCTATCGAGCATTGTGTGATAACATTTATATCTGTAAGTAAAGCAGGACAGAGCTTACCATGGGAAATTAAATATAAAACATTCCAGACTTCTACCATAGAAAACACTTTCATGGCTAAAATCCATCAATCAGAGGCTTCCATCAATTTTTAAAATGTTGAATGTCTAAAATGAGGCCACGGAGTCTGATATACCACATAGGTTTTTGTAATAAACCACATTAAAGATGAAGTGTCATAACACTTTGTATTCCATTATCCATCCTAATTATCTAAGTAATGGTGTTTAAGTGTATTATAATAGTTACCGATCGGCGTCTTCCCTGGCTTCCAGTGCCACTCCAGTCTTCTTCTGGCCAACGTGACCTGAAAACAAACTAGCCAGCCCACACAGGTGTTTATGTGAGGAGCCGAAGTCACTTTATCAGTGCAAGTCTCTGGGGTCCCGACCTGAGTCTCACGGACTTACAATGGGAAAGCAGCGCCCCCATCCCCCGCACAGTGGTGCCCATCACCTGGGATCGGAGCGGCACTGGATACTAGAGATGGATATCACTCCACAAATTATATATATGCACATGTAGCTCTTTCAAAGACAAGTCCAGCAATACATTTACATGATCAGTCCGTTCATCCATCACTGAGAAATCAGCACTTTAATTGATATGCAAATAAGGATGAGTAACTATTTGTAGATCTGAAGCCTCTGTCACTCCAGCTCTATTCCTGTACAAAAAGCAAAAGGCTGACAGCACTCACAGTCCTGGGGCGCCCGTTCACATCCAGGGAACCGTCCCGGATATAGTAAACCAAGAGAAGTAGAATGCTTGACAAAGACCGTTTATCGGTCGAAATGTTGCTGTATTATGGCTCAATAAACCTCTTTTCAAAGATTTCTACACCCGGATGGAGCGCTGTTCATTCTACTTCTCCAGCTCAATTCCTTGCACAGCGCTGCCTTCTCCTGCTTGACTGGAGTCACACAGCATAAAGGCTGTCAGTCAGGCAGGAGTAGGCGCTGGGTGGGGAATAGATCTGGAGTGGCAGAGGCTTCAGAACTACAAAGCTCTTCATCCTCATTTGCATATCAATTAAAATGCATTAAGTATTTTACTATAGGCAGGGAAGAGATATGAGCGATACCACTCCAGGGTGAAATAAACCCAAAGCGGTGCTTTACATACAGTATAAGGTGTTTCTTTGGAGATCTTCAGACACAGTCCGCAATTACCGTAGTTTTTAGTTTTTCTTAATGTGCCAACAGTTTATTCAGAGACTTTGTAATATTAGAATACATTCTTACAAACAAGTGCATTGCTCTAAACATCTAAGCCGCCATATGGAACGTACAAGTGTAATTTCAGGAAATGCAATAACTACATCTGGAAGCTTCGGATGTGTATGACCTCTGTACGGTGCAAACAGCAAAAAAATCTACAAAATACAATTTTTATATCTTACACGAAGACGAGGCTCATGCCATGGTTTTGTGGTGTTCGGGACATACTCATTTCAGTCAGGAGAAACCGTATCCAAAGGCATAATGTCATTTCTGAGACAAGCGGCCTTTTCTCTTTCAGTCTGCATTACTATTTTCTTTCTAACCATCAGAATAGTTTAGTCTTTTGCGTTTTTTTGTTTCCTTTACAACAATGAGATATACCTATCTTTTCTTTATATATGAAAAATGTGTAAACATTTTGCTTTAAGTTAAAGTGTAAATGTTTTTTTCTTTTTTATCTTTTTTTTCGAAAAATAAAGTCACATGATCTGCTCACCCCTAAAAAAATAAAGGATCCAATGTTTTTTGTTTTTTTAAAATACCGTAGATGCAACATATATGTAAAAAAAATTCTGATTTGTTTACATTGTACAAATGAAAAGCTCTAGCAGGTTACAAAAACATGATGTGAATGAAGTCATACTATGATTGCTATCCATTCTAGAGCTATACGGGCATTTATTATCTGTTTTATGCCTTCAAAATAGTATAAAATAGTAATAAATCAGGGCACCTTCTAGATTTGCACTGTGTTTTGTGACTTTTTGCCCTTTTGTGCTTCTCATGGCCCTTTTCAAAATACACAGTTTAGAGTGACAGACTGAGCTTAACCGGCAGATTTACTATGTTTTACTATGTTTTATACCAGAAAAATACTGTGTGCTGCTGTAGATTTCATTTTCTGGTTCACGACATATAGAAGAAGAATATGCATTTCATAATATGATCCTTCCAAAAGTGTCGCTCTTAATCAACATTAATTGAATGTGTATGGAGACTTTCTGGGGTCAGCAGGTGCTCTAGTCCGCTAGCCGAAACTGCATGGACCAGGGCTCATCTCACCGAACGTCCCCTCTCCTTTTACGCTGGGCATAATACTACTCAGAAAACCAAGGTGAGGGTAAAACATTGTGGCAATACTTTATTGAACCACAAAACAGACATATCACATAGAACAGTCTCAACAAAATACCCAAGATGGTGCAAAATTACAGAGTCTCACTCCTTCTGCTGACTTGTCGGAATAAGAGCAGCGCTGACTTAAGAGCTCTCGGGGTCTACTATCCCCACCTGTGGCAAGCACAGCGAGGAGGTAATGAAAAGCTTAGGAAGCTGTCAGTCCATTGAGGTACAAGGCCAGGTGACCAAACAGTCACAACCAGGCTTCTCCAAACATCTCCATCGAGCCAGGTGACAGGTGGGTCCCAATCCTGACTCTCCCAAATGTATCCATGGGGCTCAGGTGACCATGACCAGTGCGTCCATGTCCTAACCTCCCCTAAAGTATCCATGGGTTCAGTGATGGTATGTGGAGCAGATCTGTATTCTTTCAGCCAGGACCATGGTCCCCTAAGCTGGTATCCTGTAGAATGTCGAATCTGTGTCCCTCCTGATGGAGGCATGATCTGGCAGCTATCATGTAATGTGTTCCTGGCTGTGGTTTTGTAAAGAGTCTCTGGTTCTTTGGATCTCTTGGATATCTGGTTACAGAGGCATGTCACCTTTTTTATAGTTCACAACTGTTTTTCAAACCACCAATCACAGGTGAAGGGTAAGGGGTGACGAGGTTAACCTGCATTGTTTGATAGTGTATCCTTCAGTGTTTGAAAGTCAACAATCTGGATGGCACGGTATTATGTGTAATCAACATATCTGCAAACATCATTGTTCAGTAACCCTGCATCCCTGTTTTGCAAAGATAACAGTACAATAAACTGTAGAAGCTGATATAAGAGGTAAACAACAACCATTCATAAATTTACAAATATCAATTCAACCTACAAGAAGAGTCAACATAAGGATAACAGTCTATGCCTCCTGGCTTACTGAAATTAGACGTCTGAATAATTAAGATTAAATGCTGTGTTGTCACAGAGATCTATAGTAAATTCCCCCTGACTTCTGTTGTATTTGCCAGTATTACAGTAACTGCAGCTTTCGGACACAGTCTTCACAAAATGTGGATTCTGTTATGGTTTTTGTCTTTCGCAGAACCATTCGACTGACATATGGAGAAAAAAAACACCTTTCTATATCTTTTTATGACTACAGACACATCATTCCAGATATTTGCTTCCTTTCATCTGCTTAGAATCACTTGTGATCTTTGGAGACGTTCTGTATAAACGGATGCATTCCATTACTGGGAATATCACGGAGTGAAATTCTCTGAATTTGGCCTGATGTGCTTTTATGTAGAAGAAGAAGGCGTAGAATTGCATCAGAATGGTATACAGGATGATATTAAAGGGGTTGTTCAGTGAAGATAAGCTATCATGTATACTCAGGTTATAGATTGGTGGTCTGAACAGTGGGACCCCACCAATAGGTAGGACAGGGCACTTTAATTCTCATTAAAGTGTAGCGGCAGTGGACATGTTCGACCCCGTCCATTCCCTATAGGGCTGATAAGTGTGGCACTCGGCTTTTCCTGCCAGTCTCAATGAGAATGAATCGAGTAGTGTTCAAGCATGCACACTGCTGCTCCAGTCTAACAGATATAAAAGTACCCCATTCTGCCAATTGGTGGGGGTCCCAATGGTCCGACCTTCACCAATCTATACATTGTTTCCTGCCCTGTGGACATTCCCTTTAAAGGTAATAGTTTGAGTATAATGGACTTTCTTTTTTTCCTTCTGAGGTTTTTAGCACAAGGCAGCACATAGAGTATGCAACATCATCACGTGTAGTATTGTGACATTTCTGAGAAACCCCACTTATAGATCTGGACTCTGGTTATGAGCGATGTATTTTACAGTGGACTTTTCACACATATAATTTTATAGCAACATTATAAATCAGAATCATGAATCCATGTGCAGCTAAGCCCAGTGTTCCTAATATTGATTCGGCAGTTTTAAGCAGGCAAAATGGTATTTTTGGCTCTTGCAGAAATGCTGTTTTGTTTGTAAGGGAAGGAAATCGCTGCTGACCACCTTTTTTTTTTCTTTACGCCACAGTTCTGCAGTATGAGGATGCCAAAAAAGTCTCATGTATTAACTTCCCCCGTGAGTTTGACATTGGAGGACACATTTTTAGAGGTTAAAGGGAATCTGTAAGCACAGATTGACTGTTCAAACCAAGTATAGGCGCTGGGTGCACCCATGGCTTCCCCAAACATTCAAAGGGAGACTGGCAGCAGGATTTCACTCCCCAAACTATGTATTTATGCATGGCCAGTCAGTTTCTTCGTTATTGAAAAATTAGTGTTTTAATTAATTCATAAATGAGGCTGTAGATCTGAAGCCTCTGTCATTCCAGCTCTATTCCCCACCCAATGCTACCTCCTCCTGCTTGACTGAAGTCCTCTATTCTGTGTGAATTCAGGCAAAGGAGACGTCAAACAGGAGGCGTTGCAGGGTGTTGAATAGAGCTGGAGCGACAGAGGCATCAGATCTACAAATAGTTCTGCACCTTCATTTGTAAATCAGTTCAAACACTGATTACATGGACTGACTATGTAAAGGTATTGCTGGACTTAACTTTGACATAGCTACATGTGCATTTAAATAATTGGGGGAGAGGACAATGAATCACGTTTCACTATCTGGTGTCCTGATGGATGAATCTCTTGAGATATTTTGTATTTGTGTGTCCAACAAGCTCTTCTAGATGTGATGGCCAGGCGCCCATGTACTTTCAGCTTTATAGTGTCTATCATATGTGTAAATTCTCATCATCGTTGCTTTGTATTGTTCCTTCAGTTGATTTCTGAAGATACTGAAAATAAAATCAGAAATAAATAAGTTCAATGAACCACAAATGATCATTTCCGTCCTTCCATGCATATAATTTCTTTGATAGTTTTTTTATTGCATTTTCTTGCTTGTAATAATGAATAATGGAGCTGGATCTATCCAACGAGTAAGAGATTTCCTGCTTTGCTGTGTGCAGAATGAGGAGAATCGGCTAATTTCTCTGCCTAATGTAGTAATAACTGGAATAATAAGCAGTAAATGTCTTTGACATTTACGAATAACATGTTCTTTGATGGATACAGTAGTACTGAAGTAGGAACGGATGGGTCGAATCCATTGAGTGATTCCTATGAGAATTTAAAGGTAGCATGTCATTAGGATTTTTATGTTCAAAACCAATGGCATGTATGAAGAGGTGCTTTAATGCCGATTAAACCCTTACCTTTCTTATAGAAATCCTTTTTGCTGTTTTAGAGAAATCCATAGTTGAAATCTTATGCAAATGAGTTGCAAGTGCAGCAGGGTGGGACAATGCACTTACCGCTCTACTGCCTCTCTCCTTATTCCTCGTTAGCTTCCTCTTGGTGGCGCATACGCATATTGGTGGTGCGGCCCTTACAACGTGACCACGACCTTACTGTGTGAGATCTCACTAGGGAAAGCTGGTCACTGAAAGATGAGGGACCTGTCGGTCAGAGTCAGGAATCAGCCAGCGGGCGGGAATTGTGAGAGGGGTATGCGAATTGTCCCACTCCGCTGCACTTGCGACTCATTTGCAGAAGATTTCAAATATGGATTTTACTAAAACACCAAAAAGGATTTCTACAGGTAAGGTAAAGAATGTCTCGGCAGCATAGTGCCTTTGCATACATGTTATCAGTTTAGGGTATAAAATCCTGATGACAGGTTCCCTTTAATGCCATAACATTTAATGCGTTTTTAATGTTAAGTATAGGGGAAATAAACGCATGCGTTTTTTTGCGCAAAAACGCAAAAAAAAAAAAACGCAAATGTGAAACCAGCCTAAAAGATGATGAGTGCCACATAAAGAGAAGATCACCGGGGGGGGTTCTCAGATCTTAAAGGGAGTTTATCAGCAGCATTTCACATCCAAAACTATTTATATGCGCATGTACTGTAGCTCTTTCAAAGACTAGTCCAGCAACACCTTTATTTAATACTAAATTGATATGTAAATGAGACTGAAGGACTATGGTAGATCTGAAGCATCTGTCACTCTAGCTCTAGTGCTGATTTCTTCTGCTTGACTGACCTTTTCCTGACGTCACACAGCATAGAGACTGCCAGTCAAGCAGGAAGAAGCATTGCTGGGTGGGGAATAGAGTTGGACGTCACAAACATCAACAACTTTTTCAGCAATTTGTAGCTCTTTTCTGTGATCAAACCAGATAGACTAACTTTTACTCACTATGCACTCCAATGAGCGTTGGACGTCCATGATCATAATTACAGTTATCCAGTTTTTCTTTCTTAGGCCTCTTTCACACTTCGTCTTTCTTTTTCCGTAACAGTGTGTCGTTTTGTGAAAAAAAACAGATCCACCAAATGTTTCTGCTGGATCCGTTTTTTTTTTCTCATAGACTTGTATTAGCGACGGATTGTAACGGATGGCCTTCCGTTTCATCCATCGTGCACTGGATCCGTCGTAAAATTGCTGTCCGTCAGGCAGAGACAACGCACAGGGGAACGTTTTTTCTGTACGTCGGAAAATCGCTCAGCGACGGATCCTGCGCTGTCCGTCGTTGGCTATAATGGACGCCTATGGGCACAGGACCCGTCGCTGACTATCAAAAGCAGGAATCCAGTGACGGATGCCGTCCTTTGAAACTTTTTGTAAAGATATAATGTTAAAAATAATGAAAAAAAAAATAAATTGTGATATTCTTACCTTCCGGCGTCACCCACTGCCTTCCCGTGGCCTTCCCGAATCTCGCGATGCTGCTGGCAGCTCCCGTTCCCAGTAATGCCTTGCAAAATGATCTGATGACGTAACGGTTTTGCGAGACCGCTACGTAATCACAGGTCATTGCTCGCAAGGCATTACTGGGAACGGGAACTGGGAACATTGTGAAGGAAAAAGAAAGTCGGAAGTGTGAAAGAGGCCTTAGACCACTTTTGGGTTAGGGACTAATCAGTGCACACTGGGAACACCCCACAAGACTTGTCATTTCAGGGATACAAACGTGTATGCACTGTATAAATGTATATGACCTTGTCAAGAAATCTACAAAATATCTTTTGCACACCAATGTCGCGTTGCAATGAATTCTGTTTGGTGGCACGACATCTTTAATTTATCTCTAAACAAGACTAATATAGGTAACTATTATGGCTTGTGCAAATCTAGTAGTAGGACTCAGTCCATGGGCCAGCTCAGTAATTTGTGGCCACTGGACAGGACCCCTGAGCCCTGTCTCTTACCTCCTGGCATATGTGTTTAAGGAGACCCTGTCAGTGTTCGCCTGTCAGCTCTGTAATGGCTACCTTGAAAAGGTTTGATGCATGAAACATCATTTCCCAGAGCCTTGGGGCTGACCTGGCCTTCACTCATTAACCCCAGATTCAGGTATCTGGACTCCACAGGGGTCCTTGGACAAGAGCCACAGAGTCAGCTGCTGTTCCATGGTGTAAGCTGGCAAGAAGGTTAGTCAGTTAGCCAGGTCAAGAGGCCAGTAATGGTAGCAAATTGTCAAGCAGGAGAAACATCAGTAAACAAGACGAAGGCAAAACAGGAAAGGGCAATTACTACACACGAGCAGAAACACAGACTTAAACCATGGAAGTACAAAGCTATATCTGGCAGTTTCCAGCAGTAAGCTGGAAGCTTAAGTAGGGTGCCGTGCTTTCCAATTGGCTGAAGCAGGGAGCTGATAATGTCAGCTGCACAACACACACACCCATACTGTCAGACTGGACAGCACTAAAGGACCCAGCCACTCTAACCTTAGTGGCTGGACAAAGCATGTGCCGTCCAGAGCATCCGGTTCCAACATCTCCTCTATCACCAGCGTCGCCTGGTGACAGAAGCAGATGTTGTAGGAGTTGGTCTGGTGGAGATGTGACCCTGTGGCTCTTCTTTTGATTAGCCGACCTGGTGCGATGTCATAGTTGTGGCATGACACATGTAATCTTGTGCCAAATGGGCTAATCAAACGTAGACCCACAGATGCCGAAATGTATGAGGAGGGTCTTAAGGCTCCTGTCTAGCAGCCATAGATTACCGATGTGGCCGATAGATCTGGTCCTCTACTCTAAGAACTACTAAAAAGTTTAGTATGCTGTTAAAAGAGAGTGGACACTTTCTCTGGTTAGTGCAGCTTTTCTCATAAACTGCACATCACTTCTGTCCATAAAATGGCTCCTGTTGGAGGAGCATGGGACCAGACCTGTCCATCAGCCTGTTTACATGGCAAAGTTGCTTTCCTATAGGAGGAGGCTGATGAATAGAATAAAAAAAAACTAGAAGAATATGTAGGAGTATGAGGTTTTAATTAGTAAAAAAGCAAATTTAAAACATACATCCCCTATAAAGCACTGAAATATCCGACAGCACACTTAATAAAGATGTTATGTAAAGATTAGTAGGACATTGGGGACAAGATGATCCTGAATGAGGTGGCCTTTCTACTGTAGTATGATGCTAAAGGCCTGGTAACCAAGGCAGACAGAAGAGACTGGCGAGGCTGGTGCATCCTGGAGGGAGACTATTAAGTGAACCTTTTATGTGACTAGATAGATAAACATCTTCCCATTAGAAGCATCACGAGCGGAGCCAGCAGCTTTCTTCTATATGTTGGGCTTTGTCGACCAGTGACTCATTTTGCTTCAGGGAACAATTTTCATTCAGGACACCTTTGTAAATCCCCAACTCTTGAAGTGGAAACTTTCACTTCCCAGGGCAACAATATCAGTGAATAAGAAAAAGATAAAAATTCCTAATCTGCTATGTAAATGTTCCTTATGTTATTATAGCCTGTTATGTAGAGTTTTACATGGGCTGTTTTCTGGTGTGTTTTATACCATTCTTTGTATACTGCCGTGTTCAAGCTTACCAGATATGTAGTGGATTTTTGGGACAGTTTTTTCACTTTCATTCTGCAATAAATTTCATAAATCTATGTAAGAATGTTCTAAAATATGCCAATGAACATTTATATTTTCCTTTTTTTTAATTTTTGTTCAGGGATAGAAAAATGACTGTGTTCTTTTTCCAGAAACAACAGCACATATGTCCGTGTCTGGTATTGCACCTTATCTCCAGCACAACATACCTCTAGTCCTGGACAACCTCTTCAAGAGGGTGTAATGACAGTCCACAAATGCTCAGATACATACAAAGACAGTAGCTTAGTGACCCCATTATCCAGTGGCTAAAGCAGAGTGTTATACCAGTGTTAGGCTGGGCCTACACGGCGACTTTGGCCGCAACACAGGTTGCGCCACCAATAATTGCATTACGCTGCTGCTATATTGTAGCATAATACTAGTGAATAGGGTTCTACCTGCAAAGTACTGCGATATTGGAAAAAGTCGGAACCATTTACATTGTTTGCGACTTGCTTGTTGCTGTCGCAGTTCCCATTCGCATGTATTGTGCTGCAATGTAGCAATGGTAAACAGCGATCTTTGGCCCCGCAACCCGTGTAGAAGTGAAAGTTTCCGTGTAGCAACAGCCTAAAGGAGTTGTGGTGTCACTATAGGCCAACAGTGGCCCCTGTAGTCACGCTCTGTACTGCCACCACCACTCGCCATAGCGTAATGATACCAGTAGGTCACAGGTTGGCAGCTTGAAAACAAAGACTGCATCACCACCCTAGTATCAGTGCCAGATGGCTAAAATTAAAAGCAATACTCTGAAAAGGACACCAGATAAAAGATGAAACATAAAAATCAGCGCCGCTTCACCGGTGGAAAGAAGAGGGAAGTAGTCTTTATTTTCAGATTTGCAGTTTTTTTATTTTACATTTTGTTTTGCACGTTGTGTAGTAGATGACCTATTTAAAGAGGACCACCTATTGGTGCTGCTCCATTGATTATGGAACAGTTTTCTTTATTTTTTCTGTTCCCCTCTGTTCCAATGTTATGACCCCCAATAATAAAGATGCAAATTTTCCCTTCAACAACTGGGAGCGTACCATAGAATTTCTGTATGGGCATTTTCTTTTTCTCCTCTAATGCTGGCCAATCAAAACACAGCACAAAGAAGTACTGTGGTACATGCCCAGTTGGTCGAAGGGAAGATTTGCCTCTTTATTACCAGGGGAAATAACTTTAGAATGGAGGGGCACGAAAAAATAAAGAAAAGCTATTCCAGAGGTAATGAAGCAGTGCCAATTGGAGAAGGCATGCAGTTTAAAGGTAACCTGTCATGTCACAAAATGCTATCAACCTGCATATATGGGGTTAACCTGCAGGTTAATAGCTTTCTGAAGCCATGCAGCCGAAGGCTGCTGGGAGGAAATTAACTTTATTCCTCCCAGCAGCCCCAGGTTTTCAGTCATTGAGGCGTGGCTACAGTCACAGCTCAGTGCATAGTGAGCGATGGCTGTAACTATGTCCTGGCACTGACTGACAGTCGGCTCAGTAGTGGATCTGTACAGAGCTGGCTCAGTCAGTGCCAACGCATGGTTACAGATGTCACTCTCAATGCACTGAGCGGTTACTAATGCCGGCCTCTATGACTGAAAGCCAGAGGCTCCCGGAGGAATCAAGTTCATTTCCTCTCCTCCAGTGTTGTGGCCACATGGCTTCAGAATGCTAATAACAGGCAAATTAACCTCATATCTGCAGGTTCATAGTGTTTTTTCAGATGAGCGGTTCCCTTAGAAATTAAAAAATCTTGTGAAAGGTCCGCTTTAAATTGATGCACATCTCTGGCACTCAGATTTCACGGGCCAAGCAAGGTTTGGAAACTATATTGCTAAATATCCTTTTAATGTGTTTTTTTTGCTATTTTTATAGCTATTTCCACAGTCTGCCAACCTCAGTGTGTATATAAAAGTATACTAAAACAACATCTTATTCACTGTGCTCAGACCATTCAGCCATGTTATGAAAGGCTGTCCAGTGCTTGATGTAGTGGTGAAAGATATCATAATATTTAACAGCCTCACTATTTATTACCGCTTGGGCGATTAGTCCTTTCCAATATGTTGACGTAGCTCTTAAGAAGGAGCAAACACACAAAGCTCCAAATAAACATGTTTTTTTTCTATAAACTTTTTTCCTTTAATGCTTTTTTCCTTGCTTCTCCATCCCCGGATTTGGTAAACATCAAACACCCAGAGAGAATATCCTGATCTGTAATCTGTGCGAGTGTTCCCAGAGGAGCCGAGAACCGAGCGAGCTAATGAGTCATTATTAATTAATATCCTGTCACTCCCAGGTAGAGTGCAAAGCAAAGGAAAGTAGTTAGATGGAGAAGATACAGTGCGCATAAAGGACCAGGGTAGAAAGTGGCATGATTCAGGCTTTAGACATTTCTCATATACAGAAAACTAATCCAAGCCATTTTTTCGTTTGTTACAATCCGGCTGAAGACTTTTTTGAAACAGGAAATAAATAATGCAGTATAAAAGAATGATATGTAATTTATTTATTTGTATTCATTGAGACATTTTTGTGCATCTGTTGTATGAAAATTTACCTTGACACATTTTATATGCGGTATATCTTCTCATGTTGCTGTAGCCAGGAGTCCACTATTTGCAACACTAGTTTTAGCCTTGATGGCTGGCTGAAGCTACATAGTGCAACGAGTGCGTAACCCAAGTTGTGCAATACTTTTTACAGTAATAGCAAATAGGGAAACCGTTACATATTCCTATGCATATGGGATGCAACTGCTCCCCTGCTAAGTTCATAGAGCGTCTTATGACGAAATCTATGCCTGTACTCTACGTGGAAAACTGTTAAATAAATACCGTACCCACTTTTTAAAGCTAGTTCTAGGAACGTTCCTGAAATAATCAGATACTCCATAATTCAAACCTTCCATGTTTGTTTCCAAGGGTAAGGCCAGACGGAGCTGCTGAGCCAAGTTTAAAAATGCTAGTTAAACATTTTCTTGATTGTGAAAACGCTATTTCACCCCCAAAAACTGTGCAGTTGATTGTAAAGTCCATATGGTTTTGCAGGTAAAACATCTGTTCATCCCTGAAAATCAAGTAATTGTTAAATCGGCAAACTGAAAACCACAGAAGCTACTGACTATGGCCACAACTTGGGAAACCCTGTGTGACCTTAACCCAAAATGTTTCTTACGCTGCACAAGTTCTCTGGAACGCAATACCTTGGGCAGAGAAATTCTCAGCATCAGCAGTAGTGTGACACCTAAAAACACATTTTATTAGATTTCTGTTTTGTGTAAATTGAATCATTTCCTTCTTCTTCTTTAGAACCTGATCCCATTATTTAGAAGTATCCCACACACTCTTTTCACCCCAACACACTTCAAATTGTCATAAGTTAAAGGGATTTTACCATGAAAAAGATCAGCAGCTATGGTGTGGCTCCTGGTTCCCGGCTCATGATAAACACAGATGTCCTTGACAAAGACCGCTCTCGGTCGAAACGTTGGACTGTATCTGTTTTGACTCCTTTAGTCTCAATTTCTTTTTGCGGTGCTGAGGTTTTCTGTTCAAATGTCTGATTGCTAGCGGCAACACCACTGAGATCCTTACCAATCATGAGAATGGGTGTCCCTATCCCCCATTTCTTTCTTCACTGGTAAGACTGCATCAGTGTCTATGGGAATTCTGCAGGTAGCACGTGGATATGTTCATCATTCGTACAGACATGAATGAAGCATCAGTGGTCAACATGACCATGCCACTCCATTCAAACTTGCTGACAAGAGGAACTGGAGGAATTGTCAATCTGGACCCCCAAATTCAAGATCTTGGGAACCCAGCTTTGGGAGTCCTTATGATGTGGTCTCCAGTGATCAGAAACTTGTCACCTCTCTTAACTACAACTTCTTTAATGATGGAGGCTTCATAGATTTTTGTTGTCGAGTAAATATATACAGAAGACAGCAGAGTAATGATTAATACATTGATATCGTCCCATAGGGTGTGGTTTATGATTGAGAGAGTGTAGGACACCATAGAGCTCATCTAAGAAAGCTAGCAATGTAGAACGAGAGGATTTCCCCCAGAACATTAGATGTTTCAGGTTTCACATGCCAACAATCACTGTATGCTGCTGCTACACAGTGCCAGGGATTGGGAAGTATCGCAACAAGCAAGTTGCAGAAAGTTCGTATATTTTAGATTTTTTGTGGCTGGCATGGCACAATTGTGGTATCATGTGGATCACAATGTATCACATTCAGTTGCACTATGTCTCAATGTCGCAGCGGTATACAGTGATCTTTAGTCATACAACCAGTGTAGGTCAGCCATAAAATTGTCACCTATCCAAAGAATAAGCGATGTCTTGCATATTAGCGGTGGCCCGTGACCCACCTGATCTAGAGAATGGAGCTCTAAGGCTATGTTGATATTGCTTTTTAGTCTGTGGTCAGTAGCTCTCTTGGGGCTTATGTCTGAAGCCCTTAAAAGTGATATTTGTCCTGATGGGGCCAATGAATGTAATAATGAAAGATGGCGTCACTGTGTGCTCTGTTGTACATCATTTTTCGTCGTATCTGCCTATTTGAAGTAGGCTCCAATAGGCATATACAGCCTAAAATGAAGTCCAACAAAGCACACTATGACTCTGTCTGCAATCATTAGCCTCATCAGTGCAAATGTCTGAACGACCCCAGCCTAAAATGATGCCCCAATGGAGATACTGAGTATAGGCTGGAACGCCATGTCAACCCAGCCTGAAATGATCTGTCCAAAATGCAGCCCATTGCTCCATGCGTTCTCTATGGGACTGCAGGTGATGGCCGGGGCAGCTCTTTAACTTCTCTGGCTGGCCCTTACACGATGAATGGATTGGTCGTGGTCATGCCATATTGAGCTGGGACATTTCAGAAGCTTGTTTTTGGGATTCATGTGGGAGTCTAGTGGTTGAACACGCAACAGTCTGCAAGTTATTTTGTGTAAATGTTGGCAATAACTCTTTAAGGATGGTTTCACACTTGCGTTTTAAAACGCATGCGTTTAAAAAAACGCATGGTGAAAAAACGCATGTAAATGCGTGCAAACGCCGCGTTTTTTCGACGCATGCGTTTTTGCATGTGGTAAAAAAACCGCTGCGTTTTAACGCGTTTACATGCGTTTTTTCATGCGTTTGCATTTTTAAACGCATGCAGATTAATGTGTGACAGCTGCCAATCATCAAAATAAAGTAAAAAACCCACTATAAACAGAAAGAGCTAGGGTTAGGGGTAGGGTTTTTAACCACATGCGTTTGCATGCGTTAAAAACGCATGCGTTTTTGATAAAAAAAAAACAACACACACTGATAAACCACCCCACACCATAAAGTTGATAAAGGGATCCTACCCCTAACCCTACCCCTAACCCTAACCCTACCCCTAACCCTACCCCTAACCCTAAACCTACCCTTAAAGGGATTAGGGTTAGGGGTAGGGTTAGGGGTAGGGTTAGGGGTAGGGTTAGGGGTAGGGTTAGGGGTAGGATCCCTTTATCAATTTTATGGTGTGGGGTGGTTTATCAGTGTGTGTTTTTTTTTATTTATAAAAACGCATGCGTTTTTAACGCATGCAAACGCATGTGGTTAAAAACGCATGCATTTACATAGACAGCAATGCATTTTTTTGCCGCAAAAAAAGCATGCGTTTTTTGCGGCAAAAAAACGGCGCTAAAATTACTACATGTTGCATTTCTGCAACTCAATGCATGCATAAAAAAGACGCATGCGGTGGCAAAACGCATGCGTTTTTAATGTTAAGTATAGGGAAAAAAACTGCATGCTTTTTTTTGCGTTTTTTACCGCAAAAACGCAAAAAAAAAAAAAAACGCAAATGTGAAACCAGCCTAAAGAGGAATGGAAATAGTCAACTGCTGTGTACGTTACTCTGCTTTATGTTATGGTTATATTTTATTCTTAAAGATGAAAAGTACTTTAGGACCTGTCCTGGTGCAGTTCATGAAATGGTGTGTGATAATACATTGTAATAATGACAGTAGCTGTGACTACGAAGCGTGGAAGTCTCTGGTCACAACATGTACAAGATATGAGTACAGGGGCAACCACATGGAGAGAAACCAATGTTGGTGCATTCATCGGGTGCAGCTTTCTTACTTTCCATTGTGCATCACTATCACTCCATCCTATACCGTAGGGTGACTAACTCCATTACCATTGAATAGAGAAGATCTTATTACACGCTGTGAAGGTTATCACCGCTGCTCTCTGGGACATAGTCTTCACCAGTCGCTGCAGCGACTCTTTTACTGGCTTTATTTGTTTTACGCAAACCAAATTTGCCATAAGTGATCACTAATTAGCAATTATATTGCACTAAGATATGAGACAATGGAGATTATTTTTTTCCCATTTTTTTTTTTGTACATACATGCAATTTTTTTGTGTGTCTCATTTAAATAATTTTGACCAGAAATATATAGGTAGAATTCACAGTATAAATGTCACTTTTACTTTTAACCACATGGATGGTAATGACTGGAAATAGCTCATGTAAATGTAACACAGATACTTGGGTTTTGATTTCTTCCAGGCTGGAAAAGGGTTAAACAATGATGTGATTAGAATTTACAGGGTATATTTAATGAAAAGACATTTCAGACTTCTGTGCATTATTAATGCAGGTCCTGAATTAGCAAAGGTCCACACGGCCTGGCTATACAAATCAATTCATCTGTCTGAGAGCTGGGGGTGGGGAGGAAAAACAGCGAGAAAAGGCAGTGAATGAGGAATGGGAGCAAAGATCGATAATGCAAGTATTCCTGCTGGACGGCAGACATCTCAGCTGACCTGCCTGGAGGAGAACCTAGAACCCACCATGTGTTATTCTGTAAACATGCATCTAGTGGAGAGTCATATGGGAAGGATGCAACTTAGGCTACTTTCACACTAGCGTTGTACGATGCACGTCGCAATGCGTCGTTTTGCTGAAAAAACGCATCCTGCAAAGTTGTTTGCAGGATGCGTTTTTTCTTCATAGGCTTGTATTAACGACGCATTGCCACACATCGCAACCGTCGTGCGACGGTTGCATCGTGTTGTGGCGGACCATCGGCACCAAAAAAATGTTGCTTGTAACGGTTTTTTGGTGCTTTGTCTCCGCCATTTCCGACCACGCATGCACGGCCGGAACTCCGCCCCTTCCTCCCCACAACTCACAATGGGGCAGCGGATGCGTTGTAATAATGCATCCGCTGCCACCGTTGTGCAGTGTTGAGACAGGATGCGTCGCGACGGGCCGACGCTAGTGTGAAAGTAGCCTTACCCGAGATGCCCTCACATGGAGCTGACTGATTCTGTTCTTTGAATTAAAGGAAAAGAAATGGAAAGAGATGAATTCATATTGTTTTCTCATGCTGATTCGGTATGCGAGTGCCTCCGTTGTCATCCAATGTCATCTGAGTGCAGTCCGATGTACGCTCACAGAGACAATGGGGAAGATGGAGAAATTAAGTTCTCCATCTTGTCCGCACCTGTGGTGTGATTCTCTCATGTGAGAGAAGCAGATCATGGTCAGATAACACACAAGATCAATCTCTGACAGAGTTTGAGACAAGTGTAATTAGCATAATTAGCCTGATTATCTCACATAGGAGAATCTACCCCAGTGTGAGTGAGCTACTGAAACTTTTAAAAATTGTACTAGGAGGCTGGTAAAGTGTTTCTACTAAGTCCTATGGGTAAAACCTTCTGTCAGGTTCTCCTTAGGAAGGTTTCTGATTTAAAGCCTGGAGGCTCCCACCCAACCCTAGTGGAGAGTTACTGCTTAAAGTCTTTTCTCTAGATAGATTTGTGTTAGATATTTCTTACGGTTCTTTCACTAGAACTTATTTTTCCTAGTCCTTATTCACACCTTTGTATCCTTTTTAAACATGCAAAAACCACCCAACCATTTTCTTCTTTGGACTGTTTTCGTGACAGCCTGTGTCTCCTGGGCCATTATGCCGGCCTCTCTAAAGTATAAGCTGTATTCAGTATAGCGCTTTATTGTCACGGATTGTAATATATATTACTAGTAAAAAATGAAAATTCCTCCTCTGTAAGAAATTATTATGAGCTGTATGTTAGTTATTAGGGAAGCCCTGGAGACAAAATGGCCACCATTATAGCACCCAACTGATGCGGTTATATTGATATGTCCATTCATTGTCACCAACTATGATGAGTATTGTCAGTGACCCTCTAAGGACACAATGTTGGCTTAGTACCTTCCTAGAGAGAAACCTGTACTATATCTCTGTGCTCTCAGGTCTCCAGTATCTTATTTTGTAAGGCCTGGATAGTGAAACTGTCTGTTTTGTGTCATGGTAACCTGCTCCGTATCGTAGCATCATCTACTTTGTGTAATTTTCTGTGTTTTCATTATGATTATGTAACTTCTGCTCAACGTCATGAGGCTCAATGCACGTGATAGGAAGGAGAGAGGAGTTCATGGTGGGATGGTATAAGTGTTACTGGAAATGGTTCAACCAGAAACAAGAGAAAAGCCGTGTCTGGAGCACATGATATGAACCTCACTTTAAGGGAAGAGTAACGCGGTCATATAACTCAGACGGGGATGGCAGTGCAATGCTCGGACTGGCCGGCGGCTCTCTATAAATAGATGCTGTCAGGCTCAGGTCGGGAGAGCCGATGACCAGTTCAAGCATTGTGTTTCTGTAAAGTGCCCAAGCGAGGTAATTGTTGGCAAGTTTCTCATCCCAACCTAACGTTAAATTCATCCATTGGTTGTATAAATTATTCTTTTGAAAGCTGAGACCCTCCGAAATGTGGTTTAGGTTAAGAAAATAAATTGGCATCAATGCAGAAATATTGATGAGTTAATGGACACAGAATGGTCAGATTTTGGCAAGACAAAAGTTTTGTCGCCCACAGAAAGTACTGTAATATTAAAACAAATAATTAACTTAAAATACAAATATATGAAACACAGGCTCCAGAGCAGAAAACATTTCCTAAATCATTTATTTCCCCTCTGATAACATAATAGGGGTGCTAAATTTAGCTCAGAACACTCTCAAATAACTATAAAACACAAGAGAACCAAAAGAGTACAAAAAATCCTGAATAAAAAACAAATAATTTATTTAACAAATACAGGTAAATCACATAAGATAGTCAACAAAGATAATCAAATATCGACAGGGTGGAAAAGCTGACTTCACAGGTATAATACCCAGGGACAGCGTAAATATGTGGATGGGAGGACACGAAAGCAGCAAACCTACAATTAATGAGTATCACTGTCACATTTCATGGCACAGCCACTAATGAAAAATATAAAAATACTAGATACAATAAATTCATACAATCTTTAAAGTGCCAATTTCATAAGGATTATATCCAAGTATAAAGTGCTACTAGTCCAAAAAGCAGCCAAGCCAGTCACAGTGACATTCAGCCAATAATTAAGTATATATCATTTTAAGGTGAAGTCACAATATTAAGGATATCCGCTAGTGTCCTTACCCATAATCTCCACAGCTGTGACCTGAGTAATGCAGCCCCAACGCGCGTTTCCTCGGGGGGCTGTGATACAAATACTAATATATGTTGCATAACATTGGTGAATGAAGTTGTGGTGCTATTAGAGTCATATTTAATATTTTGTGTGACTTCCATGAGCTTGAAGGACTGCATCCATGCGGTTCAACAATGATTCATACAATTTATTAATGAAGTCATCAGGAATAGCAAAGAATGCAGTCTTACATGCCTTCCAGAGGTCATCTAGATTCTTTGGTTTTGTCTTCCAAGCTTCCACTTTCATTCTACCCCAAACATGCTCAATGATGTTCATGTCTGGTGACTGGGCTGGCCAGTCCTTGAGCACCTTGATGTTTTTTGCCTGGAGGAACTTTGTTGTAGAGATGGATGTATGAGATGGAGTACCATCCTGCTGTAGAATTTGACCCCTTTTATGATTTGGAATATAAGAGGTAGCTAATACTTCTTGATATTTTAGGCTATTGATATTACCTTCCACCTTGCAAATGTTTCGCACACCCCCATACTGAATGTAACCCCAGACCATGATCTTTCCACCACCAACTTTAAGGCCATGTTCACACGATCCTTTTTTTCATGCGGAATTGCCGCGATTTTCCCGCTGCGGGTCCGCAGCTGTTTTCCATGCAGGGTACATTACATTGTACCCTATGGAAAACAGGAACTGCTGTGCCCACAATGCGGAAAATAAAAAAAAAAGCCGCGCTGAATAGCTGCGGGAAAAAAGAAGTACCATGTCACTTCTTTTTTCGGAGCCGCAGCGGTTCTGCACCCATTGACCTCCATTGTCAGGTCAAACCCGCAGTAAAACCCGCAGATGAAAAAAATATCTGCGGGTTTTACTGCGGTTTGTGGTGCAGAACCGCTGCAGCAGGAAGTGCGGGGAAGCGGGCGGAAGTGCGTGGGCGGAGTGTGGCTGCCCCCCGTGCTCCGATCCCGCCCCCCGTGCTCCAATCCCACCGCCCCGTGCTCCGATGCCCCCCCAGTGCTCCGATGCCCCCCCCCGTGCCCTAATCTCCCCCCCTTATACTTACCCGGCGTCCCGGTGTCCGTCCGGCCGTCTTCTCCCTGGGCGCCGCCATCTTGCAAAATGGCGGGCGCATGTGCAGTGCGCCCGCCGAATCTGCCGGCCGGCAGATTCGTTCCAAAGTGCATTTTGATCACTGAGGGTTAGGGGTAGGGTTAGGGTATTTTCAGCCATTTTAACCCTAAAAAACTTCCTAGAAAACACACAGACTCTGCATAGAAAACTGCATAAAAAAAGGATCAAAAAAAGGATCAAAAAACGCATCAAAAAAGGACAAAAAAAGGACCAAAAAAAGGACCTGCATTTTCTGCCAAGAGCTGCAGTTTTTTTAAAAAACAGTCCTGAAAAAAAAAGGATGGAAATCAGGAACGTGTGAACATACCCTAACTGTTTTCTGGGTGTATTTTGGATGCATACGGGCTCCAGTAGCACTCCTGTAATATTTGTGGCGGCTGTGGTATAATTCTACTGAAGATTCATCAGAGAAATCCACCTTCTGCCACTTTTCCAGCGTCCATCTGTTTAGCAGGCTGTGGGACTTTGCAAATGCCACATGGTTTTTTATTTGCCTTTTTGTTTAGTGCTGGATTCTGGGCACTGATTTGACCATGGAGAACATTTCGAGACAGAATCCTACAAACTGTCTAGTTAACACAGGGACTTGAGGTGACCAGGCCTGTTGGAGCTCTGCTGCAGTGGAAGAGGGGCTTGCTTTGGATTTTATAACCAACAAATGTTCCTCCTGAGCAGGTGTCTTGCGGGGCCTGCCGGACCTGGGCTTGTCAAACACATCTCCAGACTCTTCAAATCTTGTTTTAATTCTTTGTACTTGATGCTGAGACACAGTAAAGGTGCCAGGCCCCTCTGCAGTGGATCTGGTCTTCAGCCTCTTGATAATCCAGGCTTTGGTCGCAGGGTGGATTTTTGGCATGTTGTCAGAGCTCACGTTGCAGTTCAAGTGAAGGTCTGGGGTGCTGGGTTCCTTTTTATACATACACAAATTAACCGATCATTTACTGAGCACAGTTGAGGATGTAAACTAGGATTGGGTGCATTATATGACCAGGCGACAAAACTTTTGTCTTGCCAAAATCTGATCATTCTGTGTCCATTAACTGATCAATATTTCTGCATTGATGCCAATTTATTTTCTTAACCTAAACCACATCTCGGAGGGTTTCAGCTTTCAAAAGAATAATTTATGCAACCAATGGATGAATTTAACGTCAGATTAAAAGTTTTTATTTACATAACATGGATAAGCGACACAACTTCTGTCAGGGACTGTATAGGGCAGGAGGAGCTGAGCACATTCATATATAGATTTGTGAGAAAAGATTCAGGATAACCTGTGTTTTTATCATTTAATCCACTGCTCTTTCTGGGTTTTTCGGTCCAGTGAGTGATCCTACTTGTTGCAGATTGGTTCGCCTTCAGCAGAAGTAACAACAATCAGACATTTGTAGGAGAAACCATAGTTTACTTGTGACATACAGGAATTATACAAATCAACAGAGTGGAAAAACAAGGCTTATCCTAAGATGGTTGCTATACTAGAGAGTGACAATTTTAACAAGAGAAACAGATACACTACATATTAGTAAGCATCAACAGATACAACAGCGCCATCTGCTGACACTGCAATATAACTCCTCCAACATATAGTAAGTCTGTAGTTTGTTTCATGGATTTCAACACTGCCAGTAACTGACAATTATCTCTGTATTCACACAAAAAAGGCTGTCAGTCACTGATAGGACCGCCACCACTGCACACAAAATCCCAGAAAGAACATTTAATATAATGGTTATACTGGATCTTTTCTCACACATCTAGCTATCAATCTTCTCCACTCCCCACTCTATAACATGACGCCTGCAGATTGGACTGCATTTTCAGGGTGACACATTCCCATTAATGTAGCCTGTATAGTCTACAGTGTTTTGACCCCTGTGTACTTAGGATATACTATATTGGAAGAAGACCCCTAACTGCTCCTCAGAGTAGAATTTCCTTACATTCCCCACCTATGAAACTACGACTGATCCCTTTACTTGCTTGGCACAGCAGACACTGAACATACCTGTGGCCTACCAGAACTTACAGGTACCAGACTTGTCACCTGTGCTTGTCCCATTCACTGCCTGACTTTAGGTTCCAACAATATATGTAAAAACTAATTCACACTTCCCACAACATTGGGGTTGTATCTTCTCGTCTGGTTTCCGAAATTCCAGACTGACCTGTCTCGTGACCGTACTGACCTCATCATAGGCAGACATGTTTCTGTTAGATCAAGTCATGAAGGCCGCCGTCAGGCTGGACATTGCAACCATAATAACGCCATGGAAAAATGGCCCATGTACGATCTTGTGAACTGTCCTTTACAAAGCCTGCCATTTTTAGCATAGTCTCCTGCAACATTAAGATGAATGAACCCTATATCTTTTTTTACCGTGTCCTGTTAAGGTTCTGTTTTCGTGTCCAGTAGGTATTTTCAATTTTTAGATCTGTTTTGGTATAAAAGAACCCAGAAATAAAATGTTCCTTTCCAGAGCATTTTCATTTGGAAGGGTCACAAAATGTCCTCCTTTTTTCTCCTTTCCAGCTGCTATCCTTTTTCAACTGGATCGAAAAATTTAGTTTGCACAACTTTTTTTTTTTGTCTGGTCCCAAAAAATGGATTGCAAATGTTTAACATTAAAGTCTATGGGAAATGGATCATTACAGATGGTCATCTGTTATGTCATTGTTAACGGATTCATTTTTGAGCACTGCATATGCTAGAGGTGAGACATCGCTAGTAAAAATGGATCCATTACAAACACGTGCAAAATGAAATCCAAAGTGGCCGTTTTTAAGCAGATTATATTTTTTTTATAAAAGAACAGATCCAAGTAAAAACTTTAATTTCCATTTGGCATCCGCTTTTGCTCTATTTGTAACCGATCAGTGTTTTATTTTTAATACTGGATCTGTTATAAAACGTCTGACTATAAGGCCAGGTTCACACTGCGTTGCAGGCGTCTGTTATACGGACTACGTTACACCGCGGCATAACGTGGTGTAACGCAGTCCATTAATTCCTATGTCGGACGATGTCTAGCGATGTGCCGTCATTGAATGACGGACGCTGGGACGCGGGCTGCAGTGTTTCTGGGTCCGTCACTACTAGTTCAGATAGAGCATCTGCTAGCTCTATCTGCGCTAGCGCGCTGACATACTGGCATTTGCGTTAACAGCAGCCCGCTAACGCATTTGTTGAGCGGGCTGCTGTTAACGCAATGTGAACCTGAACATAGCCTTAATTCAATTAGAAGTACCTCCTATAAGTCATTGGCAATTCATCTTTATGGCAGAGTCAGACGGCCATATAAATCGGAGGGAGATCGGAACGCAGTGCTCAGACTGGCCGGCGGCTCTCCTTACCCGAGCGTGACAGCTGCATAGATATACATGAGGCTGTCAGGCTTGGGTTCGCAGAGCCATCGGCCAATCCATGCACTGCGTTCCGATCTCCCTCCGAATTGGAACACTTATAGAAAGTCTGTTCTCCTTACCCTTTTAAGCCTGGCCCAGCGCTTCATTGTCATTTCCATCCAGGATCTAACGAGGAACTGATCTCATTGATTGCAGTGAGATTGATCACACCTGTCCGGTGTTTCACTTGACAGGTCCGAGGGCCCAACAGGGTTGCCAACTTGATATTTTATTTTTTTAGACAGCTTGAAAAAAAATCACAGCCAGACAATATTTTTACAAACACATTGGAAATCCATTAGAAATCATTATGATTATAAGTGATACATTTCTACGGTCTATAAATATGATGACATGCTGTATTCACTGGAAACTATAAAATGACGATAATTTACAGTCAAAATATTCCATATAAATTTCTACAGCTTAAAAAAATAACAGACAACTTACCGTAATTTTTTTTTATGGGCAGGGCAAAAAAAGTGTCCTAATTTTACAGACTATCCTGGAATTTCGGGCCGGTTAACAACCACTGCGTCAGACGATCACAATGTTTCATGCAAATGGTATACTTCAACCCGAACTTATCACCTTCTGTTTTTTTTTTGTTATGCCCCTCCCAAGTTGGGACAATAGCACTTCACCGATTCTTCCAGGAACCCTGGCACCAAATGGTCACGAGTCAGGTCTTAGTTACCCCCTAGCACTAGTGTGAGCCTCCTCTCCATCTTCTTGTGCATCATACACTGTTCTGTTCCTGACTTATGTGACATATATACTGTTTATTGCTATATATACAATGTATAGATCTTTTTGCAGTTGATTTACTGAAACTTTCTGTTATTTTCCTTTATAGTTTCTGTGTCTAAAGAATATCCGGACATTCCTGTCTGTGTGTTGTGAAGCCTTCAACATGAAGAAAAGCGACCTGTTTGAAGCATTTGACTTATTTGACGTACGAGATTTTGCAAAGGTACGGTATGTTGTTTTCTAATAATTTGTCTAATAGATACCAGAAAACCTTTACCCCCTTTCTGATATATTCATCTCACACAGATCCCGCTTACCTGCCCTACCCTGATACCCCTGATGCATTCCCTGATGTCAAGGTCAATATCAGGGAAGCTGTATTGTTAGATTCTCTCCTTGATTATGCCAACTCACTAGTCTTTTCCTTTGGTAACACCAGTCACCAGCATCTAACACCAGAGCTATGGTCACTGAACTGATTTAATAGGTTGTTCCTCTAGCCCAGAAAACTTATGAAAGTGCCACTTAGGTTAAATGGGTGGTCATAAATGCAAATTTATTTTAATCCTAAATGCTTCTCAAATGTCATAATCTAATCTATTCTCTAATTTGCTTTAATTAAAAGTTCCCTACCCTTCCCCCAGTACACTATGCGGGGCGTCACTAGTCTCTCCACACCGGGTATTCTCCTTACAAAGCACACTGACAGTGCGCTCTCTTGCTAGTTCATTACTTTTGATCTGAGGCGGCAAGAGAATGCACTGTCACTATGCATATTGCGCATACGTTGTAATTGACAACTGACGCATGCTCGGTAGAGCGGGGACTAGTCTATCCCCTGAAACGAAGGTCTTCTTTTCAGGGAGGCTGCAGAGGCAAGAGACAGTGACCTCTGCTTGTGCCCTCTGTTGATGACACATTTGAGTATCCCAGCATGCACTCAGATGGTCAAACAAAACTTGCTCAAAGAGGAAGTAGTAAATAACTAAATAAAGCAGTTAGATAGTATAGTTAGGGAAGGATAGGGAAATTTTAATTAAACTGTATTAAAAAAAAATTAGATTATGACATTAAAGGGGTAGTCCGGTTTAAAATGGAAAGTCTAAAGTGACTCTGTGTAACCTCAGACTTGTGAATCCTCCCAGCGGACAAACTACCGTATGTACTGCGAGGATTCCCCGTTCTTTGCCCCAGGAACGGAGGTCAGGTATGGGATATGCCTGCTCCCGACCAGAGTCCGTATCGTTGGCACGCCCTCGCTCAATACACTAGACTGGTTATGCCTGGGAGCATGCATATCGCACCTGCTCTAGAGGAGCATGGGATTTTAGCACAAGGCTCTTTTTACAGTTATGCGTTATTATGACACTGTAGAATAAAATCGATTAATGACAAAATGTGAATTGGAGCATAAGTGGTTAAACAGCTACTTCACGCTAAGGACCTAACCATATCACACTTCAACTGGATTACTGGCAGGAAACCCACTGCCCTAATGATTACTACATTATCTCACGTATCTGAGGTGCTGAGAAACACCGGAAATACACAAGTGTCAAAGATATTAATATCTCCTACCATGTAGGCTGCAAAACCCATTCACATGCATTGGAGGTAATCAGGTTTGTCAGATTCTCAACTTGTAATTGGACCCTAACGTTAAAGGGAACCTGTCACCAGGAATAACGCTGTTGACCTGCAGATATGGGGTTAATCTGCTGGTTAACAGCGTTATGATGCTGTCCGTCTCAGACACTGGCTCTACATTGCGTCCTGTTGTCAGTCAAGGCCGGGGGCAAACAGCGGCCACTCTGATACCAAGCGGTGACTGAACCCACCTCCATGACTGAATACCGCATGCTGGCGGGGAGAATAAAGATCATTTTCTCCCCACTGAATTCAGCTACGTGCAGGCTCGGGACAGGATAATAACGCTGTTAACCTGCACAATAACCCCATATCTGTTATTCCTGGTGACAGGTTCCCTTTAAGTTCGCACAATTAGTTTTTGGTGAGATTTTGAAGCTGCGTATTCTCCTTTGCGAAAAATAAACGCAGGGTCTTACAGTTGCAGCAGAGTGGATGGGATTTATAGACTTCTCCTGCCCTCTGTGCTTCTATTTTACTCAGTGTACACTGACTTGGAGTGCGGTTTTGGAATTTGCACCATGTCATTTTGTCTTGCAGGGACACTTAAGTTTTATGTGCAGATTTTGCTCATAGAATTATATACAGATGGGAACGTCATTCCGACACGACAGGTTGGCTGAACAAAGGACATAGCTTCACATGTGACTTCCAACCTATCCTGTGGGATTGACGTTCCCATCTATAAGATGGCTGCAGATGCAGCCTTCTACAGCAAGCCAATCATAGCACTTGCTCACCAATATATACAGATGAGCTGTTGGTAAGGGGTGGGTTCAATTTGTCAGCAGGGGTAGGTTCAATTTGTCAGCAGGGGTGGGTTCAATTTGTCAGCAGGGGTATTTTAAATTTGTCAGCAGTGGTAGGTTCAATTTGTCAGCAGGGGTGGGTTAAATTCGTCAGCAGGGGTAGGTTCAATTTGTCAGCAGGGGTTTATTCAATTTGTCAGCAGGAGTGGATTCAATTTGTCAGCAGGGGTAGGTTTAATTTATCAGTAAGGGTGGGTTCAATTTGTCAGCAGGGGTGGGTTCAATTTATCAGCAGTGGTAGGTTCAATTTGTCAGCAGGGGTGGGTTAAATTCGTCAGCAGGGGTAGGTTCAATTTGTCAGCAGGGGTAGGTTCAATTTATCAGCAGGGGTGAGTTCAATTTGTCAGCAGGTTTAGGTTCAATTTGTCAGCAGGCGTGGGTTAAATTTGTCAGCAGGGGTAGGTTAAATTTGTCAGCAGTGGTAGGTTCAATTTGTCAGCAGGGGTGGGTTAAATTCGTCAGCAGGGGTAGGTTCAATTTGTCAGCAGGGGTGGGTTCAATTTGTCAGCAGGGGTATTTTAAATTTGTCAGCAGTGGTAGGTTCAATTTGTCAGCAGGGGTGGGTTAAATTCGTCAGCAGGGGTAGGTTCAATTTGTCAGCAGGGGTTTAATTCAATTTGTCAGCAGGAGTGGATTCAATTTGTCAGCAGGGGTAGGTTTAATTTATCAGTAAGGGTGGGTTCAATTTGTCAGCAGGGGTGGGTTCAATTTATCAGCAGTGGTAGGTTCAATTTGTCAGCAGGGGTGGGTTAAATTCGTCAGCAGGGGTAGGTTCAATTTGTCAGCAGGGGTAGGTTCAATTTATCAGCAGGGGTGAGTTCAATTTGTCAGCAGGTTTAGGTTCAATTTGTCAGCAGGAGTGGGTTAAATTTGTCAGCAGGGGTAGGTTAAATTTGTCAGCAGTGGTAGGTTCAATTTGTCAGCAGGGGTGGGTTAAATTCGTCAGCAGGGGTAGGTTCAATTTGTCAGCAGGGGTTTATTAAATTTGTCAGCAGGAGTGGATTCAATTTGTCAGCAGGGGTAGGTTTCATTTATCAGCAAGGGTGGGTTCAATTTGTCAGCAGGGGTGGGTTCAATTTGTCAGCAGGGGTAGGTTCAATTTATCAGCAGGGGTGAGTTCAATTTGTCAGCAGGTTTAGGTTGAATTTGTCAGCTGGGGTGGGTTCAATTTGTCAGCAGGGGTAGGTTGAATTTGTCAGCAGGGGTGGATTCAATTTGTCAGCAGGGGTAGGTTCAATTTGTCAGCAGGGGTAGTTCAATTTGTCAGCAGGGGTGGTTTCAATTTGTCAGCAGGGGTAGGTTCAATTTGTCAGCAGGGGTGGTTTCAATTTGTCAGCAGGGGTAGGTTCAATTTGTCAGCAGGGGTAGGTTCAATTTGTCAGCAGGGGTGTATTTCAATTTCAGTAGATTATGTATAGGATGTGATAGATAGATAATGGATGGATAGGTAGTTAGATAATATATAGATAGATTGAGAAATATATAGAGTAATAGATATATAGATATCCCCACCCCAAAAAATGGCGATATTGACAGTTGGTCCAGAGGTGAAGCAGGGGAAAATTTTTTTTTTTTTACTCATTTATGTTGGTGCTGCCCTCTGCAGCCTTCCGCCCTAGATACCCGGCCTCTGGTGATTAGTGGCAAATAAGGCCCTGCTTTCAGCAGGATTTCATCACCAAATTGTTTATTTGTGCATTTAGCTGTTAGACACACAAGTCCATCCATCACTGTAACTAGCCAGTCTGTTCCTCCGTAACCGAGAAGTCGCAGGTTGAATTAATATATCAATGAGTCTGAAGTGCTATCAGCGTGTGGAAGCACTTTCCAAGTCTCTGTTCTCCACAGGTCTATTCCCTGCCCAGCTTCCCCTTCTACTTCTTGAAATCACACTGCAAAGAAGCTGTCAGTTAAGGAGAAGGCAGCACTTGGTTGAGGACAGCGGAAGCTTGGGAAGAGCTTCCACATGCCGAAAGCACTTCAGTCTCATTTGCATATTGATTCAAACAGCGATTTCTCAGTAGAGGAGGAGCAGACTGGCTGGTAAAAGGTATGGATGGATTTGCTCTCCAATAGCTACTGTATATACACATATAAACAATTTGCGGGTGAATTTCCCATATGTGGAAATAAAAGAAGACGTAATGGACCCAAACCTGTGAAATTAGCCATATACTTTTATATATTTTGTTATATATTTGGTAGTTTTTCCAGAACTTTCTATCCACTTTACTTCTTTGGGTTCTTTTCTTATAATGGTTATTATGACCATCTGTACTGCTTGACTCGCTAATATCCTGTTTACTTAGGACTATAACACTAGACCCATACCTCCCAACTTTTGAAGCCGGGAAAGAGGGACAAAGTTTGCGGCGCGGCAAATTTTAGGCCACGCCTCTGACCACACCCATTCACTAGTCCCACCCATATCCACGTCTCAACCACACCCATTTAGCACTGCTGATCACACTGTTCAGAAAGAATAATTATAAACAAAAAAAATATGGCCACACAGTGCTCCATACTGTATAATAGCCCCACAATGCTCCATACTGTATAACGACCCCACATGATGCTCAATACTTTATAATGGCCACACATGATTCTCAATACTGTATAATGACCCCACATGATGCTCAACACTGTATAATGACCCCACATGATGCTCAATACTGTATAATGGCCACACATGATGCTCAATACTGTATAATGACCCCAAATGATGCTCAACACTGTATAATGACCCCACATGATGCTCAATACTGTATAATGACCCCACATGATGCTCAATACTGTATAATTGCCACATATGATGCTCCATACTGTATAATAGTCGCACATGATGCTCCATACTGTATAATGGCCCCACATGATGCTCCATACTGTATAATGGCCCCACATGATGCTCAATTCTGTATAATGGCCCCACATGATGCTCCATACTGTATAATGGCCACACATGATGCTCAATACTGTATAATGGCCCCACATGATGCTCAATACTGTATAATGGCCCCACATTATGCTCAATACTGTATAATGGCCACACATGATGCTCCATACTATATAATGGCCACACATGATGCTCCATACTGTATAATGGCCCCACATGATGCTCCATACTGTATAATGACCGCACATGATGCTCCATACTGTATAATGACCGCACATGATGCTCCATACTGTATAATGACCGCACATGATGCTCCATACTGTATAATAACCGCACATGATGCTCCATACTGTATATTGGCCGCACATGATACTTCGTACCGTATAATGGCCACACATAGCTACTCCTACACACGCGGCTGCGCTCCGTACACTTTGCACACACGGCTCCGCTCCGTTCACACGGCTCCACTCCATACATCTCATACACACACGGCTCCGCTCCGTACACCTCGTACACATTCAGCTCCGCTCCATACACCTCATACACGGCTACGCTCCATACACCTCATACACACACGGCTCCGCTCCATACATCTCGTACACACGGCACTACTCCGTACACCTCATACACACACCACTCCGCTCCATACACATTGCACAAGCTGCTCCGCTCCGTATACCTTGCACACACACGGCTCCACTGCGTACACCTCATACACATACGGCTCCTCTCCATACACCTCGTACACACACGGCTCCGCTTTATACAAATTGCACACTTCTCCGCTCCGTATACCTTGCACACACACAGCTCCGCTGTGTACACCTCATACACATACGGCTCCTCTCCATACATCTTGTACACACACGGCACTACTCCGTACACACTGTGCTCCGTACACCTCATACACATGCGGCTGTGCTCCGTACACCTCGTACACAAGCGGCTGTGCTCCGTACACCTCGTACACACGCGGCTGTGCTCCTTACACCTCGTACACACGCGGCTGTGCTCCGTACACCTCGTACACACGGCTCCGTACACCTCTTACACACGACTCCACTACGTACACCTCGTACACACGACTACGCTCCGTACACCTC
Source organism: Ranitomeya imitator (assembly GCF_032444005.1). Lineage (NCBI taxonomy): Eukaryota > Metazoa > Chordata > Amphibia > Anura > Dendrobatidae > Ranitomeya > Ranitomeya imitator. The sequence goes on along the minus strand of NC_091289.1, from coordinate 136,449,397 downwards.
GTACACATGCTGCTCCGCTCCGTACACCTCATACACATGCGGCTGTGCTCCGTACACCTCGTACACACGGCTCCGTACACCTCTTACACACGACTCTGCTCCGTACACCTTTCACATGCTGCTCTGCTCCGTACACCTCTTACACACGCGGCTGTGCTCCGTACACCTCGTACACACGCGGCTGTGCTCCGTACACCTCGTACACACGCGGCTGCGCTCCGTACACCTCATGCACACGGCTCCGTACACCTCGTACACCCGCGGCTGCGCTCCGTACACCTCGTACACAAGCGGCTGTGCTCCGTACACCTCGTACACACGCGGCTGTGCTCTGTACACCTCGTACACACGCGGCTGTGCTCCTTACACCTCGTACACACGCGGCTGTGCTCCGTACACCTCGTACACACGGCTCCGTACACCTCTTACACACGACTCTGCTCCGTACACCTTTCACATGCTGCTCTGCTCCGTACACCTCGTACACACGCGGCTGTGCTCCGTACACCTCGTACACACGCGGCTGTGCTCCGTACACCTCATACACCCGCGGCTGCGCTCCGTACACCTCATGCACACGGCTCCGTACACCTCGTACACCCGCGGCTGCGCTCCGTACACCTCATGCACACGGCTCCGTACACCTCGTACACCCGCGGCTGCGCTCCGTACACCTCATGCACACGGCTCCGTACACCTCGTACACACGCGGCTGCGCTCTGTACACCTCATGCACACGGCTCCGTACACCTCTTAGGCCGGAGTCACACATGCGAGAAACATGTCCGTGTGTCGCATGTGAACAACAAGCTCTGGCGCCGGCACTTCGGAGCGGAGGGTGCGGCCGCATAGGAACACATGGAGCCGCACGCTCCGCTCCGAAGTGCCGGTGCCAGAGCTTGCTGTTCACATGCGAGACACGGACGTGTTTCTCGCATGTGTGACTCCGGCCTTACACACACGACTCCGCTCCATACACCTTTCACACGCTGCCCTGATCCATACACCTCGTACACACACGGCTCCGCTACATCCACACTATAAACACCTTGGCTCCTGACCTCACACATACGCTGCCTTACCCTCCTCCGGCGCCATGGCAACCAGCAAAGTCCTGTACACGGAGGTCCTCCTCCCGATCATGTGACCCCTGACTCCTCCCATCCTGTGACCTCATCACAGGTCCTGTGCACAGAGCAGCCATTATGTGGCGTGCTGCTGTGCGGGCCGGGTGCAGGGACTCAGGGAGCTCTCAGTTGACCGGGTGATATACACACCTCCCAACCAGTGCGGGACAATTAATGTCCCGCCCGGGATCGCGGGGCTGACTGTCAAAATCAGGACAGTCCCGCTGGATCCGGGACGGTTGGGAGGTATGCTAGACCGCCAACACAAATATCACTTAGGATCCTAGGCCAGACCAAAAAACCAAAAACAACAAGGATCCCTAAAATATAACTTTTAATAAATAAAGCTAAAATCTATATGTTCCAAATTTGAAAACATTGGTGTATAGATACATAACAATATGAACACAAGGAAAGTACACGATGGGGACTATCAGACCCTGTCAGGTGCCTTAATACTGGTCCCTACCTGACAGCAGAGTTTGACACCCTAAGTTTCAGCGGTAGGCGCCCCCACTCCTCGACGGCTGGCCCTGATAGCCCTATACAGACCCTGCGATCCCTAGAAAAACGTCCCAGTGTATTAAATACCCAAAAATTGTAAAAAATATAAAAACAAAAAAATTAAGAAAAGAAAAAAGAAAAAAAAACTGAACACAGCAAAAAAACACAAAATTTGTTATTTGCCCCCAAAAAATCCCTAATAGGGAATAGTAGAAAAATGTAACAACTCATTGGGTAGACACACAATACCAATGCCTTGTTTATCCAAAATGTACAATAGCAAAAGGGCCACTCCAACTGATTCTGGTATAAGGATACTCCTAATGGAACGGTGGCCCAGAAAGTAAAAAATAACACAGCATCCCCAAAAAGGGGCCCCAGAGCATAATGTCAAATACAGCCGCATAAATACAACCCCATTTTAATAACTCAATCTCATAATATAATCAACACTTCTACTCATCTGCGTCCCGGTGATAGACCTCAGGTGCTGTGGGTATTCATTCAGTCATATAGCTCAAGGGGTCTCCAACGGGGATGTCCTCCTTACTTGGCCCGCACCCTCTTATCATCTGGCACAGTTCATATCCCCTGATGAACCCCCGGGACTCCCGCGGGGGGAAACGCGCCCAGCTAAGTAGGGAGGACATCCCCGAGATTGAGTTATTAAAATGGGGTGGTATTTATGCGGCTATATTTGACATTATACTCTGGGGCTCCTTTTTTTGGGATGCTGTGTTATTTTTTACTTTCTGGGCCACCTTCCATTAGGAGTATCCTTATACCAAGGGATCATTTGACCAATTGAAATGTTGGATATATGAAACTACAGGGCTGATTTGAATACTATGAGAATCAGTTGGAGTGGCCCTTTTGCTATTGTACATTTTGGATAAACAAGGCATTGGTATTGTGTGTCTACCCAATGAGTTTTTACATTTTTCTACTATTCCCTATTAGGGATTTTTTGGGGGCAAATAACAAATTTTGTATTTTTTTGATTTTTTTCTTTTTTCTTTTCTTCATTTTTTTGAGTTTTTATATTTTTTTCAATTTTTGGGTATTTAATACACTGGGACGTTTTTCTAGGGATCGCAGGGTCTGTATAGGGCTATCAGGGCCAGCCGTCGAGGAGTGGGGGCGCCTACCGCTGAAACTTAGGGTGCCAACCTCCGCTGTCAGGTAGGGACCAGTATTAGGGCACCTGACAGGGTCTGATAGTCCCCATCGTGTACTTTCCTTGTGTTCATATTGTTATGTATCTATACACCAATGTTTTCAAATTTGGAACAAATAGATTTTAGCTTTATTTATAAAAAGTTATATTTTAGGGATCCTTGTTTTTGGATTTTTGGTTTATTAGGACTATACTATGATCTCTAGATAAGAATAGATTATTTTTTTCCTGATTAAAATACAACAGGTCTTTAATAATAGCACAGGGGTGAATTTGAAAAAATATTTTTTTTCAGTAAAAGTAGATCTAATATTCTTATGGTCATGCATTTTCTTCAAGTCGTTTTTTTAATTTTCCTATACACACAAATACGGAGCATCGCCTGAAAAACTGCCATACCTGGAGCACTTTGAGAAATACACCTAAAATGCTAAAAATGCACAAAAGCATTAAAAAAACACACACAAAAAAGCAAGTATTGTATTACATAGTTTCCTATTGATTGCCAGCTAACACCTGTCTGCAGTGTTTCTTAGCTTAAGAAAAAACTTCATTGGCAGTATGTTTACATTCTGGAGGCAATATTTTTTTTAATTCACATTTATTTATTATTTTTAGTACATGAGTATTTTTTTCTAATATTACAAGTCATGTGAGTCCAAGATTCCTAAAAGGGATACAATATAGGACTAGATGTACCAATATTTCATATTACAAAGACATAGAGGTGAGCTACACACAATGCACGCCAGCCTATCGCCAGAGGCATGGGACGATGAACGACAATCCCCACAGGCAGGAGAGGTTAATTGATCTGTATTAAATTAAGGTGAGCTGGTTACCGGGTTCTGTATATGTGGCAGCCGTTTCTGACATCTGTCCTGCTTCATTACATTAAGTATAATTAATGTGATCATAGCTAAATGGCAAAAGGGATATATATATATATATATATATATATATATATATATATATATATATATACTAGATGGTGGCCCGATTCTAACGCATCGGGTATTCTAGAATATGCATGTCCATGTAGTATATAGCACAGCCACGTAGTATATAGCACAGCCACGTAGTATATAGCACAGCCACGTAGTATATTGCCCAGAGGCGTAGTATATTGCCCAGCCACGTAGTATATTGCCCAGCCACGTAGTATATTGCCCAGCCACGTAGTATATTGCCCAGTCACATAGTATATTGCCCAGTCACGTAGTATATTGCCCAGCCACGTATGTAACAGGTTAAAAAATAAAAAATAAACATACTCACCTTCTGAAGGGCCCCTTGTAGTCCTTTCGCCTGTGTGCGGTGCACTCGGCAGCTTCCGGTCCCAGGTTTGGTATGAGCACAGGACCTGTGATGACGTCGCGGTCACATGACTGTGACGTCATGGCAGATCCTTCTCGCATAGCATCCATAGCAGCCACGTAGTATATTGCCCAACCACGTAGTATATTGCCCAACCACGTAGTATATTGCCCAGTCACGTAGTATATTGCCCAACCACGTAGTATATTGCCCAGTCACGTAGTATATTGCCCAACCATGTAGTATATTGCCCAGCCATGTAGTATATTGCCCAGCCACGTAGTATATTGCCCAGCCACGCAGTATATTGCCCAGTTACGTAGTATATTGCCCAGTCACGTAGTATATTGCCCTGCCACGTAGTATATTGCCCAGTAACGTAGTATATTGCCCAGCCACATAGTATATTGCCCAGCCACATAGTATATTGTCCAGCCACGTTGTATATTGCACAGCCCATGTAGTATATTGCCCAGCCACGTAGTATATTGCCCAGTCACGTAGTATATTGCCCAACCATGTAGTATATTGCCCAGCCACGTAGTATATTGCCCAGCCACGTAGTATATTGCCCAGCCACGCAGTATATTGCCCAGTTACGTAGTATATTGCCCAACCATGTAGTATATTGCCCTGCCACGTAGTATATTGCCCAGTCACGTAGTATATTGCCCAGCCACGTAGTATATTGCCCAACCACGTAGTATATTGCCCAGTCACGTAGTATATTGCCCAACCATGTAGTATATTCCCAGCCACGTAGTATATTGCCCAGCCACGCAGTATATTGCCCAGTTGCGTAGTATATTGCCCAGTCACGTAGTATATTGCCCTGCCACGTAGTATATTGCCCAGTAACGTAGTATATTGCCCAGCCACATAGTATATTGCCCAGCCACATAGTATATTGTCCAGCCACGTTGTATATTGCACAGCCCATGTAGTATATTGCCCAGCCACGTAGTATATTGCCCAGTCACGTAGTATATTGCCCAACCATGTAGTATATTGCCCAGCCACGTAGTATATTGCCCAGCCACGTAGTATATTGCCCAGCCACGCAGTATATTGCCCAGTTACGTAGTATATTGCCCAGTCACGTAGTATATTGCCCTGCCACGTAGTATATTGCCCAGTAACGTAGTATATTGCCCAGCCACATAGTATATTGCCCAGCCACATAGTATATTGTCCAGCCACGTTGTATATTGCACAGCCCATGTAGTATATTGCCCAGCCCGCGTAGTATATTGCACAGCCCACGTAGTATATAGCAATGTGGGCATCATATCCCTGTTAAAAAAAAAAGAATTAAAATAAAAAATAGTTATATACTCACCTTCCGGAGAACCGGATCCAAGCAAAGCAGTTACCGACGCTGAGTCCTCGCGCGCTCCGGTCTGAAGAGTGCTTTGCGGTCTCGCGAGATGATGACGTAGCGGTCTCGTGAGACAAGTCCAGCAATACCTTTACATGGCCCGTCTGTTTCTCAGTTACTGTAAAATCATCATTTGAATTAATATGCTATTGAGGCTGAAGGACTATGGTAGATCTGACGCCTCTGTCACTCCAGCTCTGCTTCCCTCCCAGCACCGCCTCCTTCTGCTTGCATGACAGCCTCTATGTTGTGTGACTTCAGGCAAATTAGTGTTCTTTGAAAGAGCTAGTTGTGCATATAAAAAGTTTGAGGAGTGAAATGAATCATGAGTTTTATTTTTTTTTTAAATTCTGTGGATACATGGTTGAAAAGCAATGTCCGACTTTCATTTGTTCATTTTCATAGATTTTTTTATTTATTTTTAAATTTGGCAGATTCAAGTTATATCGGTGACCATTGTGGGTTTTTCTGTCATTAAACGAGGGGTACAAACAATTTTGACCGTGTACGTGTGTGTATATATATATATATATATATATATATACACTGCTCAAAAAAATAAAGGGAACACTTAAACAACATAATATAACTCCAAGTAAATCAAAGTTTTGTGAAATCAAACTGTCCACTTAGGAAGCAACACTGATTGACAATCAATTTCACATGCTGTTGTGCAGATGGAATAGAAAGCAGATGGAAATTATTGGCAATTATCAAGACACCCTCAATAAAGGAGTGGTTCTGCAGGTGGGGACCACAGACCACATCTCAGTACCAATGCTTTCTGGCTGATGTTTTGGTCACTTTTGAATGTTGGATGTGCTTTCGCACTCGTGGTAGCATGGGACGGACTCTACAACCCACATAAATGGCTCAGATAGTGGCACTCATCCAGGATGGCACATCAATGTGAGCTGTGGCAAGAAGGTTTGCTGTGTCTGTCACCGTAGTGTCTGGAGGCGCTACCAGGAGACAGGCCAGTACACCAGGAGACATGCAGGGGGCCGTGAGATGGCAACAACCCAGCAGCAGGACCGCTACCTCTGCTTTTGTGCAAGGAGGAACAGGAGGAGCACTGCCAGAGCCCTGCAAAATGACCTCCAGCAGGCCACAAATGTGCATGTGTCTGCACAAAGGGTTAGAAACCGACTCCATGAGGATGGTCTGAGTGCCCGACGTCCACAGATGGGGTTGTGCTCACAGCCCAACACCGTGCAGGACGCTTGGCATTTGCCACAGAACACCAGGATTGGAAAATTTGCCACTGGCACCCTGTGCTCTTCACAGATGAAAGCAGGTTCACACTGAGCACATGTGACAGACATGACAGAGTCTGGAGACGCCGTGGAGAGCGATCTGCTGCCTGCAACATCCTTCAGCATGACCGGTTTGGCAGTGGGTCAGTAATGGTGTGGGGTGGCATTTCTTTGGAGGGCCGAACAGCCCTCAATGTGCTCACCAGAGGTAGCCTGACTGCCATTAGGTACCGAGATGAGATCCTCAGACCCCTTGTGAGACCATATGCTGGTACAGTTGGCCCTGGGTTCCTCCTAATGCAGGACAATGCCAGACCTCATGTGGCTGGAGTGTGTCAGCAGTTCCTGCAAGATGAATGCATTGAAGCTATGGACTGGCCTGCCCGTTCCCTAGACCTGAATCCGATTGAACACATTTGGGACATCATGTCTCGCACCATCCACCAACGTCACGTTGCACCACAGACTGTCCAGGAGTTGGTGGATGCTTTAGTCCATGTCTGGGAGCAGATCCCTCAGGAGACCATCTGCCGCCTCATCAGGAGCATGCCCAGGCGTTGTAGGGAGGTCATACAGGCACGTGGAGGCCGCACACACTACTAAGCATCATTTCCTTATCTTGAGGCATTTCCACTGAAGTTGGATCAGCCTGTAACTTAATTTTCCACTTTGATTTTGAGCATCATGCCAACTCCAGACCTCTGTGGGATATTAGTTGTGATTTACGTTGATAATTTTTAGGTTTTATTGTTCTCAACACATTACACGATGAAATTAATAAAGATTTACAACTGGAATATTTCATTCAGTGATATCTAGGATGTGGGATTTTAGTGTTCCCTTTATTTTTTTAAGCAATGTATATATATTGGGCTGCTTTCTGCAGATTTGATAAAATCCCTGTTTTATCTGCTGCAGAACTAGCAATTCTCTGAAAGCTAAGCTCTGTATAAACCCACCCACAGCATTTATTGGCAGCTTTCTGTGTACACTGTAAATAGGCGCAGAAAGATGCCAATCAGTGGTGAGAGTGGGGTTATACAGAACTCTTGAATATGGAGGAGAAGACTACATGGTAGCAGGTTTATTATCTCTCTAATAATCTCCTGCTCATAAAACTGATTTTATCCAAACTACGGCAAGCAGCATAGTAAGTGACACATCAGGATTTCTGTCTCTAAACCATGTTGCTCTCAGATTAGGTGGCAAAAAAACTGTTGAAAGATTTCCATTAAATTGTATTTCTAGGAGCTGTACAGTAGGCACCAGGTTGTTAGCTAACAGAACAGTGCCTAAACTTCATGCCCTTGCCCTGTTCATGCTTTCCTGCAAAAAAAGCTAACAAAATTGTGTAAATCGATGAGGAAATGAAACACAAATTGTATTAGAAAGCTGCAAAACCTTTTATTTTAGTTAGATGAAGCTTTTTTGCATTAGTAGAGTCTATTCTAATAACATGAGCAGATAAAGATACTGCAGTTTTTGGATCACGTCACCAATCTGGATATTTCCCGTACTTTGATCACACGGCCTTTATATTTCCTGCACTTTGATCATCACCTATTTTTTATATTCTGTGGAAATCCTACAGCGCAGTTAGGATTTGAGACGTTTCTGATCTACAAGTATCACAATGGTGTTTGGGGTTATCATAACGTCAGTATTTGGGAAATCAGACAAGATTAGGGAATAGATAGGTAAGATATTAGAGAACAATGAGGGCTCCGTCAGACGCCGGTGAGTTTTCTCAGATGCAGGAACTGGCTGATTCTCGTCAGGGTTTCGTTCATGTGTCAGTACTTCTCGCCATCGGAATTTCATCATATTTTTATATAACTGATGGAGGTTTCTAAGGCTCCTCCTAGCACACAGTGACAAATGGGCAGCACACGGTTGGGACCCGAATGCTATCCAGTTTTTTCGCGGACCCTTACACTTGCATTAGTGAGTTTGATCTCTGATTTTGAATGCTTGAAAATTTGTGTGGATCACTTGAGCCGTAAAAATACACGGACATTTGAACAGCCACAAAGAGTATAGTAGGTACCATGAAAAAGAGGGATAAAACTCATGCGTGAAAAACTGATGTCTGAATCAGCCCGGGAATCTGTCAGCAGGATTTAACCCCCAAACTATTTCTACTCACATGAAGCTCTTTTAAAGACAAGCAATACCATCGCTTCCTCCATTACTGGGAATTCAGGTTTGGAATTGATATGCAAATAAGGCTAAAGAGCTATGGTAGATCTGAAGCCTCTGTCACTCCAGCTCTATTCTTCACCCAACACTGCCTCCTCCTGCTTTACTGATAGGCCTGTTCCATAGAGGCTGTCAGTCAAGCAGGAGGAGGCAGCGGTGGGTGGGAAATAGAGCTGGAGTGACAGAGGCTTCAGATCTACCATAGCCCAGCAGCCTCACTTGCATATCAATTCAAACACTGATTTCTCAGTAACGGATGAACGGACTGGCCATGTAAAGGTATCGCTGGACCTGTCTGTGACAGAGATGCATGCATATATGAATAGTTTTGTGGGTGAAATCCTGGTGACAGATTGCCTTTAAAGCGAAGAAGCGTCTATTAATAATACAATAAATATACTATAAAAACATATATAAGACACTGTGAGCGTTGTAAGATCGGGCTGTTTGCTCCCCCTAGTGGTTAATAATTAGTATAACACTACAAGCATATAAACTAGACTCCACTGCAGGCATTTCAGAGACAGAGATGACATAGTGAAGCACATAAATGTATTATATACGTACCCAAAGTGCTGGTGTATGGTGCTGTTGGTAAGGAGGACGGACAATATACAACGGCATAGATTTAGTCTACATGATATTCAGCAAAGGGCCAGATTCTCAATGCACAATTGTCCTAAAAGTGTTTCATTCTGAATATATGATTAGGTCACCTCCGCTAAGTCTTTGAAAAAGAACAAACCAGGATTTCATAAGAAATTTTACACTCAATGCAATGGGTAAAATGTGTAGCAAAATCCTCTGGGACACAAGACAGACAGGGCATGTTCTCGGAAGCTTCAGAATCCAATTACCGTACTTCTTGTATTTTGTAGATTTTCACTAGAAAAACCACAAGAACTACGACATGCGAGGATGTGACCTTGCACGATTCTGGACCTGCTCCAATGGGTCCAATATTGTCTTCTGCTTCCATTGTGTGGGGGGACGTAGAGGAGAGCGTCACTATTTGCTATCAGTCCCGGGTGTACTCTCTAATTATTTTATGGGACACAAAGTGGAGAGAAATGGATCTACTGTACAGTTCATCAGTAGGGCGTGAAGATCCACATCAACTGTTAATATCTATGGGCCGGACACACTGTAGATCTTTCTAAGAATCTGCTTACAGAGTTTATTGTAAGTAAAATGGGGCATTACCAGTGTGAGACATAGATCAGGAGAACAGACTGTCAGTCATTACATGTCTCACACTGGTTACGTCCCTTTCATTTAATATAAGCTCTGGAGGGAGATTCTCATGGAGATCTGTGTCCGGCCCATAGATCTTAACAGCTCATTTGCATATAAGAAAAAGTGGATTTTTCTGGAATAAGACATCGGATCACAGATATCAAGGTATCATATTATTCAGCTTGCTATGACCTGCGTGCCCATGTAGACGGCTTAGGAGGGTGGATCCTGCTGACAGATTCCCTTTAATTGTTGTACGATGTAATATTCTACAATTCTTTAATTTTTTATTTAATTGAACGTTTCTTGACTCCTGAATGTGTCGTGTGCCCAATTTTTTATTTGAAAAGTGCCCAAAAACATTGGATTTGACCCAGTATTGTGCTCTGATTGCTGTATGGAAATGTGATCGTGGCGCAGCACGTGCCCAAAATACCAGTTTTATTAAATTTACCCAATGTATTAATGTTGGCAGGATGCATCAACCTGGAGCTCACATTACCTATCGCACAGAGGACTGGTTCAGACGTATTAGTTTTGTGCAGGCTTTCGTCATGTTAATGCAAACGTTTCCATTCACTGACTGCAAGCACAGAGCTAGAAAATGATGTAAAATAAAAAAAAATGTATTAAATGCTCCAGATTATGAATATAGAGCAACAAATAGTGAAAACTCGAAGGGCCCAGAGACTCAGATATGAAAGCAAATATGAAAATTTCCTCTCCATAGATGAAGAGGACTAGAACTCTAGCGCCACCTATTGGAAGCAGCCATCCTAAAAGTCAATATGGACTCTTTATCGAGCCTTGCAATATGACTAGGGATAAAAGCAAAACCAGAATCTCAATTTGCAGACACTGTGCGCTATCCACAAGGAGAAACATTACCACAAGATCTGAAAGCACAAGCAGATGTACAATGGGGATATAAGGGGCTAATTATTTCTGTACACGTGCACACCATCTGGACGCGGTGAAAATGAGCTACCTCTGGGGCTGAGATGCAGATTGTTCCCGTGCACGTGCTGGCCGGCTGGCCCAGTGTCTGTGAGCTCGGCAGGCTTTGGCTGGAAAACAAGCTCTTCCCTTCAGACCAAGCTGATTTTGGATCTATAACAGCAGAGATGACCTTGAGGAGGTGTCTGACACTATTGGAGCGTGTGCTAGTGACCGTACCGGGCCGACGAGGCGGCTGTGGTGAATTGACCAGGATTTATTAGGCAATAAAATAGAAGTAGTTGTCAGAATTGGCTTCCAAGGTGCAGAGCTGTAGTTTCAGATTAGCTGCCATTGCTGTGTAAAGCCATAAAGGGACGACATATAACAGCTCAGGGTTCTCTGAGGTGGTATTGGGCCGGAGTCACAAGAGCGTATATTATCCTATGCGAGAGCATCTGATGCGGTATGCTAATGAAACCCGTCCCAAGCTCTGCTGCGAGCGTGAGCCGGGTGTCAGTGCTCTGTGCTGCCATCCCTCACAGGAGAGAATCACAGCACGACTGCAGAGGAGATGGAGAAAGTAATTTCTCCATCTCCTCCATTATCTGCCTTGGTGTATATCAGACTGCACTGGGATGACATCCGAATATTAATCTCTAATAAGTGCGTTAACATTCGGACCTGCCGCGGTTCATCAGGACCAGAGATGATGCACTGATTACAGATTAACATTCGGACCTGCCGCAGTTCATCAGAACCAGAGATGGTGCACTGATTAGAGATTAACATTCGGACCTGCAGCGGTTCATCAGGACCAGAGATGGTGCACTGATTAGAGATTAGCATTCGGACCTAACGCAGTTCATCAGAACCAGAGATGGTGCACTGATTAGAGATTAGCATTCGGACCTGCCACGGTTCATCAGGACCAGAGATGATGCACTGATTAGAGATTAATATTTGGACCTGACGTGGTTCATCAGGACCAGAGATGCTGCACTGATTAGAGATTAGCATTCGGACCTGACGCAGTTCATCAGAACCAGAGATGGTGCACTGATTAGAGATTAACATTCGGACCTGCAGCGGTTCATCAGGACCAGAGATGGTGCACTGATTAGAGATTAGCATTCGGACCTAACGCAGTTCATCAGAACCAGAGATGGTGCACTGATTAGAGATTAGCATTCGGACCTGCCACGGTTCATCAGGACCAGAGATGATGCACTGATTAGAGATTAATATTTGGACCTGACGTGGTTCATCAGGACCAGAGATGCTGCACTGATTAGAGATTAGCATTCGGACCTGACGCAGTTCATCAGAACCAGAGATGGTGCACTGATTAGAGATTAACATTCGGACCTGCCGCGGTTCATCAGGACCAGAGATGGTGCACTGATTAGAGATTAATATTCGGACCTGACGTGGTTCATCAGGACCAGAGATGGTGCACTGATTAGAGATTAACATTCGGACCTGCCGCAGTTCATCAGAACCAGAGATGGTGCACTGATTAGAGATTAACATTCGGACCTGCAGCGGTTCATCAGGACCAGAGATGGTGCACTGATTAGAGATTAGCATTCGGACCTGACGCAGTTCATCAGAACCAGAGATGGTGCACTGATTAGAGATTAGCATTCGGACCTGCCACGGTTCATCAGGACCAGAGATGATGCACTGATTAGAGATTAATATTTGGACCTGACGTGGTTCATCAGGACCAGAGATGCTGCACTGATTAGAGATTAACATTCGGACCTGCCGCAGTTCATCAGAACCAGAGATGGTGCACTGATTAGAGATTAACATTCGGACCTGCCGCGGTTCATCAGGACCAGAGATGGTGCACTGATTAGAGATTAACATTCGGACCTGCCACGGTTCATCAGGACCAGAGATGATGCACTGATTAGAGATTAATATTCGGACCTGCCGCGGTTCATCAGGACCAGAGATGATGCACTGATTAGAGATTAATATTCGGACCTGCCGCGGTTCATCAGGACCAGAGATGGTGCACTGATTAGAGATTAATATTCAGACCTGACGTGGTTCATCAGGACCAGAGATGCTGCACTGATTAGAGATTAACATTCGGACCTGACGCAGTCATCAGGACCAGAGATGGTGCACTGATTAGAGATTAATATTTGGACCTGACGCAGTTCATCAGGACCAGAGATGGTGCACTGATTAGAGATTAATATTCGGACCTGCCGCGGTTCATCAGAACCAGAGATGGTGCACTGATTAGAGATTAACATTCGGACCTGCCGCGGTTCATCAGAACCAGAGATGGTGCACTGATTAGAGATTAATATTCGGACCTGCCGCAGTTCATCAGAACCAGAGATGGTGCACTGATTAGAGATTAATATTCGGACCTGCCGCGGTTCATCAGGACCAGAGATGGTGCACTGATTAGAGATTAATATTCGGACCTGACGCAGTTCATCAGGACCAGAGATGGTGAACTGACTAGAGATTAATATTCGGTCCTGCCGCGGTTCATCAGGACCAGAGATGGTGCACTGATTAGAGATTAATATTCGGACCTGCCGCGGTTCATCAGAACCAGAGATGGTGCACTGATTAGAGATTAACATTCGGACCTGCCGCAGTTCATCAGGACCAGAGATGTTGCACTGATTAGAGATTAACATTTGGACCTGACGCAGTTCATCAGAACCAGAGATGGTGCACTGATTAGAGATTAATATTCGGTCCTGCCGCGGTTCATCAGGACCAGAGATGGTGAACTGACTAGAGATTAATATTTGGACCTGACGCAGTCCATCAGAACCAGAGATGGTGCACTGATTAGAGATTAATATTCGGTCCTGCCGCGGTTCATCAGGACCAGAGATGGTGAACTGACTAGAGATTAATATTTGGACCTGACGCAGTCCATCAGAACCAGAGATGCTGCACTGATTAGAGATTAACATTCGGATCTGCCACGGTTCATCAGGACCAGACATGACACACTGATTAGAGATTAACATTTGGACCTGACGCAGTTCATCAGAAACAGAGATGCTGCACTGATTAGAGATTAACATATGGACCTGACGCGGTTCATCAGAACCAGAGATGGTTCACTGATGAGAGATTAAATTCGGACCTGACGCAGTTCATCAGAACCAGAGATGGTGCACTGATTAGAGATTAAATTCGGACCTGACGCAGTTCATCAGAACCAGAGATGGTGCACTGATTAGAGATTAATATTCGGACCTGCCGCGGTTCATCAGGACCAGAGATGGTGCACTGAATAGAGATTAATATTCGGACCTGCCGCGGTTCATCAGGACCAGAGATGGTGCACTGATTAGAGATTAATATTCGGACCTGACGCAGTTCATCAGGACCAGAGATGGTGCACTGATTAGAGATTAATATTCGGACCTGCCGCAGTTCATCAGGACCAGAGATGGTGCACTGATTAGAGATTAATATTTGGACCTGACGTAGTCCATCAGAACCAGAGATGGTGCACTGATTAGAGATTAATATTCGGACCTGCCGCAGTTCATCAGGACCAGAGATGGTGCACTGATTAGAGATTAATATTTGGACCTGCCGCAGTTCATCAGGACCAGAGATGGTGCACTGATTAGAGATTAATATTTGGACCTGACGCAGTTCATCAGGACCAGAGATGGTGCACTGATTAGAGATTAATATTCGGACCTGCCGCAGTTCATCAGGACCAGAGATGACACACTGATTAGAGATTAATATTTGGACCTGCCGCGGTTCATCAGAACCAGAGATGGTGCACTGATTAGAGATTAATATTCGGACCTGACGCAGTTCATCAGAACCAGAGATGGTGCACTGATTAGAGATTAATATTCGGACCTGACGTGGTTCATCAGGACCAGAGATGCTGCACTGATTAGAGATTAACATTCGGACCTGAAGCAGTTCATCAGAACCAGAGATGATGCACTGATTAGAGATTAATATTCGGACCTGCCGCAGTTCATCAGGACCAGAGATGGTGCACTGATTAGAGATTAATATTTGGACCTGACGTAGTCCATCAGAACCAGAGATGGTGCACTGATTAGAGATTAATATTCGGACCTGCCGCAGTTCATCAGGACCAGAGATGGTGCACTGATTAGAGATTAATATTTGGACCTGCCGCAGTTCATCAGGACCAGAGATGGTGCACTGATTAGAGATTAATATTTGGACCTGACGCAGTTCATCAGGACCAGAGATGGTGCACTGATTAGAGATTAATATTCGGACCTGCCGCAGTTCATCAGGACCAGAGATGACACACTGATTAGAGATTAATATTTGGACCTGCCGCGGTTCATCAGAACCAGAGATGGTGCACTGATTAGAGATTAATATTCGGACCTGACGCAGTTCATCAGGACCAGAGATGGTGCACTGATTAGAGATTAATATTCGGACCTGCCGCAGTTCATCAGGACCAGAGATGGTGCACTGATTAGAGATTAATATTTGGACCTGACGTAGTCCATCAGAACCAGAGATGGTGCACTGATTAGAGATTAATATTTGGACCTGCCGTAGTTCATCAGGACCAGAGATGGTGCACTGATTAGAGATTAATATTTGGACCTGACGCAGTTCATCAGGACCAGAGATGGTGCACTGATTAGAGATTAATATTCGGACCTGCCGCAGTTCATCAGGACCAGAGATGGTGCACTGATTAGAGATTAATATTTGGACCTGACGTAGTCCATCAGAACCAGAGATGGTGCACTGATTAGAGATTAATATTTGGACCTGCCGTAGTTCATCAGGACCAGAGATGGTGCACTGATTAGAGATTAATATTTGGACCTGACGTAGTCCATCAGAACCAGAGATGGTGCACTGATTAGAGATTAATATTCGGACCTGCCGCAGTTCATCAGGACCAGAGATGGTGCACTGATTAGAGATTAATATTTGGACCTGCCGCAGTTCATCAGGACCAGAGATGGTGCACTGATTAGAGATTAATATTTGGACCTGACGCAGTTCATCAGGACCAGAGATGGTGCACTGATTAGAGATTAATATTCGGACCTGCCGCAGTTCATCAGGACCAGAGATGACACACTGATTAGAGATTAATATTTGGACCTGCCGCGGTTCATCAGAACCAGAGATGGTGCACTGATTAGAGATTAATATTCGGACCTGACGCAGTTCATCAGAACCAGAGATGGTGCACTGATTAGAGATTAATATTCGGACCTGACGTGGTTCATCAGGACCAGAGATGCTGCACTGATTAGAGATTAACATTCGGACCTGAAGCAGTTCATCAGAACCAGAGATGGTGCACTGATTAGAGATTAATATTTGGACCTGCCGTAGTTCATCAGGACCAGAGATGGTGCACTGATTAGAGATTAATATTCGGACCTGCCGCGGTTCATCAGGACCAGAGATGGTGCACTGACTAGAGATTAATATTCGGACCTGCCGCGGTTCATCAGAACCAGAGATGGTGCACTGATTAGAGATTAACATTCGGACCTGCCGCGGTTCATCAGGACCAGAGATGGTGCACTGACTAGAGATTAATATTCGGACCTGCCGCGGTTCATCAGGACCAGAGATGGTGCACTGACTAGAGATTAATATTCGGACCTGCCGCGGTTCATCAGGACCAGAGATGGTGCACTGACTAGAGATTAATATTCGGACCTGCCGCGGTTCATCAGGACCAGAGATGGTGCACTGATTAGAGATTAACATTTGGACCTGACGCAGTTCATCAGAACCAGAGATGGTGCGCTGATTAGAGATTAACATTCGGACCTGCCGCGGTTCATCAGGACCAGAGATGGTGCACTGATTAGAGATTAACATTCGGACCTGCCACGGTTCATCAGGACCAGAGATGATGCACTGATTAGAGATTAATATTCGGACCTGCCGCGGTTCATCAGGACCAGAGATGATGCACTGATTAGAGATTAATATTCGGACCTGCCGCGGTTCATCAGGACCAGAGATGGTGCACTGACTAGAGATTAATATTCGGACCTGCCGCGGTTCATCAGGACCAGAGATGGTGCACTGATTAGAGATTAACATTTGGACCTGACGCAGTTCATCAGAACCAGAGATGGTGCACTGATTAGAGATTAACATTTGGACCTGCCGCGGTTCATCAGGACCAGAGATGGTGCACTGATTAGAGATTAATATTCGGACCTGCCGCAGTTCATCAGGACCAGAGATGGTGCACTGATTAGAGATTAACATTTGGACCTGACGCAGTTCATCAGAACCAGAGATGGTGCACTGATTAGAGATTAATATTCGGACCTGCCGCGGTTCATCAGGACCAGAGATGGTGCACTGATTAGAGATTAATATTCGGACCTGCCGCGGTTCATCAGGACCAGAGATGGTGCACTGATTAGAGATTAATATTCGGACCTGCCGCGGTTCATCAGAACCAGAGATGGTGCACTGATTAGAGATTAACATTCGGATCTGCCACGGTTCATTAGGACCAGACATGACACACTGATTAGAGATTAACATTTGGACCTGACGCAGTTCATCAGAAACAGAGATGCTGCACTGATTAGAGATTAACATATGGACCTGACGCGGTTCATCAGAACCAGAGATGGTTCACTGATGAGAGATTAAATTCGGACCTGACGCAGTTCATCAGGATCAGAGATGATGCACTGATTAGAGATTAATATTCGGACCTGAGGCGGTTCATCAGGACCAGAGATGGTGCACTGATTAGAGATTAATATTCGGACCTGCCGCGGTTCATCAGGACCAGAGATGGTGCACTGATTAGAGATTAACATTTGGACCTGACGCAGTTCATCAGAACCAGAGATGGTGCACTGATTAGAGATTAACATTCGGACCTGCCGCGGTTCATCAGGACCAGAGATGGTGCAGTGATTAGAGATTAATATTCGGACCTGCCGCGGTTCATCAGGACCAGAGATGGTGCACTGATTAGAGATTAACATTTGGACCTGACGCAGTTCATCAGAACCAGAGATGGTGCACTGATTAGAGATTAATATTCGGACCTGCCGCGGTTCATCAGGACCAGAGATGGTGCACTGATTAGAGATTAATATTCGGACCTGACGCGGTTCATCAGGACCAGAGATGGTGCACTGATTAGAGATTAACATTTGGACCTGACGCAGTTCATCAGAACCAGAGATGGTGCGCTGATTAGAGATTAATATTCGGACCTGCCGCAGTTCATCAGGACCAGAGATGGTGCACTGATTAGAGATTAACATTTGGACCTGACGCAGTTCATCAGAACCAGAGATGGTGCACTGATTAGAGATTAACATTTGGACCTGCCGCGGTTCATCAGGACCAGAGATGGTGCACTGATTAGAGATTAATATTCGGACCTGATGCGGTTCATCAGAACCAGAGATGGTGCACTGATTAGAGATTAACATTCGGATCTGCCACGGTTCATTAGGACCAGACATGACACACTGATTAGAGATTAACATTTGGACCTGACGCAGTTCATCAGAAACAGAGATGCTGCACTGATTAGAGATTAACATATGGACCTGACGCGGTTCATCAGAACCAGAGATGGTTCACTGATGAGAGATTAAATTCGGACCTGACGCAGTTCATCAGGATCAGAGATGATGCACTGATTAGAGATTAATATTCGGACCTGAGGCGGTTCATCAGGACCAGAGATGGTGCACTGATTAGAGATTAATATTCGGACCTGCCGCGGTTCATCAGGACCAGAGATGGTGCACTGATTAGAGATTAATATTCGGACCTGACGCGGTTCATCAGGACCAGAGATGGTGCACTGATTAGAGATTAACATTTGGACCTGACGCAGTTCATCAGAACCAGAGATGGTGCGCTGATTAGAGATTAATATTCGGACCTGCCGCAGTTCATCAGGACCAGAGATGGTGCACTGATTAGAGATTAACATTTGGACCTGACGCAGTTCATCAGAACCAGAGATGGTGCACTGATTAGAGATTAACATTCGGACCTGCCGCGGTTCATCAGGACCAGAGATGGTGCACTGATTAGAGATTAACATTTGGACCTGCCGCTGTATCTGCTTGTCTTCTTTGTAGTCCCTACTCTTTCTATATACCGTACATCTCTCTGATCACCTGATTATTAGTGATGAGCGAGTATACTCGTTGCTCGGGTTTTGCCAAGCACGCTCGGGGGTCTCCGAGTATTTGTTAGTGTTCGGAGATTTCGTTTTCATCACCGCAGCTGAATGATGTACAGCTACTATCCAGCCTGAGTACATGTGGGGGTTGCCTGGTTGCTAGGGAATCCCCACATGTAATCAAGCTGGCTAGTAGCTGTAAATCATTCATCTGAAGCAAGGAAAACTAAATCTCTGGGCAGTTACAAATACTCGGAGGTCACGCGAGTGTGCTCTGGAAAACCCGAGCAACGAGTATACTCGCTCATCACTAGTCATTATATCATTATATCATCAGTTATTTGTCAGCACCTCTCAGGCTAAATTAATGTTGGATTAAAAATGTTTTTCTCAAATTCTGCAGTAAAAGCGCCATGCATGTAAACTGTCTGTGTTTCTTTTCCAGGTTATAGAAACTTTATCCAAACTGTCCCATACGCCCATCGCACTTTCCTGTGGAATAAGGTCAGCCATCTTTTGTTTCTTTTACTTTTTTTTCTGGAAAGTCCATGGCCTGTAATTACAGAAATGATACTTTCCAGAGTCCGGGCTATTGGCCTCTGTGGTCAGGATTAGTTTGGTGTAGTTGTGCATCACAAGAACACAGCGAGGACTGCACTGTCCCAGAAACATTTCATCATCCTGAATCTTAATGTCCCAATAGTCCAAATTTTTCAAGGGCTATTCCCATTATTAGGAGTTATCACTAGTGATGAGCGAGTGCACTCGTTACTCGAGATTTCCTGAGCACGCTCGGGTGGTCTCCAAGTATTTGTTAGTGTTCAGAGATTTAGTTTTCATCGCTGCAGCTGAATGATTTACAGCTACTAGCCAGGCTGAGTACATGTGGGGGTTGCCTGGTTGCTAGAGAACCTCCACATGTAATCAGGCTCGCTAGCAGCTGTAAATCATTCAGCTGCCGAGATGAAAACTAAATCTCTGAGCAGTCATGAATACTCGGAGACCACCCGAGCGTGCTCGGGAAAGCCCGAGCAACGACTATACTCGCTCATCACTAGTTATCACCCATCCACTGAAATGCCCTGTGTGGATGGAGCGGCAGCTGGGCATGCCACCTCTGCTACACGCATTCTCCATGGGACTGCCAGGGACGAACGAGCAGTGCCATAGAGAATGAATGAAACTATGGTGCACAAAGATAGGCGATAACTTGTAAAGATGGAAATAATACTT
Source organism: Ranitomeya imitator (assembly GCF_032444005.1). NCBI lineage: Eukaryota > Metazoa > Chordata > Amphibia > Anura > Dendrobatidae > Ranitomeya > Ranitomeya imitator. Next base: position 136,428,870 of record NC_091289.1, on the reverse strand, counting down.
TAAAGGGAACCAGTCAGTAGATAATTGCACATAGAGCTTAGTAGGATTCAGCTAGTCAGTTTATAATCACACAATGTCACAGGGGAATGAAGTTAATTTCCTCCCGGCAGAGGGGCTCTGAGTGCGGGCACCGCACAGTGCCAGAACACTATTAGTCTGCAGATTAACCCCATATCTGCTGTTTAATAATGTTATTTTACATAACCGGTTCCCTTTTACATTGCTTTCTGGAATTCTGTGTGGACCGGTTCCCTTTAAAATATAAATATCATTGCTGGAAAGAGAGGCAATTGGGCCCAGATAAACTATGAACAGTATGGGATTGTATTCAGAGTCTTACTGGGCCCAAAGCCTGCATAACATGGCAACCCTAGGCTGCAAAAACACTTAAAGCTGTTGTCTTATCTTATGAAATGGGTGAAATGACAAAGTGCTTGTAACATGTAATAACTTTGCAATTTACCTGCTAATAAGGATGCTCCTCGAGAATGGAGGGATTTTTAATTCTATACTTTACAGTTCATTGTCACAGTTATCGGCCACCTCTGCAGTCTGTCAGAGGTGGTCGGTTTCTCAGGCAAGGAGCACGTGCTCGATAGCTTTCTGTAATACAGCTTGCAGTTGGTGCTTTGAAGCTGGTCAGATTCACTTTACTAGAAACATAGGAGAGCGCACAGTTCTGGCCAGTGTCACAGATATGGTACTGTCATTGTTCAGGAAACCAGTAGGCAGTGGAGTGGGAGCAGAATGCTTCTGGAAATGAGATGACCCCTTTAACAGGCAACTCAGAGCAGCACATCAGCCCCTTATTAGAATTATTTGAACACAGGATACAGCTTCCCGAATCTTCAGCAATTATCTATTACCAAAGCTGTGTTTTACCTTCAATGGCTACTGCAGAGGAGATGTAGCATTACATGCTAATACATGGCTGTGTTATGTAAGCCTGAGCGAGTTAGTGTTTCTGATGGGACAACCCCTTAAAGGGAATCTGTCACCAGGTTTTTACTACCCCATCTGAGTACAGCATAATATAGGGGCAGAGACCCTGATTCCAGCGATGTATCACTTACTGTGCTGCTTGCTGTAGTTTTGATAAGATCACTGCTTTATCTGCTGCAGATTCCCCAGTTGTCTGAATGCTGAGCTCTGTATAACCCCACCCACAACACTGATTGGCAGCTTTCTCTGTGCACGGTGCATAAGCAAAGAGCTGCCAATCAGTGTTGGGGGCGGAGTTATACAGAGCTCATGAATATGGCGGACTACATGGCAGCAGATTTACTAGTCCTCTAGTTATAATCTCCTGCTAATAAAACTACTGCAAGCAGCTAAGTAAGTGATGCATCACTGAAATCAGGGTCTCTACCCCTACATTATTCTGCTCTTAAATTATGTGGCAAAACCGTCTGACAGATTCCCTTTAAAGTCATTCATCGTATCTCCTGTGTTCACAGTTGTACCAGTGCTGCATGCCTACAATCTACTGCCCCCCGCACCCTACATCCAGTGCTGGGGTCTGCCTCTGTGGGTGGTAGACCCCCAACAAATATACACCAATATATGTAAGAAGATATGAAGCCTCTAAGAGCCGATATACGAGGCTACGGTAAATTGCACCACAGTCCGGACCTCCCATCCACGTCACTGGTAATTGTGGTTGCGGTGTCACTTTGTGCTGCTCACACCTTACATTACATCAACCCTCAGAACATCTGTGCTTAATATTACAGCATGAATATTTTATCAAGGTCTGATGTTTGCATCTATTATGCAGATCTGCGAGAAAATCTCAGAATATTAATTTTACAAGAAAATTCTTGTTATTGTAAGGTAGGACACGGGAGAAACATCCCCACGATCCATCCAGAGAAAATCCGTCACCAAGTCAAGTGGATATTCATCTAACCACTGATTTCAGTGATGAATTATTCACTGACCTCCGTTATGGCTGTTCTCACGGTAATGTCACACTGTGACGGCGAGAAGGGCGGTCCGGGAAGGGGGTCCGTAATGATGGCATCCAGTGATTATACACAAGAATAGGGGAATATATACACAGATCAGACCCCACCGATCAGCACCTCATCACTAATTTGTTGTATAAGATATACAGTAGCTGGTTTTCAGCAAACAACCCCTTTAAATGCTTATATTTTGGGCTAGAAAACATTTTTGTGATTGGGTTTGCACCATTTGACTTTTTGCTTCCCTTGTTGCTGGCTGCAGAAAGAGTTTGCTGAGAATCTGTCAGTGCGCTTGTGCTGAAAGGGTATATGTACTGTAAGCCTTTTATCTGTCTTTTACTGAGCTGATTTCTGACCACATCAAAGTTCAACTCAATTTTGATGTGATCTGTGGTCATAAATCAGCTCAGGTGAGTACAAATCCCCCGTCAGAATGATCCCAGTTAGCTCATTCTGCAGCCAGCAATATGCCGGTAAACAGAGAGTGGTTATTAGGTGGGCACAGAATCTTTTTGCTGATTTTTTTTTAATCCTCAAGTATTTTATTAGGAGAACTGCAATATACAGCCAGTGTAGAAGCCAAACCGTGCAAGCCTTTTTTTTTTTTTTTTTTTAAGGAAACCCTATTGCAAAATTATATTTATCCCCAAGAAATGAATTTAAATGGAAAAAAACAGATTTACAAATGATTTTGACTTTTATTGTGCTTGCTGTAGAGAATGTCTAACACTTTTCTTGTGTGCATTTACTTAGGCCGTTTCCAACAGAAGAGAGTGTACAAGATGAAGACATCTACAAAGCATTGCCTGACCTGATTGAGTAGGTGTTTCATGTGTTTATGGCCATGTTCACATGTTCAGTATTTGGTCAGTATTTTACCTCAGTATTCGTAAGTCAAAACTAGCTCCTGGTTTTGGCTACAAATACTGAGGTAAAATACTGACCAAATACTGAGAGTGTGACCGTGGCCTTTCAGTCAAGTATTGCTGGTATTGTGGGGTGGAAATGTCTCCGGTGACAGCAGCTCTGCCGTGAAGAAGCAGACCATACACAGTTATATATTGCTGGAGTACATGACACATACAAATGAGCTGTCCTCTGTTGTGTCAGTCACTACAGTGCCATGACACTGGGTATTCGTGATGCCGGTGAGTTTCACTTAAAATTGACCATTAACCCTAAACTCTTCTAATAACCCGTCTCCCACACTCTTTTAACCCATACCCCAATGACAACTCATCAAACATTTGTTTGGATAAATTGGCCACAGCAGCCTTTTATTAACATTCAATCATAACAGTTTACTTTCTTAACATTAACCCCTTAATCCCATATGACGTACTATCCCGTCCAGGTGACCTGGGACTTAATTCCCATGGACGGGATAGTACGTCATATGCGATCGGCCGCGCTCACGGGGGGAGCGCGGCCGATCGCGGCCGGGTGTCAGCTGCCTATCGCAGCTGACATCCGGCACTATGTGCCAGGAGCGGTCACGGACCGCTCCCGGCACATTAACCCCCGGCACACCGCGATCAAAGATGATCGCAGTGTGCCGGCGGTGCAGGGAAGCATCGCGCAGGGAGAGGGCTCCCTGCGGGCTTCCCTGAGACGATCGGTACACGGTGATGTGCTCACCGTGTACCGAGCGTCTTCTCCCTGCAGTCCCCGGATCCAAAATGGCCGCCGGGCTGCATCCGGGTCCTGCAGGGAGCACTTCCGGGTCAGGATCAGGCTGCAGCTGCAGCTCTAATCCTGCCCGGCTGTATGTTAGATCACCGATCTAACAGAGTGCTGTGCACACTGTCAGATCGGTGATCTGTGATGTCCCCCCCTGGGACAAAGTGAAAAAGTAAAAAAAAAAATTTCCACACTTGTAAAAAAAAATAAAAAAAAAATTCCTAAATAAAGCAGAAAAAAAAAAATATTATTCCCATAAATACATTTCTTTACATAAAAAAAAAACAAAAAAAACAATAAAAGTACACATATTTAGTATCGCCGCGTCCGTAACGACCCGACCTATAAAACTGGCCCACTAGTTAACCCCTTCAGTGAACACCGTAAGAAAAAAAAAAAAAAACGAGCCAAAAAACAACGCTTTATTATCATAACGCTGAACAAAAAGTGGAATAACACGCGATCAAAAAGACGGATATAAATAACCATGGTACCTCTGAAAACGTCATCTTGTCCCGCAAAAAACGAGCCGCCATATAGCATCATAACCAAAAAAATAAAAAAGTTATAGTCCTGAGAATAAAGCGATGCCAAAATAATTATTTTTTCTATAAAATAGCTTTTATCGTATAAAAGCGCCAAAACATAAAAAAAATGATATAAATGAGGTATCGCTGTAATCGTACTGACCCGAAGAATAAAACTGCTTCATCAATTTTACCAAACGCGGAACGGTATAAACGCCTCCCCCAAAAGAAATTCATGAATAGCTGGTTTTTGGTCATTCTGCCTCACAAAAAATCGGAATAAAAAGCGATCAAAAACTGTCACATGTCCGAAAATGTAACCGATAAAAACGTCAACTCGTCCCGCAAAAAACAAGACCTCACATGACTCTGTGGACCAAAATATGGAAAAATTATAGGTCTCAAAATGTGGAGACGCAAAAACTTTTTTGCTATAAAAAGCGTCTTTTAGTGTGTGACGGCTGCCAATCATAAAAATCCGATATAAAAAACTCGCTATAAAAGTAAATCAAACCCCCCTTCATCACCCCCTTAGTTAGGCTAGGTTCACATTGCGTTAATGGGTTAACGCTAACGGACAGCGTTGCACGGCGAAAATGTCACAATTAACGCCGTGCAACGGGTCCGTTAGCACAACCATTGACAGCAATGTGATTTTCGGGTGTAGCGCATCGCTAGAGCGTGCCATTTTCGGCTCGCGCTAGCAAGGTGCCGTTCTTTTGTGGCGCGCCTCAGACGCTGCTTGCAGCGTCCGCGGCGCGCCCGAGGTCCGATCCCCGATCTTCCAGAGCGGGGACGTTAACGCGACCACTAAACACGACACCTAAAAAGACATTGCGTTAGCGCAATCCGCTAGTGCTAAACGGATTTCCCTAATGCAATGTGAACCTAGCCTTAGGGAAAAATAATAAAATTAAAAAAAATGTATTTATTTCCATTTTCCCATTAGGGTTAGGGTTAGGGCTAGGGTTAGGGCTAGGGTTAGGGTTAGGGTTTGTATTACATTTACGGTTGGGATTAGGGTTGGGATTAGAATTAGGGGTGTGTCAGGGTTAGGTGTGTGGTTAGGGTTACAGTTGGGATTAGGGTTAGGGGTGCGTTTGGATTAGGGTTTCAGTTATAATTGGGGGTTTCCACTGTTTAGGCACATCAGGGGCTCTCCAAACGCGACATGGCGTCCGATCTCAATTCCAGCCAATTCTGCATTGAAAAAGTAAAACAGTGCTCCTTCACTTCCGAGCTCTCCCGTGCGCCCAAACAGGGGTTTACCCCAACATATGGGGTATCATCGTACTCGAGACAAATTGGACAACAACTTTTTGGGTCCAAGTTCTCTTGTTATCCTTGGGAAAATAAAAATTTGGGGGGCTAAAAATCATTTTTGTGGGAAAAAAAAGGATTTTTTATTTTCACGGCTCTGCGTTGTAAACTGTAGTGAAACACTTGGGGGTTCAAAGTTTTCACAACACATCTAGATAAGTTCCATGGGAGGTCTAGTTTCAATATGGGGTCACTTGTGGGTGGTTTCTACTGTTTGGGTACATCAGGGGCTCTGCAAATGCAACGTGACGCCTGCAGACCAATCCATCTAAGTCTGCATTCCAAATGGCGCTCCTTCCCTTCCGAGCTCTGCCATGCGCCCAAACAGTGGTTCCCCCCCACATACGGGGTATCAGCGTACTCAGGACAAATTGAACAACAACTTTTGGGGTCCAATTTATTCTGTTACCCTTGTAAAAATACAAAGCTGGGGGCTAAAAAATCATTTTTGTGAAAAAAAAAAAGAATTTTTATTTTCACGGCTCTGCGTTATAAACTGTAGTGAAACACTTAGGGGTTCAAAGTTCTCACAACACATCTAGATAAGTTCCTTGGGAGGTCTAGTTTCTAATATGGGGTCACTTGTGGGGGGTTTGTACTGTTTGGGTACATCAGGGGCTCTGCAAATGCAACGTGACTCCTGCAGACCAATCCATCTAAGTCTGCATTCCAAATGGCGCTCCTTCCCTTCCGAGCTCTGCCATGCGCCCAAACAGTGGTTCCCCCCCACATATGGGGTATCAGCGTACTCAGGACAAATTGGACAACAACTTTTGGGGTCCAATTTATTATGTTACCCTTGTGAAAATACAAAACTGGGGGCTAAAAAATAATTTTTGCGAAAAAAAAAAAAAATTATTTTAACGGCTCTGCGTTATAAACTGTAGTGAAACATTTGGGGGTTCAAAGCTCTCAAAACACATCTAGATAAGTTCCTTATGGGGTCTAGTTTCCAAAATGGTGTCACTTGTGGGGGGTTTTAATGTTTAGGCACATCAGGGGCTCTCCAAACCAACATGGCGTCCCAACTTAATTCCAGTCAATTTTGCATTGAAAAGTCAAATGGCGCTCCTTCCCTTCCGAGCTCTGCTATGCACCCAAAAAGTGGTTTACCCCCACATATGGGGTATCGTCGCACTCAGGACAAATTGCACAACAACTTTTGTGGTCTAATTTCTTCTCTTACCCTTGGGAAAATAAAAAATTGGGGGCGAAAAGATCATTTTTGTGAAAAAATAAGATTTTTTATTTTTACGGCTCTGCATTATAAACTTCTGTGAAGCACTTGTTGGGTCAAAGTGCTCACCACACATCTAGATAAGTTCCTTAAGGGGTCTACTTTTCAAAATGGTGTCACTTGTGAGGGGTTCCAATGTTTAGGCACATCAGGGGCTCTCCAAACGCAACATGGCGTCCCATCTCAATTCCAGTCAATTTTGCATTGAAAAGTCAAATGGCGCTCCTTCCCTTCCGAGCTCTGCCATACGCCCAAACAATGGTTTACACCCATATATGGGGTATCAGCGTACTCAGGACAAATTGGCCAACAATTTTTGAGGTCCAATTTCTTCTCTTACTCTTGGGAAAATAAAAAATTGGGGGCGAAAAGATCATTTTTGTGAAAAAATATGATTTTTTATTTTTACGGCTCTGCATTATAAACTTCTGTGAAGCAATTGGTGGGTCAAAGTGGTCACCACACATCTAGATAAGTTCCTTAGGGTGTCTACTTTCCAAAATGGTGTCACTTGTGGGGGGGTTTCAATGTTTAGGCACATCAGTGGCTCTCCAAACGCAACATGGTGTCCCATCTCAATTCCTGTCAATTTTGCATTTAAAAGTCAAATGGCGCTCCTTCCCTTCCGAGCTCTGCCATGCGCCCAAACAGTGGTTTACTCCCACATATGGGCTATCAGCGTACTCAGTACAGATTGTACAACAATGTTTGGCATCCATTTTATCCTGTTACCCTTGGTAAAATAAAACAAATTGGAGCTGAAATAAATTTTGTGTGAAAAAAAGTTAAATATTCATTCTTATTTAAACATTCCAAAAATTCCTGTGAAACCCCTGAAGGGTTAATAAACTTCTTGAATGTGGTTTTGAGCACCTTGAGGGGTGCAGTTTTTAGAATGGTCTCACACTTGGGTATTTTCTATCATATAGACCCCTCAAAATGACATCAAATGAGATGTGGTCCCTAAAAAAAAATGGTGTTGTAAAAATGAGAAATTGCTGGTCAACTTTTAACCCTTATAACTCCCTAACAAAAAAAAATTTTGGTTCCAAAATTGTGCTGATGTAAAGTAGACATGTGGGAAATGTTACTTATTAAGTATTTTGCGTGAGATATCTCTGTGATTTAAGGGCATAAAAATTTAAAGTTGGAAAATTGCGAAACTTTCTAAATTTTCGCCAAATTTCCGTTTTTTTCACAAATAAACGCAAGTTATATCGAATAAATGTTACTACTAAAATGAAGTACAATATGTCACGAGAAAACAATGTCAGAATCGCCAAGATCCGTTGAAGCGTTCCAGAGTTATAACCTCATAAAGGGACAGTGGTCAGAATTGTAAAAATTGGCCCGGTCATTAACGTGCAAACCACCCTCGGGGCTTAAGGGGTTAAACCCCAGGGAAGGCGGTCCTCGAAGCCCCAACAATTAACCAACTCATGTCCAATCTCCATAATTTGGCCTCCAGGTCGTGTCTTTGCCTCTAGCCGCTATGCACCAGCTCAGAGACGCTTAAAGGACTCGCCCGGCCAATATCCGCCAGAATCCCATGGCCCCCGTCATCTCGACTGTATAACCACCAATTTCCTTTCCATTTTCTAAATCACACCAGGGGGAGTCCAGGATCTTAAAAATCCCCCCCCCTCCAAGCCGCCATTTCTTAGCACCACCAACTTCGAGGACCTCTTTCCCCCCGCCTTGCTACCACGACGAAGCATACCTACAGAACCCTTAGTGCAACCAATCCAACCCTTACCAAGCATGCCCTAAACGCTCGACAAGAAGTCTCCAACTTTCGTAAAAGACCAGAAATTCTGCAAAGTTAAGGGAGGGTGGGTGGGAGCTTGTTCTATTGCTAAGAGGGCACCAAAATGGTTGCTCCTCTAAGATGGGTGCCCCCTTTTATAATCGTCCCCCCCGTCGCCTCCTAGCCAATCCGTGGGCCCCGATTCAAATCAAATCGCCTCTTCACTCTACACTATTACCCCCTCCCTTCTGTTCACTCCCTATAGGCCCACTCAACCCTGTCATGTTGTCCTCCCTTAAAGGCCTGCGGCCCAGTACGTCCTCACTGCTGCTACAGCACACACAAGCCTGACATCACCAAGCACAATGTCAGCCGTTGGTTGGAGTGGAGTATAGCACGCTGCCATTTGGTTCTAGAGCAGAGGAAGTATAGTTTATGGAGTGATGAACCACATTTCATTGTCTGACCATATGATGCATTAACCTGAGGTTGGCAGATACCTGAAGAACGACACCTGCCGGATCGTAGGAGGAGGCTGCTGTGGCTGAAACATCAGTTCCCTTTTCCTGCAACAGTAGAGTGGGCCAACCATGACGGTCCTACTAGTTCACCACCATCCACCTCTGCCTCGTGGGTCAGCGGCCACTATCATCTTGAATGGGCTCTCTCAGCCTCTTCTCCTCTTGTTTAGTGGACTCCTAGTATAGGAGCAGAGAGCCTGATTACAGGGATGAGTCACTTACTGGGCTGTGTTTCGCTGTTCCAATACAATCAATATTTTATCATCAGGAGATTATTATTACAGTACAACTGGCCTCGTTCCTCCTAGTCCAACCCAGCCCCCAGCACTGATTAGACGATCTTGGCCACTATACATTGCACACAGTAAGCTGTGGTGTGAGTGGTTACACAGGGCTCAACTATTGAGCTTTGCTAGATCTGCAGCAGAGAAAACTGATTCTAGCACAGCTACTGCACCCAGTAAACTAAGTGATGTATCGCTGGAATCAGTGTCTCTGTCTCTAAATCATATTGCTGTCAGTATGTAGCAAAAACCTGCTGGCAGATTCCCGTTAAGAAAGACACCCTGAGTTGGGCAGGAGACGCACATCTCTGTGCTGTATGGAATTGTTTTTTTATCAGGTGGAGGGAGAGGACCCACAAATCCAGGAGCCCCAGGTTAAATCTTCAGAAAGCGGTCCGTTGTGCTCTTTAACATCTTTCAGACATCATTAATGAAAGCAATCAGGTGAAAAATGGAGTATTTTCTTCTTATTATTCTATCAGCAGTAGTGATGAGCGAACATGCTCGGATAAGGTGTTATCTGAGCATGCTCATGTGCTAACGAGTGTCTTCGGTGTGCTCGAATAATATGTTCTAGTCCCTGTGCCTGCATGTCTTGTGGCTGTTCGACAGCTGCTACGCATGCAGGGATTGCAATCTACTGTCTAGTGCCGCAAAACCTGCAGCCGCAGGGACTCAAATATATTATTCAAGCACGTCGAAGACACTCGATAGCACATGACATCCTTTTTTTTTTAAATTATTTTATTTTGTTTTATTTATTTTTAGCACAGAAACAAACACACTGAAAAAAATGTGTCTTGTGCACTATAGGCATGCGTTCCCATTGCTATTAATGTTAAGCTTAATAATATTACGTTTATTTTAAGCATTTTTTGTGTTCTTTTTGGTGTGGATTTCGTGATAAATTCCACGTCCGCAGACTCATCATAATGCAGGCAGAAAATAAAAGATAAAGCAAAAGGAAAACAGTGCTATAAAATATCTCACAAATATATCGACTTTATTAAATATAAAACAGATCATCTGGGTGATATCAGTCTATTGCTTTTTCGTTTGCAGTGAATCTGGGATGGAAGAAGATGATGAGTTGTATTACGACTGCGTGTACAGGGAGGATGAAGCAGATGAAGTGTATGAAGACCTTATGAAGGCCGAGGTCGCCGTGCCCAGTGTACGGACGGTTCAGAGTAATGTGACTGTATTGTCAGCAGGACTATAAGGCCGCATTCAGACGCTGATTTTTCACGTACTTTTTCTGTCCATGATTTTCATGGGTAGAACATGTCCCCATTATAATCTATAATCTACAGATTATATATATAATCTATATATTTTGGGGAAAAAAATCACAGAGACTTGTCTGATTTTGATTCAAGTCGCAGATCAAAATGACCCCTTCAAGTCTACAGGTCCATGATTATCATTTCAATCAGTAGAAGAAGCTTTGCAATTTATTTGCTTTTTTAATACGAGAATACCTCGAAACTAACAGTAAATACCGACATCTGCCCAAATACCGACGAAAATCTGATCCAAAATACTGATGAAAATCGGACTGTTTTTTTTTTTTTTTGCCTTACCAGAAAAATCACTGTCATCTCAATGAGCCTTACAAGTCTTCTAGCACCCACTGAATGATTTTTCTCCTCCTATGCGTGCTGATTTAGAGCAATCACTACGGCCTCCATTGATCAGTTGCATTTTATTTTAAGGGCTCATTTCCACTTGCGAGAAAAACGGACGAGTGCAATCCGATAAAAAATCAGATTGCACTCGGACCAATGTTATTCAATGGTGACATCTCATCTGCGATTTTTTTCTCAGCTGAAATCGGACAGAGAAAAAAAATCGCAGCATGCTGCATATTGCTGCGATTCTCGGACGAGACTCGCCAATGTAAGTCAATGGGTGCGAGAAAAAAATCGCACAGCACTCGGACCATGCGAGTGCTGTCCGATTTTTACGCACCGGTGTCCTTTGAAAAGCCGGTAATTCAGTGCGATGTACAGTAAAATTACACTGACAGGTTAGAATAGAACAGATATATACACATAGAATAGGTATATATACATATATATATGTCAGTGAGACACCTATATATATATATTTATATTTAATGCAGCACTAGATAGCAGAAAAGCTGGTAATTCAATTGCCGGCTTTTGCTATCTCCTTCACAAACCCGACAGGATATGAGACATGGTTTACATACAGTAAACCATTTCATATCCCTTATTTTGTTACATATTCCTCACTACTAATGTAAGAAGTGTCTTTGTGTAAAATTTGGTGGCTCTAGCTGTTAAAATAAAGGAAAACACTAAAAAGCACAGTAAAACCAAAAACACTCTGTTGCAAAAAAAAAAAATCACAGTGGACAGCAAGTGCTAGTAAAAAGATTGAAAAAACAGGGTATTTGGTTGATACGTTTTTTTGCAAAAAATGTATATTAAGCCGCTCTACCAAACGTCAAGGTATACCCATATCAGAGCAGTCCTAACTAATGTATGTAATCCCTGTCTGATGTATTTAAAACCTGGTCATATGTACAATACTTGTATGAGCAGGATTCAGAAAAGGAATGTCCATGTGGACGCGCTGGACAGAACGGCTCCTGTGCGCACAGCTCAAAAAAGAGGGGTGGAGGCCTCCCCACTCTTGTGGACAGAAGATGTCATACGGATGTTGCGATAAAAAAAATCGCATGACACTCACATGACAATCGCATGATTTACCTCCGTTTTTTCGGTCCGTAAATCGGACCGTTTTTTTTCCTCTCAAGTGGAAGTGAGCCCTAAGTCACTTTTCTGGAGTACAGTTGCGCTAAATTTTACAATTTTGTAAAAAGTCGCAGTTGATGAATTATTTCCCCCCAAAACATCTGGAATCGCCAAGTAGCCCATATAAAATAGACTTAAAAAAAGGTGCAAATAGAAAAATAAACTGGGTGCAAATAAAAAGCGCAAAACACATAAAAAATAGGTGAAAAGGCAATGATGAATCTGGGCCTTTTGGTTGTTTGGTGTCATGTAGCGGTAACATAAACTTTTCTACCACTCAGTTGCCAATGCTTTAACCACTTGGTGACTTTTGACAGACCGAGTATAATGAATTTTAATATTAAAAGTATTGTTATCATTATAATTAGTAATATTTATAAAGCGGCTCCGTTGTAGTGATATTGACTTTCTATTTTAGTGTTGAGCCTAGTTATTTAGCATTCAATCATGTCTAATTAGCGGCTATTTATTGCTGTTGTCTGGGAGCCATATAGCCGACATTTGGCTGATCTGAGCCTTCTGGTTATTGAACTGTCTGTATTATTTGTCTGCAAAAAAAAGTCAGTCTGTTAAGTTATCTAAGATGCAAAACTGGCTTAATAGTATTTTCTGGGATCAGAATATTTATGGCCATCAATATTACATTAGTGCAAAACCCCTTTAAATAAACTTGGATAAGACTGTGTAAGGCCACGTTCCCACGACCGGAGACCGTATGTATTTCTATGCAGCCGCACGCTCCGGTAATATATTGCAGTCATCATACTATATAGCACTGTGTACTTACAATTGCTCATTTTGCCTTTCTACCCAGTACATTCTTCTCTTATCTCTGCTCTAAGCTAATTCTTCTCTATGAAGAAACATGAAGTCTCTTGTCCTTGGAAAAATCATCACCCTCTTCAACTTCTGAATGGCTCCTCTGCTCCTCCCTCCTACCAGAGACTTTTCAGTGACTTATGACTCATACAGGGAAAATTGACCTCCTGTTTCTACATAGAGCTTAGAAGGATTCCGCTAGTTAGTTTTTAATCATGTGATGTCATAGACCTAATGGAAAAGAGAAGAATTTACTGGGTAGAAAGGCAAAATAAGCAATTGTAAGTACACAGTGCTATATAATATGATTGCAATATATTAAGTGGATAAACATTCTGATGGGAGGAGGAAGAGTGCTTCTTTAAGTTTTCTAGTGGTTTTCTAATAGGATTGGGTAGTGGAGGAGTTTATTAAAAGGACTGTCAGCACAAAATGACTGTTCAAACCAAGCACATGCGCTAAATTGATTTTTCAGAGCACCTACTTGTTTTCCCTCTGTCTCCGCTCTCCTCTTCCTTGATTGATAGGTTTGGCATTACAGGAGTCAGAGGAGGGCGGAGGTAAGTGGGAAGGTGCACTGAATTGCTCGGCCAAACTATAGGTCTTCGGCGCATCGGTGCTTGGTTTGAACAGTCATTTTGTGCTGTCAGTCTCCATTTAAAGAAGTATTTTAGCCTTATGTAGTATTTTTAAAAGGCTGTATAAATAGCAGAACATGTCAAAAGGATTTGTATTTTCCTTTGTAATCCAGCGTTTGCCACACACCTCACTTCACTGCTGGTGCCCGGGGATTTATACCATATTCGGCCCTTGTTATGGGGTTGGAAAACCCTTTAAGATCATTGCTACTGTCATTTTTCTTTTGGTCCGGTAATTTGCCTATTTATTTCTTTGTAGAGGACTGCAGAGAGTGACATTCGGTGCTGTTGCCTCTTCGAAATAAAGCATACAGAGGAGAAATATTCAGAGACCTTGGAATCTATAGAAAAGGTATGTGGCAGGATCCAGGCTGGGTGACACATTCATTATGATCCGTCTTGTAGTGGATGCCATGGACTCGGGAGGGACCATCTGGGTATTACTGGGTACAATGGCCACTCCCTGCACTCAGGGCCGTGGTATGGCGAGAGCTTAGTGTCACCGTGGTGTTTGTATATTGTGCCACTCATTCAAAGTGAATGAGAACTGCGGTAATTCCGGAGATCATATTGCTCCAGGCATGTTACTCTGCTTAGATAGTGCGGCAGAGAACTTGTCGGTGGCTGCTACATCTATCAGCATTGAATTCTGCAAACAGCTTTTTCAGAGAAAGAGAGGGCAAGCTCTCTAGCGCCACCTATTGGATGTAGAAATCCTAAAAGTAAACATCGAGCATTGCCACATGGCTTAGGATACAAAGCCAAACTAGTCAGTCTGTTTGCAGACGTGTTTCAGGGTGTTTGCCCATCATCAGTGAAGAGGCTATTTGCAGGTTTAAGTTCCTAGGAAAGCATTGCATTGCCTATAAATTTACTTGCATAAACTTGGTGCTACCCACAATGAGAAACATTGCCCCTTAGATCACCTGTGAGAGGCTTCTCACCCAGCCAGACCAGTCCTCCTGCTTTGTACTGATCAGGGGCCAACACCCCGAAACACATGTCCGCAAATGGAGTATCTGGTTTTGCTTGTTTTGCTATATCGTATGACAAGACTCGTTATTGGGTCAATATTGAATTTTAGGATTGCTATCTCTAACCGGTGGCACCAGATTTCAAGTCTTCTTACTCTCAGAGATGGTTATTTGCATATTTCAGTTTCCAGGTGAGCATTGCATGGCCTATAAGTTGCCTTACGCTGACTTAGCACTCTCATCAAGGAGAAACTTTACCCTTTAGACCCCTTTGATTCGGAAGTCATGCTTTACTCCCTTTATAGCTCTTTTACTTTTCATTTTTGAGCTATAAAGGGGAGCATTTATCTGCCTTTTGGCTAACATCAAGTTTAGTGTCTACTGGTGGCGGTGTGTTTGGCCTCGCCCTTTGACGCAGAAGAAGATATATTATGGCACCCTAGTTGGAAATTTCAGGGTGTTCATCGGCTCCCAGTCAAGTAACCCCCCATTCATAGGATCGAAGGCATGAGCTGGGGTTAAGTTTGAAAACCCAAGTTGCAGAAGTGTCCCGGGGTGGTGATGGGGTGCCTGAACTCATTGGGTGTGGGACCCAAACTGAGTTTCACGGGTCACTGTATGCACTTCTTCTTTCTCATTTTTTAAACCCACCCTCTTATTTCGGGCCTTGTTTTTACACTTCCCGTCTGAACGTTCAGATAGTATTACACTGCATCAGTATTTATCTTATTAGTTTTTCACGGTGTGTCTACCTTGGCACGTGTGTCTATTGCTAGGATTTTTCAGGTTGTGGTTCCTATATGGTTTACCTCTTTTTTGACCGGTCTGGGGGACGGAGTGTGTGGTCATCAGGTTGCGCTCCCTCCGGCAAATACCAGGCTCTTTTCATCAGAAGGAGCACTGCCCTAAACTGGGCTCCTAGTTCCCCAGATGGGAGCATGACTGAGGCTACTTTCACACTGGTGTTTTTTGCAATACGTCGCAATGCGTCGTTTAGGGGAAAAAAAGTTCAAAGTTGTTTGCAGGATGCGTTTTTGCCCCATAGATTAACATTAGCGACGCATTGTGCGCCGTGTTGTGGCGGACCGCCGGGAGCAAAAGACGTTACATGTAACGTTTTTTGCTGCCGACGGACCACTTTTTCCGACCGTGCATGCACGGCCGGAACTCCGCCCCCACCTCCCCGCACCTTACAATGGGGCAGTGGATGCGCAGGAAAAATGCATCCGCTGCCTCTGTTGTGCCTCCGTTTCACTGCTAGCGTCGGAACCTCGGCCCGACGCATTGCAACGGGCCGAGTCCGACGCTAGTGTGAAAGTAGCCTGAGTCTCCCTAAGCTTCGGCAAGGGAAGACCACCAATCCTTGACTTTCACTGTGGCCATTTAGTCCAGAGAGTTGGGGAATGTTTATTGGGGGCCCTTCTTTTTGGGAGTGGGCTACGATAGACTGCATCCTTGTGCACCACCACATTTTTAGACACTTGCGTGGATACAAGAGGGTTAAACTGGAGAGAGTAACGTAGGATTCCGGATCATTTTACCAATAATTTATTTCTAGTCTGCGTCCATGGAAACTCATTGCTCTGCATTGGAGCTGTTCACTGTTACTTTTAGACTATTTTACAATTTGTTTCATTTTTTTAGGGGGGTGAAGTGGAGCAAAAACAAATGGTTTCATATTTGATTCTTCTTTTACAGTTCTTTATGGATCCACTGAAGAAATTCTTGCCTACAGCAGACTTGCAAAAAATATTTATTAATATTCCTGTAAGTCACATTCATTTACATATGTTGGTTTTACTATCATCCCTGTGCACCAATTATTCTATATAACATAAAACATGCTGGAGGCAAAGATGGGGTAGAAACCGTGTAATAGTATATTATCATCAAAGCCAGGACAATGGATGTGCGCCAAGGCTCTCTGTAGCCACAGACATCTAAGCTCGTACCTAAGGTTGTATTTTGGATACTTACAGTTTATCATTAATGTCCATCCATCTATAACAGTGTATGTGTCCATTTAAAGGGAGCGCGTCATAGGATAATTATCTACTGTTTAAGTCAAGCATTTATGTTAAACATATTTTTTAGAATTTCATAGTTTCTTTTAACGCTCTACGTTAAAGATAATTTATCACCAGGTTTTTTACTAACCCATTAAAGAGCAGCATGATTTAGGGACAGATATCCTGATTCCAGCGATGTGTCACTTACTGGGCTGCTTACTGCAGTTTTGATAAAATCACATTTTTCTCTGCTGCAGTTCTCTGAATGCTGAGCTCTGTATAACCCCGCCCACATCACTGATTGGCAGCTTTCTGTGTACAAAGCCAATCAGTGGTGGGGGTGTGGTTGGACTACAGTGTAACATGTTTACTAGTCCTCTATTGATAATCTCCTGCTGATAAAACAATGTTTTATAGAAAATACACTAATCAGACAGGAAGTAAAAGATCACTGGACTTATTTATGGTTTCTGCCCCTACATCATGCTGCTCTCAGATTAGGTAGCGAAAACCTGGTGATTCCCTTTAATATCTGCATTAAACAAGAAACTCTTAAAATAGTGTAGCTGTTCGGACACTACCTTTTGACCACTGAACCTAATAATAGCCAAACGCGTTCTGTTCATCTTATTATGATCACAGGCAGATTTCCTATCACATTTTATATATGCATAACACTATATGGCCAACAATACTGCTCCCCACCTCTTAATCATTGAATTCAGGCCTGTCATTCAGTCACATTACCTCTGGTACAATGTGTTATCAAATAGGAAAAATGAAGCAATCATTTAAAATCCACTTAATAAAGTGAAATGGGGGGTCTATAAGATTAACCTTGGGGTCTATAAGGCCAGCCCTGACATTGTGCAAAATACACATAGTAGAGATGACGTATTTTATTAGATCTGTTGTCTTCGTACATTTCCTCCCCGTAGTGATGGTCAATGTACACAGAACATATACCGTTATCTTGAGCTCCTCTGTAGAGTATATGCACACATCGATTTTTCCAGCTGGGGTTATTAAGAAGAAGACGCTTCAGGAAATGCCTCAGTTTTTTTTTTTTTGCTAAAGTGACTTTTTTAGGTTTTTTTTTGCTGTTTTTTGCACTTTTTCAATTTTTTTTGCGTTACTTTTGAGCGTTTTTCAAGCATTTTTGTTGCGTATTTTTTGCTGACGTTTTAACTCCATTTAACAATGAAGTAACTGCCTGAGTTTCCTCAAGAAAAACCGCTGTCAAAACACTCCAAAAATGGCACGGGCATCTTCTGAGTCTTCCCATTGACTCAAAATGTAAGTATAGAGGATCTTCAGAGCTGAGGCCTCAAGGAAAACGGCCTGCTTCACTCAATGCCTGAACATATATATAGCAAGTAGTTTTTACATAGAAATGCGTATGTTCATTCATTTGACCATTATGTAGCATTTTTTTAAGGTAGCTTTGCTTCAGAACCTGTCGGAGAAAAAAAATTGTGTGCACCACCGCAAGTGTGGGAATTGTGGTAATACAGATGCTAAATAACTGTGTGAACGCAGTCTTATCATATCTTTGTCTTGCTCGCAGGACCTAGTGAAAGTGCACAAGAGCCTAGTGCTAGAGGTCAACGACTCCATCACACATAAGAACAGCCAAAATTTATACCAGATCTTCTTGAAATACAAAGAGAGGTATGGTGTTTTACTTTGAGAATTTTACCAAAATTTTAAGACAGCCAGTCATGTTACAAGAAGAGAACGTGAACTTTATTACTGAGAGCGGCAGGCTTTGTCATGGGCCGGGTCACACTTGCATGTGCAATGAAAGAAACTCACACGAGTCTCTCACATAAGTACCCGGCACTGCCGCCGACGGTTCGGACCGGAGCATTCAGCTGTATAGAAATACATGCACCCGAGTCCTGGCGGCAGTGCCGGGTATTGATGTGAGAGACTCGTGCGAGTTTCTCGCATTGCACACGCAAGTGTGACCCCGGCCATAGTGGCGCACCAGCGCAGCTACAGTCACTAGGGTTGAGCGACCTTCACTTTTATAGGATCGGGTCGGGTTTCACGAAACCCGACTTTTGGAAAAGTCGGGTCGAGTGAAATCGGCCGATCCTATAAAAAAGTCGGGGTCGGGGTCGGCCGAAACTCGAAACCCAATGCAGTGCATTGGGTTTCCATGGTTCCCAGAGTCTGAAGGAGCGGAAACTCTCCTTCAGGCCCTGGGATCCATATTTAAGTGTAAAATATAGAATTAAAATAAAAAATATTGCAATACTTACCCTCTGACGCGCCCTGGTACTAACCGGCAGCCTTCCTCCTTCGAATCCGCGCTTCTAGGACCTTGCCGTGACGTCGCGGTGACGTCGCGGCTTGTGATTGGCCGCGCGGCCGCCCATGTGACCGCTCGCGCGGCCAATCACAAGCCGCGACGTCACCCGCGACGTCACCGAAGGTCCTGGAAGGGCTGATTCTTAGGAAGGAAGGCTGTCGGAAGGAAGCAGGGCGCTTCCGAGGGCGAGTATATTCCTATTAGGTATATACTCACCCTCGGAAGCGCCCTGCTTCCTTCCGACAGCCTTCCTTCCTAAGAATCAGCCCTTCCAGGACCTTCGGTGACGTCGCGGGTGACGTCGCGGCTTGTGATTGGCCGCGCGAGCGGTCACATGGGCGGCCGCGCGGCCAATCACAAGCCGCGACGTCACCGCGACGTCACGGCAAGGTCCTAGAAGCGCGGATTCGAAGGAGGAAGGCTGCCGGTTAGTACCAGGGCGCGTCAGAGGGTAAGTATTGCAATATTTTTTATTTTAATTCTATATTTTACACTTTAATCTGAATTCCGATACCAATTCCCGATATCTTAAACATATCGGGAATCGGGATCGGAATTCCGATTCCAGATTCAAAAGATCGCCGACTTCATGGCCGACCCCCCACTGGGGTCGGGTCGGGTTTCATGAAACCCGACCTTGCCAAAAGTCGGCGACTTTTGAACAATTTCGACCCGTTTCGCTCAACCCTAACAGTCACCTCTCAAAGTGCACACACACCGGCTCTGCAGTGCTCACAGCTGCCGCACGCTCTGACTGAGTGGTGACTGTAGCCCCCTCTGCAAAACAGGGGAGGAATAAAGGGAGGAACAAAGTACATTTTCTCAGGATGCCGGCTGGGCACCATACTAACGCTATTAACCTGCAGGTTAACCCCATGTCTTCAGGTTAATAGCATTATCCAGTGTGACAGGTTTCCTTTAAAATTAGCTGTATGTATGTTAAAAACTTTAAGTATTGTTCATTACATGAGTGAGACATCTAAGTGCCGTCCGATTTTTTTTTTACAGACCCACAGACTTGCATTGTCAATTTTGATTTGATCCTCGGATCAAAATTGGACTTTTTAAACGGACCAATCGGTCTGAGGAAAAAATTAGACATGTGCACAGCCCCATAGAATATCATGGGTATGACTGAGTGCTATCCCTGAAAACTAGCGATAACACTCGTATGAGAAAAATTGAAATGAATGAGCCCTTAATGTGAATATGCTGGAAGCAGGGTGGATAAAAATCAATGTGTTTTTTTTTTAAAAATAAAAAAAAATCGGATTTTTTTTATTTAAATCTGATTTTTTTTAATTTAAATCGGATTTTTTTCAATAAACTGCTTTTTGAGGAAAATATTTTACCATCCAAAGGTTCTTCCATCATGAGATAAAGCTGAGTTGTTTAACTCAGTAGAATAAAGGCTGTATATGTGTAACATTCACAATGCCATGTTCTGTAGGATTAGTGGGAAGTTTCTCTCCTATATTATCACAGACGCTCGCTTTACTTACGCAGTTCTCAAAACTGAATTTGACTCCGCAGAGGTCCCAGCCTCTTCTTCACGGCAAAAATGTTAGAACATGAACAGAGTTGAGAAAAAGACCTTAATCCTATTGTTCTACAAACCTATGAATACAGAATCAACCCCTTCAGTGCCAAGTCCAAGAAGTTAGACAATATGTTTCTGATTGTTTGGAGTGGAATAGATCTGCACAACACAAGAAGAATGTGAATCTAAGTGTGAGGAGGAGGAAGGGCAAGCAGACAAGAAAATGAAAGTGAAACTTTGAGCACAATACTGCAGCATAGCCACAGACAGACAAGTCTGGATCTGTTTGTGTGTACGATCTGAGGTTTATTACATTCTTTCCTTATAATGGCAGCAGGCCGTAAAAGAGACCTAGTTTGGGAATATTTTAATGAAGCTCCTTCGCCTATCGGTAAGGCAGGCATGCATGCAAAATGCAAACGATGCAACAAAGAGATGCAAGGCCTGGTGGCGCGAATGAGGCAACATCATGAGAAGTGCGGTGATGAAGATGAGTCACTTCTCATGATGTTGCCTCATTCGCGCCACCAGGCCTTGCATCTCTTTGTTGCATCGTTTGCATTTTGCACACATGCCTGCCTTACCGATAGGCGAAGGAGCTTCATTAAAATATTCCCAAACTGGGTCTCTTTTACGGCCTGCTGCCATTATAAGGAAAGAATGTAATAAACCTCAGATCGTACACACAAACAGATCCAGACTTGTCTGTCTGTGGCTATGCTGCAGTATTGTGCTCAAAGTTTCACTTTCATTTTCTTGTCTGCTTGCCCTTCCTCCTCCTCACACTTAGATTCACATTCTTCTTGTGTTGTGCAGATCTATTCCACTCCAAACAATCAGAAACATATTGTCTAACTTCTTGGACTTGGCACTGAAGGGGTTGATTCTGTATTCATAGGTTTGTAGAACAATAGGATTAAGGTCTTTTTCTCAACTCTGTTCACGTTCTAACATTTTTGCCGTGAAGAAGAGGCTGGGACCTCTGCGGAGTCAAATTCAGTTAGGTAGAAACTTTGATTTAAATCACTGATTTAAATCAAGCCTTACTGACTAGTGATTTAAATCGTGATTTAAATCGTGATTTAAATCAGTTAGATTTAAATCAAATCCACCCTGGCTGGAAGTATCCATATGCCGCCCATTCACTCCATATAAGGCTACGTTCACATTTGCGTTGTTGTGTGTTGCGTCGGCGACGCAACGCACAACGCATGCAAAATGCGTGCAAAAACACATGGTTTTGTGACGCATGCGTCCATTTTTGGCTTGCTTTTGGACGGAAAAAAAAAGCAACTTGCTGCGTCCTCTGTGCCCTGACGCTTGCGCCAAAATGACGCATGCATCACAAAACGCAAGACAATGCATGTCCATGCGCCCCCATGTTAAATATAGGGGAGCATGACGCATGCGTCGCCGCGGCTGCGCCCGACGCAACGCTAATGTGAACGTAGCCTAAGCAATACATTCATGAGGTCCTGCTGACATATAGATACTTCCGCCACATGACAGAAGCACAGTGTGAACAAAACCGTAGCAGTATCTTTGCTTTCTATATGTACTATGTCATCTCATCAACCGTGTACACAATTGTTTTCCTCCAAAATCAGACTTCTCATCTATGGAGAATACTGTAGTCTGGTGGAGTCCGCCATATCTATCCTGGATAGCATCTCCAAAACCAGAGAAGATGTCAGATTAAAGCTGGAGGTAAGACCGGGTTTCCAATTTATTAATCATATTATTTATTACCTATTCTGCCAGGCCATCTTGAGATTCTGGCCCCCATTGTAATCATTAATCCGGAGGGTCATGTGACTGCGAATTGAATATTTTACCCTGCACCTTCTTTGCTGGGCCACACTCAAAACATTTGGGCCACTGACTAGTAACAGAATGAAGAGGGTGAATGTCCGGTAGCCCTTACTCCTGACTGGCCTAGTGACATGGCCGCCTACCCAAGCGCAGATTGAGAGGACGACCGGGCCATAATTATGCTACACAGAGGACATTGGAGGTGCCGAGCAGCTGATTCTGTATTGATGCCGATTCTGCAGTGGTACTATGGGAAATGCCAGAACAAGAAAGGAATGTATAAAAGACAGGACACGATGAAGAAAGGGGTTAATTATTTATTTAAAGGGGCATTTCAATCTTGCAAACCTGTGGATGTCATAAATGTATAGTAGATGTGGATCCCACCGAATGATTGCATGTCTGTCTTAAGAATCAGACCCAAGTGTCAGCGGAGAGGAGGGCAGATTTCCAACTCATTTGTGAGGAAGTTCAGAAAAACTCTACTGGAAACAGCAAATGGCGAGACCGTATTCTTAAGATAGATGTGGGTCCTATTGCTGGGACCTGCACTAACTATACACTTGTGGCATGTCTGGTGGATATGCTATACAGGTACAAGATGGGCATACCCTTTAACGTGCAGACTGCCATTGGTTTTTTATTAAACAAACAAATAATACAAGGTTCTGCAGAGGGTATCTGAGGATGAGCCACTTTTTACAGTGGTCCCTAATGTTAGGTGGCCATATAGATAGGGGTTATCACTTTATTGCAATGTTCACAAATTTCATGTTAGCTATGTGGAAACAATATGCAGTAGGCAGAGCTATGTTTTGCATTAAAATGACGGTGCATCATGATATAAACTGGACTTCAGTACCATCAGTGGGATACATCAGACATCATTGGTGCTCGTCCAGGAGCCGATCTGCATTATTTACTTTTTTCCGTACTCATGAGGGACAGAAAATATGAACATGAGTGTAGATATGAATCTAGCCTGTCTTCTCAACACTAAAAGCACCACTCTGGTATTTCTTTGTATTTCACAGCCGGACAGGTATCACTAACAACTTTTCCCTTCCCCTAGTAATATACCTTCCAGTTGGCATTTTCTTATCTTCTCGACGCCGCTCCGGTTGTCTCCTGCTGGTTGTGACCAGCCAGATCCCTTCTCAATGTAAGTGTATGAGAGCCAGAGCAAGGCCAGAACGTGTCCAGAGCGAGACCAGAATGTGGCCAGAATGAGGCCAGAATGAGGCCAGAACGAGGCCAGAATGTGGCCAGAATGTGGCCAGAATGAGGCCAGAACGTGTCCAGAGCGAGACCAGAATGTGGCCAGAATGAGTCCAGAATGAGTCCAGAATGAGGCTAGAGCGAGGCCAGGGAGAGGCCAGAGAGTAGCCAGAGCGAAGCCAGGGAGAGGCCAGAGCAAGGGCAGAACATGGCCAGAGCGAGGCCAGAACAGGGCCAGAACAGGGCCAGAGCGAGGCCAGAACAAAGCCTCATAAACTTACATTGAGATCTTGTCATTGTTACCTCTGAGTTCTGGTCAGTCAGGAGGCTGGCAAAAATGGGACCAGAGCAGTGCCGTGAAGAACAGAAAACATCGACTGGTAGGTATTTACTACAGACAGGGATCAGACATTCGTGATCCCAATCCAGCAGTGACATGAAAAAACACAAAACTCTGGAGTGGGGCTTCGTTGTGAGTAGAGTTTGTGAAATAACATTTGACTGAAAACCGTTCTCATTCAGAATCCGCCAAGAAACCATTTTGATTGGAGAATTAATTGTTCTTTTACAACAGGAATGTTCAAAAAGGGCCAATAATGGGAAATTCACCCTGCGAGACCTTCTTGTTGTTCCCATGCAGAGGGTGCTGAAATATCACTTGCTGCTCCAGGTAAGTGAGATGTTTCCTATCCTGACCCATTGAATCATCTGTGGCTCCATTGCCTCCACCGGTGTTAGTTACAAAGGCTTAGTTCGCACATCCGTGTGAAGTGTTGGTGTGCCGCCTGATGAGTAATCGAACAGCACACAAACCCATTAAGTTTGTCCTATTCTTGTTCTCAGTATTGGATCGTAATGCGACAAGCTCTGAGTCTCACAGATCCCATATCTGGATCTGTGATTATCATGGAGGTGTGAATAGATCCGTGAAGTTCCATAGGTTCACGTGGCACCCAGACAGGTCACATGAATGTGTGAATGCAGCCTGCAGATGAGCACCCAAGTTGGTCGTTTTATATGTGGCAGATTCACTATAATTTAGACCATAAATTACACCATAAAATTATATTGGTAACCTGTGCCTACTGAATAAAGGAAAATATTACAATTTCTGGCGGGTAGACAGGTAAAGATGCATCACATTTGTTATGATGGGTGCGCCTTTTAACCCCTTCATGCTCCATCATGTATATATTTGCCATGAAGCGGGTTGGGGTGTATGGATCAGGTGAACTTGCTCCACAGATGGTAGGTATGGGCTGTGTTATACAATAAGTACCTGCCTCTGAAAGCAGCTATTGGAGCTAGCTCTGTTCACTTCTATTTAACGTCTTAGAACACACTGTCAGTCACTGAATGCAGCATTTAAGTCATTCCATTTGGGCAGCGCAACCTTTCAGATGCCCATGGGCTCCCCGCAATGTGCAGGTAGGTTGCCATAGCTTTGAGGCCTTCTGAAGGGCCCTGTCGCTACCATTCTGGTACTTATGTGTGAAGCTCAGCCACGGGATGAGCTTCATAGGAGATTTGCAGTGAAGCATTGCAGTATATAGTACAAGTACAGATGGTGTAAATTAATTTGCAAGATCCGGTCCAGCGACTGCATTGGTAATCTGGGGCAGCAGACAGGAGCCCTGGGAATCAGCTCCTAGCTGATGGCATCCCTGGCTCCTCTTTTGGTTAGCCGGATTGGCACAACGTCTTCGTTGCTGCCTGATACACATGTGATGTTGTCAGCTATTCAAAAGAAAAGCCAGGGATGCCAGGAGGTGGTGACGAATCCATTTGCATCATCTAAGTACAGTCATTCAAACGATTAAAGGCTTATTTTATTTATGGGGACTAAAAAATAAAGTGTAACATAGAAAAAGAAAAGAATCTATTAAAAATAATCATAAAAAAATAAAGCATGGGAATTTTACTCAACCTGTTTTTCCCAAATTAAAAATAAAGAAATAAAAAAATCAGCATATTTGGTATTTCCATGTCTGTAAAAGTACAAAATATGAAAATTACGAAAATTATTTAACCCATAAAATAAACACCGTAAAGGAAAAAATTGAAATGTTGATTTTTTTATCTCTTCATGTCATCCAAAAAATACAACATAAAGCAATCAAATCACTTGTATCCCAAAATGGTAATAATAGAAACTACAGCTCACTGCTAAAAAAAATGTGGAAAATGCAACTCAACTCGATTTTTTTGTGCAAACTGCACAATGAACGCTGTAATAACGAAACCCCACAAAACGTTGGCAGATTTTCACTATTTCACCACATGTTTTTCCGTATGATATTGTAAAGTAAATGGTGAAACTACGTCTCATCCTACAAAAAAAGAAGTCCTCAAGAAGTTACTTGGAAGAAAAAGAGGAAACAATTAAGGGTTGGTTCCTCTTACTCCGGCACAAATCAGTTTAGTACTGACGTGTTATGTGTCAGGCTTATTCATTTTCTGCCGTACTGTTTTCGCCTTGAGTTTTTTCTTTCTCTTTTTTTTTTGCTTTATATGACTTCAATATTTTGGTTATCATTACTTGGATTCAAGGCAGAAGATGTTTAAATTGAGGGATGAAGTTCTTGAAGCCGGGCTTAGCTTAAGAATGACATCTCCACTTGCCGCCTGTAAGGAGCGGGCAGCCTTCAGGTGAGCCTTTAATTAGGGCAGGAAGATATAGTGCGCGTTGCGTTTGATGGCTGTTTGGAGGCTGATTAGAAGCAGAAGAGATCTATAATTCTTGCCGTGCCTCTGACCCGCTGCTGATGCCGGAGAACTGTCACTTTGACAAACAAGTGCGGCTTTAGCCCACAGAACAAACTGCACTCGGAGGAGACCAAATTATTTATTTCTCTTTTTTTGCATTCTCAAATGATACCAGTTTCAATATTTGCAGAGTAGCCTGAGGACGAGAGTATTAATATATTCTCCAGGCTCCCTATGAATTTGCCTTCGAACTCCATTTATTGCTCCACTTTATTGTTTCAACCATGGAACCGTACAAATGTCTACAATCCTGTCTTTGCTTCCCATAAGTGCTGTCGATGGCTGCTGTTTTCCCTTATAGCTGCTTTTATCTGCTCTGGTCTACAGCCATTCAGAACCTCATTGTAACTAGTCCCTGATCCATAGTAAACTTCCCCCTCGTAACGTGAGAATTACTGCACTATAGTGTCACAAATTGCAGGCCATTTCATACTTTTTTTGTAGTAACTTGTGCTTTCGGAAGGGGAAGCTGAAATTCTGCAAATTGTGTTTTACTGGTGCCTGAGAACTGGTATGACTATTCTTCTAGACAGGCCGTTGTCAGTGTGACCGGAAAACACCATGTGCAATAAATATACTGCTGCTCTTACAAGTGAAATCATGTAGAGAGAAGAGGAACGTATGCACAGAATTAAAGGGACTGTCAGCAGGTGTTTGCTATGTAATCTAAGAACAGCATAATGTAAGGCCAAAGACCCTGATTCCAGTGTTGTGTCACTTACTGGGCTGCTTGCTGCAGTTTTGACAAAAATCCCTGTTTTCTTTGCTGTAGATATAGCAGTGGTCAGCATTCTGCGCTGTGTATAACCCCACCCACACCACTGATTGGCAGCTTCTTGTGTACACTGTCAGCAAGCGGCCAATCAGTGGAGGGGGCGGGGTTATGACAATTAGTTGGACTGCTTGCCACTTGACACCTAGTCCTCTAGTGATCATCTACTGCTGATAATACACTGATTGCTTTGAAACTAGAGCAAGCAGCCCAGTAAGTGACTCATCGCTGGAATCAGAGTCTCTGGCCCGACATTATGTTGTTCTCAGATTACAAAGCAAAAATCTGCTGACAGATTCATTTTCATGGGGTTGCTACTACTTTTACACTGGTGACTTATCCATAGGATAGGTCATGAGTATAAGATTGGTGGGGTCCAACACCTGATACCCCCATCAGTAAGCAGCTATTGATATAACCCTTTTAATGCCAAATGTTCCTATTTTTTGATAAATGAAATACAGCTCTGGCAAAAATGAAGAGACCACCATATCAAAACCCTGTCATGGGCAGCCCAATCTCCAGACCTGAACCCCATTGAAAACCTCTGGAATGTAAACAGGAGGATGATGGATAGTCACAAGCATCAAACAGAGAAGAACTGATTACATTTTTGTGCCAGGAGCAGTGTGAAAGACTGGTGGAAAGCATGCCAAGAGGCATGAAAGCTGTGATTAACAATCATGGTTATTCCACAAAATATTGATTTCTGAACTCTTCCTGAGTTGAAACATTAGTATTGTTGTTTCTAAATGACTATGAACTTGTTTTCTTTGCATTATTTGAGGTCTGAAAGCACTGGTTATATTTGTTTTATATTTCAGAGACATGTTGTCAGAACATTATAGAATAAATAAACAATTTACATTTTACTCAAACATATACCCATAAAGAGAAAAATCAGACAAACTGAACATTTTGCAGTGGTCTCTTAATTTTTGCCAGAGCTGTATATGTTTGAAGGAGCAAAAATGTCTGATGGTCAGACACAGATATGTACGCATGTGTGTGATGTTAATTCATAAAAAGCTTCTTGTTTGCTACTTGCTAAGCGCCAAAAATGTATTTATTAACACTGTATTATTATTATTATTACCTATTATTATTGGCAAATCCTGTGTGCGAAACAATCAGCGTGCAGAAATGAGTTTTTGATTTTCCAAACTTTTTGCAAAAAAAAAGGGAAAGCATTCTGCTTAACAGAATAGGCAAAATATCATACCTTATCATGTACAAATCTGCACAAGAAATTAAGGAGGTTATCCCCTTCTCCGACAATATCTTGTCAGTCATTATGTTTCCCTCATGTAAACTAGTAATGCTATACTCACCGCCGCTGCCTTTCCAGTGTTGTCGGCACCCGCTCTCCCGGGGCTCGCATGACGTTATGTCACACAAGCCCTGTAGCCAATCATTCTCACTTTCTTTGGGCTAAAAAGACACTTGGAAGAAGTGAGAGTCTGAGGTTGCTGCTCTCTGATTTCCCCCGGATGTCAGTTACGTGAGCCCCTAGAGAGCAGGGGCCGACTACAAAACTACATTTTCTTCTTCCTACCATCAATGACGATGCAATGCTTAGAAATATGTCTACAGCTTTTATATCCTTAACGTTTCTTTTTTTTTTAGGAGTTGGTAAAACACACTACTGATGAACAAGAGAAAAACAACCTGCGCCTGTCCCTGGATGCTATGAAGGTAAGGGGTCGACATTGCCCATTTTATGCTGCTAATTACTTCTCAAAGTGACTTTTCAACTTTCAATAATGATCAATTTATTGATAAGACTCTAAGGCGTAGAACAGCACGTTTTTGTATCTGCTGGCTACTTAGTATTAGGATACGTTCACACAAGCATACTGTATTGAAAAAAATCCCCCCAAAATGCATCATTTTTCATTAGTGATGAGAGAATGTGCTCGGATAATGCATTATCCAAGCATACTCATGTGCTAACCAAGTGTCTTTGGCATGCTCGAATAATATGTTCAAGTCCCTGTGGTCGCATGTCTCCTAGCCGCAACACGGGTTTTTACTAACAAACAGGCAGTGTTGCGGCTGTTGAACATCTGCGAGACGTGCAGCCGCGGGGACTCGAACATAGTGTACAAGAACGCCGAAGACACTCGGTTACCACCCGAGCATGGGGATAACACCTCATCCCAGCACATTTGCTCATCACTATTTTTCACCTGTTTTTGTCATCTGTGTGACATTTATTTTCATGCATGAGCTGTTAATAAAATTCCAAAGCCAAATACAGTTTCCTATGTTGAGAATTGCAATGTATCCATAAAAACCAGGCGCTATACGATTGATCCATACGAGATCCTATTTTTTATTTATTTTTTATACTTATCTATTACTAATACTATAGTTACATGGTAAAAAATGACATCCAGAATAAAGTGTTTTATTAGAAATAAAACAAAACACAGTTTTCCATTTTTATTTAAAAATAATAAGCACAGTTATACTCACCTAACGCCTATTCCACCGAAGCCCTCGTCTCCTGTAAGAAAATAAAAACAATAAACAACAATATCCCTCACCTCTCCGTTGTTATGTCCCACGCTGTAATCCATGTCTGCGGGATAAATAGTTTTTAACTTGTACTTTGCCAAGATGCGACCATCCAGGCTGAGAGCCATTGGTGAATGAGCTGCACATCATCATGACCAGCGGTGACATCATTGTGGTTACCGCCGGTCAGTGAAGCTGCATTCACAGCAGGGCTAAATTGCAGTGACCTCAGCACCTTGGGAAAAAGTCAGTCATGAGGTCACCACAGTTCAAGCTCAGTGTCTTCATAGCAGATCACCATGAAAAATTCTGAAATATATCCTGAAATAGTGTACAAAACAATTCTGGGGTGGGCATGGCCTTATCTTAGTTGTGGATCTTTACATGTAAAAAGAGTCGGACTTGGACTGTTGATTGCCAGACAATAGAATTCACAATTTTGGATTAGCGGCATCAGTTCCCACAGCTCTTGGTCTCTTGGACGGTCTAAACTTTACTTTATTTGGTCAGAGGTTGCATACTTTTAGAAAAGTGTTATAGGGAACCTGTCATTAAATTCATGCTGCACGAGCCACCAGCAGGATAAATCAGAGCCTAGCTGCGCGATTGCAAGCAGGTATGTCTTTTCCAGAAACGCTCCGGCGATTCATCATTTGCATTTTTTAAAGTAAATTTTCATTCCATTTTGCTATTACTTGAGTCAAATTCTTAAAAATGGTGCACACAGTTCATGAATGTTGCGCAAAGTAAAAAATGATCTTTATTTTTCTCTTTATCTTTTACAGTGCCTTGCGAAAGTATTCGGCTCCTTGGAACTTTTCAACCTTTTCCGACATATCATGTGTCAAACATAAAGATACCAAATGTAAATTTTTGGTGAAGAATCAACAACAAGTGGAACACAATTGTGAAGTTTAACGCAATTTATTGGTTATTTAAATTTTTTTTGGAAATTCAAAAACGGAAAAGTGGGACATTCAATATTATTCGGCCCCTTTAACGTAATACTTTGTTGCACCACCTTTTGCTGCGATTTCAGCTGCAAGTCGCTTGGGGTATGTCTCTATCAGTTTTGTGCATCGAGAGACTGAAATTCTTGCCCATTCTTCCTTGGCAAACAGCTCGAGCTCAGTGAGGTTTGATGGAGATCGTTTGTGAACAGCAGTTTTCAGCTCTTTCCACAGATTCTCGATTGGATTGAGGTCTGGACTCTGACTTGGCCATTCTAACACCTGGATACGTTTATTTTTGAACCATTCCACTGTAGATTTAGCTTTATGTTTGAGATCATTGTCTTGTGCGAAGACAAATCTCCGTCCCAGTCTGAGGTCTTTTGCAGACTCCAACAGGTTTTCTTCAAGAATGGTCCTATATTTGGCTCCATCCATCTTCCCATCAATTTTAACCATCTTCCCTGTCCTTGCTGAAGAAAAGCAGGCCCAAACCATGATGCTGCCACCACCATGTTTGACAGTGGGGATGGTGTGTTCAGGGTGATGAGCTGTGTTGCCTTTACGCCAGACATATCGTTCGGCATTGTTGCCAAAAAGTTTGATTTTGGTTTCATCTGACCAGAGCACCTTCTTCCACATGTTTGGTGTGTCTCCCAGGTGGCTTGTTGCAAACTTTAAACAACACTTTTCATGGATATCTTTGAGAAATGGCTTTCTTCTTGCCACGCTTCCACAAAGGCCAGATTTGTGCAGTGTACGACTGATTGTTGTCCTATGGACAGACTGTCCTCAGCTGTAGATCTCTGCAGTTCATCCAGAGTGATCATGGGCCTCTTGGCTGCATCTCTGATCAGTCTTCTCCTTGTTTGAGATGAAAGTTTAGAGGGACGTCTGGGTCTTGGTAGATCTGCAGTGGTATTATACTCCTTCCATTTCAATATGATCGCTTGCACAGTGCTACTTGGGATGTTTAAAGTTTTGGAAATCATTTTGTATCCAAATCCGGCTTTAAACTTCTCCACAACAGTATCACGGACCTGCCTGTTGTGTTCCTTGGTCTTCATGATGCTCTCTGTGCTTCAAACAGAATCCTGAGACTATCACAGAGCAGGTGCATTTATACGGAGACTTGATTACACACAGGTAGATTATATTTATCATCATTAAGCATTTAGGACAACATTGGATCATTCAGAGATCCACAATGAACTTCTGGAGTGAGTTTGCTGCGCTGAAAGTAAAGGGGCCGAATAATATTGCACGCCCCACTTTTCAGTTTTTGAATTTCCCAAAAAATTTAAAATAACCAATAAATTTCGTTCAACTTCACAATTGTGTTCCACTTGTTGCTGATTCTTCACCAAAAATTTACATTTGGTATCTATGTTTGAAGCATGGTATGTGGGAAAAGGTTGAAAAGTTCCAGGGGGCCGAATACTTTCGCAAGGCGCTGTATTTGGCTTTTTAAGCAAACTGTGGCACAATTTGTGCAGAATTTTTTTTTAAAAATAACAGTCCAGATGGTGACTGGAGCATATTTGTGCCAAAATTATAAATATTTTTGAATAGTCACATTTGATGAGTTGGTCAAAAACGTCTGGAAAAGCGACAGTGTCGTAAAACTGATAAAATGAACTAAACAACAACAGATAACTTAAAAAAAGACACAAATCCCTTGATGAATCCAAAATAATGTTCAAAATGCAATGAGAAATTTCATCCATAGTTTGAAAAGCCTGTCAGGGACCCTGTGAAGAGACATAACATCTGGTCGGCTTCTCCATATGATTGACGCCGGGGTCTCTTTCATGAGTGTACATGGGGGCCGCACTCAACTAGTTACATCTCTCTCTATAATCAATGGTCGGCTTTTCAAACTATGTTCTCTCTTACCCCCTTAATGACCGCCAATACGTCTTTTAACTGACCTGAGATATAAGAGAATAGCCTCCCCATACAGGTGACAATCCAGCAGCCGTCGGCTGTACACTATAGCTGACAACTTGCTGCATCGGCCACGATCAGTGTTTGCACCATCCAACTCTGTTTAACCCCTTAGATGCTGCTGTCAATAGTGACTACATCATTATAAATGGTTAACAGAGTGTGGGGGCTTCCTCTTTATACAAATTGGTGTCTTCAGATCATGATTGTGTGGTCCTGATGTTTGCCATGGCAATTCATGACCAAGTAGTGGCCTTAGAGTCTGACTGCTGTTGTAATGAGTTCAGAAGTTAGAGACATTTAGGTGGTAACAATACACATTTTCATTTCTGTCATGCCACTTTGCATTAATTCCTGAAAAGCATCCGAAGGGTTAATAAACTACCTGATGGCAGTTTTCAATATGTCAGGGGGTGCTGTTTTTAAAATGGTATAACTTTTGGGGGTTTCCCAATATATGGGACCCCTAAAGTCACTTCAAACAAGGACACGTCCCTAAGAAATTAAATTTACTCGAATAAATGAAAAACTACAGCTACATTTTTAAAACTCTTAAAATGCTAACAAAATAAAAGAACATTTTACAAATGGTGCTGATGTAAAGCAGACATGTGGGAAATGTTATTTATTAATGTTTTTAGGTGGTATGACTATCTGGATTAAAGAAATAATCATTTAAATTGTGAAAATTGCTAATTTTCTAACATTTTTCTGATATTTTTTATAAATAAACACAAAACATATAGACCTAAATTTACCATTGTCATAAAGTATAATGCGTCCCGAAAAAACGATCTCAAAATCACTGGGATTTGTTGAAGCGTTCCAAGAGTTAATACCACATAAAGTGACACTGGTCAGATTTCAAAAATTTGGCTGTCACTAAGGGGTTAAAATGCCTCAATGTTTTGGAGAAATACCTGGCTGCAATTCATGGTGTCCGTGGTTCGGACAATGTGAATCTAGTGGCAGGTTCCCTTTAAATGAAATCTGTCAGTAGGTTTTTTCAATGTAATCTGAAGACAGCATGAGGAAGAGGTTAAAACACAGATTTCAGCAATGCCTCTCTAATCAAGGTCCGTGCTTTTGTTCGCTTGCGTGATTGTTTTAACAAAATGAGCTCATCATTGCTGGGACACAGCAGCGCGCGTACATGCTAGTCTGACACGCCCCCTCCTGTGATAAGCTCCTCACTATCTATGGATGTTCAGAGCCTGTGTGGGCGGGGTTAGATGTGGTGTGGGCGGGGGCAGCTTCCTCAGCTCTGCTGTATCGCTAAATCTAAAACCTCTGTGTGAGAACGGCTGCACCCAATAATCTAAGTGATACATTGTTGGATTCAGCTCCTCTTTGCCTACATCACACTGCTCTCAGATGAGGTAGCAAAAAACTGCTGATAGATTCCCTTTAAGTAAGCTTATATACTGCTAGCAGAACCCTTTTAAGAAGATTGAAAGTAGCCGATCACTATCAGAGTCAGCCTCATACACTACAATGTGTAGTATACAATAGAATGGACTTGTTAGTACGGGAGCTTCTAAAACCGCACATGACAATTTTACCAGTTTGCAGCAGTAATGTGTCCCCTTTATTTACAGGATTTAGCTCAGTACGTGAATGAGGTTAAAAGGGACACAGAGACTATTCGGGAAATCGAGCAATACCAGCACTGCATAGAGAACCTGGTGAGTGATTCCTGCTGTGGGAACATTGGGAGCAGCTCTGGCAGTGCCAGGGCAGGACAGTGGGCACACCAGGACATGAACACTTGTCTAACACATGTCAGCCGAATGGTGGAACAACTATATTCAAGGGGACATCAAAATGTTCTAGACTAAAAATTATCTGGAAAATGTCTAGGAAGCATTGATATTCTACGGTCTCTGGGGTTTGTTACATTCGGAAGGGCTATGTAAAAGGAAGATCAGGCAGGTTGGGCGTTACCTGACTTATTATTTCCCCTGGAGATAACCTTCCTCGCTGGTATGATTCCCTATGTATCATCACACTACAGCTATCCTCCTTCCATGACTTTATTGGAAACGCACGATTACGACCACTTATCGTAAGGACCCTTGCACATGACAAGGCCGCCTGCATGGAGGCACATGATTATGTGCCAAAAACTTTCATGTGCCACTACTTGATGCCTCCATAAAGAGAAGCTCAACCTTTGTTATAATTTGTCATTTTTCATTCTCCTTGTAATTACAAGCGGGTCAATGATGGTCCAGGTCCTGAGACCCCCACCCAAGAGGTGTGCAGCTCAGAGGACAGGAGTGCTTAGCCTCCAAACCTACCATTCTATTGAATCCGTGCCCTGTTCAGTGCTGTGCTCCTGCCTCCTAAACTCAGGGGGAAGTGAGAGAGGTTGAGTGATCGGAGGGTTCTCAGTACCTGAACCTCCACCAATATGCTATAAGCCTCTTTAAGGCACCTTGTTCTCCACCAGTGCTATTTGTTTCGGCAAGATTACCCTCATGATATGGCATGCAAAAGAACATGACACAATTATTTTTCTCCCGTGAGTATGCACGGAATCTGGAAATGTCAGAACAAAATCTGAGAAAAGTAACCTCTGTGTGTCTCCATATACAAAGGGGCTTTCATTCTAGCCCCAAGGACAGGCAGCTCTACAGCTGATACCTCGGCACAGTGAGCGCTTGGAGGGTGTAGGCTTCAACTTTGGCTTTTCTCCGGCATGTTTGGAGCGGGCCAGCTCCTAGAAACACTGAAAACTGCACTCGCAAAATGCTCAAAAGAATCTTTTCAAAAAGCGACTTTCTGTTTTTTTTATGTCCAGTCTTTTATATGCTTCAGGCTTTCAAAAATGTCAAGCAGTTAAAAGAAGTGACAGGTCCATTCATCCGGTGTTTACTGCTAGGAAGATGTTCAAAGGGAAGGCCAAAACGCTCCCAGAAGATGCCAGAGTCAGTGAGCGATTCCTGAGGCATCTTCTGCTTCAAAAAAATCGCTGAAAAAAGAGTGTAGTGTGAACATAACTTTAGCCTATGTTTATACAGTTTTTTGGGGAGTTTTCTGGACAGGTGCTCTCCAAAAATCCTCCTCAAAAACTGCTTCAATATTGCTTGGAAATCTCTTCTACTCATTTGTATCGTAAATCGTTTTCACATTGCTGTGCACTGCGTCCATTTTTTGTGCCTTTTATTACAATTTTCAAGCAGATTCCGCCATCATATTGTGTGCACATTGCTTGAGGCTATGTCCACACATAGTCTTTTTGCTGAGATTTTGGAGGAGAAGAAGAGGAGAAACTCAAGATTTTGAAGAATTTTAAGATTTGGAGGAGGATTTGGAGAGTTTACGCTCAGTTTCTGCTCTGGAAACTCCTCAAAAAACTCTGCATTTGCATAGCCTTAGGGTGTGTTTACACTTAGTCTTTTTGCTGAGTTTTTGGAGCAGACATTTCATGTTTTTCAAGAGTTTTAAGAGGGATTTGTGGTTATGTGCACACGGCCTCTTTTTCAAGTGGATTCTGTCTGGAATATTTCTGGAAAAGTGCACAGCACTGTAAGGGTATGTGCACAAGTTGCGGATTTTGCTGCGGATCCGCAACAGATTTGCCATGAGTTTACAGTACCATGTAAACCTATGGAAAACAAAATCCACAGTGCCCATGCTGCAAAAAAAAAAACCACGCAGAAACGTAGCGTTGTTTATTCCGCAGCATGTCAATTCTTTATGCAAATTCCGCAGCTGATTACACCTGCTCCATAATAGGAATCTGCAGGTGTAAAACCGCAGGTGGAATCTGCACAAAAATCACGGTAAATCCGCAGTAATTCCGCAATGCGGATTACCTGCAGATTTATCAAAATCAGTCTGGAAAAATCCGCACCACTTTCCACAACGTGTGCACGTGGCCTAAAATCTAAAAACAAAAACGTGCATATGTTCAGTATTTAGTTACTTCTTGCAACGGTTTTAGGCTTAGCTTGGGAGAAGCCGGTGGCTACACTGGCGTCTATAAGGCGCTATGTGCACATAGACAATTTCTACTCCAAAAGCTCATAAAAAAAGCCTCTGTGTGCACATAGCCTTAGGTAGAAGATTGTCCGACTCGTCCAGGAGGTGTCCACTGTTTTATAGACATTCTCAGAACGCTGACCATTATATTCAGAGATGAGGTTTTAGCAATCTGAGATATGTTAAAATGATCTTAATCTAGGACACACAGGGATCTATCTACATCCCTCTCTACACAACATGTTTTCATGTAATTAAACCCTACCATAGTGTATATCAGACATGGGGTGTATGCATGTAACTCATTGCAGCTTATAGGGCACAAGTAGATAGCAGGGAATTTTGTATAGTAGCTGTAAATGCAGCACATTTTTCGCAGTTATTAGTTTTCATGTGCTGTCTGTTCTGATTTGTAGTGCAATATCAGGGATGACCACTAGAGGGCAGGAGAAGATAATGAACGCATCGCTGTAGCTTTACTTATCAGACAGTTCCAGTTGCGTAAAGCTTCGGCAGTGCGCTGTATGGAGGGACTGTATCATTGTAACAACCGTGTCAAATGTGCAATTCTGCATGAAAACACTGAACTAATCAAAATTGTACATTCAAGTTCACCAAAACCTTTTGCAATAGGTTTTGGTATTAACCTGTTAATGATAATTTAGTGAATATATAATATATGAAATGCTAGTAATTCACGCCCCTTAAACTATATGATGTAGTCTGCGAACAACTTACTAAACGCACTCTCATCCCATGTGCCCTGGACGTGGATGAACTGGGGCACCACAGTCATGTGGTCATGTCATCTTCATGTATTTCTATGCAATGGTCATGTGCGGGTTATAGAACCGCTGGCCAGTCCGAGGACTGCTTTCCGATCTCGGTCCGATTTATATAGCCGTCTGATTGTGCCCTAAAAGGTAACTATCGATTTATGCAATACTAGATTGTGGCCCGATTCTAACGCATCGGGTATTCTAGAATTTGCATGTCCCCGTAGTATATGGACAATGATGATTCCAGAATTCGCGTCAGACTGTGCCCGTCGCTGATTGGTCGAGGCAACCTTTATGACATCATCGTCGCCATGGCAACCATTATGACATCTACGTCGATACTGTGCCCGTCGCTGATTGGTCGAGGCGAATTCGCGGCAGACTGTGCCCGTCGCTGATTGGTCGAGGCAACCTTTATGACATCATCATCGCCATGCTGTGCCCGTCGCTGATTGGTCGAGGCCGCCAGTCCTCAACCAATCAGAGACGCGGGATTTCCAGGACAGACAGACAGAAAAACCCTTAGACAATTATATATATAGACTAGATGGTGGCCCGATTCTAACGCATCGGGTATTCTAGAATATGCATGTCCCCGTAGTATATGGCCAATGATGATTCCAGAATTCGCGGCAGACTGTGCCCGTCGCTAATTGGTCGAGGCAACCTTTATGACATCATCGTCGCCATGGCAACCATTATGACATCTACGTCGATACTGTGCACGTCGCTGAATCAGAAACGTGAGATGTCTACGTCCTTTATGACATCATCGTCGCTGTGCCCGTTGCTGATTGGTCGAGGCCTGACGACCTCGACCAATCAGAGACGCGGGATTTCCAGGACAGACAGACAGACAGAAAGACAGACAGACAGAAAGACAGACAGAAAGACAGACAGACGGAAAAACCCTTAGGCAATTATATATATAGATATCTACGGTATATATTTTAAACGAGTGTATGTATCGATGATGATGTCATAATGGTTGCCCTAGTGACGATGATATAAAGGTTGTCATGGCGAAGATGATGTCATAATGGTTGCCATGGCGACGATGATGTAATAATAGGTTGTAATGGTGACTGTTATGTCAGAATGGTTGCCATGGCGAAGATGATGTCATAATGGGTATATGGGCTCGGAACTATGGGATGCAGGATAGGTATATAGGCACGAGACTATGGGATGGAGGCTGTGTATGATGGGCATATGGGCATGGGACTAAGGAATGGAGGATGTGTAAGATGGGTATATGGGCATGCGACTATGGGATGGAGGATATGTATGATGGGTATATGGGCACGGGACTATAGGATGGATGATGAGTATATGGGCACGGGACTATGAGATGGAGGATGTGTATGATGGGTATATTGGCACGGGACTATGGGATGGAGGATATGTATGATGGGTATATGGGCACGGGACTATAGGATGGATGATGAGTATATGGGCACAGGACTATGGGATGGAGGATGTGTATGATGGGTATATTGGCATGGGACTATGGGATGGAGGATATGTATGATGGGTATATGGGCACGGGACTATAGGATGGATGATGAGTATATGGGCACGGGACTATGGGAAGGAGGATGTGTATGATGGGTATATTGGCATGGGACTATGGGATGGAGGATATGTATGATGGGTATATGGGCACGGGACTATAGGATGGATGATGAGTATATGGGCATGGGACTATGGGATGGAGGTTTTGTATGATTGTATATGGGCACGGGACTATGGGATGGTGGATATGTATGATGGGTATATGGGCACGGGACTATAGGATGGATGATGAGTATATGGGCACAGGACTATGGGATGGAGGATGTGTATGATGGGTATATTGGCATGGGACTATGGGATGGAGGTTTTGTATGATTGGCATATGGGCACGGGACTATGGGATGGAGGATATGTATGAAGGGTATATGGGCACGGGACTATGGGATGAAGGATAATCATTATAATTTGTTATAACTAACCACAGTTAGTTAGTTACTATGCCCGGGCAACACGCCGGGCTCTTCAGCTAGTGTGTATATATATATATATATATATATATATATATATATAGATTATATATATATATATATATATATATATATATATATCACAATCATATGGGCTGCTATGTGCTGCTTATTGGTGGTGGTCCGGGTCCTGAGACTTGTAACGTTTGGTCAGAATATCACTCTATCATTCTGAAATGCTCCTCTCCTGCATGAGAACAGTAGATGGGTTGAATAGTAAGTCTGCGGTTCCATACACCGCTCTATGATGAGAGTGAATGTATGGACCCATAGACTCACCACTAATGAACCTCTACACCGCTCTGTACGTGCCACTCATGCAGGAGCTGCGGACATCAGAGCAGTATTTTCACTGACAGCGGGGATCTCAGCACCCGAATCTCTGCCGATCAGCAGCACATAGCAGCCCCTCTAATATATTGAAAAATGTAGGAATTAATAGATATTATGTACATTTTAAATACTTATTACAATGTTTTGGCAGAATATTTATTGCCATTACATATAGAGCTCTGTGAAAAAAAAGTGTCTTCTTATTTCTAGAATCAGCCCTTGGTGTTGTTTGGAAGACCGAAAGTGGATTGTGAGATCAAATTTAGTACACTGGACAAGCGCGCGAGGCAGGACAGGTAAGGAGAGCGTCAGGACCGCGATCTATGACCTGCCTATCTG
The DNA here is from genome assembly GCF_032444005.1 of Ranitomeya imitator. Classification (NCBI taxonomy): domain Eukaryota; kingdom Metazoa; phylum Chordata; class Amphibia; order Anura; family Dendrobatidae; genus Ranitomeya; species Ranitomeya imitator. The sequence goes on along the minus strand of NC_091289.1, from coordinate 136,389,042 downwards.
ACTTATTGACCAGTCTATCCTCAGGAATAAGGACTAAGGGTAGCCACAGTGACATGTTTACTAAGCGACCCCCTGACAGGTAGACATTTATTGATCACACATGGGGACAGACTGACCTGTGGGGTCATTTCCAGCAAGAACCCAAGTGACTAAGTGAAATCAATGTAATTTTCCAAGTATTGAATACAGATAGTGCTGACCTGCACATTTCTTTCTGCACGGTCTTTCCTAGGTATATATTTCTCTTTGATCAGGCCGTCATTGTGTGTAAAAGAAGAGGGGACAATTATGAAATGAAAGAAGTGATAGATCTTCAAAAATACAAAATAACAAATAATCCAACTAACGACAAGGAGAATAAGAAGGTAAAGGGGAAAGTTACAGTTATAAATGTGTAATGGAAAGTGGAAAAGGGAGATTGATCAATAGCTGGAAAAGAAAAATATCTAAAAGAGTGTGAGATTGTGGGAAGGGGAAATACGCTAATGGTTATGCCTAAGGGTCTCCATTTATGTGTTTGATATGGTAACCTCGGCTCAGCCTTTTATGATCCAATAAATCAGGCTGCTATTGCTAAATTGATGATGCCCAGCGACCATAAAACACGGCCATACAATTATTAATTGGTCATTTTAAATCAACACTTAAAAAATAATTAATTGCTTGAACATTCAAAATGTAAAAGAAAAAATATTAATTGCTTGAACATTTAAGAGCTTAAAAATTATATGTAAGTCAGTACCTACCAGTAGGAATAGTTTTATTTGATTTTTCTCAGTTCTTGCTCCTTAGTTGCTTTTTAGCTTTGCTTTAGTTGGGCAGAGCTGTGATCTATGACAACAATTTAGATATACCAACTACAGGGAATTTCAGGTAGTCTGAGACACACCTCCTGTCCCATCATTGGTCCAGGCAGCAGCAGCCTGAACCAATGATGAGATAGTGGGCGTGTCCTAGACTACACTGCAGCTAAACTGTAATTGTAGATCACATCTCCGGAACAAAGGAAAACAAATAGTTGGCAATAATCCTTTATATGTACTGACTTAATCATTTTCGAATTCATCAAATTTGTTCTTCGAGTACTATTTATTTTGTATTGGCAACAACTTATGAGCTTCTCGGAACCCTAAGTAATCATGAATGATTTTGCTGCGATCAAGGGGTTGATTAAACACTAAACTTTACAGTGATACCCTTCTCCCTTCCATTGCTGGTTTTAGATCCATATTGTTTTTTTTCCATCAAGTGATATGTTAACAAAAAATTAAATAAATTACCTACTTTACTTCTGTCTGGAGGCATTTTGTAGAAGCAGTGCCCTTCTTACATCTCCAGGCTTCTACACCTTACGCTGATGTTGAGGCCTTTTCAGTTTCTCTCTTGCGTAAGATGGGAAAAAAAAGAAAAGAAAAAGCAAAGGACAGCAAAAAAACAAAGTTTAATAGACTTTTTTTTAGAAGGTGTAAATCAGCAATGAATTTATTAATATTCCTGATGGAAGTTTGTTTTTTTGCTCTACCAGGAACACTCCCCTGGCTCAGTGTCAGGGTTCATGGTCCCTTTACGTTAGTAATGTAACATCCATGTTTTTTATAGTGGTCGTATGGATTCTACCTTACACATGTGCAGGGGCAGAACGGATTTGAAATCTACTGCAAGACCAGAGATTTAAAGAAGAAATTGCTGGAACAGTTTGCAATGGCGTTGTAAGTTTGCTTTACATCTGCACAGTAGACCCGATGTCAGGTTTGATTGTAGGTTTCACATGTAAATGGAAAAGATGTATTTTGTGATTCAATATATACAGTAAAGTTATTCACTCATCAAATTTGGCAGGTCTGTCCTAGTATAAGAGTATACCCATACTAGAATAGTTAATAGTATGAAGACTGCTTTTTAATAAAAAAGAAACATGGCCGTCCACGAGAATGAACGTACAGGAGCAAGTTCAGACTCTTTATAAGAATCTTGATAAGGTATCGTTACCAGTCAAAAGTTTGCACATAACTGATCAAGTAATGTATTTTTTCTTTATTTTTATTAAAATGTGCACATTGCAGATCAGGCTGTAGGCATAAAAAACCACAAAGGAACACATATAGAATCAAGGAGTAAAGAAGCACGTGTGAAACATACTAGAAAGTGTTAAACCTTACATTTCCCTGTGTACCCCCCTTTTAGTGTGATGACAGCTTTACACCCCCTTTCCATTCTAGCGGAAGGTCTGATAAAACTGCTTTAGAGAATGCCTAGGGGTTGTAAAGTAAAAATAAAAGGGGGGAACCTTGGGGAATTTAAGATTTAATATAGTTTGTTTTCCATGTGTTTCTTTACTCTTGGCTTCCATACCCGTTCATTGGTGATTTTGCTGCCTTTAAGGTACCTTCACACATAACGATTTCGTTAACGATATCGTTGCTTTTTGTGACGTAGCAACGATATCGGTAACGAAATCGTTAAGCGTGACAGCGACCAACGATCAGGCCCCTGCTGGGAGATCGTTGGTCGCTGGGAATGATCAGAACCTTTTTTTGGTCGCTGATCACCCGCTGTCATCGCTGAATCGGCTGAATCACGTCCCCCGGCGTCAGCTTCCCGCACTGACTGTCAGCGCCGTCAGCTTCCCGCACTGACTGTGCTCCGCTTTACGGCCGGCCGGCACTGACACAATCAGTACGGGAAGGTGACGACGGGGGACGTGACAGACACTGGAATGTGAGTATGTTGTGTTTTTTTTTTTTTCATTTACAAAGATAACCAGGGTAAACATCGGGTTACTAAGCGCGGCCCTGCGCTTAGTAACCCGATGTTTACCCTGGTTACCCGGGGACTTCGGCATCGTTGGTCGCTGGAGAGCTGTCTGTGTGACAGCTCTCCAGCGACCACACAACGACTTACCAACGATCACGGCCAGGTCGTATCGCTGGTCGTGATCGTTGGTAAATCTTTTTTTAGTGTAACGGTACCTTTAGTCTGAATCTACATGGTTCACATTTCAATAAGAAAAAACTGTTGCATGAAGAGGTGTATCCCAACTTTTACTTCTTCTATATGTGTATATACACGATGTGTTCACAGCCCAACTTTTTGTGCCCTCGTATGAATGGATGACATGTTAGTTCTCATCTGTCTTCCGCAATCTATTTGTGTTTCTTTTTCTCACCATTTTATGATATCAGCTTGCTATTGGTGAATTCAAACATTATTGCTACATCAAGAAGATGAAAAACTCTTCCGATCACATTCAGATCACGCCGGAGCACGGATTGTCGCAGCCTGTTGAGCACAACCAGTTTTCAGCCTTCGCATGTAAATAGGAGGGATAATTACTGACAGCAACCACAATTGACAGATCAACAAATGATGTTGAACCAAGACAGATTACAATGTTTTTGTTTTTTTAATGCAAAATGATGAAAAAAAAATAGTATTATTCACTAACCGTACACTGAGTAGGCTTTGACTTCTGAGGTTCCGTCTCCAGTCCTGAGGATGGAGGTGCCCTGTGTCGCCAGCAAACATGCGGCTGTATATGTACCGTTACTAGAAAGTGCAAAAACATCCAAAAAAACAATCAGAATATTGTTCTCCAAGTCTTTCTATGGGATTATTTATCATTATAACATGATAAAAATTGTTCACACTGCAATTCCCATGTAGTGGTGAGAAGACGTTGCTTCAAAGTTAAGCACAAATTGCCTCTTTAGGTGGTCTCACGCATCGGGGGGCATTCATCAAAGCTTTTATGACAGGTATCAGTTACATAAGTCGCAGCCTGTACTGACTAGACTCTCTTCCGCTTCTCAATGTTCTGTCAGAAGAGAGTCTAGTAGGTATGTGATCACATGTATTCAAATGACATCCGTCCATCCACACAGAGAATACAAAGGAATCGTGACAGTGTGAGCAGCATATTAGGTCCGCTGTTCTAGCGGCATTTTTTTGCTGGCCGTATTGCCGGAATTTTCATGGTCTGCCGCAAAAACGGGCCTAAAAAATCTTGCGGATTGCCGTATTGAAAAAAAAAAATGCGTTCTGCAAATACGGTGTTAACAGTGCACCGCAAACAATGGGGGCTGTGTCCTTAAGCCGTGAAAAATATTGAGCAGGCCATACGGCGCTCCGACAAATTTACGCGGCCTGTTTTTGCGGCCCCATAAAAATGTATTTGGCCGCAAAAACGAGCCGAAAAATCACAGCACGTGTAAAGGTAGCCTAACAGTGCTGGCACCAGATGTAAGTTGTTGTTATTTTACTGATGAGAACAAGGGGATTCAGAAGGGGGTTGTCCGAGTATTGGACAACCCCTTTAACAAACACCACAGAAATATAATATTTTTAACTTCAAATTGCATTCCTGTATTAGTTGTTGGATAATCAGAAAGACCAGAATGTAAAATGTCTGCAATTATATTTGTTCCCATTGCTCCATGACTTGTATGGTGACCCTGAGAAGACTCAGCGCCTCTTCTCCAAATCGCTCTTACATTTTTCTTCTCCGATCCTTATACAGAGGATACAATATTCCTTTACAATAACACAAATATCCGCTATGTTTGCTCAGCTTAAATGTATTTTCCCGGCGTATCTTCAGCAATCCTTATCAGCTGAGTGGTAACTTAGATTCAGGCAGTTTTTTTAGGAACAGAATGAATGCATTTGGGTAGAGAAAAAACACATCTCATGAATAAAATAATGGTTCTTTAGGGGAAGACGCGGCGTGAATGTCAGACTTGTGCAGAAGGTTCTGCTTGTCTGTCAGGATCTGATAAATTCAAGCAGATTTGTAGTCAAAGAATCTGTTCAATCTCTCCAGGGTCATTTTATGTTTATATCTAGAGAAACCAGCTACCTGTTTAGTCATATGAAGTTGTCTACACAACAGCAGAAAGCCTCCATGTCTGGTCAATGTGGGAGCACGTGGGGTCTTACAGCTTAGAAAACATGGCTGCTCTCTCCCAGAACAGTGCAGCACCTTTCCACCGGCCACCTGAGGTAAATCTGTGTTGTAATATCATTCATTAGCTGTGGTGATGATTCTAGGAGAAAGGAGCCATGCTTTTTTTTAGCCCCGTAATGCCTCATTGCTAGTAATTATGAATTTATGAGTGACTAAATAGTCCTGATGTGTTATGAGGCTTTGATATGTCTGTCCCCGCTTAAGACCTCCTCATGTTAGTACAATTTACCAGAATAGAACACTGTTAATAGGGTCATTTTAAGGAGATTATCCAATGCAAGGTTTATGATTCCTCACTGTGTAAAAGGGTTAAAAGTTTATAAACAGCAATTTTTGTGTTTCGATTGTCCACCATTTTTAAGATATTTATTTGCTGTTAGTGAATGGGAACACTTGTTCACGCTCACAGACTGCAAACCTGTCGACAGTGGGTACAGTTGTGTTCGGTCTAGGCTATATTCTGGCAGCTTTAATGTGGGGTCCACTACCGGACAATCCCCACCTAATCAATTCAGCAATGCAGTGAATAAGGACTAACGTCTGAAACGCGTTTGCTGCTGTTCATTACCCTACAGGTTTTTATGGATTTGTAGATTTTTAAATAAACTTCAAGTTTTTATGGACCTCCTCATTTTGCTGGATTCTTTCTTCTTTTGATAAGAATTCAGGATCCCATATAAAAGAAAAACAATATATACTAATCCCCTGCAGCATCGCTGTTCCTGCCATCTCCATTTCTGCTGTCGCTTTTAGGCTGCGACTGACATGTGACAACACAAGTTACATCACTCTCCAGGAACAACGGTGTGGACATTGCTGGAAGGGTCTCGCTGCAGGAGATGAGTAACCATTGCACTTTTTTATATGGGGTCCTGATAGTGAACAACCCCTTTAACAGCCCTGGTAGGCAATGGCAGGGACGCAGTAAAGAGGCCATTGCAAGTTTTCAGTTCAAGCTCAGTGTTTCATTGCCACTGCCAGGAGACAAAAAAGTCCACAGTCTTACATCAGACAAAGCAAAAGTCCAGCTTGTTTCCACAATATAGGTTAGGACCCAGGCGTGCCAGTCTGAAGGGCTGGTTTTAGACAAATTGTCAAAAGTTTAAAGTGGGACCCCAAATGCTCATATATTGCACCATCACACAGAAACATTGTATTTACATGCACTGATTTCAGATCAACAATATTGAAGTCGTTCAATTCTTGTTTCCCGGCCTCTTTACACCTGCTGAAGAACGATCACTAGTAGATCAATCTGTACACATACAGTATCATCATATCTGCAGTTTTCTCTGAGCGATGTGCTGCTAAGAATAATGATCTCTGTTCCAACATAAACAATCCAATCACTTGATGAATAGGCAGCATTTTGCTTGTTTAGTGTAATGCACCCCATAGTCCTCCATATAGAATAATGCTCCCCATAGTCCTCCACATAGTATAAAGACTTCCCTGTAGCACTCCATACAGTATGATGTATTCCCCATAGTCCTCCATACAGTATAATGTATTCCCTATAGTCCTCCATACAGTATAATGCATTCCCCATAGTCCTCCATACAGTAAAATGCAGCCCTCATATAGTATAATGCACTCCCAATAGTCCTTGATAGATTATAACAGAGCCCCCATAGACTATAACCCAGCCCCCATAGTCCTTGATAGATTATAACGCAGCTCCCCTAGATTATAACACAGACCCCATAGAGTATAATGCAGCCCCCATAGAATATAATGCAGCCCCCATATAGTACACATAGTATAAAGCACTCCCCATATTCCTTGATGGAGTATCATGCAGCCCCCCATAGAGTATAATTCAGCCCCTATATTCCTCCAGTATTATGGCCACTGTGTTTAAAAATAAATACATACTCACCTCTCTTCTTTCCCCTGCTGCGCTGGTCTCTGCCACTCGCCTACTCAACAGCTCCACTGCTCGGCACAGCTTGGCGCGCAATGAAGTGACGTCATTGCGCCCGCTGCATTAAAAGCAGAGGGAAAATGATGGGGGAGGGAGAGTCACCTGATGCTCTCCCTCCCTTCCATCATTGATTTCAACTGTATTGGTATCTATGATGTTGATACAGTTGAATGCGGGGGTGAGGATGAGGATGGGGCGGCACTGGCACTGGGTCCCTCTGACTCACAGGCCCCATAGCAGCCTTGTAGCAAGCCACTGACTGGGGGCCTCTGGGGGAGTGGTGGCCCAGACAAATGCCTAGTTTGCCTGCGCTGAACGCCAGCCTCTAGGCCGTACAGGTCTGATGTTGCCACAAAACACTCCTCAGCTCTTTCCTACCCACCAACACACATTAGGAGCTCTGGCTGTGTATTTATGCTGTCTTAGTATCTGCAGCTGTGCAATCCGGGTGTTGCCTCTACAACCTGGAATAGCAGAGAAGGTCCAGGCCAGGTATTGACCTTTTACCTGCTGCTTACCAGTGCGAGAGGCACTTTCTGGGAGGAATTTATCTCCCATCCAGCACCATACTCCTCACTGCATCATAGTGGTCAGTGTACAGTAAAAAAAAAGGTACACCACAGATTAGTATACATACATTGCTGTTCCATACCACCATTTTCATGTGTTACATTTTTGTATCGTTTTTGGTGCGTTTTTTTTCGGGGGGAAAACAAGCTGCATTTTACAGTACCGGGCAATTCTTTCACAATTTTTCCAGCAAAATTGATGAGAAACTGGAAAAATGCTGGAAAAACATAGCAAAATGTGTGCTGCATTTTGTCCAGCATTTTTTGTTAATAAAAATACTTTATTATCATGCACTGTAGGCAAATCACATATGTAATCTGCCTGAACATCGCAGCTGCAGAAACAAAAACGCTGCAAAAATGCAACATGTGAACATACTGCTGTCATCTGCTACTACAGTGTATGAACTCTATAAATACTACATTGAAATGCCAGAGTAGCATAACCATGTTGAGCTAGAAGTCTTTGTTAATTCAACAATCTGACAAATATATGGAATAATATAGTAATGAGGGTTACAGAGTATAAAACACAAATGTTACAATATAGGAGAGATTTTTTTTGACAAAGAAATAAGTCAGTGTCAGCCAATATCCCAGTGTACCGGAGGCTGTGTAGAGATTATTAATAATACACAATGTATATATTGCTTTTTCAGAAAGCATATGTGCAAACTATATTGCTCAATGTTAACTAGGAGACTTTCAGCTGTGACCTCCAGATAATGATTCCTCTGAGTCCTGCATGTATTAGAGGGTAATTGTGGTACATATACATAGAAAATCGCAAGAGGAAGATGAGAGACACCAGACCGAACAATGCAGACGAGCTGAAGGCTGCCATCAAAGCAACCTGGGCTTCCATAACACCTCAGCAGTGCCACAGCCTCACCTCCATGCCACACCGCATTGATGCAGTTATTGATATAAAAGCACCAAGTATTAAATGCATTTACTGAACATACATTTCAGTAGGCCAACATTTCGGATTTTACAATCATTTTTAAAGCTGGTGTGATAAAATATTCTAATGTACTGAGATAATGACTTTTGGGTTTTCATTGGCTGTAACTTGTAAGCCATAATCATCAACATTAACAGAAATAAATCACTCTGTTTGTAATGACTCTATATAATATATGAGTTTCACTTTTTGTATTGAATAACTGAAATAAATTAACTTTTTGATGATATTCTAATGTTGTGAGAAACCCCTGTATTTATAATTAAAGCAGTCCACATGTTGGAGAACGGGATGCAGGGTAAATAAACTGAAACTTCCAATTACTTAGAGTTTAAGTAAAAATGTTGTCTTCTACAGCTTCTATGTATCAGAGTGCATGAGTCTTCTACATCTTCTGTGTATCACAGTACATGAGTCTTCTACAGCTTCTATGTATCACAGTGCATGAGTCTTCTACATCTTCTGTGTATCACAGTACACGAGTCTTCTACAGCTTCAATGTATCACAGTAAATGAGTCTTCTACAGCTTCTATGTATCACAGTTCATGAGTCTTCTACAACTTCTGTGTATCACAGTACATGAGTTAACAGTAAATCAGTGAGTGAGCTCCTGTTTACGTCAAAGTCTGTAACCCTTATCTCCCCTCCAATTGAGAAAGGAGAAAGAAGCAGATTTCTCTGATAAGATATATTACAAAGATGTTTTTCTTCATGCGTAATACTGATTTGTGAAACAGAAATTAAAATGATGGTTAAAAAAAGTAAGTAAAAAAATATATACAGCTCTGGCAAAAATTAAGAGACCACTGCAAAATGTTCAGTTTCTCTGATTTTTCTCTTTATAGGTATATTTTTGCGTAAAATGTAAATTGTTCTTTTATTCTATAAACCTCTGACTTCATGTCTCCGAAGTTCCAAGGAATAATTTTTGTATTTTTTTTCTGGCAAAGAAATAATCAGACTTCAAATAATACAAAGAAAACAAGTTCATAATCATTTAGAAACAACAATACTAATGTTGTAACTCAGGAAGGGTTTAGAAATCAATATTTTGTGGAATAACCATGGTTCTTAATCACAGCTTTCATGCGTCTTGGCATGCTTTCCACCAGTCTTTCACACTGCTTCAGGTGCAAAAATGTAAGTAGTTCTTCTTTGTTTGATGGCTTGTGACTATCCATCATCCTCCTGATTACATTCCAGAGGTTTTCATTAGGGTTCAGGTCTGGAGATTGGGCTGCCATGACTGGGTTTTGATATGGTGGTCTCTTCATTTTTGCCAGAGCTGTATGTGTTTTTTCCCCAATAGTGTCCATATCCTTTGTTACCATATTGAAAAGATAAAAGGTTTGTGCGCACATAGCTGTCCAGCAATGACATCATTGTTCCACTATGTGAAGATACAGGGGCCTGTCAGATCTGTTGTCTTTATTTACAGCCTTGCTTTAGCAGTCCCATGTAAACACAGTAAATTGCAGGAGGCATCTTAAATATATGTATATAGCAATGTATAATATAGCATAATTAATGCAATGCAGAGAGACCTAAAGCATCTGCACCTTAAATTTACCACTGTTCTATGACAGTGCATGTCAGAAGTTCCTATCCACCTCCATCCATGTGATGGTAAAGGCCAGAAATGTCTGTGCTGATAGTAAAAGATACAGATCAGGTGCTGAGATCAGGAGCGGCGCTCGTCTTCCATCTGAGAACTGACTTTTCCCTCATTACATTTGCAGCCTTCTCTCCTCATCTGGCCGTTCTGTCGTTGACAACACTCAGTGACAGCAAGACCGTGTGTCTAGTATCTGTCCATAAGTGGAGACAGAAACCCCTGTATATTGGTGGAAGCGGTTAAATGGCAATTGCTTTGCTGGTAGTAAAGACACTTCTTTACTAGGGCTCATTCAGACATCAGTATTTTCCACGTATGAGAAAAACAGACTGATTATTCTGATCACAGTGCAATCAGAGTGCCATCAGTTTTTCTTGTACGTGGAGTGAGAAAAAAAATGTCTCCACCTTCTGAAAGTCCGTGATTATCACACTGCACTCAGATGCCATCCAAGTGCAGTCCTATTTTTTCACGGGCCTATAGATTTGAATTGCCAATCTTGATCTGACACTCGGATCAAAATCAGACATATCTCTAAAATTTGATCCAAAGAAAAAAATCAGACATGTGAACAGTCCCATACCATAGGCACGAGTTCTAACTGTGAAAAACAGACAGCATTTGTACGAGAAAAACTACCGTGTGACTGAGGTGCTAGTCTGCACCTCCTGCTGTCCGGTCACGTTCTTGTCTTTGTTCTTTATCTCTGTATCTTCCACAGGGGCATGCTCATACTTACAAGGCTGGGGAAGACCCTTCCCATTTGGTTTCATATTATTCAGTCCGAGCACCAAATGATCATGTTGGTGCAGTTAGGTTATAGGAAGGATATATCACCCTGGATCACCGGACCGTGGAGCGCGTGCACGTGTCTGGTTATATCAGACGGATAGTACAGGATTATTGGACACATCCAGCATTGGTTGTGCGGTTCTTCTCCTGCTATTACGACGTATCTATTATGGCGTGATGTATGGTACCCGGCAAACAGTGGTTCATGGAACGAAAAGCTGCATAAAAACTACATGTGTGATTTAGTGCCTGGCTGACGACATGGAGATTTCTGCCTTGTTGTCCAATGTCTCACTGCACTTTCTTCCAGATCCAACATTCGTCCGGAGTACGCCACCTCCAATAATCATGAATTTAAGATGCACACGTTTGAGCGGGTTACGTCCTGCAGCGTTTGTCAGATGCTGCTCAGGTAAGTCCCCAGTACTGCTCTCCTAGCAGAAGTCGCCTTACTGTATATTTATCATGTCCTGATGTATGAAACGGTGCTGCCAAAATGCCTTCTGCCGACCCTGCTAAGGGATCCTGTCACCGGGTGTATGCATAATGGAGCCCTTATTATACCTCTGCACTACGTACTTTGGGGGGACTTCATCAATTCTGGAGATTTGTGCTCCAGTCTTGATCCACAGTCCACTTGATTATAAGGCGCCACGTTTAGGTGATATCTGCCTTAAATAAAAATAATATGTACCTAAGCACTAACAGGCAGGTAGTTGCTACCTACCTGCCTGTTGTGCCTGGCGCCATCCTCCGCCGACACAGAGTGGTTACATACTTCACTCACGTCACATGAACAGAGCAGCAGTTTCTCTCCCTGTTGACAGGATGGGACTACTGACGTCATGCTGATTGACAGGCTAATTAGGGGAAGCCGGCTGTCAATCAGCATGACACCAGTGGTCCTGCCAACTGCCGCTCTGTTGACGGAGCAGCTGAATCTCTGGCAGGAGCGGTCAGTGACCAACACCAGGTACAACAGGCTGGTAATTGCCTCTGTTACCAACTACATGCGTTTTTATTTAAAGTCCCAGCTATCCCCTTTAATTGGTGATCGCCTCTTAATTAATTTGCTGTATCTTTCAGCTGCCGGTGCATCACAGTCAGACATGTCATAGACCATTCACTGGAGATCATTTCTTCTATAAAACCAATTTTTGTGGGGTAAATTATAGTGAATTTGTGTAGGCCTTGCCCCTTCTTCTAAGCCAACCCTTACTTGAGTCCGTCCTCTTCTGTGCAGGCGGCACAAGCATTCAGCATATGTGAAATATGGGAGATTCTGATGCCTGTATCTGCCGATATGCTGAATGCTGTTAGCTCCTGTACAAAAGAGGAAAAAGCCAGGGACACAATCACATGATTGTCTACGGGACCGCCACCACCTCCAGTGCGCGGGACGAAGCAAAGAGGGTATTCATGTCTCTACACAACAATTAAGGACATTTTAGAGTTTTGACTAGAAAGCGGCCAACCCCTGCAAGGATGTAGCAATTTGTTTTACATTTTCTGTGCTCAAAAGCCATAACTTTGTTGACTTTCTATCAAATTAGCCGAATGAGGCTATAGCTGTGATTGGGCCTAATAGGCCCCCTGAGCCTTAGGGCTCATCTCCACTTGTGAGGAAAACGGACGAGTGCAATCCGATAAAAAATCGGATTGCACTCGGACCAATGTTAATCAATATGTGACACTCCATTTGCGATTTTTTTTCCCAGCCGAAATCGGACTGAGAAAAATCTGTGTCGGCTGAGAATAAAATCGCAGCATGCTGCGTATTGCTGAGATTCTCGGACGAGACTCGCCAATGCAAGTCAATGGGTGCGAGAAAAAAAACGCACAGCACTCGCACCATGCGAGTGCTGTCCGATTTTTACGCACCCGTGTCCTTAGAAAAGCCGGCAATTCAGTGCAGAGTACAGTAAAATCACACTGACAGGTTAGATGAGAGTAGATATATACACATAGAATAGGTATATATACATATATACAGTGGGGCAAAAAAGTATTTAGTCAGTCAGCAATAGTGCAAGTTCCACCACTTAAAAAGATGAGAGGCGTCTGTAATTTACATCATAGGTAGACCTCAACTATGGGAGACAAACTGAGAAAAAAAAATCCAGAAAATCACATTGTCTGTTTTTTTTAACATTTTATTTGCATATTATGGTGGAAAATAAGTATTTGGTCAGAAACAAAATTTCATCTCAATACTTTGCAATATATCCTTTGTTGGCAATGACAGAGGTCAAACGTTTTCTGTAAGTCTTCACAAGGTTGCCACACACTGTTGTTGGTATGTTGGCCCATTCCTCCATGCAGATCTCCTCTAGAGCAGTGATGTTTTTGGCTTTTTGCTTGGCAACACAGACTTTCAACTCCCTCCAAAGGTTTTCTATAGGGTTGAGATCTGGAGACTGGCTAGGCCACTCCAGGACCTTGAAATGCTTCTTACGAAGCCACTCCTTCGTTGCTCTGGCGGTGTGCTTTGGATCATTGTCATGTTGAAAGACCCAGCCATGTTTCATCTTCAATGCCCTTGCTGATGGAAGGAGGTTTGCACTCAAAATCTCACGATACATGGCCCCATTCATTCTTTCATGTACCCGGATCAGTCGTCCTGGCCCCTTTGCAGAGAAACAGCCCCAAAGCATGATGTTTCCACCACCATGCTTTACAGTAGGTATGGTGTTTGATGGATGCAACTCAGTATTCTTTTTCCTCCAAACACGACAAGTTGTGTTTCTACCAAACAGTTCCAGTTTGGTTTAATCAGACCATAGGACATTCTCCCAAAACTCCTCTGGATCATCCAAATGCTCTCTAGCAAACTTCAGACGGGCCCGGACATGTACTGGCTTAAGCAGTGGGACACGTCTGGCACTGCAGGATCTGAGTCCATGGTGGCGTAGTGTGTTACTTATGTTAGGCCTTGTTACATTGGTCCCAGCTCTCTGCAGTTCATTCACTAGGTCCCCCCGCATGGTTCTGGGATTTTTGCTCACCGTTCTTGTGATCATTCTGACCCCACGGGGTGGGATTTTGCGTGGAGCCCCAGATCGAGGGAGATTATCAGTGGTCTTGTATGTCTTCCATTTTCTAATTATTGCTCCCACTGTTGATTTCTTCACTCCAAGCTGGTTGGCTATTGCAGATTCAGTCTTCCCAGCCTGGTGCAGGGCTACAATTTTGTTTCTGGTGTCCTTTGACAGCTCTTTGGTCTTCACCATAGTGGAGTTTGGAGTCAGACTGTTTGAGGGTGTGCACAGGTGTCTTTTTATACTGATAACAAGTTTAAACAGGTGCCATTACTACAGGTAATGAGTGGAGGAAAGAGGAGACTCTTAAAGAAGAAGTTACAGGTCTGTGAGAGCCAGAAATCTTGATTGTTTGTTTCTGACCAAATACTTATTTTCCACCATAATATGCAAAAAAAATGATTAAAAAAACAGACAATGTGATTTTCTGGATTTTTTTTTCTCAGTTTGTCTCCCATAGTTGAGGTCTACCTATGATGTAAATTACAGACGCCTCATCTTTTTAAGTGGTGGAACTTGCACTATTGCTGACTGACTAAATACTTTTTTGCCCCACTGTATATGTCAGGGAGACACCTATATATATATATTTATATTTAATGCAGCGCTATACAGCTTTAAAGCTGGTAATTCAATTACCGGCTTTTGCTTTCTCCTTCACAAACCCGACATGATATGAGACCTGGTTTACATACAGTAAACCATCTCATATCACCATTTTTTTTGCATATTCCACACTACTAATGTTAGTAGTGTGTATATGCAAAATTTGGGCGTTCTAGCCATTATATTTAAGGGTTAAATGGCGGAAAAAATTGGCGTGGGCTCCCGCACAATTTTCTCCGCCAGAGTAGTAAAGCCAGTGACTGAGGGCAGATATTAATAGCCTGGAGAGGGTCCATGGTTATTGGCCCCCCCCCCTGGCTAAAAATATCTGCCCCCAGCCACCCCAGAAAAGGCACATCTGGAAGATGCGCCAATTCTGGCACTTGGCCACTCTCTTCCCATTCCCGTGTAGCGGTGGGATATGGGGTAATGCAGGGTTAATGCCACCTTGCTATTGTAAGGTGACATTAAGCCTAATTAATAATGGAGAGGCGTCAATTATGACACCTATCCATTATTAATCCAATTGAAAGAAAGGGTTAAAAAAATACACACACACATTATTAAAAATTATTTTAATGAAATAAAAACAAAGGTTGTTGTAATTTTTTATTTAACGCCCAATCCACTCAGTGAAGACCCTCGTTCTGTGACAAAAAAAAAATAATAAACCAACAATATACTTACCTTCCACAGATCTGTAAAGTCCAACGATGTAAATCCTTCTGAAGGGGTTAAAACATTTTGCAGCCAGGAGCTTTGCTAATGCAATGCTACTCCTCACTGCAAAACCCCGGGGAATGAGTCTAAATATAGATCAATGAGCTATATTTAGCTTCATTTGCGGTGAGGCGCCCTCTGCTGGATGTTCATAGATCGTGGGGACTGATGTTAATATTCTGGGAACAGACCAACTCACGGCTGTTTACTTAGACTTTACTGGTTATTATAGGGAAGACTAACATTTGACTTGGGGTCCCCCTATAATCAAATACCAGCAAAGCTTAAACAGACAGCTGCAGGATGATATTAATAGCTTGGAAAGGGGCCATAGATATTGGCCCCCTCCCAGACTGAAAAGATAAGATAGTCGCCCCAGAAATGGCACATCCATAAGATGTGCCAAATCTAGTGCTTAGCCTCAGCTTTTCCTAGTTGCCCTGTGGCAGTGGTAAGTGGGGTAATAAGTTTGGGGTTGTTGTTTTATGGCCGCTGCCATCAAGCCCATTGTAAAAAATACACAGCTAGAATAAAGCCCTGTAATTGAAAGAAAGACACAGACTCCTTTATTTGAAATAAACACTCCCCACCCACTTTTCTTTATTTATTAGGCCGGGATCACACTACAACGAGATACGGCCGAGCCTCGCAGGTTAAAAACAAGCTCTGGCACCGGCACTCCGGAGCGGAGCGTGCAGCTCCATGTATTGCTATGCGGTTGCACGCTCCGCTCCGGAGTGCTGGTGCCAGAGCTTGGTTATACCTGCGAGACTCGGCCGTATCTCGCTGTGTGTGATCCCGGCCTTAGTGTAAAATAAAAAATAAACAGACGCCATATTCCTCACCTGTCCGACGATAATCTATCTCTGCTTGATCTGTATGTCTTGTTGAGCGAGAGCAGTGGCGTGATGTGACTATTGAGCCTTGACATCCAGGAGACACTGAGCTGAGTGTCAGAGCGCAGCTTCAGTGACCTGTGGTGACGTCATTGAGGTTACCGCTGGTGACTTCCAGCGGTTCCAACGGGCAGCTCAGCCGATGAACTGCGGTGACCTCAATGAGATCACCGCTAACACCGTGAGAAATTCCTCAGAAAAATTTGTAGTTTTTCTACCAAATTCAAATAAGTTTTTAACATGTTCTCTGTCCTCTGGCAGCTGACAGCATAGCACCTGCTTAGTTTTCATGTAGATAGATAACATGGCATCCAGAATGTAGAAAATCTGACTTTGGGGAATGTGCGCATTTCATACACTATGGATAGACCCGGCTCTGAACATCAGGCGGGGCTGTATTATAACAGTGATGGTTATCACCCTTCCCTGTATCGCTTTTATGCCAGCATATACTGTAGAGGACAAACATGACTTCTGTACCAGGTGTATGACATGTACTAAACTGTTATATGTTGATTTTTATTAATATGTGAGCTGATTTTCTTCATATTAATAAATATCCATACTAAGCTGGATAACCATTAACCTGTATTGTGAATTTATTTTTCAGGGGGACATTCTTCCAAGGGTATTATTGTTCTAAATGTGGGACAGGGGCGCACAAAGAGTGCCTGGGCAGAGTGGATAACTGCGGGCGTGGAGGTAGGAAACCTTCCCACTGATTGCAATGTTTTAATGAGCTTGTAAACCAAGGCAGGAATAATTAAAGTTCATTCGGAGTGTGATGTGTTTTTATTGGAGCACATATACTCTTAAACCTGCCATTTATATGCACAATTAGAGTAGCATGTGAGATTCATGAGGACTCTGACCCTCCTTAATTATCATAGGAGTGCCTGGGGAAACAGTTGGGAATTGCTTGTTACTTTAACCACTAACGCACCAGTACAATGTCATCAACGCTTACAGTGAGTCCTGTATAGCACAATTTATTCTGGCGGCAGAACTGTTATTAGCCATTTTCATGTTCATGAAAATATTATATTATAGCGGTATAGAAATTCTGTAGTTCTATTGAACTTTCAGGCTGTGTTCATACATTACGTCCATCTCACTTTTTTTTCAGAAATAAAAACAATGTGGCTCCAGTATGTGAACGCAGCCTTAAAGAGCACCTTTCAGCATTATTTTACAATGTAAAGTAAAGACCTGGCTGTGATGGCGCTGTAATTATGATTACATTGATACCTTTGGATGAAGAAATAGGTTTTCTTGTACTTTAATCACCATTTGAAGTTGTCTGCTAATTCAATTTCGTAGGGGCCAGACTGTGCACAGGATCTTCTCTCTGTCTGTGATACCCCCACCCCACCGCCTGCCTCTTGTCTGTGAATTCCCTGCCTCTCCTCCGGCCTCTGATCTGTGATTCCTCCACCCCTCCATCTGCCTCTGGTCTGTAATTCCCTGGCCTCTATGCCTGCCTCCTGTCTGACGCCCATGCCTCTCCGCTGACCTCCTCTTTGTTATTCCACAGCCCCTCCACCGGCCTCCAGTATGCGATTCCCCCTCCCCTTTACCTGCCTCCAGTCTATGATTCCCATGCCTCTCCGTCAGCCTTCAATCTGTGATTTCCTGGCCTCTATGCCTGCCTCCGGTCTGTGACTACTATTCCCCTCCACCTGCCTCTGGTCTGTGAGTTACCGGCCTCTATGCCTGCCTCCGGTCTGTGACTACCATTCCTCTCCTCTGACCACCTCTTTGTGATCCTTTGGCCCCTCCACCGGCCTCCAATCTGTGATTCTCATGCCTCTCCGCCGGCGTCTGGTCTGTGGTTCCCCAACCCTTCCGTCTGCCTCTGGTCTGTGAATGCCCTGCCCCTTCGCTTTCCTCGGGTCTGTTAATCCCCTGCCCCTCCGCCTGCCTCTGGTCTGTGAATCCCCTGCCCCTCCGCCTGCCTCTGGTCTGTGAATCCCCTGCCCCTTCGCCTGCCTCTGGTCTGTTAATCCCCTGCCCCTCCGCTTTCCTCGGGTCTGTTAATCCCCTGCCCCTCCGCCTGCCTCTGGTCTGTGAATCCCTTGCCCCTCCGCCTGCCTCTGGTCTGTGAATCCCCTGCCCCTTCGCCTGCCTCTGGCCTGTTAATCCCCTGCCCCTCCGCTTTCCTCGGGTCTGTTAATCCCCTGCCCCTCCGCCTGCCTCTGGTCTGTGAATCCCCTGCCCCTCCGCCTGCCTCTGGCCTGTGAATCCCCTGCCTCTCCGCCTGCCTCTGGTCCGTGATTCCCCGGCCCCGCCACCTGCCTCTGGTCTGTGAATCTCCTGCCCCTCCACATGCCTCTTGTCTGTTAATCCCCTGCCCCTCCGCCTTCCTCTGGTCTATTAATCCCCTGCTCCTCCGCCTTCCTCTGATCTATTAATCCCCTGCCCCTCCACCTGCCTCTGGTCCGTGATTCCCCGGCCCCGCCGCCTGCCTCTGGTCTGTGAATCCCCTGCCCCTCCGCCTGCCTCTGGTCTGTGAATCCCCTGCCCCTCCACCTGCCTCTGGTCTGTGAATCCCCTGCCCCTCCACCTGCCTCTGGCCTGTGATTCCCATGCCTCTCTGCCGGCCTCTGGTCTGTGATTCCCCGGCCCCACCGTCTGCCTCTGGTCTGTGAATCCCCGACCCCTCCGCCTGCCTCTGGTCTCTGATTTCCACTCCCCTAATTATTTCCAGGATTTTGACCACAGATTTCACCTTTTGCAAGGCATCAGGTGCAATCTGCAGCAAATTAATTTGTCACAAAATTGATGTGTGAATACATGCTTATTGATCTCCTTATTGAGAATCCTAGTGTAGAGTGCAGCATGTGTCGTGCCAGGGTCCTGTCATCTGTCTGTTATTTGGACGACTACTGGTCCAGAACAAAATATGCCAGGCTTGTTGTTTCCTACAGAGCGGGTGACATGGGCAGAGGCAGAGCCGTGGTACATTACAGGTCTACACCCATTTCTAGTGCCATGTACAATCAGACTTTGTCCTGTGCTTCCCACTGGTAATGCTGTTTTCTAATTTCTTTCCAGAGTCCGGGACTTTGAAGCCTTGGGTAGGTTAGTTTTTTTTTTTATTTCTGTGATTCGGTAGATGTATATAACATTCTCCTGCCATATGCTACTGAAAAGAGCAGCGTCTATGTATATTTTCAGAATGAGAATGAGCATATGTCTTCTTATTGCTGCAAAACTGTGAGAAGTAAGACCATATTTCTCCAACGTGCTGGTTTAACCCTTTACGAGAAGAAACAGCCTTGGTAAATGCATACATTACACAGTCGTGCATTCTGCAGCCGATCATGGCACTGCATAGATCAATGTTTATGTGGTGGTTATGGAGATATACTCATTTTTAGTTATTAAGGGTTTAGGACAATGTAGCGGAGCTGAATCAATTTATTTTCCACGACTTAGATTGCAAAATATTGAGAAAACACATCCTAATACGAATTTGGCAAAAACCAACAATATCTCCGATCTGCTTTCTGTATACTAAGGTCTCATTCAGACGTCTGATTTTTAATTCACGGATGATAAAAACAATCCTGGTTTCATTTGAATTTGCTCCGAGTGTCATAGGTTTTTCTCTGATAAGAAAATTTTTTTTTTTTACCTTCTATCTTGCAGTCCGTAAGAAACAGACCGCACTCACATGGCATCCGAGTGTTGGCCGTTTTTTTTCGCGGACCCTTAGATCTGCATTAATTATTTTGATCTGACACTCGGCTCAATATTGGACATGTCTCTGCAATTGTCTCCCTTTGACGATAAAAAATCGGATATGTAAGCAAACTACTCGGTACATGTGCCATTTGTGAAAGACATTACTAGAATTGTTGTTTTTGCTTGTTTTATCTATGAATTAATTTTGTCCTTTTCTGTCTTTGTAACGATGCAAATAAAACCACGAGAGTATACGGTTATACTCTAAGGAAAATTACCTATTAGAGACCTCGATCAGAGTGTCCCCCTCCGAGGTGGGCTTAGCCAACAGTTGATCACCAATTATTTTAGTGCTCAGATTTGTACCAATCTGTTGATTTTAGAAGATGTTACCCAGCAGGGACAGCATCTTAGATTCTGCAGCATTATATATTAATAGGTAGCTATCACTTTAAAAAACATTTTTATTTTTATTCTAGGGGCTGCTGAGTGTTGCTGTTTCTGAATTCGGAAACAGTCATGGAGCTCAGTACAGCTCACAGTAAGGCCGGCTTCACACTTGCGAGTTTTACGGACGTAAGAGCGCAGAAACTACGTCCGTAAAACTCGCAAAAAATACGGCACAATTATTCTCTATGCCCCTGCTCCTATCTGCCGTATTTTACTGATCAGTATTATACGGCTTTCTACGGCCGTACAAAATCGCAGCATGCTGCGTTTGTCACCGTACTGCGCAAGAAATACGCCAATGAAAGTCTATGGAAGCGTGAAAAATACGGATTTCACACGGACAAGCAGTGTGACTTGCGAGAAATACGCAGCGCTGTTAGAGAGAAAAGCCGGTAATTCAGTGCGGTGTACAGTAAAATCACACTGACAGCTTACAGTCCAATAGGTAGAATAAATGTGTACACATAGAATAGGTATATATATATATATATATATATATATATATATGTCAGTGAGACACATATATGTATATATATTACTATTTATTCCAGCGCTATACAGCTTGAAAGCCGGTAATTCAATTACCGGCTTTTTCTTTCTCCTTCCTAAAACCTGACATGATTTGAGACATGGTTTACATACAGTAAACCATGTCTTCTCTCCATTTTTTTTGCAGATTCCACACTACTAATGTCAGTAGTGTGTATCTGCAAAATTTGGCCGTTCTAGCTCTTAAAATAAAGGGTTAAATGGCGGAAAAAATTGGCGTCGGCTCCCGCGCAATTTTCTCCGCCAGAGTAGTAAAGCCAGTGACTGAGGGCAGATATTAATAGCCTGGAGAGGGTCCATGGTTATTGGCCCCCCCCTGGCTAAAAATATCTGCCCCCAGCCACCCCAGAAAAGGCACATCTGGAAGATGCGCCTATTCTGGCACTTGGCCACTCTCTTCCCATTCCCGTGTAGCGGTGGGATATGGGGTAATGAAGGGTTAATGCCACCTTGCTATTGTAAGGTGACATTAAGCCTAATTAATAATGGAGAGGCGTCAATTATGACACCTATCCATTATTAATCCAATTGAATGAAAGGGTTAAATAAAACACAAACACATTATTTAAAATTATTTTAATGAAACAAAAACAATGGTTGTTGGAGTATTTTATTCTACGCCCAATCCAATCACTGAAGACCCTCGTTCTGTGAAAGAAAAAACATAATAAACCAACAATATACTTACCCTCCGCAGATCTGTAACGTCCAACGATGTAAATCCTTCTGAAGGGGTTAAAACATTTTGCAGCAAGGAGCTTTGCTAATGCAGGCTGCTCCTCGCTGCAAAACCCCGGGGAATGAGTCTAAATATAGATCAATGAGCTATATTTAGCTTCATTTGCGGTGAGGCGCCCTCTGCTGGATGTTCATAGATCGTGGGAAATTTCCTAGAAAGCTCCCAGGCGTAGAATAAAATACTCCAACAACCATTGTTTTTATTTCATTAAAATAATTTTAAATAATGTGTTTGTGTTTTATTTAACCCTTTCATTCAATTGGATTAATAATGGATAGGTGTCATAATTGACGCCTCTCCATTATTAATTAGGCTTAATGTCACCTTACAATAGCAAGGTGGCATTAACCCTTCATTACCCCATATCCCACCGCTACACGGGAATGGGAAGAGAGTGGCCAAGTGCCAGAATAGGCGCATCTTCCAGATGTGCCTTTTCTGGGGTGGCTGGGGGCAGATGTTTTTAGCCGGGGGGGGCCAATAACCATGGACCCTCTCCAGGCTATTAATATCTGCCCTCAGTCACTGGCTTTACTACTCTGGCGGAGAAAATTGCGCGGGAGCCCACGCCAATTTTTTCCGCCATTTAACCCTTTATTTTAAGAGCTAGAACGGCCAAATTTTGCAGATACACACTACTGACATTAGTAGTGTGGAATCTGCAAAAGAAATGGAGAGAAGACATGGTTTACTGTATGTAAACCATGTCTCAAATCATGTCGGCTTTTAAGAAGGAGAAAGAAAAAGCCGGTAATTGAATTACCGGCTTTCAAGCTGTATAGCGCTGGAATAAATATTAATATATATACATATATGTGTCTAATGACATATATATATATATATATATATATATATATATATATATAGACAGTATATATATATATATATTTTTTTCTTTTTGGGACACATGGATCATTTCTATAGCGGTATGTTGGTTTTGCAAGCCTGCGAGAAAACCACGCAGTACAGATGCCATACGGATTACTACGGAGGATGCCATGCGCAAAAAACGCTGACACACCCTGCCTACGGAGGAGCTACGGACCACTATTTTCGGGACATTTCAGCGTATTACGGCCGTAATATACGGACCGTATTTTCATACGCTGAGTGTGAAGCCGGCCTAAGTCCATGGGTCCTTACGCCACCATCTGTGAGAGCGATTTATAGACCCGTTGATTTACTATTGAAACCATACACCGATACAAGCGTGAGGCTCATCTAGGAGCTGTGCACTTCAGAGCGGTGTTTTGATCTTTCAGTGGTGATCTCAGAACCTGGACCTCCACCAATCAGTAAAATTATGCAGCCTCTATAATATATAAAAAGATTTTCAAAACAATAGTAATCACATTCATGCCAATGGCTTGTATTTGCCCTCCTTTGAAAGCTCTCAGAGAATGTCATTGAGAGATGAATGAGACCGAACCTGCATATGTGAATATTAGCCTAGGTTATCTGTGTGCTACAGTGATCAGTTGATTTTTATCTTTAAAAGGATCGGTCACTTGTTAAAAAAATTGACTTAATTACCTTGTAAAAAAAAAACTCTGAGCTCCCCTGATTTTGCCGCCTTTTTCAGTTTTGTGCCACTCCATTCAAGAGATATTTATATTTGTTGCTTTTGGAGCGCACTATGTGAAATCTCTGCTCATAGTGCAACTGGGCGTTTCTTCAGAGTACTATCTGAGAGCGTACACTTTCACACCTCCCTCTCAGAAGCTGCCAATCCAGCAGTATCAGACCCTGTGCGCCCCAAAGGAACAAATGTGAATATGTCTGTAATGGAGCTGTACAGCATAAAACGGAAAAGAGCACCAGAATCAGGAGTGCTCAGGAATTTTTACAAGATATTTAGCTAGTTTTTTGTGCAAGTGACAATTCCTCTTTAAAGAAGGAAACTAGTTGTGCCTTCAACCCCTGAGTTCACAGGTCTCAAAGTATCCACAGAAAAAATGGTATCTCCTGTGCCACAGTAGCCAAGATGTTTCAACACTAGTCACTACAAAGCCAAGAGCCCTCTAACACTGTTGTAAGTGACATTATCTGACAAATGTATTGTATAGCTATAGTGATCAAAATGCTCCTCTTTATGAATCCTGTTCAAGGCATAGATTGGAGCTTATTATCACAATTCCACTCTTCAGTGTGTCTGGTATGCAGTTACTGACAGCTCAGCCATCCAATCTTGTGCAGGGGCATGCTGAGCTGTCAGTACTTTGATTGACAGTGCCGTCATGCAGTCTATTGCAGGGGCGTGCTGAGCTGTCAGTGTTTTGATTGACAGCTCGGCCAGCCAATCAGAGATGGGAGGTGCTGGGCTGCCTTCAGGTGTTCCCTGTCCCAGGTGATTGCCAGACTACTCAGCTGGGCTGTCAGTCCCAGATCTCTGCCAGATGTAGATTCAGCTCTGTGTGGTTTGTCTCTCTTTGCCTTGTGCTTTACTTGTGGATATTTTTGCTGCTTGACCTTGGACTTCGTTCTATCTGTTTTGCCTAGCACCATTGCTCTGATCCGCTATCTCCTGGTATTCTGACCTTGAACCCTTACCTGACTACACCTTTGTCTCTTCCCAATGTTTATGATGTACCCTCCCGACTCTTGACCTCGGACTCCTGGACTATCCCGACTCACAGCTTGTCCGTGAGAAGTGGCTCAGCTTCCCACTTATAACCATATAATAATGCATTACATTCACAAACATTTTGCATTTTAACTCAAAGTTGGGTCATTTAGACCTAAAAATATTGCATATTTCTATTATCTTATTTAAAGCATATTTTTTATTACCGTGCATCATGAAAACTACTAAAATATTGTGTCGTAGCAGAGCCTCTCCACTGTAATTTACTGCAGAACATGTTTTACACCCTGGAGAGCGTTTTTTCGTTTGTGGCAGGCAGCTTTACATCTTGAAAGATTTTCCATCTCCCTATACATTTATGGAAGATTTAATACTTGGGACAAAGTCACTGCAATGACGGTTATTCCTCTGCTTCGTAGGATACTGACTTTATTATAGAATAGGTTTCAGCGGTTTTGATGAATACTGACAGCTGTCACTCATTCTCATCAGTCATCATTTTCCATTGTTATCATGATTAATTCAATATTCCACCGTTTCTTGATGTCCCCTGACTCAGATGAGAGCGGAATATGACTGTCCTCCACCGTTTCAGTCTTGTAAGGAGAGACCAGCCTTC
This sequence comes from Ranitomeya imitator, assembly GCF_032444005.1. Classification (NCBI taxonomy): domain Eukaryota; kingdom Metazoa; phylum Chordata; class Amphibia; order Anura; family Dendrobatidae; genus Ranitomeya; species Ranitomeya imitator. Next base: position 136,364,326 of record NC_091289.1, on the reverse strand, counting down.
TCAGTAAGGTATTCTAAATTCAGTGCATACCTGTGACACCAGCGCCCTGACTGCTATCAATCTCTGGAAGGAAAGCCGTGGGCTACTGAGCCTAGAACAGCACACTCACTGCTAGAATTATACATGGGCACAGACTGTCACATAGACAGTGCGGAAAGCGCCACAAGTGACAAGTCTGCTGGAACTTCTCTGGATAGATAGCATCCTAACACATTAAAGAGAACCTCTCATTTGCTTCTACATCTTATATAAGGCAACAGGCTAATAATTTGTTATGTTGTAATATGTCTTTTTAGGATTAATTTGTATATATCACATTATTTTATTTTATGTTTTTAATATAATCATTCAAAGTTCCATTTTTGTTGCTTTAATGCTCCATTTTTATTTATTTTCTCTCTATATGGGTTTATGATATGCTCATTAAAGTGAATCTGTCAAGGCCAGCGTAGGCTAGAGGGGGAGGCTAAGTTTTGCAGTATATATTTTTCTTTAATCTCATTAAAGGGGTTTTCTCAGAATTAATCTTCATGAGTGCGTTGCTCATCCGCCTCCCTGGTTGCTGAGGGCATTGCGCTCCGGTTTGGATCGGCAGTGTGATCTTTCCGCTAGTCCAAACTGAGAGCTCTTCCCAAGTTTGACTTTGCAGAATTGGAAAAGCCCAGGCGGGGGGGTATGAGGCTGGCCAGGAGATGTGATATGATCAGACCATGTCCCTGTACGGTCAGACACAGCCATTACACAGTACACAGCATTTATAAGATTATCTCAGCACAGGAACATTTTTTTTAATCACATCCAATTGTGGAACTTATTATTCCAAGATCTATAGATTAAAATGAACTTTATTCATAGGGTAAACCCCTTTAAGTAATTTCACGTGTAAGGTTATGAAGATTGAGTCCGTGAGTCTTGCTTTCCCCTGCAAATGCAATGTTGATTGGATCCTTTCTTCTGCCCTTACAGCATGAAAATTATTATATAACGGAAAACTATTTAATAGAGCCCTCAGCATTTCCCCCTATCAAATGCTGCAATGTACGGGAACATGGGGAACTTGGTGGATCCATTTCAGCTGTTTTCCTAATAGTGTTGTGAATATACATTGCAGTTGGGTACCAGATTCCCCTCTTCGATTCTAAGGCCGGTGTTACACTTGCAACTGCAATTCGAGAAACTCGCACGAGTCTCTCACATCAATACCTGGCACTGCCGCTGGCGGTTTGAACTGGAGCATTCAGCTGCATAGAAATACATGCAACTGCACACTCCAGTCCCGAGTGCCAGCGGCAGTGCCGGGTATGGAGGCGAGAGACTCGCGCGAGTTTCTCGAATTGGAGTTGCAAGTGTGACCCCGGCCTTATTGTCATCACGTTGGTCTCACAGGCGCTGTCAGTTCACCCTCAGCTGCAGTGGGGCTGCTTTTGTCCAAATTGACAGTTATATCCAATCCCGACAGTTTAACCCCTTAGATGCTGCAGTAAATGACTTCTGCGACATATAGGGTGTTTGATAAAAAGAAGAGCTGCATCTTTCACACCACTGAGATATTCCGTGGTGCCTATAGTTTGTTATGTTAACTGGGGACTTACAATGCCCCCCATAGTCGCCATATTAGCACAGGCTCTTACTCAGCTCTTAATAGGATGCTTTTCAGCATTCCGCAAAGTATTTCCCTGCAATATGTAAGTAATCAAAATATTTCATGGTATAGATCAGAGGTCCCCAACTTTTCTGACCTTGAGAACCACACTCAGCTCTGAGAGAGGGTCTCCAGCCACATCCAGCTTTTGCCCCACTCACAGTAGTGACACCCATAACCCTCATTACCAGTATGACAGCCAAAACTTTTCCACTGAAATCACACCAAGGCAGCTCCAGGGTCTCCTATCTTACCTTCATTCAGATCTGCTCTTCTGTGCATGTCTACACACAAGTAACCATCAAAAGATCTACTGTTAATAGCTGTTTGCTACACCAGGAGCTAATTCACCAAGCTGGCAGACAGTCGCGAGCCACAAATCATGGGCTCGCGAGCCACAAATCATGGGCTCGCGAGCCACATCTGGCTCTCGAGCTAAAGGTTGGGTACCCCTGGTGTAGACCCTTAGTGGGATTAAATATAAAGTGTAAAAAGTTCTTTTAAAATAATTAAACAGATATAAAAAATAAAGACACAAAAAATTATGCTATTACAAAAAAATATAAAGAAGTACACAATATTAGTATCACTACATTTTTAATGATGTAAGCTGTAAAGTTTTTACGTAAATTAACTCACACTGTAAACCTTATAAATTAAAAAAAAAATGTATATATATATACAATCCTGGAATGGCTGTTTTTGATCATTCCAATTTCAAACAAAGGGAGTGAAAATGGAAAAATTCTTCTTGGCCTAAAAAAAATTGTGAAATTACTGTTATTTTTCATTCTCCACTCTTAAACAAATAAAAAAAAAGTTTTTCAGTTAATTAAATCTTATTCCAAAATGGTATCATTAAAATATAGAACTTGTCCTTATGTGGCATAAAGCAAAAAAAAATGTTGCTTTTGAAATGACTAGAAGAAAAAAAAACTTAATCCATTAAGGCTCAAAATAGTCCGGTCGTTAAAGGGAATCTGTCAGCAGGTTTTTACTACTTCATCTGAGAGCAGCGTGATGTAGGCAAAGAGAGGCTGAATCCAGTGTTGTATCACTTAGATTACTGGGTGCAGCCATACTGACACTATCAGTATTTTTAGATTGAGCATGAAGCAGAGCTGAGGAAGCTAACCCCGCCCACGCCAGGCTCTCTATATACAATTTTGCATAGATAGATAATGAGCTGCCTATCACAGGAAGGGGTTATGTCGGACTAAGGCTCATAGAACCATCTAGACACAGCAATGATCAGCTCCAGACACTAAAACAATCCATGGAAGCAACTAATTCTTGGGGCTTGATAAGAGAGGCATCACTGAAATCTTTGTTTTAACCCAGGGGTGGGCAATTAATTTTGCCATGGGGCCGCATGAGAAATTTGGATGGTTTTAGAGGGCCGGACTAATATAATTAACTCCTTTTTACCCAATACTGTAGTATACATATATATAATAAGGCCATCTGCATGGGGCATTACAGCTGGCGGGTTCCATGATACATATGATGGGCAATGCCCCATACAGACACTTGCACCATATAGTGCTGCACAAACATTATGGCCCCATATACTGCAGCACAAACATTATGGCCCCATATACTGCAGCACAAACATTATGGGCCCCATATACTGCAGCACAAACAGTATGGGCCCCATATACTACAGCACAAACATTATGGCCCCATATACTGCAGCACAAACAGTATGGGCCCCATATACTGCAGCACAAACAGTATGGGCCCCATATACTGCAGCACAAACAGTATGGGCCCCATATACTGCAGCACAAACAGTATGGGCCCCATATACTGCAGCACAAACATTATGGCCCCATATACTGCAGCACAAACATTATGGCCCCATATACTGCAGCACAAACATTATGGCCCCATATACTGCAGCACAAACATTATGGCCCCATATACAGCAGCACAAACAGTTTGGCCCCATAGACAGCAGCACAAACAGTATGGCCCCATATAGTGCTGCACCAAACAGTATGGCCCCCATATACAGCAGCACAAACAGTATGGCCCCCATATACAGCAGCACAAACAGTATGGGCCCCATATACAGCAGCACAAACAGTATGGCCCCATATAGTGCTGCACAAACAGTATGGGCCCCATATACAGCAGCACAAACAGTATGGGCCCCATATACAGCAGCACAAACAGTATGGCCCCATATAGTGCTGCACAAACAGTATGGGCCCCATATACAGCAGCACAAACAGTATGGCCCCCATATACAGCAGCACAAACAGTATGGGCCCCATATACAGCAGCACAAACAGTATGGCCCCATATAGTGCTGCACAAACAGTATGGGCCCCATATACAGCAGCACAAACAGTATGGGCCCCATATACAGCAGCACAAACAGTATGGCCCCCATATACAGCAGCACAAACAGTATGGGCCCCATATACAGCAGCACAAACAGTATGGCCCCATATACAGCAGCACAAACAGTATGGGCCCCATATACAGCAGCCCAAACAGTATGGGCCCCATATACATCAGCACAAACAGTATGGGCCCCATATACAGCAGCACAAACAGTATGGCCCCCATATACAGCAGCACAAACAGTATGGGCCCCATATACAGCAGTACAAATGTTATGGCCCCATATACAGCAGCACAAACAGTTTGGCCCCCATATAGTGCTGCACAAATGTTATGGCCCCCATATAGTGCTGCACTGTCGGCTGCGCCCGGGGGCCCCCTGGATACGCCACTGCTGAGACCACCGCTGATACTCACCCGAAGGATGGAGACCATCAGCCAGCAACTTTCTTCACCGCAGCATCCCGCACGGCCGTGGAGTGACGTACGCAGGTGACGTACGCACGTGACGTACAGGGCCGATGCGAAGCGCAGCCTCTTGTGACCGGTGGCATAATGCTGCCTCCGGAAACAAGAATGATTGACACAGCCAGGAGCCAATGGCTCCTGATGCTGTGTCAATCACATCCTGACCCTGGAGGACTCCCGTATGGAGGAACTGTATGCGCTGCAATGCGCAGCGTGTGGATGACCTCGGGGCCTTCACTCCAGCCGCCAGCCCTCATAAGCATCTGGCGGCTGGCCGAGCGGTGCCGGCGGCGGCTGTCAGAACTGACAGCTAGCTGGCGGGCCGTTAAAAATCATCAGGCGGGCCTGATGCGGCCCGCGGGCCGCATCTTGCCCAGGTCTGTTTTAACCCCTACCGCATTCTGTCTTCAGACTACATAGCAAAAACCTGCTGACAGATTCCCTTTAAGGTGTTAAATATATATATATATATATATATATATATATATATATAAAAGCTGTATTGTAAATGTCATTTCATGTAAAATTTCACTAATGGATTTGGCTGTTGGGTAAGGCTCTGTTGATGCTTCCATTCAGACATTCCGTTTGTTCCATTTTATAGGAGCAGACACATGGAATTAATAAATACGAGCCTGTTGAACTTGTGATGCAAAGGGAAGCAGAGGGTCCTCATTGATTGGGGTCTGTCTAGGTTATGTTAGATGTCCTCTCCTTTCTCTTTTTTCACTTTTGTCTTTTAAAAATTTACCCAAAACAGAACCTAGACTGACCCAAAAAATTCATCGGGGCCGCCCTTCTTCTTTTCTTTAGATCAGAATGATTTGAATATTCTCAATTATTTAATTTATTTTTTTCTATTTTCTAGAGAGAAAATGGTCCTTCAAAGTCTGTAAGACACACAGATTCAGGTAGGTCCTATAAAGTTCTATCTATCGTGACATCACCCATATTACATTGATTTTTCTGCTCCTTCTCTAGAGGCAAACAATAAATAAAATGAGAAATCTTTTTTTGTACGACCGATAATAGTTTTAGAGCTACAATAATATAACTCTGGATATAAAGCCTTCCAGGGTGACTATCTAATTATGGGTTATTTTCTGCTCTACGTATTCATATATTGTGCTCTCCATTACTTGTAATTGTGTGCAATAGATAGTTATGAGCTGCGCTAACACAACGCTCAGCAGGAACCATTCTCCGTGTTCACCAGTATAAACCATGCTGGAAGCTTTTGGAATTAATTAGTTGCAATGAATAGAATTATCTCTTTATTAGAAAGAAAATCAAAAATACGTCTACTAGGATGGTCTCTACAGAAGCTTTATAAAAAATTCAATGGCTGCAAGTTTTCCCTGCCGCTAGACAACGGGTTGCATTTTTATGACCTTCTGTAAGTTGGATAATAGGAGAAGGACATGAAAATACACAGTTACTGGAAATAAAAATTCTACAAATGCAAGAACGTTTCGAGGACTGCTGGACATTATACTTTAGTGCACTTTAAATTTCATGCAGATCGGTGTGTCGCTCAGGAGGCAAAGGAGCGCACAGCTCTTGCCTGAGAACACACACAGACTATGTGACGGGTTGAGTGGAAAGCATAGACTACGATGTCTATGCTTTTGTTGACTCCTAACCCAGCTCTGTGTGCGTTCTCAGACAAAACTGTGTGCTCTTCTCCCTGAGTTGAGCTTTACTCAGCAGGTTTTTGAGTCATCAGTTAGGGTGTCAGGACCAGGATCCCCACTAATCTGCTTAGAATTAAAAATAAATGTACAATTTTAAAAGCTTAGTTGCTTTTTATGAAGTTTTTTCAAGCTCGAGCCATAAAATTGTGATCTGCAAGTAGAATGGGTTTATCAATGGGATTCCTACTAGTCTAGAATATGGAGTACTGTGGAATAAAGAGGACTACCATGTACCCTTTGCATTTTGTGCAGACAGAGCGCTACTCTTGTCCTAAATATAAACCTTACAAGTCTCTGCGGCTTTGTTAAAGGGAACCTGTCACCCCCAAAATTCTGTAATGCTGTAGATAAGCCCCCAATGTATCCTGAAAGATGAGAAAAAGAGGTTAGATTATACTCACCTGGGGGGGGCGGTCCGATCCGATGGGCGTCGCGGTCCGGTCCGGGGCCTCCCATTCTCTTACAATGACATCCTCTTCTTGTCTTTACGCTGCGGCTCTGGCGCAGGCGTACTTTGTCTGCCCTGTTGAGGCCAGAGCAAAGTACTGCAGTGCGCAGGCGCCGGGAAAGGTCAGAGAGGCCCGTCGCCTGCCCTCTGCAGTACTTCGCTCTGCCCTCAACAGGGCAGACAAAGTACGCCTGCACCGGAGCCGCAGCGTGAAGACAAGAAGAGGACGTTATCCTACGAAGATAGGAGGCCCTGAACCGTGACGCCCATCGGACCAGACCGCAGCAGGAACGCCCCTGGGTGAGTATAATCTAACCTCTTTTTCTCATCTTTCAGGATACATCGGGGGCTTATCTACAGCATTACAGAATGGGGGGCTTAGCTCATCTTCGATTTTGGGGGTGACAGGTTCCCTTTAATATTTGTTAATACTCATCTGGAACGCGTGGGAGGCTCCGAGATGAGGGTGAGGCTTCCTACAAGCCCCAAAAATTAGCAAATATTCTGGGAGCCACGATAGTTTAGCAGGAACTCTTGTAAAGCTGCAATGTGCAGGATGACGGGGTGCTTTATCTTTAGAAGAAGAGAAGAAATGAAAAGAAAAGTCGACCATAAAGTCCAAAATGTAATGCAATAAAAAAATCAGTAATTTTTATTATTGGTAAACAGGTAAAAATAACAGTACAACAAATCAATGTACGGTAATAAAAAATGTTTACAATCAATGGAACCAATCCAAGCTGAAATGATGAGTGCCATTCAATATGCAACAAATATGTTGATAGCTAAGTGAAAAATATATTAATAAAAGTTATATTAATACAAAGGTATCCTCCAGTAGTAACTTGCATATACGGAGTTGTATAGATTATATATCAGGTAATAAAGTGCAAGTGCAAAACAGCTCCAAAAGAGTGTCACCGTAAATGCATAATGTAGGTGTATGTATTCCTACACAAGGTTATAAGAGCACAATAGAAATAACAATAGCTATAGATATGAAATAGAGACCATAGGTAATTGTATAAAATAAATCCAACGATAGAGAAGGTAATACTCACTAGAATAGTAGATGTCTCCCTTTCCTGGATGACGTCCTCCCCAACGCACGTTTCATCACACTGCCTTCTTCAGAAGTGGACCCGCCATTAAGATGCACATTCAGTGGCAGGAAGTGGGATGTGGCCTGCAAAAGGTGCTGCGGTTGTGCAAAAAATCTCCTGTACTACAACCTCCAAAAGTTGGCTATTATGTCCTCAACTCTGCGAAATGTGCATAACAATGTTATTCAAACAGCAAAGAAGAATCGCAAATGCACTCACCAACTGCAGTTAAAGGTGTTTATTCAAACACAAAGCAGGACATCTTCACGGCACGGGGGAGAGGGAAATGACCAGAGGGAGTGCGGCAAACGAGACGACGGCCGTTTCGCGCTACACAAGAGCGCTTCTACGGGACCCGTAGAAGCGCTCTTGTGTAGCGCGAAACGGCCGTCGTCTCGTTTGCCGCACTCCCTCTGGTCATTTCCCTCTCCCCCGTGCCGTGAAGATGTCCTGCTTTGTGTTTGAATAAACACCTTTAACTGCAGTTGGTGAGTGCATTTGCGATTCTTCTTTGCTGTTTGGATTCATATGGACTTTTTTTCATGCAAATAGCACCTCCTTCTCTTTCTCGGACTGCCATATCGGACCTGAATGTGTTAATTTGGATTTCCTCTACGTTGGTGTGGGGGGTTGTGCTGCTCCTTTCTTCTTTTGTTGTATAACAATGTTATTATTTAGATCAATTTATAATAGTCAGCCTATATCTAGATTAATTTTGTATTTCTACAGATAAATCACATTAAACTTCCAGCTACCTTCTTCTGTTTCAAATCTCTTGTTTTTTTTTTTTAAATTAGGTTAAATATTATTACTGATTATTGTACAGTTCAGAGAATTTTTTATAAGCTGACAAGTGACACTAATGTGACCAACTTGTGATTGAATGCGTTAATAAGAGTTGATTTTCTAAAGCCTTCCTAGTTTACTGCTGTGCCATGCTATACTGCTCACTGGCCAAAGTTTGCTAATTTGGCTCAGGAAATATTTGAATAGATTGCCAATCGCCTTGTCCCTTGTTACATGGCCAACAAAATTGACTACTGTTTTAAATTGTCTCTTGATAATAAGCTGATCACAAGGCCTAACATAAACTATTTTTCTTACATCAACCTTCTTGACCCCTGTGGCTATAAGATAAAAAAAAATTAATGTCTGGGGTTAAGTAATGCCAGGGGCTGGCTGGCAAATTTTGGCCTAGGGGGCAAGCACATATCAGTGGCCCATGAGCAGCGGCCCATCTTTTTTGTATTTACCTATGGCTACTTCATAACGGGAGTAAAAAGATAAAGCCAAAATAATGATGGGCTAGTTGTGGTCGAATGCTGATTAGATTCTCATTCACTTCTCCCGGGGTGCCACTGAGAGAGGTGTCCATAACTATGCAAATTCTTACTTTGCTGACAGCGTGTGCACAGTGCTCTATCACGATTCAGCAATCTGCAGTGATAGAGGAACTACATAAAATTAACCTCGGGAAACAAACAGTATGCGCCTGGCAAATTACATGTTGTCTTCCGAATTGATTAAAGGGATCCTGTCACCAGTTTTGTCATATATCAGCTAAAGCTATCACCTTATTCAGCGCCTGTGCTGCATTCCATAAATGCTTATATAACCCTTTGACTTCCCCTGTACACCCCCAAAATCGTTTTTAAGTTCTCCCGCTCTGTACGGTAGTCGGGTTGGACCGGTACAATAGGAGTGGTTTCAGGCCTCTCCATCCCTCCCCCAGCTGTGCTTGCCGTTCTTTAATTGACGTGGATGACGCCTCGCATCATCCACATTGCTGGGAGGAATCTTGCAGTTTTTTTTGGGGGGGGGTATACAGGGGCAGTTAGGGGGTTATATAACCATTCATGGAATGCAGCTGAATAAGGTGATGGTTTTAGTTGATATGTGATAAAACTGGTACAGGTTCCCTTTAATGTATTCTTGATCTACTGTAAAATAGACAAAACAGTTCACCTAAAGAAGCCTTATATTGACTTTTTCTCTCTAAGGCCGAAGTCACATTAGCGTGTCACATCCGGTGTGATAGAGTGCTCTGTGCTCCGATCCTCTCACATCAGAGAGTCGTAGCACAGTTGCGGAGGAGATGGAGAAATTATTTTTCTCCATCTCCTCCATTGCCGATGTTGGGTGTAGTCGCATTGCACTCGGGTGATATCTGAGTGCAGGTCGATGTTTCATTTGCATCCATAGACTTATATAGGTGCATGCGATCCGATTCTCTGATGCAGTCGCGGTATGCTGCAAATTGTTTTTGCATGTCAAATTGGCATGGGAAAATAATCGCAGATGTGGGCTGCCTCATAGTTTAACATTCGTCCAAGTGCAATCCGATTTTTTTTATCAAATTGCACTCGTCCGATTACAATGCAAGTGGGAGTGAGCCCTGAACCAGAGTGAATGTTAGTGTAGTGTATGTCATCTGATTAATATACTCACCTACTGCCACCATCTGTTGGACCAGCGCCGTTTTACTCCTCTTCTCGTCACCTGGAAGTGACTTTTACAATATAAGACTATGGAGCGTAAGAATGAGGCTCATAACAAGGGTCCATAGGCTTACATTGTAAAAGAGACTTCCACGTCGCATAACGTGAGCCGTAGAGTCTGAGGAGTGATGGCGTCTATCTGGGGAGGGGCAGAATGGCGCTGGACACCGGAGAAGTGTGACTGCTATATGATATATTGGTGACCTATCCTGTATAAGATCTGATGTCTGTGCACATTATATATTACATACAGTATATAGGAGACTATGTAACTGGTATATGATATGCCAGTGGTGGCGAACCTGTGGCACACGTTCCATAGGAGGCATGCAGTGGGCCGGGGCCGACAGATGAGGAGCCCGATGACAGGAGCCCCTACGTCAGCTGGATGTGCTGTTATAATATTTTGTTATACAGCCCACAAGGCAGGGAGCTGGCGATCAATTTTAAAGAACTGGAAAACTCCTTTACACATAGAGTAAGCAGAATTCCAATACTTCATACTAAATATTTTTAATAACGAATGTATTATATGAATGAAGGGGAATTTTCCATTATGAAGTTTTCATGGCGAAGCCTTCAACTTAGCGCCTTATACTCTGACTTTGTGTTACTGAAAGATTGTTTAGTTGTTAATTATTAATTGAACTAGGGACCGTGTGCCTTCCTATCGTGTATGGTCCAAGTTAAATTGCTAACCAAATAAAGAGTATCCAGCTTCTCTGAAATTTCCAATAATTGAACAATAATGATTGAACTTGTAATAAATCAGAACAACTATAATTAATAGTTTTACTCTCTTATTTATGAGAAACCTTTGAAATGTTCTAATTAAGGTCTTGTAATATAGATTTGTGTGGTGCGGCTTGGTATTGCAGTGCCTATAGCCTGTGAGACTTTACCAAAAACATTGCTTCACGGGCATTTGTCTGCCTTATTAGAGAGGTACTCATTCTAGAAGAATTAATTACCACCATTATTTAGCACAAAGTTTGGAAACACCCTGCTATATTATCTATAACTCTCTGAAAATCCATGTAGATGTGGGCCTCAGTGTAAGCAAAATATGTAAAATTATTATAAACCTTCCATTTAAGCACCGTAATCATAATAACTGCATAAGGAGCCTTAAAAAATATTCCCAATATCACAGTTTGGTGTTATAATATATATATATATATATATATATATATATATTGATTTGTGTCAATATAACTTGTTGCTAATACACACATCATTGACATCACTCCATGTAGATGGGCTTCCAAGCTCTGTTTACCCTCCAGTTGCTATCAGGTCCACCTTGATGTAGCTCTGCTTCTCCTAGTTGACCATGTGCGGTGAGGGCGGTCTCTCACTGGCTTCCAGCACAGCTCTTCTACGCTTATATCACTGACATAGGATATTTTCTACGATTAGAATACACTCTATTCTTCTATGCATTGTATGATCCTGTTTAGTAGTCTGCCAACCTGATTTTATCTTCTGCCATCTGCATCAACATCACCGCATGTGTGTTCTTACATTATTGTTCTGTTAGCTGGTTTCCAGCAAAGAACAACAGTTCTGCACTCCACTGTTCGTAGCCTGCACAATGAAGCACTAAACTGTGACAGGTGCACTGACGGTGCGGTATTTTGTAGTTTCACACCACTGAGCTGTTAGAAGCAGCCATCAACCCTACTTGTGTGAGCTCTGCGGTGCTCCGTTGTGCAGGCAGAGAGAGCTGAGGGAAGGACTGTTGATTTCTAATTAAAGCTAGCTAACAAAGCAATGATGTAAAAACACTTCTAAAGCTATGTTGATGTGGATGACAGTAGATAAAAATCTTTCAGGCAGAGTTGTATACATGGCCATAAATTACACAGAACAACAGCTTAGCATGATAATGTGTGAAATATTTGTGTTAGATGCAGCCAAGCCGGGGGGGCAGACACTGACAGAAGTGGGCCTCCATTCAAAAACCTATGGGACCTTTGTCATCCAATACCTCATGATACTGCACTTATTTAAGTGTTTTTAAGTGTGCTCTCACATTATGTTTTATACGTACTCCGCGGCCCTTTCGGGGCATATGTCCCAATCCACCTCACAAAGCGGGATTCAGACGTATGCACCGACATGGTCAAAGGCTATAATAGTGAAAGCAGAACGAACATGCACTCTGCCATGCATCATTTTCGAATGTGTACGCCTACTGGAAATGGACACTTGACGTATAGACTGTGGCCCTGAATCCCGTTTTGCAAGGGGGCAGGGTTTTGGACATATGCCCCAACAGGGCCACCTAGCGTGTACTAAAGGCAATGTAAAAGCAACCTTACAGAAACTGCTTGCTGCTTTGGTGTTGAAAGTGGGGCTCCTTACTTCTTAGGCTCCTGTGTGGCTGTACACATTTGCACTAATGCTATTGTTTAGCAGAGCTGTTTTGGAAAACCTGTGCTGTTTTACACATTTATCAGTCAGCCATAGGATAGGGCTAGTCTGAAGCACACAGGATAGGGAGGGAGGGGTGTGCAGCACTACATGGAGCAGGGTGCTGCTGGGAAATGTAGTTATAGCAATGTAGGAATAGGGGCACTCTTTCAGCTATGTGACGATGGAACCACAAATGGGTATATGGAGAAAAAAAGACAAAATAGTGCAAAAAATAATCTTTGTTGATCTTTTACTGTGCTTTGTGAAAAATAATGTGATTCAGGCAATAACCCTTTGAGGGTTGGGTAAGCCAAAAATTACTTTACACTGTGGTGAGTGAAAAATCTGACCTAATATGCATAGCCTAAATGTACTAATGTGAGTCAATCTACATAAATTATGACAATCAAAAGTGTAAAGAGAAATGAGTATAAACGAATCTAAAGCAGAAGGTTATCAATGAATAATGGAAGCCATGAGAATTTACTTCCACATAACCCGGGTCTCTAGAGCAGCTGCAATGTGCTTATATGAGTAGCAGGAACCTTCTAAAAAATCAGTACTGGAATGTAACATGAAATGCTTTATGTCACATTCTGCCAAAAGACAAAAGCATAGTAATATGAGGTGAAGAGAATGGAGGCTTCAGTCAATAAGAAAACAGTTCACAGGGAAGCACAGGTTGGAAACAACTGATCACTTTTATTAAAAATCCTAAAGATGTGGATATATTTACTGTTTTTATATAAAAAAGGTATGTGTGTATATAAAATTATGGGTTTGAATGGTGCAGCTGGAGAGTTCCAGCAGAATTTTAAGTGCAGCTCTTGGGTATATTCTATGGTCAACATTATTGACATTCCTGAATAATAAGTACGCCATTTAAAATACCTCTTGAAATAAATTGTTTAGGAACTTACATGTTTGGTGCAGAAAAAAACAAGGATAACAAAATAAAGATTGGGCACATGTAAAAAAGGATACAACATTTAAAACAATGCTAGGGCATAACATGACTAAAGGGAACCTATCACCCCCAAAATCAAAGGTGAGCTAAGCCCACCAGCATCAGGGCTTATCTACAGCATTCTGTAATGCTGTAGATAAGCCCCCGATGTATCCTGAAAGATGAGAAAAAGAGGTTAGATTATACTCACCTGGGGGCGGTCCCAGTCCGGTTCTGGTCCGATGGGCGTCGCGGTCCGGTCCGGGGCCTCCCATCTTCTTACGATGATGTCCTCTTCTTGACTTCACGCTGCGGCTCAGGCGTAGGCGTACTTTGTCTGCCCTGTTGAGGGCAGAGCAAAGTACTGCAGTGCGCAGGCGCCGGGAAAGGTCACAGAGGCCCGATGCCTGCAGTACTTTGCTCTGCCCTCAACAGGGCAGACAAAGTACGCCTGTGCCAGAGCTTCTCGTGAAGACCAGAAGAGGGCGTCATCGTAAGAAGATGGGAGGCCCCGGACCAGACTGCGACACCCATCGGACCGGGACCGCCCCTGGGTGAGTATAAGCTAACCTCTTTTTCTCATCTTTCAGGATACATCGGGGGCTTATCTACAGCATTACTGAATGCTGTAGATAAGCCCCTGATGCTAGTGGGCTTAGCACACCTTCTATTTTGGGGTTCCCTTTAATGGCTCCATTTGTTCAATTGAAAGCAAAGGAGATAATCAGAATAACCTGTGACTAATTAGAAATTAGACTTCATTTGTCCGAAACTTGTAAATGTTCACATGATATTATGAAGCCTATAAGTGGTGACTTTAATGCTTAAAAAGATCAGTTTTATTCTCTGTTCACTGCTCACAAAGACAAGAGAGAACATAAATGCTATGATCACTAAGCACAAGCAGTCTAAAGAGTCCAAAATTGTCTTCAAAGACCTTGGCATCTCAGTTTCAACAATTTGAAATTTTACCAAGAAATTTACTCTTGAAAAAATTATTAACCTTATGGAACATGGTGGAAATAGGGAAATTAAAGCAGTATTTTCAAGTTTTCTCTGGAGCATCTCAAAACAATGTAATGTTGGATTCCTTACTTCTTGGATTCTAGCAGAGCGGGATCTCATCCTTGAGTGACAACTCTGGCGAATAGTAGAACTGTTGTATTAGTAGAACTATAAAGCTCAGCACAAGTTCCGCTGCAACACATTTATCTTTCAGTAGATTGCGTTAGAGTCTACACTGTTATCACTATATTTGCAGGTAAGGCTACTTTCACACTAGCGTCGTTTGGCCTCCGTCACAATGCCTCGTTTTGGATAAAAAACGCATCCTGCAAAGTTACCCGCAGGATGCATTTTTTTCTCCATAGACTTTCATTAGCGACGCATTGCGACAGATTACCACACGTCGCATCCGTCGTGCGATGGATGCGTCGTGTTTTGGCGGACCGGCGGCACAAAAAACCGCTACATGTAACGTTTTTTGTATGTCGTGTCCGCCATTTCCGACCACGCATGCGCTGCTGGAACTCCGCCCCCTCCTCCCCGGACCTTACAATGGGGCAGCGGATGCGTTGAAAAACTGCATCCGCTGCCCCCGTTGTGCTTTTACTTCACAGCATGCGTCGGTACGTCGGCCCGACGCACTGCGACGGGCCCGTACCGACGCTAGCGTGAAAGTAGCCTAGCAGGGCATTTGCACAAACACACAAATCTGAACAGGGAGAGCAGAAAGCCCTGATTTGCAGACCTGCTCTGAAAACCACAGGCTGGTGATTTTACAAGATTTTAAAGATGTTGTCCACTAATTTTTCATTGATGACCTATCCTCAGGATAGCTCATTAATGTCTGATCAGTCAGGGTCCGACACACTTGGCACCCCCGCCGATCAGCTGTTATCTGTGTCGTAGTCGGCGGCAATGGGCTTGAGTGAACTGACTGTGATGTTAAGAGTTAACTCATCCTGAAATGTAACTATTTTTCACTCTAGGCCAGGGTCTGGTGGTTGAGGTTCATGGTTAATGGAAATTAGCTGTACACTATAAAAGATAACGCCTGTCATTACAGGAGAATGACAACAGATTGAAAAAGCAAAATCAATTGCAAACTAATGAAAGCAATTTATTAATTTGACAGCACCCCTTTAATGACAGAACGCAATGAAAGTTGGTTGAAAATGTAGAACATACTGTATAACATAAGGGCTGAGCTGAAATAAAAAACTAAGGAGGACCCTATTATAAAGGCATAAATTAGTGACTTATATAGAAAAACAACAATCCCTGTATGAATGTGTACAATAGACAGATGAAGCCGCACTAGATCTCTTTCAGTGCTTAACTGCATTATGTTTATAGGCTATAAGTTGAAGCTTATAAAGAAGAGTGCATTCTTCTTACAGTTTTGTTTGGCTGCTTTGTTGCCTCTGGGACTTGAATGTGTTACAAGAACAATGAAATCAAAGGATTACTAGTGCATTTTACAGTGAAATGTGTTCCCAAGTGTAAGGAAACCCGCTTTTAGTCAAGCTTATTGGGCTCTATAGCTGGATAATAACCCAACTCACACATCCAGAAATTCACAAGAGTCAAAAAGGGAGAAAATAGGACTGTTGTGATCAGTGAGTCTTGATCTAACTCCAGTTGAAAATCTTTGGAGTAAGCTGAAGTCTGTTGGAAAAAGGAAACTTGCAAGCATACAAGAGAATTGCAGTAAGGCTACGTTCACATTTGCGTTGTTGTGTGCTGCGTCGGCGATGCAACGCACAACGCACGCAAAAACGCATGCAAAACGCTGCGTTTTGTGACGTATGCGTTCATTTTTATAGCACAGAAAAAATGCAACAAGCAGCGTCCTCTGCGCCCTGACGCTTGCGCCCAAAAAACGCATGCGTCACAAAACGCAACACAACGCATGTCCATGCGCCCCCCATGTTAAATATAGGGGCGCATGGCGCATGCGTCCCCGCGGTTGCGCCCGACGCACCGCAAATGTGAACGTAGCCTAAGGGCTCGCTCACACTGGCGAGTAGCCAGTGTATAACTTGAACATGTGATGTCTCATCGGATAACTCTTGCACCGATGTTAAACTATGGAGCAGTGTCAACTAGTGTATATTTTCTCGTGTCGAGTCGGCATGAGAAAGAAATCAATGCAATTGGCAGCGTATATCAGACGGCGTGCACCCATACAAGTCTATGGGTGCGTGCACAACATCAAATTGCATTCGGATGTCATCCCAGTGTAGTCCGATATATGTCAACTCACAGAATGGAGAAGTTGGAGTAATTAAGTTCTCCATCTTCAGAAAACCATCAATAGGTAAGTACCTTTGCTTTGCGCTAATGAGGAAAGACAACAGCGGTACTGAAATACACAGATCTTATATACACAATATAAAGTGATGGTAACAATCCTTAACAGGTTTGAACCAGAAAAAGGAAAATGAATGAAAAATTCCCACAATACAACAAAATATGCAAAAAAAAAGGAACGTTAAAGTAGTAAACAATACAGGTAAAAGCAATAAGTATAAGCACAACATTGAAAAAGCTATATAAATCACAGTGAACAACAGTTATAAAAGGTATAATACATTGCAACACGCGGGGTAGAGGTCAAATCAAGCTGCAAATAGTAAATAAAAAAATGAAAGTCAAAAATGGATACCAGCTTGATTCCATTCAATTTTGTGCATACACTTATTGCTAAGCTTAAAATAATTCTGGGCCTCATGGATTGATGGTGCGGGTCTTGCACCGAGAGGGCTACATAGGCACCGCATGGGTCTTTTATAACCGTCAGAACTAGTCGCCCGCATCTAGGTTTTAAACACCAAGAGCTGTGCTAGTTTATCTGTTATCGTACGAATCGGCAACGAGAAGGATATTTAGATGTTTCTGTACTGTGACATCTGCTATTGTACTTAATCTACTGTACTTTATTGGTGGAAGACGTTTGGGATGGTAAGTGTAAGAGACACCTTGTTTGCATTGTTTCTACTTTTGGAAAACTTTAATTAAAACATTTGATTTAAGAAAAAAAATTGTGGACAACACCTTTAAAAATGCAGATACCGGTAGTTATATAGATCAGAGCAACAAAATAACCGATCTAGATCATGACAGAAACTCCCAACATCATATATAATTAGAAAAATGGAGTAACTCCAAAAGTGAAGGATACAAGTGACACCTCCACAAATCCACACTAGTAGTAAAACATCCGGACCCGAGGTATCAGATTCACAAAGTATATAGGCCATATAACAACAAGCACTATATGTCCCAACAGACATCTAGTCACACACAAATGTACAGGACTGATCCTCACCCATCCTGGTCGTAGTGTGGAAGTGGAACGCCAGCCCCTACGCGCGTTTCGTGTTGGCTTTTCCGGGGGGGCCGAAGTTTTACTACTAGTGTGGATTTGTGGAGGTGTTACTTGTATCCTTCGCTTTCGGAGTTACTTCTAAATGACTATGTGTTTTTTACAATTTTGTATATGGTGACTTTAATACTTTGATTCTATTTTGCTATTGAATAAATGTTACAATCTATTATCAAAAAGACAGTATTTTTTACTACATTTTTCTAATTATATACCTTGCAGCATCAAATAAATGAGTAAGAGGTGAAAGGTATAGCCGACATTTTAACTATTATCAGCTTCCACGGATCAGTTACATAGTGCAAAATGTAAGAGTTCAGGGCTTTACTTTATCTCTGTGTCTTGATCTTGGATTTCACAAAGAAGCACATAGAGGACCCCAATACCTACAGATACCGACAGAACAAATCCTGGCACGGTGTACTGGGCTCCGTATGTATGGAGGTATTCTCCCCTATAAGCAATGCTATACGGCTCCATAACCTTGGACAGATTTTCATTGTTTGCCCACAGATGCACCATCATATAATAGCTTTTAGTTTGATGTTATTTGGAAATTAGGATTGTGTGGACATTTGCCGTCATTATAAGAACAAATAGTTTAGTTAATGGAATTATAAACACTATCAGATTGTGTCAGGTAGAAGGTAAAACAGATGCAAAACTGTAAGATAGATAAGCTAAATATCTTATAATTATGGGTCTCATGTATCTGTCTTTATACGCCAGAAAAGTGCTACAATTCTGTTTGAGAGTCTGATGTATATCAGCCTAGATATTCTAACACTGCTGCGATTGCTTTCATTGTTTTATGACTTTTAGAATTTGCATGTTGCATGTACATTTGATGCAATCCGCCAGGCGGACTATACCGTCACCTTATGGCAGCTATGGATCATCGCCTATATTTTTGGAGAGCATCTTTAGTAAATTTGGTGTATCTTCCAACTTCTATCTGGTTAATTAAAAAAATCATTTTACAGGGAATATGTCGCCAAGTTTTCGCCAACTAATCTAAGTGCAGTAATGTGCCACTTTCTGGGCTGCTGATGTAGTTTTGGTAAAAAATATTTTATCAGTAGGAGATTATCACTAGAGGACTAGTAAACTTGCAGCCATGTAGCCCTCCATATTCATATGAGCTCTGTATAACCCCGCCAGATTTCTACCAATGCGCTGTGCACTCAAAAGCGGCTCCATTTTAACAACAACATTTTTACACATTTTTCATATTTTTGTGCAGATGTTACTTTAAAATCTATATTGTATTCTACATTATTTTCATTTTGTTGCACTATTGTAGTTTTATTGCTAACAGGTAGTACCAGGTCAGAGAGGGAGCTCATTTCTTCCTCATAGCAGCAGAAGGAACACAACTAGGGATGGGCAGAACGGTGGAAGTTTGCCATCTGGTACCTGACCCAAACTTTCTATAGACTTCTGTTTGGGTACCAGAACAAACCTGAACTTCCACCAGAACCCGAACCCCATTGGAAATAATGAATGCCCGAACAGCTAAGAAAAGAAAAAAAAATTATCTTTCTTTTTCGCCCCACCACGGACTTACCCCAAACACTACATCGCACTTAAGCAGAAAGTCCGTGCTCAGCGTTCAGGCCTCAACAGTGACTGTCCGGTACGAATGACCAACATTTCTCTTCTGGTTCCCCCTTATCTAAACACAACATGGCATTACACTGCATGTTAACAATAACTAACCATAGCTATATTCTTACATTAAGATACCTAGTAATTACACAGAAGCACGTTGACTTAGTGGAAAATGCTTTGGCCACAGCCTTTATTAAAAATTAATTAATACATAGATAACCAACAATAATTCATATAATAAACTACTTACAACCAAAACCGCTGCTTAGCCAAAGCTCAAGCCCGTTTACCTTTTATAATACCTGCTGTCCGTTCAGCTTTGTGACCGACGAACCCATAAACACTGCACTCACCAAGGCCTGTGTGCAGAGAATGATTCCTTTAATATTCCTCTCCTGGAGACCACTATAGCCCTCTGCTTCCCTGATACTGTGGAGCTTCGGAACCCCTGGAATACCATGATCGCACCGCTAAAACAGTGTTCCTTACATTATGAGTTTAACTCATAATTGAGTTATTTTCAGACATACATATGTTTTAGAGTGTCCCCTAGCCATAATGTTTTGTAGCAGCCACACTGCAGGAGAATCTTAGCCCATGGTCACACAGAAGGAGCTGCAGAAAGTCACAGCTCAAGTAGGAGAATCTTGTCATCTGGACAATTATTAGGTGTGTACTCCACAAATCTGACCTTTATGGTAGAGTGGAAAGAAGAAAGCCGTTTCTGAAAGCAGGCCATAAGAAGTCCCATTTACAGTTTGCAAAAAGCTATTAAGGGGACGTAGCAAGCAGGTGGAAGAAGGTGCACTGGCCCGATGATACCAAAGTAGAACTTTTGGGGCTCAAAGCAAAACGCTAAACTAACACTGCACATCACCCTGAAAACACCATCCCCATCATCAAACATTGTAGTGGCAGCATCATGCTGTGGGGAGACTTTTCTTCAGCAGGGACATGGAAGCTGGCCAGAGTTGATAGGAAGAAGGATGGAGCTATATACAGGGCAATCCTGGAAGAATACTTGTTAGAGGCTGCAAAAGACGAGACTGGAGCGTTGGTTCACCAAGCCTAAACATACTGCCAGAGCTACAATTGATGGTTAAGATCAAAGTATTTTCATGTGTGTGAATGGCCCAGTCACAGTCCAGACCTAAATCCCATTGAGACCCTGTGGCAAGACTTGACAATTGCCTTTTACAGACACCTCCATCCAATCTCAGTGAGTGAAAGCGAGTGTTCAAAGAAGAATGGGCAAAAGTTTCAGCCTCTAGATTTATAAAGATGGTAGAGACAGACCCCAAATGAACCGCAGCAGTAATCACAGGGAAAGGCGTTCATATGAAGTATTGACTCGGGGGGGCTGAATACAAATGCACGTCACAATTTTCAGATTTGTATATTTAAAGTCTTTAGAAAGCCATGTATCATTTCCTTTACACTTCACAAATACTTGCTGCTTTGTGTTGGCTATTGGCTATTTAATATCTAATACATAGGTTTTGGATGAGCTAATGCTGTAGGTTTACATACGTGTAATGGGGCAGGCGTATGAGGTTATCCCTATAGAACATATGCCACATGTGTTTACAGGGTTTCTTATGAAGCTGTATTGCAGATGCCTGCTCAGATTGTATACGACCCTTTCGCTCTATAGGACGGCGGGTTGTCATCATCTGTTATTAGTTTTTTATTGCCAGCTTTCAGCTTATATTTTCTGTATGATACAGTTACTGTACATTAGAACCACATGGGAAACACCTCAGCCGCATTTGCATTGATAATTTGGATACATGAATGCACATCAGTCGGAGATCTAATGTAATGTGCTAAATGCTTACTAATTTTAACATAAATTCATTTACAGCATCTGGGTTTCCCGCCAGTGCCAATTAGTGACTTTGTCTGCAGATCATTATCTTGCTAATATGAGCATATTCTGCCGGTTGTGATGTTTAGAAATTAATCCTGGCATTTTTATAATAATGGAAGTTTCTTAGCTAAAGTAAGGTCTACCCACCTAGTTAAGAACACAAATACACTGCGGCATTATGTGGGATGCAGAAATATCATATTTCTAGTAGATTACATTTAGCTAGGTCATTATTTTTATTTCTCAGTCCTACCGTACTAAGAAGGATCTCTTATTAAATAATGTCTGTAAACTGGGTTGCTTGATATGGGTGTCTGGCATCTATTAGGCAACAATGGCAGTGAAACCCTGTCATACTGCCTGATCTTAATATATTGCATTGATCATATTATATAGCACTGTGCACCTACAATTGATAATTTTGCCTTTCTACCCAATTAATTATTCTCCTTTTTCTGCTCTATGTAGCAACATCAAGTCTATTATCCCTGCATCTATCGTCCCCCTCTTCAACTCTGGGTCCTAGCTTCTCCTCTCCCTGTCTTAGAGTTTTACAGTGATTCGTGGCTTGTGCAAAGAAAATTGACCTCCTATTTCTACATAGAGCTTAGAAGGATTCAGCTAGTCAGTTCTTAATCACGTGATGTCATAAACCTAATGGAAAAGAGATGAATTAGCTGGGTAGAAAGGCAAAATGAGCAATTGTGAGTACACAGCACTATATAATATGATGGCTGCAATATATTAAGAGAATAAGAACTTTGATGGGAGGAGTGCTTCTTTAATATCACTATGTTGCTCTTTAAAGAATAAGCTAGTTGATCCCTTTATGACTTCTAAGCACTTATTCATCAGCGAGAAATCACGTTTTGAGGTTGTGTCTGGAAGTGCATTGGGTCGGGAAGATGCACTTCTAAATTCTCAGGCTCATGCTGTATTCCCAGCCTAGCAGCACCCACACTTTGTTAATTGACAGCAGGTCAGTGGCTGTGTAACAGAGCAAACAACATAGTAGGGAATAGCTGGAAGTGCATCATAACTTCCCATTGCACTTCTAGGCACAAGTTCAGAATGCAATGTTTTGAATCTGGAGCAGTGCTTTGGGTCATAAAGGGATCAACTGGCTTATCTTTTAAAGGGTAACACAACTATATTAATGGTTTGGGAGGGGGGAGTAAAAGTTTCTGATAAGTTCCAGTTAAGATTCTAGAGTCCCTTAATAAATTAGTCTAATTTTTGTCCAGTGCTCTTTACCCTAACACCAGAATATTAAATGCCAGTCTGAAGGGGGTTGTCCACTGCTAGGACAACCCCTTCTAAAACCAAATGTTCGGCCCCGATGAAAAAATAAAGCCTATACTCACTTCCCGTGCCAATGCCATTCTCGAGATCTCGGACTTCCTCTTCACGTTCAGTTTGTCCAGAGGCTGAGACAGTCATGCCAGTGCTGATTGGGGGTCGGGCATCATGTGTCACAACACCGCATCATAGCCCCGGAGAGAGCGAGTGTCGGCACGGGAGGTGAGTATAGACTTTATTATTTTATCAGGGCCGAACATTTGGTTTAAGAAGCGGTTCCAGTATTCTGTAGACCTGATATTTACGGACTTGTCAAGATGAACAGACCATTGTGTGACAACTTATTTTCTGTCTCTTAGTGGTGGCCATATATGTTGTCAGTCCATAGTAAATAAATATAGGTGAATATTGAGGAGTACAAGAAATCTTCAGAATATGGAAGCATCTGTGTATTATCTGCATATAATTTGCATTGCATCAGTATATCATCATCATGGCATTAAGTTTTTAAAGGGACTACCTTATGTAATTCAATGTTTCTCTAAAATATAGACCACCATTATTAATGATCTGTAATATGAATGTATTATTGATAACTTGCTACAATATCACATATACAGTGGGGCAAAAAAGTATTTAGTCAGTCAGCAATAGTGCAAGTTCCACCACTTAAAAAGATGAGAGGCATCTGTAATTTACATCATAGGTAGACCTCAACTATGGGAGACAAACTGAGAAAAAAAAATCCAGAAAATCACATTGTCTGTTTTTTTAACATTTTATTTGCATATTATGGTGGAAAATAAGTATTTGGTCAGAAACAAACAATCAAGATTTCTGGCTCTCACAGACCTGTAACTTCTTCTTTAAGAGTCTCCTCTTTCCTCCACTCATTACCTGTAGTAATGGCACCTGTTTAAACTTGTTATCAGTATAAAAAGACACCTGTGCACACCCTCAAACAGTCTGACTCCAAACTCCACTATGGTGAAGACCAAAGAGCTGTCAAAGGACACCAGAAACAAAATTGTAGCCCTGCACCAGGCTGGGAAGACTGAATCTGCAATAGCCAACCAGCTTGGAGTGAAGAAATCAACAGTGGGAGCAATAATTAGAAAATGGAAGACATACATGACCACTGATAATCTCCCTCGATCTGGGGCTCCACGCAAAATCCCACCCCGTGGAGTCAGAATGATCACAAGAACGGTGAGCAAAAATCCCAGAACCACGCAGGGGGACCTAGTGAATGAACTGCAGAGAGCTGGGACCAATGTAACAAGGCCTACCATAAGTAACACACTACACCACCATGGACTCAGATCCCGCAGTGCCAGATGTGTCCCACTGCTTAAGCCAGTACATGTCCGGGCCCGTCTAAAGTTTGCTAGAGAGCATTTGGATGATCCAGAGGAGTTTTGGGAGAATGTCCTATGGTCTGATGAAACCAAACTGGAACTGTTTGGTAGAAACACAACTTGTCGTGTTTGGAGGAAAAAGAATACTGAGTTGCATCCATCAAACACCATACCTACTGTAAAGCATGGTGGTGGAAACATCATGCTTTGGGGCTGTTTCTCTGCAAAGGGGCCAGGATGACTGATCCGGGTACATGAAAGAATGAATGGGGCCATGTATCGTGAGATTTTGAGTGCAAACCTCCTTCCATCAGCAAGGGCATTGAAGATGAAACGTGGCTGGGTCTTTCAATATGACAATGATCCAAAGCACACCGCCAGAGCAACGAAGGAGTGGCTTTGTAAGAAGCATTTCAAGGTCCTGGAGTGGCCTAGCCAGTCTCCAGATCTCAACCCTATAGAAAACCTTTGGAGGGAGTTGAAAGTCTGTGTTGCCAAGCGAAAAGCCAAAAACATCACTGCTCTAGAGGAGATCTGCATGGAGGAATGGGCCAACATACCAACAACAGTGTGTGGCAACCTTGTGAAGACTTACAGAAAACGTTTGACCTCTGTCATTGCCAACAAAGGATATATTACAAAGTATTGAGATGAAATTTTGTTTCTGACCAAATACTTATTTTCCACCATAATATGCAAATAAAATGTTAAAAAAACAGACAATGTGATTTTCTGGATTTTTTTTCTCAGTTTGTCTCCCATAGTTGAGGTCTACCTATGATGTAAATTACAGACGCCTCTCATCTTTTTAAGTGGTGGAACTTGCACTATTGCTGACTGACTAAATACTTTTTTGCCCCACTGTAATACTGATGAATACATATTGCAATTTCTTAAAATATGCTTATGTACATCTAGCCTTACATATCTTCAGGACTACCGGCATAGACTGTTTCTGAATATGTCCAGGATACTATGTATATGGCTATAATTTCCACACAAGGTGCCTGTTATTACTAATAGGGCTGCATCACCAACACGTGGCCTGAGATCAACATTAAAGCTACAGGTCCAAACAATGAAACATAGGAGGTTTGGAGTACTCCATAATATATACTTACTATGGAAAACAAAATTTCCGTTAGAGTTTATTTTTAAAGAAAAGCTTCAGAAACTTTAACCACCCTCCAAATCCTTTATATGACAGTGGCTCTTTAAAAGATAAGCAAGCTAATCTCTTTATGACCCCAAAGTGCTGATCCAGCAGTCAGAAATTGTGTTTTTGTGTCTCAAAGTGCATTGGGGCATGATGATGCACTCTCTATCTGTATTTCCCTACTTAGCAGCACCCTGTCCTGCCGATTGCTCTGATACAATGGCCACTAGCCTATTAGACGACCTGTCAATCAGCAGGGGAGGATGCAACTAGTTAATAAATACAGCCTGCAGCTCAGGAGATTTAAGTGCATCATTCCAATGCACTCCCAGACCCAACTACAAAATGTGATTTCTGGATCAGTGCTTTAAGGTCATTAAATAATTGCCTGGCTCATATTTTAAAGGGCAAAACAATCTTATGTATGGTTTGGAGATGGGTGTACATTTTTGACTGGGTGTCTTTAAACTGACTTTGGAATTTAGTTCTGCTGGTATATGAATGATAAATCTAGCTTCTTCACATCTCTAAGTGTTTTTGAGAATATTCCATTTCTAATCTTTCATTTTTGTTGCATTTAACTTACAGGTTTACCAAAGTTGCAGGTTATTCGACCTTACAACGGTTACCCCGCACCTCCAGTAAACAATGGCCCTTCGCTCACCATACAGGTTGGAGACACCATTGAGTTAATCAGGGCAGATCCCCTCAGCCTGTTTTGGCAGGTAGGTTTTTGGTCATATTGTTGTATAAGAGATTATTCCAGGGAAGATGCTTGACAATTCACCCATGAGATGCAGCAATCATTACTGATTGTGGCATTTATGCAATATAAAATGATAGAATTCACTTTGCTCCATCCGCTTCAACCCCAGAATTCTGATCATGTTGGAGAACACAATTGTCACGACTCAGCTGTCGGTTGACCCGGGACCAGGGGCTCCTTCCCTGTCACTAACATTAGGAGGTTCCCTAGCTCGCGCTACTTCCCAGGATACTTCTGAAGGTGAAGATGCCGGGGCCTCCACCCTTGCTTTATCTCCTGTCCTGCATCTGTTCTCTTCACCCTCCGAGGGAAGAGGTGCACTACTGTGCACCGCAGTACACCAACTTGACAAACAAGGCTACAGAAACAAGGGTAACGCCTCCAAAACTCCTTCTCATATGAACACCTCTCCTCCTAAGCCATGCAGCAAAAGCTAGCTCTGACAAAGGTTTGAATCAGGACCCAGATTATAAAGGGGATGGGGGTGGCTAACTGAGCTCAGCTGAGAGCTCAGAGTTTTCAACATTACTGATTAACCCTTCTTCTGCCAAAATAACAACATTAAAAAGAAGTGCTACTTCTTAGCATAGGAATAGGAACAATCAGATGCTGCAGTCTTCTGGCTCCTCTCTGTTGTGGTAACCCCGTGACAGCCATCCATATTTTGTCTCCCTCGCACATAATGTTCGATCCTCTAAAAACCTGCTTCTTTTCTCTGCTCTTGTATGTTCCTCACCAAAACTCCTCCAAGACTTCTACTGGGTGTCCCCATCCTCTGAGATTCAATGCCTCAGCACATTCAATTATCTCCCACTTTTGGAACCTTCAAACGGAATCTGAAAACTCATCTGTTCAAAAACGCCTATAGCCGACAATGACCCTGTTGCCACCTCACCACCCGCTGCAACCCCCGACCAGCTGTCTCCTGCCCCACCAACCAGCAGATTGTAAGCCCATAAGGGCAGGGTCCCCTCCCCTCTCAATATCTGTCTAACAGTCTCTTTATTTACTTAAATATATATAAAAATAATTTTATATAACCCCTTTTTTAGATGTAGATCACCCTGAAATTAAGGGTGCTTTAAATAATAATATGAGCCATTTCATGCAAAGAAATGGTGTAAACTGTAGCTATTTATATGCAAATAACACTCTTTAATTATCAATTACACCAAGTGATTGATGCTTAGTGTTATCAAGGGGTGTTACTTTGGGAATATATAGCTATACTTTACACCATTGTGTTAATAAAGAAGGATATTCTTCTCCTCCAAGTGCTCCAGGTCGTCTGATCGCACTGCACCCATCCACGTGTGAACAGAATTATAGGACTGTGCTGCTGGTTTTAGACATTAATATAAAGAACTGCTTCTTGTCAAAAGTCCTTCTGGATTGGTGCCTTGGATACTTTTGATTGTGTCGTTGTGATTGCCATGGCCGACATCTCCATAATAATAGCCCTGGGAGTAATTGAAGCCCAATTGCTGATCTGTTGTATTGCCGGTTAGGGCACATGTCTTATCGGATACCCATGCATATTATGATTTTTATGAATATTTTGCTTATGGACTTGTAGGATAACAGGAGGGATGCCTGATGTATTATCAAAACCATTCCATTGTGTATATTTTTACATTTTTGGACAAAAAAAAACCTAGTTTTGTTATTCTGTTTCAGGGAAAAAATATTGCCACGGGAGAGCTTGGCTTTTTTCCAAGTGATGCAGTAAAACCAAGCCCATGTGTAAGTATGAATTTACCTTCCCGATAAAATCCAGATAGGTGTTGGCAGAAATGTGGCGTGGGACTTAATATACTGTATATACACCACTCCGCCTTTTATATCTGAGTGCTGTGCGTGAAAACCCCGGCCTCACATGGACAGCACTCGGCCCGATGTTATTTCATTTGGCTGTTCAGAAGACAATTTTTTTGCGTGGATCTAATGGGTGCAAAAAAATATTGGATTTTATACTGATCATCCATATAGCATCCAATTTTTACGAATACATTGCAGTTCTTAACATAAAAAACTGTATTTGGTCTTGCAAAATGTTATTAACTTTTGATGTAAAAAAAAAGATGGAATGTGAAAAAGTTTGCACACAGTTTACAATACAGATGAAAAATCATCCGTGTTTTTCTGGATCAAAATCAGACATTTTTTTGTTTTTTGTTATGCACTTAGCCTAAGCACCAGAATTTTCAGTCAAACTATCATACCCAATTTACTTTGCAGTCGGTCCAAAGCATTGATGAAAGTAATGGAGTTCTGCAGCCATTATGTCTCGTGGCTATTAGTGATGAGCGATACAGTGTTATCCCAGCATGTTCGGGTGCTAACCCAGTGTCTTCAACATGCTTGACAAATATGTTCAAGTCCCAGCACCTGCATCTCTCGTGGTTGTTCGACGTCCGCCCAACATGCAGGAATTTACCAACAAACAGGTAATCCCTGCATGTGTTGCGACTGACGAACATCTACAAGACATGCAGGTGCGGGGACTCGAACATATTTTTCAAGCACGTCGAAGACACTCAGTTAGCACCCGAGTATGCTAGGATAATACCTTATCCGAGCACGTTTGCTCATCACTAGTGGCTATGCACCCAGTATTTAGTAGACTGCATATACAGCAGTAAATGGATAAAGTTGGGTACATTGACCTACTGGATGAACATCGTCATCTTTACTGTAGTATGCGCTAATTGACTCTTATTCTTCTGTCCTCCAAATGTCACTTGTTGCACAGAAGTTTAATTAACCGTAGTAATAATTGATTAATATATGAGCGTGTTTGGAGACGGCTTACTAATTAGAGGTGGCATGATAGAATCCTACTCTAGAACTTATGTTCGACACTTTCTAAAAAGGTTAGGATATACCGTATTTTTCTGACCATAAGACGCACTTTTTTTCCTCCAAATTTGGGAGGAAAGTGTTGGTGCGTCTTATGGTATGGATGTAGCATGTGGGGAGGGGGGCAGCAGTGAGTGGGATCGCACTGTTATCCCACTTCAGGATGTCCCTGCTGCCTGGAATCAGTGCTGGGGAAACCATGTGGTCCCGATGATTAAGTGCAGTGAATATTCAGTAGCTACTCCCCGCCCACCTATCAGCTGATCAGTGAGCTGGGAGAGGCAAATGAATACTGCACTTAAGCAGGGACACAGATGGCTTACCCAGTGCTGATTCCTGCAGCAGCTGGGGAGATCTGTGTGTCCGGGGGAGGAGGAGGCAGCAGCAGGGTCCGGGGGAGAGGAGATCGCTGTACCTTCTTGGGCTGGAGCTGAGTGCTGTGCAGTGTGCACAAGGAGGACCTGTGATGATGTCAGAAGTGGGCGGGCTGGAGCATCACATGGCAGCACAGAGCCCTCCCTCTTCTTGACATCATCACAGGTCGTTCAGAGTCCAACACTAGAATCTGCTGACTTCCATTACCTGTGCTGTGGAAAGGCAACAAGAGGGAGGGCTCTGTGTGTGCAGTCATGGGATGCTTTTACCTCACCACAGTGTGGCTGGCTGCCACAATTAAGAGGTTAGTCTTTCCAAAACACAATAAAGCACTCTGCCACTTCTTTAGTGAACTATAACTCCCAGCATGTCATAGGATCTGCAGGACATGCTGGGAGTTATAGTTCTCCCATTGGATTTTAAAGCAGCACTCCAGTGTTATTTTGCAGTGCTGGAGTGGTGCTTTAAATATAAGCCCTGTGCCCCCATTCTTATACTCACCCTCCAGCATCTTCATGTAGTACTGTACAGACACCACACTGGTCCCGCAGCTTCCAACATAATAACATACTATTATATGTGGTGTTATTATATATAATAGTATGTTATTAAATATTTCACCACATTTTTTTGCTTCAAATATTTTTTTCTCTATTTTCCACCTCTAAAACCTGGGTGCGCCTTATAGTCCGAAAAATACGGTAGTTTCTTACCGGGTTCACACTGACTGTAAAACATCGTAAGGCTGCAGTCACACTATTAGTATTCGGTCAGTATTTTACATCAGTATTTGGAAGCCAAAACCAGGATTGGAACAATCAGAGGAAAAGTATAATAGAAACATATCACCACTTCTGCATTTATCACCCACTCCTGGTTTTGGCTTACAAATACTGATGTAAAATACTGACCACATACTGATAGTGTGACTACAGCCTAAAAGTACCTTCACACTCAGCGACACTGCAGCGATACCGACAACGATGTCGATCGCTGCAGCGTCGCTGTTTGGTCGCTGGAGAGCTGTCACATAGACAGCTCTCCAGCGACCAACGATGCCGGTAACCAGGGTAAACATCGGGTTACTAAGCGCAGGGCCGCGCTTAGTAACCCGATGTTTACCCTGGTTACTATTGTAAAAGAAAAAAAACAAACACTACATACTTACCTTCCGCTGTCTGTCCCCGGCGCTGTGCTTCTCTGCACTGGCTGTGAGCGCCGGCCAGCCGGAAAGCAGAGCGGTGACGTCACCGCTCTGCTTTCCGGCCGCTGTGCTCACAGTCAGTGCAGGAAAGCACAGCGCCGGGGACAGACAGCGGAAGGTAAGTATGTAGTGTTTGTTTTTTTTAACTTTTACGCTGGTAACCAGGGTAAACATCGGGTTACTAAGCGCGGCCCTGCTTAGTAACACGCCGATTCAGCGATGTCAGCAGGGAGTCCAGCGACGAAATAAAGTGCTGGACTTTCTGCAGCGACCAACGACATCACAGCAGGATCCTGATTGCTGCAGCGTGTCAAACTGAACGATATCGCTATCCAGGACGCTGCAACGTCACGGATCGCTAGCGATATCTTTCAGTGTGACGGTACCTTAAGAGATTCATCTGGAAAATTCTGACTATTTTTTTCCCCACTTGTCATCCGTGTGCAGTCCGTATACAATCCGTTTTTGGTGCAGCAGCAACTTCAGTATTAATAATTTACAGGCCCATTTACAATTTCCTTTGTTACAGAACTGAAATGTATCCATAATAAATGGATGCTATAATGTGATTCTGATTTTTTTGCATTCCCATAGACTTGAACGGACACTCGGAAGAAACTAGCGCATACTGTGATTTTTTTTTTCACATGCAGATTCCGTCATTCTGTCAATGAAAAAAATCTCTCATCTGCATGGTCCCATTGAATAACATCGGTCCTAGTGTTGTCTGTCTGTTGTCCGTTGTTTTACCGTTTTACAGAACGAAAATAGGGTCGTGTGAACGAGTCATCAGGGTTTGTGCCCACATTGCATTTCCTGTGCAAAAATGGCGTGGTTGAGTTGCTTATTTGACAATTTGCATCGCAAAGAGTGAAGTGAGCTCCGGTGTCTGCTCTGTAAATTGACATGCTGCGTATTCCAAATCCACAGTTCTGGTCAATTAATGCTGCTGATATTTTTTGTAGTGGGTGGATGAGATATCTTAAAAATAAAAATACAGATGGGAAATCCGCTAAGTTTTTTTGAAAGCATATCCATTGGCAGTAAATTTAGGAAAATGTTGTAGATATTAAAGGGAACCTGTCACCCCCAAAATCGAAGGTGAGCTAAGCCCACCAGCATCAGGGGCTCATCTACAGCATTTTATAATGCTGTAGATAAGCCCCCGATGTATCCTGGAAGATGAGAAAAAGAGGTTAGATTATACTCACCCAGGGGCGGTCCTGTTGTGGTCCCGTCTGATGGGCGTTGCTGTCCGGGGCCTCCCATCTTCTTACAATGAGGTCCTCTTCTTGTCTTCACGCTGTGGCTCTGGCGCAGGCGTACTTTGTCTGTCCTGTTGAGGGCAGAGCAAAGTATTGCAGTGCGCAGGCACCGGGCCTCTCTGACCTTTCCCGGTGCCTGCGCACTGCAGTACTTTGCTCTGCCCTCAACAGGGCAGACAAAGTACGCCAGAGCCGCAGCGTAAAGACAAGAAAAGGACGTCATCGTAAGAAGATGAGAGGCCCCGGACTGGACCACGACGCCCATCGGACCGGACTGCAGCGGGACTGCCCCTGGGTGAGTATAATCTATCCTCTTTTTCTCATCTTTCAGGATACATCGGGGGCTTATCTACAGCATTCCAGAATGCTGTAGATAAGCCCCTGATGCTGGTGGACTTAGCTCACCTTCGATTTTGGGGGGTGACAGGTTCCCTTTAACATGTTTTTGTCCTGAGCTATGGCTTAATCACAGGAGGAGTGCTGAAATTGTACATCTATAGCAAGAAGGCTTCAGTATCAACAAGGAGATCCTTTACTGTGCTGAAGTGTCAATTCACTAAAAGGTTATGCTTTTTAGGGTTCTGGTCATGGATTGTTGATCCAGGAATTTATTCTAATGGCCTTACTGAGAGTCAGAAAAAAAATTGGCTTTTGCCTTATGGGGTTTATTCTTTCTCAGGACCAACATTGGAAGAGAATAGACTGGATTGATGTATGAATTTTTGAGTTGTTAGCCTTACAGAATGTGGTTCTAGATATTTTACTCATCTCTTTTCCCATAGCAGATGCCAAAGCCAGTAGATTACTCCGGGCAGCCATGGTGAGTACATGAAGTTCAGTCTTTAAACTTCTTTCATTGAAATTACTAAAATAACTAGTCACCTAGTGATTTAGAAGAGAGTTCATATGAAATCACATTCTCTGGTGTACTTTTATATATTTATCCTAATAAGATTCTATGCTATAAACGGACAAAACCCTGCGGACAGAAGCAGCCAATCAGCCATACCACTATAGAACCAATCTAATTTCTAATAAGCACAATCCAAAAAGTTAGGCAATAGTAGAAAATACTCTCCTAAACACAATGGCATACTGGGTTCCTGGGATTTACCCATTCCTGATGCAGGATGTGATTAGTAGAATAAATTTGTATTATGTTTATCCTATTTTTGTGACACGGTGACTTCAAATTGCCTTCTTGATCCCATAATTAGTACATACTGTAACTTACAGTCTTCTTGTTCCCATGGTTAGTACATACTGTAGCTTACAGTCTTCCTTGTTCCCATGGTTAGTACATACTGTAACTTACAGTATTCTTGTTCCCATGGTTAGTACATACTGTAGCTTACAGTCTTCCTTGTTCCCATGGTTAGTACGTACTGTAACTTACAGTCTTCTTGTTCCCATGGTTAGTACATACTGTAGCTTACAGTCTTCCTTGTTCCTATGCTTGGTACATACTGTAGCTTACAGTCTTCCTTGTTCCCATGGTTGGTACATACTGTAGCTTACAGTCTTCCTTGTTCCCATGGTTAGTACATACTGTAGCTTACAGTCTTCCTTGTTACTATGGTTAGTATATGATGTAGCTTACAGTCCTCCTTGTTCCCATGGTTAGAATATACTGTAGCTTACAGTCTTCCTTGTTACTGTGGTTAGTACATACTGTATTATGTACTTCCTTGTTCTTATGGTTTGTACATACTGTAACTTTACGTCATCCTTGTTCTCATGGTTGGTACATACTGTAGCTTACAGTCTTCCTTGTTACTGTGGTTGGTACATACTGTAGCTTACAGTCTTCCTTGTTCTCATGGTTGGTACATACTGTAGCTTCTCATGGTTGGTACATACTGTAGCTTACAGTCATCCTTGCTCTCATGATTGGTACATACTGTAGCTTACAGTCTTCCTTGTTCTCATGGTTAGTACATACTGTAGCTTACAGTCTTCCTTGTTACTGTGGTTGGTACATACTGTAGCTTACAGTCTTCCTTGTTCTCATGGTTGGTGCATGCTGTAGCTTAGTCTTCCTTGTTCCCATGGTTTATACATACTGTAGATTACAGTCTTGCTTGTTCCCATTGTTGGTACATACTATAGCTTACAGTCTTCCTTGTTCCCATGGTTGGTACATATTATAGCTTACAGTCTTCATTGTTCCCATGGTTGGCACATACTATAGCTTACAGTCTTCATTGTTCCCATGGTTGTTACATCCTGTAGCTTACAGTCTAAATTGATCCTAATTTTAATAATTAAACTATGTCTATAAAATGACTGCAGTAAAATTGGGTTGGAGTAATTTGTATGTTTTTTGGTTTGTATGACACTGTTATCACGTTAACATGTAAAATGTCTTTTTTCCTTTTCTAGGTATGCAGGGGCCATGGAAAGGGTTCAGGCAGAGGTGGAGCTGATGAACAGAGAAAACAGTACCTACCTCATCCGACACCGAACGAAGGAGATCAGGGAATATGCAATCAGTATTAAGTAAGTCTGTATGAGAACTCACAATTTATTGTTTGCCAGACATCTTTGTACTTGTGTTAGTAGCCCTTAGAGTTGAACAAAAAGAGTTGTAGGACCCTGGTCCAGCATTCAAGTTGATGCTCAATGGCAGCCAGACCAGGGCAGTGCATACTTACTTAGCGGGCACTCTAATGCCAGTATCATGGGCTCCTCTGTAATTACTGGGCCACCGCAAAGTGATGGAATTGCAGCACACAGCACATCTAGATTGTGCCTGACATCCATTG
Organism: Ranitomeya imitator; assembly: GCF_032444005.1. Lineage (NCBI taxonomy): Eukaryota > Metazoa > Chordata > Amphibia > Anura > Dendrobatidae > Ranitomeya > Ranitomeya imitator. The sequence goes on along the minus strand of NC_091289.1, from coordinate 136,329,839 downwards.
ACTAGGCTTCAGGCATCCAACAAAATAAAGAGTGGGCACCACAGATGAATATTGAGAAGTATCAAAATATGCAGGCAATACCGAAAAACGAAAATATATATTCTGTTACATACAAAGAAGCTGCCCTCCAAGCTAGAGAAAATTATATATTATAATTATATATTATAGCTATATTTACGGAAAAAAGAACAAATCAACAATTAAAAATATTCAAAACAGCACGAAAAATGTGACAGAACCTCAATCCAGAGCCCAAAATAAGGCTCAAGGGATAATGCCCCTATGATCCACACATAGATAAGAGAAGTCTATGATGTAAAGTATATAGAGATAGTAAATATGTAAAAGGTAAGCCTAGCACTGGTGATGATGTACAGCAGTAATCAGCATGGGAATCCTACCTATATTAATTGTGTGCACAGTAAACCAATGACATCAGCTCCAGAGTCATCATCTGGGCGGAAGAGTAATCCCCACGGATATCATCACTGATAGTGAGTTCCTCAGGGGACTATCTTAATATTTGTGCATTGTTTTTTTTACTGTATTTCTTGGTATTTATCAGGGGCTTATGTACAGCTTTCTGTAATGCTGTAGATAAGCCCCCGATGTATCCTGAAAGATGAGAAAAAGAGGTTAGATTATACTCACCCAGGGGTGGTCCCATCTGATGGGCGTTGCTGTCCAGGGCCTCCCATCTTCTTACAATGAGGTCCTCTTCTTGTCTTCACGCTGCGGCTCCGGCACAGGCGTACCTTGTCTGCCCTGTTGAGGGCAGAGCAAAGTACTGCAATGCGCAGGCGCCGGGAAAGGTCAGAGAGGCCCCGCACCTGCGCACTCCAGTACTTTGCTCTGCCCTCAAGAGGGCAGACAAGGTACGCCTGCGGCGGCGCCGCAGTCTTAAAACAAGAAGAGGACGTCATCTGATGAAGATGGGAGGCCCCGGACCGGAACGCAACACCCATCGAACGAGATCGGGACCACCGCTGGGTGAGTACAATGTAACCTGTTTTTCTCATCTTTCAGGATACATCGAGGGCTTATCTACAGCATTACAGAATTCTATAGATAAGCCCCTGATGCCGGTGGGCTTAGCTCACCTTCCATTTTGGGGGTGACAGGTTCCCTTTAATACGTGGCGTATGAAATAACTATATGACATTCGACATTTGTGAGAAATCTTTGTAAATATACATTACTGTACCTTCTTTATAGCCATCCTTGAAGTTTTTAATATCTTGACACAAATTTCATATAGCCATATACCTTCTAAAGTAGCCCATGGCCACAAATAATATGCATTAAATTACACTGTACATAAAGGAGCTAATTGGATATAAATACGATCCGGTTAACCAATCTTTTAAAAAGCAAAACTGCATCTTTTTCTTCACCTGGCTAAATATATTCTGTTAATGAGTTGTCAGACCTGTGTTGGATGGAATATACTCTCAGCCTCTGCAATGAATCTGTTTACTCTTATTTTGGGCCCTGCCCGCAGGTAATTATTGATCCTTGGCTGATTAAAAGCAAATTTATATTCAGAAGTTATGCCTTGCCCGCAGGTACAACAATGAAGTGAAGCACATCAAGATATTAACGAGAGATGGCTTTTTTCGCATTGCAGAAAATAGGAAATTTAAAAGTTTAATGGTAAGCATTGATTCCGCTCCTTCGCGGAAAAAAAATGTCACACTGATCTATTGTTTGTTAAACTCCTTCTGCCCAAGAGCATCTTTCCTCAACTTGAAAGTCATATGACTTGTTAGCTAAAGAGATCCTCAAGATTTCGCTGTATCACACAGTGGGCATTAGTTATTTTATTCATAGATTATTGACTTTTCTCCTGGTTTTGTAATTGTTGGTTAATATGTCTGTGGGCACATTGTCCTCATTAGCCTGTGTAGCATATCCAGGTAGGCTAAGGTTAAATCCTAGAATTTCTTTTAGGGAACCAGATTAGACTCTCTAGATGTTCTGTAGTCCATGAGAAATCATCTAACATATGAAGGCAGTAGCTCGAGTTGTTTACTCCACAGTCCATGGCTATATTGTTTTAAATTAAAATATCCATTTTAAATTAAAATATCCCAATGTTAATAAGATAGGCACATCTAAAATATTGCTTAATCTGTGTCCAGTCAAATCCCTAAAGGGGTTATCAAGTTAAAAAATATTGTGTTCCGTTGTGCTGCCAGCCTCTTGAGGAGGCCCATACGAAACGCGATTCTGCTAGGGGCTGCTAGGCTTTCATTTTGACACCGAGAAATGGGTAAGCATCCATTGGGTATATATGTGATATGCATTGTTGCGTTTATTAACACTTACAGTGGTGCTCAAAAGTTTACATACCCTGGCAGAATTGTTGCTTTCTTGGCCTTTTTTCAGAGAATATAAATGATAACACCAAACCTTTTTCTCCACTCATGGTTAGTGGTTGGGTGAAGCCATTTATTGTCAAACTACTGTGTTTTCTCTTTTAAAATCATAATGACAACCCAAAACATCCAAATGACCCTGATTAAAAGTTCACTTACCCTGGTGATTTTGGCCTGATAACATGCACAGGCCAAGAAAGCAAAAATTCTGCTGGGGTATGTAAACTTTTGTGTAGATGTATAAATACATGGTATGACACTTACCGTATGTGCTATGTGTATCGTATAGATTTCACACTCTTTTGCAGCCGTTAGCATTCACAAAGGCAATGCAGTTTAGTCCAAACATGTGACATTTTATTGACTTATAAAAACTTCAGTTTGTAAAAAAATAAAACAGCCTCTTCTGGGCATAAATCTATAACTTAAAGTAAACAGTTCATATGCCAGTAGGCAACAAATAGCAGGATGGGTTCACCCATCCAGATCACAGTCCTCTCTCTGTTTTCAGCTTCTGACTAAAAGAATGCCAGCACTATAGGTCTTTTTCACCTTCCATTTACACACAGACTACATCTGAGACAGATCAGTTACCATTTAGTTGAGGTGCAAAGCCTTGATTGGAGATATGGGAACAGTCGGTCCCACACAACTCTTCTAGGTGCTCCTATAGCCCGGACCCACAATCTGGGCACATTAAAAGACTCTCTCAACACTAAGGCCATGTTCACACAGTGCGGTTTTTACTGCGGAACCGCCGCGATTTTGCCGCTGCGGGTCCGCAGCTGTTTTCCATGCAGGGTACAGTACAATGTACCCTATGGAAAACAGGAACCGCTGTGCACATGATGCGGAAATTCCCTAAAAAAGCCGCGCTGAATAGCTGCGGTAAAAAAGAAGGACCATGTCACTTCTTTGTGCGGAACTGCAGCGGTTCTGCACCCATTGACCTCCATTGTGAGGTCAAACCCGCAGTAAAACCCGCAGACGAAAAAAATATCTGCGGGTTTTCTGCGGTTTGTGGTGCAGAACCGCTGCAGCAGGAAGTGCGTGGGCGGAGTGTGGCTGTCCCCCCGTGCCCCAATCCCACCCCCCCATGCTCCGATGCCACCCCCCGTGCTCCGACGCCCCCCCCCCCCCGTGCCCTCACCTCCCCCCTTATACTTACCGGGCCTCCCGGTGTCCGTCCGTCCGTCTTCTCCCTGGGCGCCGCCATCTTCCAAAATGGCGGGCGCATGCGCAGTGCGCCCGCCGAATCTGCCGGCCGGCAGATTCGTTCCAGGCACATTTTGATCACTGTGATAACCTCACAGTGATCAAAAGAAAAAAAAAGTAAATGACCCCCCCCCTTTATCACCCCCATAGGTAGTAACAATAATAAAATAAAGAATTTTTTTTTTCCCCCACTACAGTTAGGGTTAGGGGTAGGGTTAGGGGTAGGGTTAGGGCTAGGGCTAGGGGTAGGGTTAGGGGTAGGGGTAGGGTTAGGGGTAGGGTTAGGGGTAGGGTTAGGGGTAGGGTATTTTCAGCCATTTTAACCCTAAAAAAGCTTCCTAGAAAACACACAGACTTTGCAGAGAAAACTGCATAAAAAACGCACTAAAAACCGCATCAAAAAACGCATCAAAAAACGCACCAAAAAACGCACCTGCATTTTCTGCCAAGAGCTGCGGTTTTTAGTGCAGAAAAAACAGCAGGGAAATCAGGAACGTGTGAACATGGCCTAATGGTGTGGCCTGCTGGAGTTCACATCACTGAGGCCAACCACCTAGGTGACACCATATCTCCCATCGAGCACCTGCCCAGCTGCATCCTTACAGTAAATATACATCTAGGGTAAAAAATTGCTATTTTAGTATGGGAGTTATACAAAGGAACGATTGACCATTTGGCTGCACAGAATGATGTGTGTTAGATGTTATGTGTCCAGCTTATGTTTTGCAGTGAGTCAATACCGTCATATTATTGGAAAGACTTTATGGCTATCTGCAGTTATACTATACATTATCGCAACTTTTATTTTCATGTGCATGGATTCAGTTGTTGACTTAGAAGTTGCACAGTTTCCTGAATTATAAGAATGCCCAGTGTGATATAATACATTTGTTTTATGGTCTGCAAAAAATTGTCATGCTTTTCCTGCTATTTACTTTTTTTTTTAGATAAAATGAATGAAAGAGAACTGACGTTTAGGAGACATAATAATGAAAGAGATTTAATTTTCCACATAAACCTTCCAGATTGTGCCTCATTGTAATGGCTTTTTATAGAGTTTTACAACCCCGGAACACAGCAATTAAAGTAGAACAATATATTCGTATAATTGGAATAGGGAGAATAAATTAGTTCACTTACAGTTTAAATATACTGCTTGTATATCACTAGATATATATATATATCGGCTTCAGTATGTATGGAGCCTTTTAGGATAAACAGGGGATATAAAAAGTTTAGCACACCCTCGGTGAGATTGTTTTTGGGAAGACTGAAACCAGGGTAAATCATGGCAGATAGTTTCCATCTTAATGTGACCTTGTGGCTTTGCAATTCAAAGAAAAGCTAAATCATAATTGCAGAGAATTTTAGGATTAAAAAAAACAAGCAAGAAAACCTCTGGTTGAAAAAGTATCACATTTACTTTTAGAATAGGAGCGGTTGATCAGTTGATCAGTTTGTATTTACTGCTTCATTTCTTATGGTAAAGAAAGAAATGGGAGAAATGGGACATTATGCCATACTTCACTTTTCAATAATTTTCCAGGATATGGGGATTTTTATTTGCATTTCTATGCTCACTTTTCAAGAGGCCATAGTTTATCTACTACCCGTACCTCTTGAGGCTCCCTCCGGCTGGGTAATGGCGTGGGTACTGCCAATCTGTTAGTGCAGTGCCCACCCAAGCTGTTAAGGCATTGTGCATATTGCCTTTGAGCCTTTCATTAATAGTTGGGAAATCTTTTTGATCTAACCTGTGACATAAGACTCCCCCTTATGCCATTATCAAAGCAAATAGTGCCATAGTTGCCCATAAGGTCCTATTGTAAATACGGGATGCATTTTTTATATAGGAGAGTTCAGTCAGCAGTAAAGCAATGTTTTTCCATCTCTCTCAATACTCCTTAATATTAAGCTGTCAGTCCAGCCAATATATTAACCAGTATTTTCAGTCCACAATCCAAGAGTTCGTGGAGGAGCACTGTTCGAGGTCATTTGACAGTTGTAAAGAGGGCTACCATGAACAGGCTTGGCTCTGGCTACTCCGTTTTCCAGGTGCCAAGGGTTGCCCTGGGCCTCACCCTATAAAGGGATCTGGACTGAACATGGACCCCTAGGCTGGGGCCACGGAGTTAGCTGCCTTGCAGTGGTGCAAGCTGGCAAGAAGAATGGCCTAGTGGAATCAGAATAGTCAGGAGGTCACTACAGAGACAAAATCACAAGGCAGGAGAGTAGTCAAAAAACAAGCCGCAGTCAAATTCAGGAAAGTCTATAGGGAGACAAAACAGTATTCTGAGAAGTTTTATTGGAAAAGTAAAATTATAACTGGCAGTGGACAGCAGGCTTTCAGGAGCTTAAATAACCTACACAGAAGAAAGCAAACACTGAAAGTTAACTCCCAATCTCCCAGTATGGATAGAACTACAAATACCAGATGGACACTGAACTAGAGTTGTCGCCTCGCTTCACACGCAGTAAGAGCGTCATAGGTTGTGTATCTCCCTTTGATGCGGGCTCCGGTGCTGAGCCCACATCTTTTCCTGCACATGACAGTTGATTTGATCAGGTGTCATGTGCCCATAACAGCTGCGAGTGGAATCACGATCCACCCGCTGCTGTTAACATGTTAAATTCTTGTGTCAATCTCTGACAGCGGCATGTAACATGATCGTGCTGGAAGAGCATCACAAACTTTGCTCATCAGCACCTGTGTCACATGATGGTGGTGCGCCGATGGGTTGGCATGACAACTGCTGGTGTAACAAACGACCCCAGTGCTTGTTATTGCTGATCTGCTATGAACGCCAGCCTGCAGCCAGCGTTCATAGCAAATAATGATTTTTGCTACACACAGAATGGCTGAAGCCCTGCTATGTGTAGGACAAGCAATCAGAAGATCGCAGCTTCAAGTTCCTAAGAAAACTATTAAAAAAGATTAAAAAAATAAAAAATCCTCCTATTTGGTATCACTGTGTTCAGAATTGTCCGATCTATCAAAATATAAAAATAATTAATTCGATCGGTAAACTGCGTAATGAGAAAAAAAAATCAAAGCTCCAGAATTACATTTTTTTTTGGTCGCAGCTACATTGCAATAAAATGCAATAATGGGTGATCAATACATCATACCTAGCCCAAAAATGGTATTAAAAAAAAAAATGGCAGCTCGACTTGCAAAAAATATACCCTCACCCAGCCCCAGATCATGAAAATTGGAGATGCTCCAGGTCTTGGAAAATGCCAACATATATATATTTTTTTACAAACTCTGGAATTTTTTTTACACTATATCGTAAAATCTATGGTATTGTTCAAAAGTATAACTCGTCCCACAAAAAAATGGACGAAACCCGTACGCATGCATTGTAGGTTACTATTTGGGGAATATTTGGTGTTGAATTTGGTAGCACAGATACTGATTATTCCGCACGTAATGGGTTCATATGTTTGCTCCGTACAGGAACTTGTAGAATATTATAAGCACCAATCCCTCCGAGAAGGTTTCAGAAGTTTGGACACAACTCTTCTATTCCCTTACAATTCTCCCGAAAATCAGGCTGGACATGCAAGTAACCGGTCATTGGGAATGTGTAAGTACTTGTTTGTCTGCCAGTGTGACTTGGCTTGAGATCAATTTCTTTTCTCTCAAGAGTTGTAGCCCTATGGCTGCGGTCACACACCAGCAGTTGTAATGTTTTGTTACTACTTGTTAATTGTTAAACCAGGATTAGAGTCAACAGGAATAAGCCGTTATTCTCCTTAACTTGTTTCCATCAGGTAAACTCTATATGAGGTACAGTTAGGGCCAGAAATATTTGGACAGTGACACAATTTTCGCGAGTTGGGCTCTGCATGCCACCACATTGGATTTGAAATGAAACCTCTACAACAGAATTCAAGTGCAGATTGTAACGTTTAACTTGAAGGGTTGAACAAAAATATCTGATAGAAAATGTAGGAATTGTACACATTTCTTTACAAACACTCCACATTTTAGGAGGTCAAAAGTAATTGGACAAATAAACATAACCCAAACAAAATATTTTTATTTTCAATATTTTGTTGCAAATCCTTTGGAGGCAATCACTGCCTTAAGTCTGGAACCCATGGACATCACCAAACGCTGGGTTTCCTCCTTCTTAATGCTTTGCCAGGCCTTTACAGCCGCAGCCTTCAGGTCTTGCTTGTTTGTGGGTCTTTCCGTCTTAAGTCTGGATTTGAGCAAGTGAAATGCATGCTCAATTGGGTTTAGATCTGGAGATTGACTTGGCCATTGCAGAATGTTCCACTTTTTGGCACTCATGAACTCCTGGGTAGCTTTGGCTGTATGCTTGGGGTCATTGTCCATCTGTACTATGAAGCGCCGTCCAATCAACTTTGCAGCATTTGGCTGAATCTGGGCTGAAAGTATATCCCGGTACACTTCAGAATTCATCCGGCTACTCTTGTCTGCTCTTATGTCATCAATAAACACAAGTGACCCAGTGCCATTGAAAGCCATGCATGCCCATGCCATCACGTTGCCTCCACCATGTTTTACAGAGGATGTGGTGTGCCTTGGATCATGTGCCGTTCCCTTTCTTCTCCAAACTTTTTTCTTCCCATCATTCTGGTACAGGTTGATCTTTGTCTCATCTGTCCATAGAATACTTTTCCAGAACTGAGCTGGCTTCTTGAGGTGTTTTTCTGCAAATTTAACTCTGGCCTGTCTATTTTTGGTATTGATGAATGGTTTGCATCTAGATGTGAACCCTTTGTATTTACTGTCATGGAGTCTTCTCTTTACTGTTGACTTAGAGACAGATACACCTACTTCACTGAGAGTGTTCTGGACTTCAGTTGATGTTGTGAACGGGTTCTTCTTCACCAAATTAATTATGCGGCGATCATCCACCACTGTTGTCATCCGTGGACGCCCAGGCCTTTTTGAGTTCCCAAGCTCACCAGTCAATTCCTTTTTTCTCACAATGTACCCAACTGTTGATTTTGCTACTCCAAGCATGTCTGCTATCTCTCTGATGGATTTTTTCTTTTTTTTCAGCCTCAGGATGTTCTGCTTCACCTCAATTGAGAGTTCCTTTGACTGCATGTTGTCTGCTCACAGCAACAGCTTCCAAATGCAAAACCACACACCTGGAATCCACCCCTGACCTTTTAACTACTTCATTGATTACAGGTTAACGAGGGAGACGCCTTCAGAGTTAATTGCAGCCCTTAGAGTCCATTGTCCAATTACTTTTGGTCCCTTGAAAAAGAGGACGCTATGCATTACAGAGCTATGATTCCTAAACCCTTTCTCCGATTTGGATGTGGAAACTATCATATTGCAGCTGGGAGTGTGCACTTTCAGCCCATATTACATATATAATTTTATTTCTGAACATATTTTTGTAAACAGCTAAAATAACAAAACTTGTGTCACTGTCCAAATATTTCTGGCCCTAACTGTATGTGACACTGTTCAATGCCATCAGTAAGGGTCAATTCACACTGTTCTTGTTTCTATACCATATACGTAGGGAGGACAAAACATAAGCCAAGCTGCAGCTCTTGAGTGGGCGACGTTCTCCTTTGGCTTCAACGTTAAAATATAAACAGTATATTTATGTAATGTGCGGGATGGTTTTGTAGGATGCCTCTGGATGGTCCAGCAACACTCCACTATACCATCCAGCTGGAAAATACATATATTGTTCTACGCTTTTCTGATGGAGGTTCAAAGGACACTTTTTTGTTGCCACCATTGGGTAAATAGGGTCCTGTGGTACATTCAACTATACAGCAAACAAACGTTGCAAATACAGTGTGAGTTCAACCTAATGATCTATACAAAGGTTACCTAATAGAAAATCTGTATCAGAGGCCTCTACAAACCATTTGTCATTTAGACTGGTGTCTTCTTATGATTGTCCCCTTTTGACCCCAAGGTCCTATAAGTGGCTGCGAACTGTGCTCCTTATAGCTGCCCTCCTGCAACCACAGCATTTTTACTGTTCGGATATCAGACACGCATGATAAGTTGTTAGATCTAGAGCCCTTTTTTTAGATCTCAGGCAGATGATTTTGTTACAGCTCTATCTCTCGACATAAGCCATGTATTTAGCTCCAAGAACGGGATCAGATTCCATCTTGTCATATCAGAAAAGCTGTTCCCACAGTAAGGCTTCGTAAAAGTGTATCTAATATTCAATGACAAGATCCAATCCTGATTCTTCCACTAAATATAACTTTTCATGCATAGTGCCTTTAAGGGGATGTCCATTTAAAGCAAGTTATCACCTATCCACAGGATAGCTGATAACATTGATTGGTGGGTGTCTGACCACTAGGATTTCCTTCTATCAGCAAGACGGGGATGCTTTTATTCCCATTCCAAAATGGTGTGGCAGGTTGGTTGCCTGAATAACGCTGCATTCATTATTTTTGGGGCTGCTGGAATAAGCTACAGTGCTCGGCAACATCCTACGGAGTGAATGGAGAGCCAGTTGAGTAGGTGCAATGCTGCTCCATTCTAACCTGTTGTTCCAGGTCCCAGCAGTTGGACACCCACTGATCATTACATAATCACCTATCCACTGGACAAGTGATTGCTTGTTTTTACCGGACAACCCCTTTTAATCTCATCAGGTTCTGGTAGTGATATAATGGAGTGTCACCCCTCCTGATCACAGAGCACGCATGCTGTACTCAGTGTAGAAATTACTTGCAGCTCATGTACGATACACAGCATGCTCTACTTTTTTCCATCCATGATTCCTGATTATTAGTGATGAGTGAACATGCTTGGATATGGTGTTATCTGAGAACCCGAGTGTCTTCAACGTGGTCGAATAACATGTTCGAGTACCCGCGGCTGCATGTCTCGTGGATGTTTGACATCCGCAACACATACAGGGATTTCTTGTTTGAAGGGCAATCCCTGCATGTGTTGCAGCTGTCAAACATCCACGAGACATGCAGCCGCGGGGACTCAAACATATTTTTCGAGCACCTCAAAGTTACTTGTTTAGCACACGAGCATGCTCTCACCTTATCCGAGAATCTTCATTCACCACTACTGATTAACAAAAAAATTTTATGTTTTTTGTGTAAGGATCTGGAGGACAAAACAATGCTTCTAGTGCAAGGCCTGTGTTACTGCATGTTGGATGCTATAGCTGGACATTGTCGGATAGAGCATGCTTACAGCTGGTAGTGGATCAGCAAAACCATCAGAGCCAATGAAAAGATGTTATTTTTCTAAGGTGCCCTTATACTTTATATTTAAGTAGTGAGCTCCATGATTAGCAGCTCTGCGCTGTTTGAATATCGCTCCTTCCCTAGGAGTAACATGTGCCACACGAATATTGTAGAGCACCACATGTTCAGCCTTAAGTCCATAAGTGTAGCACGCTGAACGTTCCTACAGTCATGGCCAAAAGTTTTGAGAATGAGACAAATATTAATTTTTCCAAAGTCTACTGCTTCATTTTTTCTAATGGCAATTTGCATATACTCCCGAATGTCAGAGTGATCAGCTTAACAGCAATTACTGTACTTACAAAGTCAATATTTGCCCAGAAAATGACCATTAAACCCCCAAAACACATTTCAACATCATTGTAGTCCTGCCTTAAAAGGAGCAGCTAACATCGTTTTAGTGATTGATCCATTAACACAGGTGTGGGTGTTGATGAGGACAGGGCTGGCGATCAATCAGTCATGATTAAGTAAGAATGACATCACTTGACACTTTAAAAGGAGGCTGGTGCTTGGTATCATTGTTTCTCTTCAGTTAACCATGGTTATCTCTAAAGAAACATGTGCAGCCATCATTGCACTGCACAAAAATGGCCTAACAGGGAAGAGTATCGCAGCTACAAAGATTGCACCTCAGTCAACAATCTATCGCATCATCAAGAACTTCAAGGAGAGAGCTTCCATTGTTGTCAAAAAGGCTCCAGGGTGCCCAAGAAAGACCAGCAAGCGCCAGGACCGTATCTTAAAACTATTTCAGCTGCGGGATCGGACTACCAGCAGTGCCGAGCTTGCTCAGGAATGGCAGCAGGCTGGTGTGAGTGCTTCTGCACGCACTGTGAGGCGGAGACTCTTTGAGCAAGGCCTGGTTTCAAGGAGGGCAGCAAAGAAGCCACTTCTCTCCAGAAAAAAACATCAGGTACCGACTGATATTCTGCAAAAGGTACAGGGAGTGGACTGCTGAGGACTGGGGCAAAGTCATTTTCTCTGATGAATCCCCTTTTCGATTGTTTGGGACATCTGGAAAACAGCTTATTTGGAGAAGAAGAGGTGAGCGCTACCACCAGTCTTGTCTCATGCCAACTGTAAAGCATCCTGAAACCATTCATGTGTGGGGTTGCTTCTCAGCCAAGGGAATCGGCTCACTGACAGTCTTGCCTAAAAACACAGCCATGAATAAAGAATGGTACCAGAATGTCCTCCAAGAGCAACTTCTCCCAACCGTCCGAGAGCAGTTTGGCGCCCAACAATGCCTTTTCCAGCATGATGGAGCACCTTGCCATAAAGCAAAGGTGATAACTAAATGGCTCATGGAACAAAACATAGAGATTTTGGGTCCATAGCCTGGAAACTCCCCAGATCTTAATCCCATTGAGAACTTGTGGTCAATCATCAAGAGACGGGTGGACAAACAAAAACCAACAAATTCTGGCAAAATGCAAGCATTGATTACGCAAGAATGGACTGCTATCAGTCAGGATTTGGTCCAGAAGTTGATTGAGAGCATGCCAGGAAGAATTGCAGAGGTCTTGAAGAAGAAGGGTCAACACTGCAAATATTGACTTGCTGCATTAACTCATTCTAACTGTCAATATAACCTATTGGTACTCATAATATGATAGCAATTATATTTCTGTATGTGATATAAACATCAGACAAACACTAATAAAAACCAGAGGGCAGCAGATCATGTGAAAATATAATTTTGGTGTCATTCTCAAAACTTCTGGCCATGACTGTATGTTGGCATTCTCTTGCTACATCTGTTTTATCTGTGGAAACTAAAGATCACACACATAGAATTCCAATTTACCTGATCCTTCTTCTCCCTGACATCTGTCATCGGGGGAAAAGTCAGGACACCTCTGTCCATATTATATAGTTAGCCAGTCAACAGAGATTGGTAGGAATGACCTCTGTCTACAATGTATGAGTACCGTAAGCAGGTATTCCCAGCTCATACACTTATGCCATAGCCACCGGGTGTACCATAAATGTCTAACAGATGCTCATTCACTATCATTTGGGGACAGGTCCCCATAGTAGGCCATCCAGTGGCCTTTACGGCTTGCGCCTTACTTTCTTGGAAACACGAATAACAGATGAGTAGATCCGACGACATCTCAGGGCTTTATATTCACAGTCATTTTTTTAATTTTAAAGTGAATCTCCACCTTCATTTTTTTTCCATTTCAATTTTGAATTGAACTCCATTTTTGTGGTTCTTGGCTCCAAATTTCCTGGATATTGTTTTATTATTGAGGTTATGGTGATGGTTGCATTATTATCACATATTGGGTTTTGGATGCAGTTTTTGAAGCCAAAAGTAAGAAGTGGATTTTAGAGAAGGAGAAGTCTCGGGTGCCTATTCATCAAACGTTTTACTACATAAAAGTGCTGAAAAAAGCTTTGAAAATCTGCAAAATTTTTGCTCAACGCCGAGTTTCGCGAAACTCCTGAGTTTTGTCTGTGACTGGAGTAGCATTTCTGGCGTGGCGCACGGAGGTGCACAACACTGAGAAGATGCACCATATTCATTAAGCTGCATGTGCCTCTTAATGAATTCGGCTGCTTGTACCCAGTGGCTTAGGGCAAGCAATGAATCGGCACCTTTGTCTCTTCTTTACAGGTGTCTTCCATTTATGATCCATTCTTGATTTTGACTTCAAAGAGTGCGTACACTTGATGTCTGTTAGGCATGTGCAAACCTGCAGAGTTTTTCAGAAGGAAAACACTTCAGTACACGCTGGCATCTTTTTGATTTGAAGCATTTTTTGCTAAGTTTGTTGCCATTAACTTGTATTGCGTAAACTAGCGAGTGGCTTCCAATAAGAAGCCGCCTGAAGAATGGTCTGCTCACTTCTTTTAACATCTTAGCATCTTCGGAAACTTGCAGTGTGTGAAACAATCCCCAAAACTAAATGTATGCCCAGCAAGTCGTTTTTGCAGTGGATATGGATATGTTCCTTCTTTTTAGCGTTTTTTTAGTCCTTTTTCAGGTGGGTAACAGAGCATACCCCCTTGAAAAAGGCGTTGTGTGCACATACCCAAAAACTGCATCAAAAAGTGAACTTGGACTTGGAAACCTAACTTAAAACTTTACAGATTTGGAACTTTGAATCACAAAAATGGCTCACTGGCCACTATATAGATATAATTAAGAAATAATCCACTCAGAATTTCAGCCTGGCATACAGCCATGCTACATTAATGCATTCTCACAGTTGTAGATAATAACCCCAGGTTTGTAGGTCTGTTATCAATGGTGCTTCCCTCCACACCAGAGCACCCACTGCTTATGAAGACACCGACGCGCGTCCCTGCACTGTGCTGCGCGTGGCTTTGGCACTTGTTCCACCAGTTGTGCTGCTCAATGATGCTGTGGTTTTATGTCTTAGTGACTTTGTGACGTAGTAGTGACTCTCTGGTCTTTGCTTGTCTGTCTTCTCTCCAAGCTACGTCTGTGCTGTGTGGGTTTGCTTTTGTTACCGCGCCTGAGTACAGCTTTGTGCCCCCCTCCACTGCTCCCTTCTGGTCAGGTAGCTATGGCACTGCTTTCTTTTCCTCCTGCATGTCCCTCACTCTCACCACAAAGCTGCCAGTTATCAAATTAGGAAACAATCAGTAAATGACTTATTATTATTATCAGTCATGATGTAATAGGCAAGTAAGGGAATAGATCAGGGTCACACACATTATACTGAACATTATGAGACCGGCCATACTGCTTAACCATCACCATGACCCCGGGATCAAAACTAATCACCTTGGGCTACATATGTATGATCCAGGTAGTCATTGGTCCTGCCCTGTCTAGTCTCACAATTCGGCTCTGTAGGAAATATTTTAGATTCAGTTAAAGGGAATGTGCTCATTGTGAGCACTGTGCAATATAATAGCGCTATTTATGTAAAATAAATATTTTACCCAAAGTCTGACCTGCAAGTATAATATACAGTAGAAGGAACTGAGTGGATTGGTATATAGTTTTTGTGCAAAAGAAACTCAATATAATTTGTATTTTATTATTTAATTTCCCTCTCATCTTGTGCTTTGGAGTCCAGTAGGCGGTACTAATCACTGATTGACAGCTATCTCTATGCATGCACCTATATTGAAAGCGGTCAGTCTTTGAGTGAGACCTTCCACAGGACTCCTAAGCTGAGAATCAGGTGGGATTTCTTTCACTTAAAGGGGGCTGGCCACTACTTTTTTTTTATAATGGGCATCAATATCTGATTGGTAGGGGTGTGATACCCTTGACCCCTGCTGATTAGCTGTTACCTACTCTGGCCGGATGTCGGCAGAATATAGCAGCTCATTTCTATAGTGGCTTTTAACGGTTCCCTTTCCCTATTCAAGTGAACACAGGCTGGATTTGTAGCACCCGGCCGCGGGAACGATAGTTTTGATGGAGCGGATCCAGCAGCATCTGAGAACCTCCGAACGACGCATTCGCCGGTACCAGCTGATCAGCGGCAGTGCCAAGTGTCGAACCCCCACCGATCAGACAAAAAAGTAGTTGCCAACCTTTTTAATTACAATCCAAACTACTAATTTTCTATCTTTCAAAGTTGACTCCATTCTGCATTATATCAATTAGTAGGGGGCCTTCCTTTGGTAGAACTCTAGTTGTATGTTGTATCGGTACTGAAATAAATAACTACTAATATACATTTAGCCAGGAAACTTCAAATTTCTATCACTAAGTGTCAGCCACTAATCAATAAATGGGACTGATAAACATTACAGAATGCAAGGGAAACATTGGGGAATCCCACAGTTGCCGTAATCAATCATTTATACTCCTCATCTACTGTGAGTATCACCTTGTACTCCTCTTCTAGTGGCGGAGATTCTCTAACGACACTCGTTAGGAAATTGCTATTGAAGACTTATATGTTGGCTCAGTGATCTCCAGATGTGGGATCTGTGTCAGGCTGTGATAAGAGCCAGTGAGCAATGAAGCGTTGAAAAGATCATCGATCAGATCATCAATACACATTGGCAACTCTGAAAATCCCATTCCTTCGCATGCTTTATACCGTATGTGACCGTATACTGTACGTCTACCCGGCAGCTGTCCTGGCTGTCAGAGATCTGGACACTCGGAATGACACTTCTTATCCAAGAGCGCTTTGTGAAGGAGTACATTTAATGGTTAAAGGGATTGTCCACATCTGAGGACATTTTTTTATTTCTTTCTTTAAATGGATCAAAATGATTTTTACAATTTCATTAAACATTTTGCACATTCCACTTTTATGTGTGTGGTCTGCGGTCATAAATCAACTGAAAAAAGACAGTTAAAAGAGATAGAAATTCTCCAAGTGGATAGCTAGAATGAACTCACTGACAGATTCCCAGTTAACTAATTCTGCAGCCACATAGACAATGCAACACCGAGCCTATAAAAAACAAATCGGTGCAACATTTTTATGAAGCCCAATTACAAACATTTTTTTTTCCCACCAAAAAATGAATGCAGTTAAGAATAAAAATGTTTCCCCAAAATTGGATAACCCCTTTAAATAGTTATAACTTTATCACGTTATTACAGAGTAGGGTGAAATAAGGATATTATAGACTAATGTTATTTTGTAGAATTTTGCCACTTGCTTACTTTACCTCTATCCGACATTTCTTGTCGGACTTGTACTGCCAATGAGAAGTGCTCAGAGAATCAATGAAAGGAACAGTCCGGGCAATCCTGATACCCTGTGTTATGCCTTGTGTGGACCTCCAGGGTCATCATGTCCAACCCCCTGATCAATGCAGGATTCACTAAACCATCTCAGACAGATGTCTGTCCAGCCTCTGTGTGAAGACTTCCATTGAAGGAGAACTCACCACCTCTCGTGGCAGCCTGTTCCTCTCATTGATCCCACTCACTGTCACATAGTTTTTTCTAATATCTAATCTGTGTCTCCTTCCCAGAACCTAGATCTCTGACTTGCCATCATAATATCCACGCAAACGCTACGCATTGTCTGATATCACAACATTCTTCAGTCCTCCGTATATTAATCTGACGATTAACTGTCTAATAGTTCTAGTGTTGGGACTAGTCCAGTCGAATATGGTGTTTTTACCGAAGCTTCATATAGAGAATCTACATACGCAGTAATAACCACTTGTTCCACTGTCCATCACGTCACAGATTAATACAATACTTTCTAACCATTTTTTCTCCACCATACCATTAATTTTATATGAGGTTGCTTTTTTATATACCTGTTATGACTTTTTTCCATTGTTCTTTCAGTCCTGAGTCCCAAAGTTCTAGGTATCGCGATTGCACGGTATGATTTCTGTGCGAGAGACATGAGGGAGCTGTCCTTATTCAAAGGCGATGTGGTAAAGATCTATACCAAGTCGGGGACCAATGGCTGGTGGAGAGGAGAAACGAATGGAAAGGTACATAATGGTGGAAGAGGGGATATAATATAATAAATTAATATAACAAAAGCCACTGCTTAAGGTTAAGCTTAACTGGTAATGACGTAAAAGTAAAGGCACGCTAAGACTACAAAAATCCAGCAGAAAATAACCTGATTAGGAGTTTAGGGTGTAACTAATAAAGATTATGATGCCCATATTTTGTGTAAATAGTGGGTCTAAGATCACAGATAGACGGCTGTATAACTTGTGCGAGGATCGCATTGCATTCCTCGGACTGGCTGTCTGCTCTCCTAACCTGAGCTTGACAGCTGCAGAGACATACCTGCGGTCATGCTTGGGTCAGGAGAGCAGACAGCCAGTCCGAGAATTGCGATGCTATCTTCGCATGAATTATACGGCTGTCTGTCTGCACCCTAAGGCTTCCAGTTTCCCTGTATGGAGAATTCAAAGAAAATGTTAGGAGACTTATAGGCCATGCAATGCTCCCCTGGTAATTTAAATATGCAAATAACCACTTCCTAGCGTAAAAGGATTGGCACTTTAGTACCACCTATTAGAAGTAGTAATCCTTAAAGTCAATATCGACTCTTGAAAGGGCCTTGCCTCACCACTTAGGATATGAAAACAAACCAGACACTCCATTTGCAGACACATGTTTTGGGGTAATTTACCTCATTAGTGCAAAGCCAAAGAACTGGTTTGACTGGTTGAGAGGCCTCTGACATAGTTTAAGGTGTACAGTTTCTCATTGTGGAGACTTCCTAGTCACCGTAAGGAGACTTACCCCGCCGATCGAGCTCTCGTGCTTTGCACTGATGAGGGACATACAACCCTGAAACACTTGTATGCAAATTGAGTTTGTGTTGGTTCTTTATCCTACATTATGTGGCAAGGCCCTTCAAAGAGGATCTTTCACCAAATTTTTCATGTTGAACTGGAAACACAGTGTAATTACATCTTTCTGTTTTGGAGATATTAGTCGATGAAAGTATTTGACACTTAAACAGTTATTTTTAAGTCTGCGTGGGTATTACCAGAGAGATTTCACTAGAGGCATGTACTTATTCCTCTTTGTGAACTGACCAATCATAAGAAGGCAGTAACACACTGGAGAAAGAAGAACACGCCCCCACAATAGCTTAGATCAGGGGTCCCCAACCCGTAGCTCGCGAGCCACATGTGGCTCGCCTGCTCCAGGCATGTGGCTCGCCGACGGTCACTGAAAAAAGTCCCCAAGGAGCTGCCCTGCCCCGCCCCGCTGCCTGTAATACCCGCCCGCCACATGCTCCTGCTATGTGGGAAAGGAGCCGCCCCGCCGGCTGTATTACCCGCCCCCTGCCTGTAATACCCGCCCACCACCTGCTCCTGCTATGTGTGAAAGGAGCCGCCCCGCCGGCTGTATTACCCGCCCCCCTGCCTGTAATACCCACCCACCACCTGCTCCTGCTATGTGTGAAAGGAGCCGCCCCGCCGGCTGTATTACCCGCCCCCCTGCCTGTAATACCCACCCGCCACCTGCTCCTGCTATGTGTGAAAGGAGCCGCCCCGCCGGCTGTATTACCCGCCCCCCTGCCTGTAATACCTGCCCACCACCTGCTCCTGCTATGTGTGAAAGGAGCCGCCCCGCCGGCTGTATTGCCCGCCCCCCTGCCTGTAATACCTGCCCACCACCTGCTCCTGCTATGTGTGAAAGGAGCCGCCCCGCCGGCTGTATTACCCGCCCCCCTGCCTGTAATACCCACCCACCACCTGCTCCTGCTATGTGTGAAAGGAGCCGCCCCACCGGCTGTATTACCCGCCCCCCTGCCTGTAATACCCACCCACCACCTGCTCCTGCTATGTGTGAAAGGAGCCGCCCCGCCGGCTGTATTACCCGCCCCCCTGCCTGTAATACCTGCCCACCACCTGCTCCTGCTATATGTGAAAGGAGCCGCCCCGCCGGCTGTATTACCCGCCCCCCTGCCTGTAATACCCACCCGCCACCTGCTCCTGCTCTGTGTGAAAGGAGCCGCCCCGCTGGCTGTATTACCCGCCCCCCTGCCTGTAATACCCACCCGCCACCTGCTCCTGCTCTGTGTGAAAGGAGCCGCCCCGCCGGCTGTATTACCAGCCCCCCTGCCTGTAATACCCACCCGCCACCTGCTCCTGCTATGTGTGAAAGGAGCCGCCCCGCCGGCTGTATTACCCGCCCCCCTGCCTGTAATACCCACCCGCCACCTGCTCCTGCTATGTGTGAAAGGAGCCGCCCCGCCGGCTGTATTACCCGCCCCCCTGCCTGTAATACCCACCCGCCACCTGCTCCTGCTCTGTGTGAAAGGAGCCGCCCCGCCGCTTGCAATACCTGCCCCGTAATTTGCCGCTCCTCCAGCGTCAGCGACCGCATTCACTCCTGCGCAGTGGAGCGGGTCACTGTGATCTGTTAAAGTCGCACAAAGTCTCGCAAGACTTCACAAATCTCGCAAGACTTTGGTTACTGCGGCTTCTATAGAGCACAGTGAGCCGCGCCTCTGCGCAGGAGTGAATGCGGTCGCTGATTGCGGAATCCGGATAGAAGGGCAGGCTAGTCCAAGTAAAGCACTTAGCATAAGTATATATAAGCGTCCTAACAAGCATTTTAAAGCTAACCTGTCACCCCCCATTACCTATTGGTAAAAGAGCCACCTTCAGCAGCACTAAGGCTGCATTCTCTGAAGGTGGCTCTTATGTTTTTTTTTTATCACAAGTAATGCAGAAATAGGGCTGTTTTCCACTTGCGAGATACACATCCGTGTCTCGCATGTGGAAACGAAGCTCTGGCGCCGGCACTCCAGAGGGGAGCGTGCGGCCGCATAGCAACACATGGAGCCGCACGCTCCGCTCTGGAGTGCCAGCGCCAGAGCTTCGTTTCCACATGCGAGACACGGACGTGTATCTCGCAAGTGGAAAACAGCCCATACAAATATAATTGCGTGCCATACCTGTATTGAGTCAGGGAGGTATGTTTTCTCCCCCTGACTCAAGCGCCTCGCTGCCATCCATCATCCCCCTCATTCCCCCGGGCGCCGCCTTTATCTGCATTGTGGCTCTCGACCAACTTTCATAGCAGAATGTGGCTCTCAAGGTAAGAAAGGTTGGGGACCCCTGGCTTAGATAATGCTCATTGTGAGACATCTATTGACTAACAGTCTGCTCTCCTCTTCCAAGTGATGACATTTGCTGGAGCAAAGCAGATCTGAGTGTGATTAGCAGATTAAGGCTACTTTCACACTAGTGTCGTTTTGGATACGTCGCAATGCGTCGTTTTGGCGAAAAAAACGTATCCTGTAAAGTTGTCTGCAGGATGCGTTTTTTCCCCATACACTAACATTAGCGGCGCATTACCACACGTCGCAACCGTCGTGCGACGGTTGCGTCGTGTTGTGGCAGACCATCCGAACAAAAAAACGTTGCTTGCAACGGTTTTTTGAGCATCGTGTCCGCCATTTCCGACCGCGCATGCGCAGTCGGAACTTCGCCCCCACCTCCCCACAACTCACAATGGGGCAGCGGATGCATTTTTCCAACGCGGACACGACGCTCAAAAAACCGATGTGCGGCGCTTCAACAGTATGCGTCGGTGCGACGGGCCGAGTACACGCTAGTGTGAAAGTAGCCTTAATTGTCAGTGCTCAATGTGGGGTATGGGCCGTACTGCAGAAGTTGTGTCTCATTACAAACACTTCTGTTAGCTTTCTTCTCAAATTCAAATTAGCCTTGTTGGCAGAACAAAATACACATTAACAATACCAAAGCAAGTGTAGTGCTGCCATCTCTACTGTACTGCTTCTTTAAAGAACCAGTGTTGACTTGTCATGATGAGCTTCTGGTGAGTTTTTGATGCTGCAGAATTTCTATACCTATTATTTAAATTACGGTAGATTTCTTGTGTTTTTTTCATTGCTTTTCTTTAACTTGCGGTTTTCACCCTGTGTTTTATGCCTTTTTTGGTGTGTCATGCTTTTTAATAAATCTGTTTTGTTTTTGATACTTCCTGGTACTTGGCTTTTGAAAACTATATTGATATACTTAGGTGCGGATTACATGTGTACTGACACGTTTCAGGCATGGAAATGTGTTAAAACCTCGTGCATTTTTACATTTGGATTTTCCACATCTAAAGCAAGTCTATGGGGAAAATTTGCAAAGAAAACTCAGGGTACCTGCAAGAGAGATTGAGATGTTGCAGACCCATTCCATCATTGCCCAGTTGTTTCCCAACACTTAGCGGTGACATTTAATCCCTGAATAAAAGGGCAATAACCTGCAATCCTCTGTGTGTTGGTGCTGTAAAGAGTGAAGTGGTCTTACTTTGGTTTCTTTCCTTTCCACCCACAGGTTGGTTGGTTTCCATCCACATATGTAGAAGAAGATGAATGATGTTAACGATCTTCACTGTAACACTGGAAATATTTCTGAAGTTTGCAAACATCGGCTTAACCACATCTGTAGCATGGAGTAATTGCTGAATTCTCCACTGTCTCAATACTGTTCATGTATCTAAGGAGCATGCTCTGAATTGGGGACTCGTACGCTTTTGGGATGTACCATGGCATTGCAGGCCTGATGGTGCACAGATTGAAATGGACCTGAACCTGTTCTTGTGTGAGAAGAGCTGAAAAATTGTATTCAGAACAACTAAGCCATATCTAACTATGCCAAACCGAAGTAGCTCACACACACAGTGCCTATACAGTGTAACTACCCCACTGGAGTTTTTCATGTTTTATATTGTTACAGCATTGAATGGGTTTGTTTTTGGCTTTATTTAGATCATTTAAGGTCAATGTTACAAGTCCTATAATAAATGTAAATGTCACCTGTCACCCCTAAAATTCTTCACCGAGACATATAACGTCACGTCCACCCATCAAAACACTGCATGTCATGACTTTCCGAAATTCCTCAAGCTCGTAGAGTTCATGTGAAATGAGCCATCAGCCCCAGGTTCTCAGTTGGGTTTTAGGTCTGGACTTCTATCACAGGAACAATGGGGCAGATGTACTTCTGTTCAAGAAATCCGGAATTGGAGGCACCGACTTCTTGGAACAAATAATTTTCGAAAAATATATAGCGCCCAAAGGAATAGACGTCTGCTCGTCTAAAGTGTCTAGGAAAGCGGGCTTGGGTTTGTCAAGTCGCAAAACACTCCAAATTTCTGATGTGCGCCAATTTGGCGGCAGGGCGGACTACTGATACTACCAAAGAAGAGACTTGAACGAGGACATAGCGTGCGCCATTGTAAAGCCAGGCAAACGCTCCAGTACACTGCATAAGCCAATAGTACCAGCATATATTTTACAAGACAAATATGCTTCTCCACTTAGAAGAAAATTAATTTCCTTTCTGATCTGATTTTTCACTCAGAAATAGAACTAAAATCTGTCTTAGTTGTGTGAGGAGGCGGGAGGAGCAGAGTAAGGGAGTAAACAGAGAAATGGTGCTGCTGTTTTCTTCTGAACAAGTTTTACATAGACACAGGAGAGCAGGAATCCATCACCCTCGTATCTGCGTGTGCTGCGCTTGGGAGACATCATACCAGCTTGTCTGCCCCTCTGGCTCAGTGACAACTGTAATTTAGGCCAAGTTCCCATGTGGGTTCGGCAGCCCTGCGTAGGGCTGCGTACGTTTTCCCTTCATATCCGCACAGCTGCGCATGCGTCCTGCGTACCTATCTTTAACATTGGGCATGCAGGGACATGCGTTTGTCTGCGGATGCGTCCGCATGCATCATTTTGATGTGCCGCTAAACGCAACATGTTGTGTTGCCGTGCGGTCGGCAGGTACGTCAAAATGACTCATGCGGAGGCATCCGCAGACAAACGCATGTCCCTGTGTACCCAGTGTTAAAGATAGGTACGCAGGACGCATGCGCAGCTGTGCGGATATGAAGGGAAAAAGTATGCAGGGCTGCCGAACGCAAATGTGAACTTAGCCTTAGAAACACAACCTGCATCCAGCTGTTGAAAAATGTGTATTAAAAAGCCATTTAATGACCAGAAAGAGTATTATACCAAATCTGCACTTACATGACAACTTATTCCTTACAATCACCGGAAAAGACAGGTGTGCTGCGCATTTCTGAGTAAAAGTTGCGCTAATTTATAATCCTTTATTGATAAACATGACATAAATCTCCATTTCTTTTATTTTTGTTGCAAGAAAAATATTTAATATTTGCAATGGATGTAAATGAAACATGAAAAATGAACATGTGGTGAGTGATTTCTATATATTGTAGGTGCTGATATACATCCACACATGTTGCAGGGCTGAATGTGTCGTTAGTCAGTATACTCCACGTCCCTTTATTGGTGACTGCTTCGGCGCCATCTAGGTACTGCCGCTCAGTCCCACTCACAAAGCACAGCCATACTTATAAGTGTGCGAGGACCCATTTAGACAGCTGATTGGTAGGGATGCCAAGGCTCAGACTGCCAAAAATCCAACATTAATAGTTACCCTAAGGTTACCCCCTTTGAGACTGTGCATTTACAGATGTAGTGTTTTTCAACTAACACACAATGCATTAAACTATACCGCGTCACTAAAGAATATCGTGAGGCAGAAAGCTGTAACTGGACACTTAGCGCTCGCTCACATCACCATATTAATCGGATGAGTGCTGTCCGAGTATTTATCGGAGAGCCGTTGGACCAATGATGTGTAATGGGGCAATGGGGTTTTTTTTTTCATATCAATTTGGCATGAGAAAAAAATTGCAGCATTCATGCGTTTCATTGTGTCATTAGCAAAATCAACCCGATTCTCTGAGAATCTATGGACATGTGACCCAAGTCTTAAAGGGAACCTGTCACCCTTGCATTCTGTCAAGGTGGCTCTTTTATTTGGCGTCCCTTCAAACGCTGAAATATTCGTTTTTTTTAATTTGCCCGCCATGCCTGTAGTCTGTCTGGGGGGGGAAGGGGGCATGTCTTTTCCCCCCGGTCGCAAACGCCTCCCAGCCATCACTCGGCTCTTCCGGGCGCTGCCTAATCTGCCTTCCTGATCGTCCCTGGCGCCTGCGCTGTAAGTTCCCATCATGTGATGTGAGTCAAAGGGCAGCGCAAACTGCGCATGCCCGAAAAAGGAACTTACAGCGCAGGCGTCGGGGACGCCCGGAGGGGCCGAGTGATGGCTGGGAGGTGTTTGTGTCCAGCGGAAAAGATATGCCACCCGGACAGACTACAGGTATGGCAGGCAAATTAAAAAAACGAATATTCCAGCGTTGGAAGGGACCCCAAATAAAAGAGCCACCAGCAGGATTTTACCCCGCAAACTGTTTATATGCGCATGTAGCTCTTGCCACCACAGGTCCACCAATACCTTTACATAGCCAGTCCGTTCCTTCGTTACTGAGAAAACAGTGTTTAAATTAATATGCAAATGAGGCATATGTCAGCTATTCCCTGACCATCGCCACCTTCTTCTTCTCCTTTCCTATGCAACTTCAAGCAAAGGAACCATCAAGTCAGCAGCGTAAGGCAGCGCCGGGCAGAGAAAGCTGGGGAGAACACAGGCTTGGGAAGTGCTTCCAGCCACTAAAAGCACTTTAGCCTCATTTGCATAATGAGTCAAAAAACGATTTCTCTGAAACAGAAGAACGGAATGGCTAGTTAAAGGTAATGCAGGACTTGTCTATTCAAGACATACATGCTCTTGTAAACAGTTATAGGGCTGAAATCCTGCTAAAAAATCCCTTTAACACAGCACAAGCCATTAAAAATGTTAAGGTAGGTGTCAAGTTATGTGATATCTTCTTGTATGATTGTATATATGTAATGTTAGGAAACGCTTTTACACCTGCAGCTAAACTTGGGACAAATGAATTACCAAATGACGCCATTCAGCTCTGCTACATCTATGAAATCCTGCATTTGTCCATCCGATGGGACACATATTTATATATTGTGTGTACATAGTGGGCCTGCCATGCTTTATGTCATTCTCTACTAGTAAGTGTCATTTAATGGGATATCTACAGAAAACATTGAAGGCCGGAGCAGCTGGAAATAGATGGTAACATGTATTGCGGCATGCTCTATTATTTATGAATTTCCCAATTTTTCTGTATTATTTCTTTCTACCTGTAATGTGAATGCACAGAAACTTTGTTCTATATTTTGTACTCTGAGATTCAGATTATTATTTATTGCAAGATGTAGGATTAACAGTATTAATTTCTCTTATCTTTTCTACCACCTAAGAAAATGTTTAGATGCCACTTTTTTTCATTATGCATCTTCACTTTAAACAAGCTTCTGAATTTTATTGGTTTTTTTACTTGACAATAATTTACTGAATAAACCAAAAATACAGACAAAGCGTGTGTAGTTATTAATTCCACATAAAGATAAAAGCGCCGCCATCATGTAAGGCTGGTTTCACATTTGCGTTTTTTGCCACTGCGTTTTAGCGCAAAAAATACTTAATATTAAAAACGCATGCGTTTTTTTGCATGTGTTTTGCCGCGTTTTGCCGCCGCATGCATCTTTTGTATGCATGCGTTGTGTTGCAGAAATGCAACATGTAGTAACTTTTAGCGGCGTTTTTTGCCGCAAAAAAACGCATGTTTTTTGCCGCAAAAAAACGCATGCGTTTTTTTTGCGGCAAAAAAACGTATTGCTGTCTATGTAAACGCATGCGTTTTTAAGCACATGCGTTTGGTTGCGTTAAAAACGCATGCGTTTTTATTAAAAAAAACAAGAAAAAACACTGATAAGCCACCCCACACCATAAAATTGATAAAGGGATCCTAACCCTACCCCTAACCCTTGGGATCCTAACCCTAACCCTAAGGGTTAGGGTTAGGATCCCAAGGGGTAGGGTTAGGGGTAGGGTTAGGGTTAGGATCCCTTAGGGTTAGGATCCCTAGGGTTACTAGGGATCATAACCCTAGCTATTTCTGTTTATAGTGGGTTTCCTTGTTGATTTTGATGATTGGCAGCTGTCACACACTTCTCATCATGCGTTTAAAAAACGCAAACGCATGAAAAAAGGCACGTAAACGCGTCAAAACGCCGCATTTGTAATAAAACATGCAAAAACGCATGCCTCTAAAAACGCGGCGTTTTACCGCGTTTACATGCGTTTTTTTCACCACATGCGTTTGCGTTTAAAACGCTGCGTTTTTAAACGCAAATGTGAAACCAGCCTTAATGCATACCCAACATCGGTGCAATCTAACAATGTCTAAGGGTTTTACAAGCATGGAAAAAGGCCCCCGTCATACAAGGCCAAACCTACAGATATATGTTCCCTCCATTGGGTTCCAGGAGCAGAAACAACAAGGGAAATGGAAATGACCCTGTTTGAATTTAAAGTGGTCCAGAAGGCTGAACTTTGCCCTATACTGTCGGTACATATGCCAGGCAAATCTTCCCAAGTAAAGGACTTGTCCACTCTCGTTGCCCCGCTGACAGTGCTAGACTGTGTAGGGTCACACTCGTGACAAATGAAATGGTAATATCCAGTCGTCAACTAGGCTATTTTTACATTGAGTGCTGCAGTGCCATTTCAGAGTTTCCATGTGGGATCATTTCCCAATGGGAATTTTGGCTGTGGCGTTCGTGAGTTCGCACGTTAAAAAAATGTTATTCTGTACAGTGCACTTTTCTTACCGAATTCTTCTGTATATAACTGTGTAGTCTGCTGAACTATTCTATACTGCTGAAAACCCCCAGTAACACATTTAACTGGAGCTGCGTATAATATCTTAGTAAGGACACCAGCATCATCAGGTCTAGGAGATTTATATAAAGAAGCGCACATAGTTTGTTTTCCTCTTAACTGCATCTGTCAAATCTTATACTTCACTTTATGCATAGTATACTTATTTCCATGTAATTCAGCCTCACGTTTTTTTCCTTCAGCGTTCATCTTGATTTTTGTATGTTATTTCTCTATGCTCTGCTATCAATCCCGTTATGAATTTGTACAGCATTACATGGCCAACTAGACCCATCTCTATCTGCTGGCAGGATACTGTGGTTATTCTTTCCTCTAAATAAACAGATAGATCCTAAGTATACAGTGAGAGAGGGGGAACTGATGTCTCCTACATTCTATCTTGGTGGAAGGCACTGCGCAGTCATCATCATTATTTGTGATATAAGCTCCTGTCCTCTTCCCCTATAAAGAACTTCAGATGTATAGTCCATGTAGTTACTTAATGCAGGCAGTTCTGGTAACCACCTTCAGAAAACATAATACCAAGTGATCCAAAAGGTGTCACCATATGATCGCATGACCTAACTGACACATGACATGAACTTCCTGATAGAAAGGAACAACTACGTAAGGTAAATCTAGCTGAATTCTATGCATTGGGGAGTTAGTGACAAGAATAATAAAAAAAAAATTACGTTTTTATTGTGAAATCTCATGACAGATATGTTTTTGGCAAGCTCCTGTAAAATGTTTTATGGCATTTTTTTGTACATGGTATGTTTTTCCTACTTCTTTTACTTCATTTGGGCACATTTGGAGATTTTTTTTCAAGCAGAACCTTCTCAAAAAATAAACCTGTTACTTTTTTTCCCCAAAAACCTGGAAAAAAAGCAGCATGTGTAATCAATAAGATGCCTATTCAAAACGTATTTAATTAAACAAGCCACTCCAAAAGGCACAAAAAAAAACTGTGTGAAAACCATAAGGGTATGTGCACATTGAGGTTGTTTTAGGAGTTTTTGGAGCAGAAACTGAGCAAAAACTCTCTAAATGCTCCTCCCCTAAGGGTGGGTGCACATGGCGTTTTCCTATGCAAAGCTCTTTCAGTAAAAAGCTGGTGGTCTTTTCCTGAAGCAGTTTGGCCTTAGTTTTTGCAGCAGCTCCACTACCCACATCTTTTTGGTTATAAATTAAATCCGTGATCCTCATCCTTTTTTATCGTGAAAGTCACATTCAACTTAAGAGGTACTCACAAGCCAATCCAGTCCCCCACCTCACCCCATCCCAAACCCACCACAGTAGTGAAATACAGAACCCACCATGACCAATGTGATAATAGCCGAGGTTTCCGCGCAGAAAGCAAACTGAGACCTTGTACCTCACTCCCATAGAGGCAGTATATTTACATCCAACGGATCCCATTTTACTGCAATTCGGTATTCCCGTATCATGTATACTCTGCACACTATTGCCATAGAGAGCATCTATGAGTGAGGGCTTACCTTTTGCGTGCCGAGCTGACATTTTTGTTGATACCACTTTGGGGTAGATACGATGTTTTGATCTTTTGTTATGTCATTTTATTGCAATGTTAAGGCAACGAAAAAAAACAATTCTGGCGCTTTGATTTTTTTTTCTTGTTACACCATTTACCGATTGGACTACGGTAATTCTTTTTACGCATCGATAGATCGAGCAATTCTGAACCCAGCAATACCAGATATGTGTGTTTTTGATTTTTTTTATTGATTTATTTTGAACGGGGCAAAAAGGAGGTGATTTGAATTTTTATATAATATTTTTAAAAACCTTTTTTTCAAATTTTTACTTGCTTCAATAGTTTTCCTAGGAGACATGAAGCTGTGATCTTCTAATCACTTGTGCTTCTGCTGCACACAGCAGGGCTTCAGGCAGGGCCGGCTCCAGGTTTTCATGGGCCCTGGGTGAAAGAGTCCCAATGGGCCCCTTTAACACATACCACAATTCATAATGTACGGATACGGCAGAGAAATATAGGTATAGTACAATGCCAAAGATTTCACTTACATCTTACATTACATGAGTGATATCTATTTTGCATTCTACATTAGCTCTGAAACCGGACAGTATAGTCCTCTATACAGAATAATGAGCCCCATATATTCCTCCAAAGAGAATAATGAGCCCCATATATTGCTCCATACAGTATAACTGGCACCACATAGTCCTCTGTACAGAATAATGAGCCCCATATATTGCTCCAAACAGAATAATGAGCCCAATATTATGTTCCATACAGAATAATGAGCCTCATATAATGCTCCATACATTATAATGGGCACCACAGAGTACTCCATACAGAATGAGCCGTATATATTGCTCCATACGGAATTGACCCCATATAATGCTCCATACAGTATAGTGAGCCACATATAATTCTCCATACAGTATATGATGGGCCCCATCTATTGCTCCATATATAATGAGTATCGCAAGTGCCAGGGCCCGGAGCAGGCGGGGGGTCCACTCGTGGGGGTCAGCACTATAGCGCGCCAGTGTCCCCTACAGTGAATGGGCCCCCCTGCCTGCTCAGGGCCCCGGCACTTGCCAGGGTGCGTCCAGTGCTGACGCCGACCCTGGCTTCAGGTAAATTTTCAGGTTACCAGAGTTCAAAGCCACCTGGTCTCCCGGCAGCTGCCGGGCCTGAAAACCTCATATGAAACTTTGAGGGACATTTTAAGGTTACTGAAGCTTCCTGCTGCTGGAACAATTAAAGG
Source organism: Ranitomeya imitator (assembly GCF_032444005.1). Taxonomy (NCBI): domain Eukaryota; kingdom Metazoa; phylum Chordata; class Amphibia; order Anura; family Dendrobatidae; genus Ranitomeya; species Ranitomeya imitator. Next base: position 136,300,168 of record NC_091289.1, on the reverse strand, counting down.
CTGTAAGCTATGGATAAGGGTGTGTATTTTACTGTACTTGTTAATAAATAGAAAAATAAATGATTGATCCAAAAAAATTCTACCAATCCCAAGAAAATAATAATATGCAGCAGGGTAGAAAAGGTACTAAATTAAATAAAATGTAACTTTTAATATTAGTATTTAAAATCGTAAAAGACAAGAGCAACTAACACACAAAATGACATCTGCCACAAAATGGTAATAAATGGAACGGTCTCACCCAGGTATGTTCCTCCTGGTCTCTCTGGCAGTTCCAAAGGGAATACTTCAGGTTGATCCCAGAAGTATTCCCTTTGGAACTCCCAGAGAGACCAGGAGGAACATGAAGTACGATCTACCTGGGTGAGACCGTTCCATTTATTACCATTTTGTGGCAGATGTCATTTCTTATGCGAGTGTAACCATATGGTTTATTATGTTGATATGGTATAGCTGGACTCTCTACTTTTGAGTATGCTGACATTACCCAGGGACACTGCTATATTGCGATTTTTGCTCGGCCCTATTAGATGTTATTGACCGGGACTTATACTTATTTATCCACCTGAGTAGCTTATCTATTATACACTCAGAGGTTGTTTTTTGCTACTTTGGGTGGCTTGCGGTATGTGTATTTTGTGTGTTAGTTGCTCTTGTCTTTTACGATTTTAAATACTAATATTAAAAGTTAAATTTTATTTAATTTAGTACCTTTTCTACCCTGCTGCATATTATTAGAAATATAAATGAAAAAAATGGAGTGGGGTCCCCCGTAATTTTCATAAACAGCTGAGGAAAAGCTGACGGCGGGTACTGATGTTAATATTCTGGGAAAGAGACAATACTCATAAAGGTTCCCAGGCTATTGCTATCAGCTCACAGCTGTATACTTAGCCTTTCGTGGTTATTAAAATGGGGGACCTGCCTCAAAGAATAATGTGGGGTCTGCCTGTATTTTCGATAAATAGCCAGTCAAAATTGACAGCTGGGGGCTGCAACCTTTAGCTGTCAGCTTCAGCAAGGCTGGTTATCAAAGATAGAGGGGCCACCACGCTGTATTTTTAATTATTTAAATATTTTTAAAAAAAACATGGGGTTCTCCCCCATTTTTCACAACCAGCCAAGATAAAACAGACAGCTGGGGGTAGGTATCAGACTGGTAAGGGGCCATGAATAATGGCCCCCCTCAGCCTAAAAATAGCCCGCAGCCGCCCCAGAAAAGGTGCATCTATTAGATTGACAATTCTGGCTCTTTGCCCGGCTTTTCCCACTTGCCCAAGTGTGGTTCATATTTGTGAGTTTTATGTCACCTATGTATCGTCCGATAACATCCAGCCCACACCTTAGTAATGGAGAGGCATCTATAAGACACCTATCCATTACTAATCCCACGTGTATATATATATAGATATATATACACATATACAGTTGTGCTCAAAAGTACATACTCAAGCAGAATTTTTGCTTTCTTGGACTTTTTTCATAGAAAATGAATGATAGCACCAAAACTTTTTCTCCACTCATGGTTAGTGGTTGGGTGATGCCATTTATTATCAAACTACTTATCAAAACATCCAAATAACCCTGATCAAAAGTTCACATACCCCAGTGATTTTGGCCTGATAACATGCACAGAAGTTGACACAAATGGGTTTGAATGGCTACTAAAGGTAACATCCTCACCTGTGACTTGTTTGCTTGTAATCAGTGTGTGTGCATAAAAGCTGAGTGAGTTTCTAGGATCCAGACAGACTCTTTCATCTTTCATCCAGCCACTGACGTTTCTGGATTGTGAGTGATGGGAAAGCAAAAGAATTGTCAACGGGAAAAGGTAGTTGAACTGTATAAAACAGCAATAGGACACAAAAATATATCCAATGAATTGATAATGCCAGTCAGCAGCATTCAAACTGTGATTAACAAATGGAAAAATAGGCTCTGCAAAAACAAAACCACGGTCAGGTAGACCAACAAAAATGTCATCCACAACTGCCAGGAAAATTGTTTGGGATGCAAAGAAAAACCCACAAATAACATGAGCTGAAATACTGGACTCTCTGAAAACTAGCGGAGTGGCTGTTTCAAGATGCATAATAAGGAGGAAAAAAGAAAAATGGGCTGCATGGTCGAGTTGCCAGAAGAAAGACATTACTGTGCAAATGCCACAAAGTATCTCATCTACAATACACAAAACAGCACAGAGACAAGCCTCAAAACTTTTGGAACAAGGTAGTTTGGAGTGATGAGGCTAAAATTGAACTTTATGGCCACAACCATAAATGTTACATTTGGAGAAAGGTCAACAAGGCCTATAATGAAAGTAATACCATTCCTACTGTAAAGCACGGAGGTGGATCACTGATGTTTTGGGGATGTGTGAGCTACAAAGGCACAGGAAACAGTCAAAGTTGAAGGAAAAATGAATGCATAGTAACATAGTAACATAGTTAGTAAGGCCGAAAAAAGACATTTGTCCATCCAGTTCAGCCTATATTCCATCATAATAAATCCCCAGATCTACGTCCTTCTACAGAACCTAATTGTATGATACAATATTGTTCTGCTCCAGGAAGACATCCAGGCCTCTCTTGAACCCCTCGACTGAGTTCGCCATCACCACCTCCTCAGGCAAGCAATTCCAGATTCTCACTGCCCTAACAGTAAAGAATCCTCTTCTATGTTGGTGGAAAAACCTTCTCTCCTCCAGACGCAAAGAATGCCCCCTTGTGCCCGTCACCTTCCTTGGTATAAACAGATCCTCAGCGAGATATTTGTATTGTCCCCTTATATACTTATACATGGTTATTAGATCGCCCCTCAGTCGTCTTTTTTCTAGACTAAATAATCCTAATTTCGCTAATCTATCTGGGTATTGTAGTTCTCCCATCCCCTTTATTAATTTTGTTGCCCTCCTTTGTACTCTCTCTAGTTCCATTATATCCTTCCTGAGCACCGGTGCCCAAAACTGGACACAGTACTCCATGTGCGGTCTAACTAGGGATTTGTACAGAGGCAGTATAATGCTCTCATCATGTGTATCCAGACCTCTTTTAATGCACCCCATGATCCTGTTTGCCTTGGCAGCTGCTGCCTGGCACTGGCTGCTCCAGGTAAGTTTATCATTAACTAGGATCCCCAAGTCCTTCTCCCTGTCAGATTTACCCAGTGGTTTCCCGTTCAGTGTGTAATGGTGATATTGATTCCTTCTTCCCATGTGTATAACCTTACATTTATCATTGTTAAACCTCATCTGCCACCTTTCAGCCCAAGTTTCCAACTTATCCAGATCCATCTGTAGCAGAATACTATCTTCTCTTGTATTAACTGCTTTACATAGTTTTGTATCATCTGCAAATATCGATATTTTACTGTGTAAACCTTCTACCAGATCATTAATGAATATGTTGAAGAGAACAGGTCCCAATACCGACCCCTGCGGTACCCCACTGGTCACAGCGACCCAGTTAGAGACTATACCATTTATAACCACCCTCTGCTTTCTATCACTAAGCCAGTTACTAACCCATTTACACACATTTTCCCCCAGACCAAGCATTCTCATTTTGTGTACCAACCTCTTGTGCGGCACGGTATCAAACGCTTTGGAAAAATCGAGATATACCACGTCCAATGACTCACCGTGGTCCAGCCTATAGCTTACCTCTTCATAAAAACTGATTAGATTGGTTTGACAGGAGCGATTTCTCATAAACCCATGCTGATATGGAGTTAAACAGTTATTCTCATTGAGATAATCCAGAATAACATCCCTCAGAAACCCTTCAAATATTTTACCAACAATAGAGGTTAGACTTACTGGCCTATAATTTCCAGGTTCACTTTTAGAGCCCTTTTTGAATATTGGCACCACATTTGCCATGCGCCAGTCCTGCGGAACAGACCCTGTCGCTATAGAGTCCCTAAAAATAAGAAATAATGGTTTATCTATTACATTACTTAGTTCTCTTAGTACTCGTGGGTGTATGCCATCCGGACCCGGAGATTTATCTATTTTAATCTTATTTAGCCGGTTTCGCACCTCTTCTTGGGTTAGATTGGTGACCCTTAATATAGGGTTTTCATTGTTTCTTGGGATTTCACCTAGCATTTCATTTTCCACCGTGAATACCGTGGAGAAGAAGGTGTTTAATATGTTAGCTTTTTCCTCGTCATCTACAACCATTCTTTCCTCACTATTTTTTAAGGGGCCTACATTTTCAGTTTTTATTCTTTTACTATTGATATAGTTGAAGAACAGTTTGGGATTAGTTTTACTCTCCTTAGCAATGTGCTTCTCTGTTTCCTTTTTGGCAGCTTTAATTAGTTTTTTAGATAAAGTATTTTTCTCCCTATAGTTTTTTAGAGCTTCAATGGTGCCATCCTGCTTTAGTAGTGCAAATGCTTTCTTTTTACTGTTAATTGCCTGTCTTACTTCTTTGTTTAGCCAAATTGGGTTTTTCCTATTTCTAGTCCTTTTATTCCCACAAGGTATAAACCGCTTACACTGCCTATTTAGGATGTTCTTAAACATTTCCCATTTATTATCTGTATTCTCATTTCTGAGGATATTGTCCCAGTCTACCAGATTAAGGGCATCTCTAAGCTGTTCAAACTTTGCCTTCCTAAAGTTCAGTGTTTTTGTGACTCCCTGGCAAGTCCCCCTAGTGAAAGACAGGTGAAACTGTACAATATTGTGGTCGCTATTTCCTAGATGCCCAACCACCTGCAGATTTGTTATTCTGTCAGGTCTATTAGATAGTATTAGGTCTAAAAGTGCTGCTCCTCTGGTTGGATTCTGCACCAATTGTGAAAGATAATTTTTCTTGGTTATTAGCAGAAACCTGTTGCCTTTATGGGTTTCACAGGTTTCTGTTTCCCAGTTAATATCCGGGTAGTTAAAGTCCCCCATAACCAGGACCTCATTATGGGTTGCAGCTTCATCTATCTGCTTTAGAAGTAGACTTTCCATGGTTTCTGTTATATTTGGGGGTTTGTAACAGACCCCAATGAGAATTTTGTTACCATTTTTCCCTCCATGAATTTCGACCCATATGGACTCGACATCCTCATTCCCTTCGCTAATATCCTCCCTTAAAGTGGACTTTAGACAAGACTTTACATAGAGACAAACCCCTCCTCCTCTCCGATTTTTACGATCCTTTCTAAACAGACTGTAACCCTGTAAGTTAACTGCCCAGTCATAGCTTTCATCTAACCATGTCTCGGTTATTCCCACTATGTCAAAGTTACCTGTAGATATTTCTGCTTCTAGTTCTTCCATCTTGTTTGTCAGGCTTCTGGCGTTTGCGAGCATGCAGTTTAGAGGATTTTGTTTTGTTCCAATCTCCTCACTGTGGATTGTTTTAGAAATGTTCTTACCTCCCTTCTGAGTATGTTTTCCTGGGTCGTCTTTGTTCGAGTCTAATGTTTTTCTTCCCGTCCCCTCTTCTTCTAGTTTAACGCCCTCCTGATGAGTGTAGCGAGTCTTCTGGCGAATGTGTGTTTCCCAGGTTTGTTGAGGTGTAGTCCGTCTCTGGCGAGGAGTCCATCATACCAGTAATTCACACCGTGGTCCAGGAATCCAAATCCTTGTTGTCTGCACCATCGTCTTAGCCAGTTGTTTGCATCAAGGATCCTGTTCCATCTCCTGGTGCCATGCCCGTCTACTGGAAGGATAGAAGAAAAAACTACCTGTGCATCCAGTTCCTTTACTTTCTTCCCCAACTCTTCAAAGTCTTTGCAGATTGTCGGTAGGTCCTTCCTTGCCGTGTCATTGGTGCCAACATGTATCAGAAGAAATGGGTGGACGTCCTTGGAGCTGAAGAGCTTTGGTATCCTATCGGTCACATCCTTGATCATCGCACCTGGAAGGCAGCATACTTCTCTTGCAGTTATGTCCGGTCTGCAGATGGCTGCGTCTGTGCCTCTCAGTAGTGAGTCTCCCACCACCACCACTCTTCGTTGCTTCTTGGCTGTACTTTTTGCTGTCACTTGTTGCTGTGTGCCCTTTTCTTTTTTGCTTGCTGGTATTGCTTCATTCTTAGGTGTGCCATCTTCATCCTCTACAAAGATTTGATATCGGTTCTTCAGTTGTGTGGTTGGTGATTTCTCCATGGTCTTCTTGCTTCTTTTGGTCACATGCTTCCACTCATCTGCTTTTGGAGGTTCTCTGACACTTTTTGCACCTTCTGTGACCAGTAGAGATGCTTCTGTTCTGTCTAGAAAGTCTTCATTCTCTTTGATGAGTTTCAAAGTTGCTATTCTTTCTTCCAGACCCCGCACCTTTTCTTCTAAAAGGGCCACTAGTCTACACTTCTGACAGGTGAAATTGGATTCTTCTTCTGGTCGATCTGTGAACATGTAGCACATGCTGCAGCTCACCATGTAGGTTGTCACATCTGCCATGTTGCTCCTAGATCCTGCTGACTTGCTGTGTGTTTTCCTTCTTGTGTAATCTACTCAGCCAAGCTCTCTTGCAATAATGTCCTACAGGCAAAAATTACGGCGCGCGATTAGGTGATGCTTTCGAAGCAGCTGGTCCCGGCTGTACCCAACGATCTTCTAGCTTAGGGAGACTCTTCGCTTTCCCAGAAGGCACCTGGAATATGCAAATTAGCCTCCTGAAGCTTGAATCCCTGGTTTGGTGATGCTTTCGAAGCAGCTGTTCCCGGCTGTACCCAACGATCTTCTAGCTTAGGGAGACTTCGCTTCTCCCAGAAGGCACCTGGAATATGCAAATTAGCCTCCTGAAGCTTGAATCCCTGGTTTGGTGATGCTTTCGAAGCAGCTGGTCCCGGCTGTACCCAACGATCTTCTAGCTTAGGGAGACTTCGCTTCTCCCAGAAGGCACCTGGAATATGCAAATTAGCCTCCTGAAGCTTGAATCCCTGGTTTGGTGATGCTTTCGAAGCAGCTGGTCCCGGCTGTACCCAACGATCTTCTAGCTTAGGGAGACTTCGCTTCTCCCAGAAGGCACCTGGAATATGCAAATTAGCCTCCTGAAGCTTGAATCCCTAATGCAGCATGTTATTAATAAATACTGGAGGCAAATTTCCAATCATCAGCCCGGAAGCTCTGCATGGGACGTACGTGGACCTTCCAACATGACAACGATCCAAAACACAAGGCCAAGCAGACCTGTCATTGGCTACAGCAGAACAAAGTGAAGGTTCTGGAGTGGCTATCTTGGTCTCCTGACCTCAATATCATTGAGCCACTCTGGGGAGATTTCAAGCACGCAGTTCATGGTAGACAGCCCAGGAATTTACAGGAACTGGAGGCTTTTTGCCAAGAAGGGTGGGCAGCTTTACCATCTGAGAAAATAAAGAACCTCATCCACAACTACCACACAAGACTTCAAGCTGTCATTGATGTTAGAGGGAGCAATACACGGTATTAAGAAATGGGGTATGTAAACTTGTGATCAGGGTCATTTGTATGTTTTGGGTTGTCATTATGATTTAAAAAGATAAAACACAGTAGTTTGACAATAAACGGCTTCACCCAACCACTATGAGTGGAGAAAAAGTTTTGGTGTTATCATTGATTATTATTATAATACATTTATCAGCGCCATTTATTCCATGGCGCTTTACATGTGAAAAGGGGGCAAATATAGACAAATACAGTAAATATGAGCAAAAAACAAGGCACTAACAGTTACAGAAGGAGAGAGGACCCTGCCCGCGAGGACTCACAGTCTACAGGGGAAGGGCGAGGATACACTAGGAGAGGGTAGGGTTGGTTTTGCAGCAGTTCAGTGGGATGAGGATCACTGCAGGCTTGTCGGAAGAGGTGAGCCTTCAGGTACTTTTTGAAGGTTTCCATGGTAGGCGAGGGTCTGATATGTTGGGATAGAGAGTTCTCAAAAAAGGCCAAGAAAGCAAAAATTCTGCCGGGGTATGTAAACTTTTGAGCACAACTGTATATATATATATATATATATATATATATATATATATATATAAACACACAGCCAGAATAAAGTCTTTTAATTGAAAGAATGATACAGACTCCTTTAATAAATCTAAATTAAACCATACTCACATATCATCATGCATAACACTGAAGCCATGGTCTCCTGTATTAAAACAAAAATAAAAAACAAACAATATTCCTCACCTGGCTGTCGTTCTGTACCACGCCATAATCCATGTCAGAGGATAAACAGTTTTCAACCTGGACGGTGCCAAGATGTGGCCGTCCATGCTGATAACCACTGAGGAATGAGCTGCTGTGAGCGCAGCATCAGTGACTAGCGGTGATGTCAACAAAGTTTTTGCCGGGTCACTGAGGCTGCATTCCCAGCCGGGCCGCTGAACTGAGGTGACTTTGGTGAGATCACCTCTAGAACAGTGAGAAAAAGTCTCATGGTGCAGCGCTGATCTCAAGGAGGTCACCGCAGTTCAGAGGCCCAGCTGTGAACCCAGCCTCAGTGCCTGCGGTAACCTTGATGATGTCACTGCTAGTCACTGAGCCTGCACTCGCAGCACCTCATTGCTCGGTGGTTCATCCATCCTGATGTGACCGTCCAGGCTGAAAACTTTATCCCCAAACATGGATTACGGCGTGGGACAGAACGATGGACAGGTGACAGATATGGTTATTTTTTATTTTTGTTCTGTTACAGGATACCATAACTACAGTGGAATGGACGATGAAAAGAGTATGGTTTAATTTAGATTCATTAAAGGAGTTTGTGTGATTCTTTTATTTTAAGGACTTTATTCTGGCTGTGTGTTTATTTACAATATACGGTAACTATAGGATTAGTAATGGGTAAGTATCTTATTGACGCTTCTCCGTTACGAAGCCGTGGGTTTGATGTCACTGGATGATACAAAGGTGACATCAACCCCACTAATATGATCGCCTCTTGCCACCGCCACAGGGCAAGTGGGAAAAGCTGGGCAAATCACCAGTATTGGTGCATCTAATAGATTTCTGGGTGGCTGCGGGTTGCTATTTTTAGGCTGGAGGGGGACAATAGCCATGGCTCCTTACCAGCCTGAGAATACCAGCACCCATATATCAGCTTTAGCTTGGCTAGTTGTCAAAAATGGGAGGGACCCCACGTGAATGCTGTATGTGTTAGGGCTAGCGGAACGCACCAAATAATAAGGATGGTATAAGGTGCTTTCGCAGCCCGGGGTCCACCGTGCAGAGATGGAACCTGCTGCTGAGTACTGACGGACTATATGATGGTATAATGTGGATACACGCATGCATTAGCTTCACCCAGTATGAAGGAAGTGAACCCTGCTGCGTCACAGGGCCACGGTACCGCACAAAGAGCGCAAGCAAAGAGTCACAGAACTCTATCCCAAGACTCAGGCAAAGAGCTCCTCTAGACCTCTTGAACTCGAACCGCTACAGGGGTGTCAGATATTAACAGAAATAATAATTTAATGCACAAGAGTGCGTGCAGTGCCACTCTGGCGGACGCCACTAATCGCCCAGACTTGTGCCAGGAAAGTGCTCTATTAGCGCTCGGCGCCGCACTGGCGGTCACTGCTATCAGACGCTGTATCGTGTGCTAGCTGTGCAGGATAGCACTGTCAGGCGCTAGGTAGCTTCCACCATTCACGAACAGTCAACAACACTAGGGATGGGAATGATTCGGAGCTTTCATCCATCGACAGGCATACATCCACACACACACACGTTAATAAGTTTATACTAGCGCATGGCTGTGCGGCCATGCAAACCTTTTATAGCGGAAGCTCTCCAGGACCTTCCTAGTGGTCCAATAGGAGCTGCTACAGGGCCTGAGCATGTGACCCCTGACCTCCAATGAAAGGTCGTTCTTTGGGCATGCTCAGAAGAAGAAAAGCAGGACTTCGTCCCAGGGACGCCTGCCCACTGCTGATCAGTACTGGTTACAATGGCTGATCCTGGAAGGACAGCAGTAACCAGCCGCACAGTATCAGCATGTGCCAGACCCTGGGACCAACGTCTCTGCTGAGCAGGCGCCCCTGTGGCTGGAGGAGAATGGGAGACCGCAGTAGAGATGGTTCAAGATTTCACCTGTGCAGTGGTGGGAACTCGACACCTAACAGTATGCACACCAACTTATACTCCAGTTCATCTCTAGGTATTGTATTGTTATTACACAGGTTTTAAAAGTGAATTGTTAGAACACAGGAGTTTACATTTCTCTAAAGTCTTATATCCTATCAACATAAATAAGGATTATTTATTTTAAGAGAAAACAATATTTTTCTTGCTTCCTTTACATGTGGATTTGTGCTTTGCATTCTGCAGGAAAGTAAGCGTGACGCTGATAAGAAATTCATATTCCCCAGAACACAAGTCGATGAGTTAAAAATTACTGTTATGAAGCTTTTGCTGCCTCATGGTAGAAATATATTAATATATTAAAGCTCTTCTAATGTATTCACTCTTGAGCTGGAAATTTCACCTAATGTGTGTCAAGTGTATTGTAAAACCCTGGCCATATTCTAATATCCTAAGTTTCAGTCTTCTAAAATATCAATGATTCATAGTATAAGAAAGCAAAAGTCATTTTTATTTTCAAACATTGCAGATTTGTTGCAGAAATACCTCTCCATATTTCTATTCTGCAACCCCTATGTAACCCTTCCTATCCACAGCCAGTTTTTTTCTAGTATGTTCATTTTTTATCATTAAAGGGGTTTTCCCATGAACAAAATACATTTTAATCAATAGATCTTGGAATAAAAATAATTTCCACAATTGCATGTGTATATAAAAAATGTTCCTGTGCTGAGCTAATCTTATAAATGTGCCCCTGCTGTGTACTGTGTAATGGCTGTGTCTGACCGTACAGCTCCTGGGCAGGGGAGGAATCAAAAGAGAATATAGAGACAGGACAACACAGGATCATAGCTTTTTCTTTCTCTGAGTTAAAATAAGCAAATGTTTTTCCCTACAGAAAGAATCTGCTGTGATCCGGTGCTGTCCTGTCTGTAAACTCTTCGACATTCTGTATTTAACAGAAAAACAAAATCAGTTGTGCAAAGTATTTAAATTTTTTTGCAAATGAAGAAGGGGTAATTCAATCAGTGCAGAGGTGGGGTATAATCCAGAATCACCAAAAGTTGTGAAATAGTTTTTTATTTTTTCAAAAGTAGAAAGTGTAACACAATCCATGCTTTATGGGTCCAGAACTGTGTCTTCCTCAGGATTAAAATACACCAATAATCTAATGAAGTACAACAAAAAAAAATATATTGTGGCATCATGTTAGCCAGAAAAGGCCATGTAAATACTTTTATACCCCAAAATGATAAAAGCGCCCACCTGAAAAAGTGCTAAAAAACACAAGAAAAAAAATGAACATACTGTATGCAATGTCAAAATGGCTTGACATGTACATGTTCCAAGTTTTGTAATTTCGTTCAACTGCTTCAAGAAACTAAAAAAAGTGACCAATCCATTCTTCAGGTGGCTTCTACTTGAAATATGCCTCTGTCTTACATATGCTATTGAAAAAAAAGAACACCATCAGCAAAGCAGCTGCAAAAACCAGTAGTTAGACACTAAAAAAGATGCTTCCGGAAAAACAATGCCAATATTTTCCCTGATGTGTCTTCTGTAAGATGTCGTGTGCACATACCCTTACTTGTAATACCAGGCACTACAAAAAGTGTGATGCTATCCTAATAAACTATAAAGGGGTTGAGGGGCTTGTTGGAGCATCGTGACTTCTCCAAATGAACATTGGTGACCTATGCTAAGGATAGTCCATCAGTTTTGTATCCTATATAACATTTCTAACCAGGGTTGTGGAGTCGGTAAGCCAAACCTCCGACTCCGACTATTTCCCTGACTCCGACTCCCTCATGAATGCTTCACTACTGAGCATGTACATAAAGTGCAGCACTGGCTCACTACTGAGCATGTACATAAAGTCCAGCACTGGCTCACTACTGAGCATGTACATAAAGTGCAGCACTGGCTCACTACTGAGCATGTACATAAAGTCCAGCACTGGCTCACTACTGAGCATGTACATAAAGTGCAGCACTGGCTCACTACTGAACATGTACATAAAGTGCAGCACTGGCTCACTACCGAGCATGTACATAAAGTGCAGCACTGGTTCATTACTGAGCATGTAACTAAAGTGCAGCACTGGCTCACTACTGAGCATGTACCTAAAGTGCAGCACTGGCTCACTAATGACCATGTACCTAAAGTGCAGCACTGGCTCACTACTGAGCATGTACATAAAGTGCAGCACTGGCTCACTGCTGAGCATGTACATAAAGTGCAGCACTGGCTCACTACTGAGCATGTACATAAAGTGCAGCACTGGCTCACTACTGAGCATGTTCATAAAGTGCAGCACTGGCTCACTGCTGAGCATGTACATAAAGTGCAGCACTGGCTCACTACTGAGCATGTACATAAAGTGCAGCACTGGCTCACTACTGAGCATGTACATAAAGTGCAGCACTGGCTCACTACTGAGCATGTACCTAAAATGCAGCACTGGCTCACTAATGACCATGTACCTAAAGTGCAGCACTGGCTCACTACTGAGCATGTACATAAAGTGCAGCACAGATTCATCTCAACCAAAAGCAGACACCTTTAGATCAGGAATAGAACAGACATTATTAGGACATTTCATAACTTTCCCAAATTTTGGTGAAAAAATATTCAACACATCCTGAACTACGTAACCAATTTATTATATATTTTAGGAGTTGGAGTCGGTCTATTTTATTCTGACTCAACCAAAATTGCCACCGACTCTGACTTCACGACACCACTACCCTGTTTTTAACATTAAAACTGCATCAACGAATGAAGGAAATTTGTAGATCTGTAACAGAAAAATGCTGCTCTGATTCTTCTAAAGATAAATTATAAAATTAACCAGCACAGAATTTTGGATCTTTAGAAGAAATGAAACAATAGACGCACATTAAACAATGCAGTGTATGAGCCTGATGCTCTGACTGAGCATAGTCTCTACTTGGATGACCTACTGTAAAATATGCTGTTTACAAGGCACTTTCACAGGATGTGTATGAACTGTGGCAAAATCAGAAAATAAACCGTCGGATGTGAATCAAAGCTGCTGGCAATGGAATGAATTCAGAGAGAAAATAGCAAAAACAAAAGCATACAATCATTGAATATGCAGGAGTAGAGCAAACATTGTGATTTCTTCCAAGTCCTTATGGCTGCTTTATCAATTATAGACGCCAGCAGGACAAAGCGTCAGCATCAAGGATGGGATGTCAGCAAGCGTGAAATGATATGAAAGCAAAATGAACGGTATTTAGTGAGCAGAACAGCCAATCTAAAATGAAACCTCTTTTGACAGACTGACACTAATATATGCTCCCTTTGCAATTTTACATAATATGAAAATGGCATGCAGTTATTACAGGGTGCCCTGAGCCTCCACGCATAATGACTGTCGCTTCTTCAATACGATGTCTGTCCAAGAAGAGTAATTTTCCTGTTAACAAAACAAAAAACGTGTAAACGCTCTCTAGTGTCCTGTAGAGAGCAGCGATAATCTCGGGTGACGGGGCGTACAGGAAAATTATAGGGCTCTGCGCGGAGGAGGACAAGTGTGCTATGGAGGGAGTTCCTGAGTGTTATACACTCCAATGACAATTTCACCAGACCACAAGCGCATACATCAGAAATAGATGTAATGGCTATCAAGTGTTTATTAACTATTTCATTGCAGGTATGTCTCAAGGATGTCTCAGTGTTATGAGTAGGTTATGGTTCTGCATGTGTCTTTGTGTCACTGTGTTGGAAATGTATTTAGTTAGAAAACAATTTCAATGAATAAAGATAAAACGTGCTAAGAAGTTATTTATATTTGCTGTAATTTTATTCTTTTAATTACATTAAGCTCATTGTTAGTCTAGACTGGCTTATGTTAGAAGAATCAATCATAATGGCTCCAGTATGAGGCTATGGTCACACATCTTAGTAATAACAAATGTAAGTAAAATCATACTTGTCGCTTCTATCCAGTGATATCAATGGTATCAGCATAGAATCATAGCGTTGGAAGGGAGCTCCAGGCTTATCGTGTCCAACCCCCTGCTCAATGGAGGATTCACTAAACCATCTCAGACAGATGTCTGTCCAGCCCCTGTTTGAAGACTTCCATTGTAGGAGAATTCACCACCTCTCGCGGCAGCCTGTCCCACTCATTGATCATCCTCACTGTCAAAAAGTTTTTTCTAATATTTAATCTGTATCTTCTCCCTTTCAGTTTCATCCCGATGAAGATATAGTTGACAACAATGATGAATCAGGGCTTCTTTATTCCACTATTCAGCTTATTTGATCCTGGTTGTGAGGACCATCATACTCTGTGCGGGACCTTAATATTGTGTGGGGGGCTGTTTGGGAAAATATACTATGTGATGAGCTGTGATACTGTGATACATGATACTGTGTGACAGGCTTTGGAGCCTACCGTACTGTGTGTGTGGGAGCTATGAGGCTATCATACTATGTGTGTATGGCTGTGGAGACCATCACATTGCATGTGGGTGCCATCCTATTGTGTGTGTGAAAGGCCTCCTCATACTGTGTGGTGGGCTATGGGAGCCATCATGTTGTGAGACAGGTTTTCTTGGCTATCATATTGTGTGGAGGCCATCATATTGTGTTGAGGATGTGGGAGTCATCATACTCTTTATGAGGGTTGTGGTGCCCACCATACTGTGTGTGGGGATCACCATACTGTGTATGGGGGCTAAATTCCCATCATGCTATGTGTGGGTGGCTATCACATTGCACGTTGGACCATCATACTGTGCGTGGAAGTCTTCATACTGTGTGTGAGAGGCCCCTATCATTCTGTGTGTGGCAGACTGTGGGGGTATCATATTGTGTGGGAGCTATTACAGCGCCCCAGAGATCTGGTCGTTGCAGTATGACACTCTGCCGCTAAAAGGAGTGATGGTACGTCTGATGGCACTAAAGGAGTTCTACTGACCAGGTATCACAGCACACATTACACTTCACACTCCGGCCACTAGGGGGAGAAAAAGGCTTTATTTATTGGGCCACTCCTCACACTGGTAAAACTAGGGGTTGGATAGGAAGTTAGTCAGAAGCTGACTGGGTTGGATTCAGGCAACATCCCGTGGCAGGAGGTGTTGCAGGGAGAAGACACAGGGGGGTCCCTGTCGGGCGTGGGAACCTGGCAGGAACCTAGCGAACAGAGCAGATTGTTACGAAACTGCACCTGCACTACCTTGTGGCGGTATCCTAAGGAAGAGATACGAAGCGAAGGATATTGTGGAACAGTGAGAAACGAGATCAAGCACAAAGGAGAGCCAGTAGGAGTTGTTCCATGAGACCGAGGCAACATCCTACTGAGGCGCGTAGCCGGTGGCCGGAACACCGCGGAAGTAACTGACTCTAGGCCTTACTTCGAACTCCGCAGGACAGTTAATTATAGGTTGGCTGTCTACCTTAAATTTCCTACGAAGACATAGGGGGCAACGCGTGGAGAGGGGCGTCTCTAGGGTCCCGGAAGAGCTCCGAGCCTTCCCATCATACGGGTGCGTCCTAGCCATAACATATCTGGGGGACGAGAAACTAGTAACATCTGGAACAAGAGAGAGAGAAAGAATTAGAGAGAACTAGAAAGAATGAATGAACGAGAACAGAAGTTGTGAGGACTATTCCGAATGCTCAGCAGGGTAGCACTACAACACACAGGCGCTAGCGGTAGGCAACGATTTCCACCTGCAAAGGGAACTCCGGATGTGCCATCAGACCGGCCAGTCTCCGACAGCCCTGTTAATCATGCTCTGGATTGAGGATCCTGAAATCTTCAGTAAAGAGGTAAAGAGACTGCAACCTGGTGTCCTCGTTATTGTCTGCACCTCACACCATCGTCATCTACCTTACTGGGAAGCCCTGGGGACATACTTCACATGTGGGAAGGTATACCATCTAGCTGCCATTCCATCACCCCAGCGGGCCCCAAGCGGCGTCGGTCATCCTGACCGAACACCACAGGTGGCGTCACGAAACCCTGACAGACTCCTATCACCTTTTATTGGACGTCCCTTAGCAGGGTCACGAACCGGGTCCAGCCACCGTGACAACCCCAGAACTGAGACAGAAAGGACCGGTACCGAGTAACCTGTGGCCCTGTGTCTGGGGGCGCTCCACTATCACGCTCTGACAGACAGGCTGTTGGTCTATCATAATTTGTGTGGCCCATCATACTGTTTGGAGACCATCATATTCTGGGTGGAGGGGCACTGGGACCAGATCAGACTTGTCTACTCAAGTGCATTAATCCATAAAAAAAATCATATGGCACAAATGTGCCAATTCAGTTGTATCCATGTGCTGTACATTTTTTCACAAACTGGTTGCTATGAGTAGGGAAACCGCCATCATTTTGTCTTTACTCATGAGAAAAATTGATGATACATGGATTCTGGACAGTAAAAACAGACACATGAACCAAAATCAGATTAAATAGATTCAGAAGACCGATAAGTGGACTGTTTTTTTTTTTAGGCCGTTATGGTATCTCACCCAAGAGAACAGGATGTTATTTACTATTAGAGCTAGTCTGGTTTTGAGAATTCCATCTGTTTTTTTTTTCAATTGCAAACACTGTATTAAGAAATTCCTATTAAATCAAGTGGGTAACTTGTACTAAACACTCATCTACTTTATGAAGTGGAGAGTGATCATAAAGAAAAACCCAATGCTTTATATAGGAAATATGTCATGCTTCATTGTTCTGGGTAGAGGGATGTGGTGGCCATCATGCTGTTTGTGGGTGGCTCTTGGAGAATCATACTGTGTGTGGGCCATCATACTGTGGGTGGTTGTGGGGCCATGATACTGTATGTGAGGGCAATTATACTGGGTGTGGGTCATGGTGAGGGCATCTTTCTGTATGGGGGGTGTGTGGGCCATCATACTGTGTGGAAAGTACCATACTGTGTGTCGTGGGTTTTGTGGGCTATCATACTATACGTGGCAGCCATCATACTGTGTGCAGGGGGTTGTGGCTATTATACTGTGTTTGGGTGGGCATTTATACTACTGTATATGTGAGGACCTTGGGACAATGATATTATGTGGGGTGGCTATGGGGTCATCATACTGTATGTGGGGCTCATACTGTGAGTGGGATGACTGTAGGGGCATCATACTGTGTGTGAGGGCACTTTAGAGGAATCATACTGTGCTGTGGGGATGTGGGAGGAAATTATACTATGTTGGGTTCACTATGGGAAGTACATTATTGGGGATACTGTGACAGCTTCAAATTTGAGAGGGTGCACTGTGGCAGCATCATAGCTTGTTGCAGGAACTGTGGGGGCATCATACTGTGCGATTAGAGGCAAATTGTGTATGGACATCCAACTGTGTTTGTGGGGGGACAATTTGGAGGAATCAGAATCCGTTTGTAAAAGCATTATTTTTAGGCTATGTGCACCCGTTCAGGTTTTTTCACGTTTTTTTGCGTTTTTTCACGATAAAAACGCTATAAAAACTCATTAAAAACGCATACATTATGCATCCTATCATTTAGAATGCATTCTGCATGTTTTGTGCACATGATGCGTTTTTTTTCCGCGAAAAAAACTCATCATCGTAAAAAAGCAGCATGTTCATTAATTTTGCGGATTTTCTGCGTTTTTCCCGCTATTCTATGCATTTGGGCAAAAAATGCACCAAAAACGCATGAAAAAACGAGAAAAAAACGCATGCGGATTTCAGGCAGAAATGTCCGTTTTTTGTCAGGAAAATTTCTGCAAGAAATCCTGATGTGTGCACATACCCTAAAAGGGAGAAAAGAAGGTGTGTGACGCTGGTCACTACTCATGGCCAAGCCAAGAGGCTGGGTAGTCAAGAGATCCTGGGTCAGATAGCAAAAGGGCTTATCATAAACAAAGGGGTAAGGGTACCGTCACACTATAACATTTCGATCGCTACGACGGTACGATTCGTGACGTTCCAGCGATATCGTTACGATATCGCTGTGTCTGACACGCAGCAGCGATCAGGGATCCTGCTGAGAATCGTACGTCGTAGCAGATCGTTTAGAACTTTCTTTCATCGCTGGATCTCCCGCTGTCATCGCTAGATCGGTGTGTGTGACACCGATCTAGCGATCTAGCGATGCGATCCAGCGATGCGTTCGCTTGTAACCAGGGTAAACATCGGGTAACTAAGCGCAGGACCGCGCTTAGTTACCCGATGTTTACCCTGGTTACAAGCGTTAAACTAAAAAAAAAAACAAACAGCACATACTTACATTCTGGTGTCCGTCAGGTCCCCTGCCGTCTGCTTCCCGCACTGTGACTGCCGGCCGTAAAGTGAAAGCAGAGCACAGCGGCTGTGCTTTCACTTTCACTTTACGGCCGGCAGTCACTGAGTGCGGGAAGCAGACTGCAAGGGACGTGACGGACACCAGATGTAAGTATGTGCTGTTTGTTTTTTTTTAGTTTAACGCTTGTAACCAGGGTAAACATCGGGTAACTAAGCTCGGTCCTGCGCTTAGTTACCCGATGTTTACCCTGGTTACCCAGGGACCTCGGCATCGTTGGTCACTGGAGAGCTGTCTGTGTGACAGCTCCCCAGCGACCACACTACGATTTACCTACGATCACGGCCAGGTCATATCGCTGGTCGTGATCGTAGGTAAATCGTATAGTGTGACGGTACCCTAAGGCAAAGGCGTAGTCAGGTCACAGTCTGAGTTCAGAATTCTTTGAAGATAGTGGATCAAGACAAAATGGCAAAGCAAACGGATTGTCAAAGATAAGGTCCAAGGAAACAAAGATCAATTACAGGAACATAGTGAGTGCACACCATTTGAGCTAAAGGTACCGTTACACTAAGCGACGCTGCAGCGATATAGAGAACGATCCAACCTAAACTAGATCGCTGGAGCGTCGCTGTTTATGTCGCTGTAGAGACGTCAAACGCAGCAACTCCAGAATGATGCAGGAGCGATCCAGTGACGTAACGGCGACTCACTTATCGTTCTCGCTCCATGTAAAAACGCTGCTGGCGTCGTTGCTTTTGATGTCAAACATGACGATACACGCTGATCTAATGACCAAATAAAGTTCTGGACTTCTAGCTCTGACCAGCGATGGCACAGCGGGATCCAGATCGCTGCTGCGTGTCAAACACAACGAGATCGCTATCCAGGACGCTGCAACGTCACAGATTGTTGTAATTCTCGTTGCAAAGTTGCTGAGTGTGACGGTACCTTAAGCTACAATTGTCACTAATTTGGAGGCAGAGAGCCAGCTAAATAGCTAGGTAATCACTGGAATAGCAGACACATGGAGGAAGTCCAGGCACGCCCTGGGCAGCATTGGATGGGTGAACTGTCACTCAACACACTGACAGCTCAACACGCTCCTGCCTCTGGCAGGACGGCTGAGCTAACCATCACAATGCTGACAATTCAGCATGCCAATGTACTAGAATGGACATCTGAATTGTCATTCAATGCTTCCAGACACACTAATAGGTGAAATCGTGACAGGGTGGTTTTGATTTTTTTATTATTTAATTTTTGCTTTGCTTTTTTTTTTTATTACTCACATGCTGGTGGCGCAGTGGTTAGCACTGTAGCCTTGCAGCGCTGGGGTCTTGGGTTCTAATCCCACCCAGGACAACATCTGCAAAGAGTTTGTATGTTCTCTCCGTGTTTGCGTGGGTTTCCTCCGGGCACTCCGGTTTCCTCCCACATTCCAAAGACATACTGATAGGGATTCTAGATTGTGAGCCCCATCGGGGACAGTGATGATAATGTGTGCAAAACTGTAAAGCGCTGCGGAATATGTTAGCGCTATATAAAAATAAAGATTATTATTATTATGCTGGGTTTCCATGAAGCACCATAATGACAGGCATGGGAGTTTCCAGCAACAACTGACTGCTATACAGTAGCACAAGATAAATGTCTTTTATTTATACAGTATAGTGCCAACATATTCCACAGCTCTTTACAAATCAGAGGATAAGTGTTTAACCAACATCAAACTTTGTAGAGTTACAGAACAACACAAAGTTCACCGATTCATACAATTGGAGTGAGGGCTCTGACCGCAAGAGTGTACAATCTAAGAAAGTAGCAATGGCACAAAAGGTAAAACTGCCTGTAATGTATGGTAGATCCATCTATATAATAAATAAGATAAATAATTAAAATTTGCCAAAATTTGTATATTTCTAGATACAAAGTGCAGATTCTGAGGAAAGTGTAGGAAGTGAGAACTGAGGATAGTTAGATTAGAGAGTTGATGAGATGGACCAGCCTAAAGAGATGTGTTTTTGGGGTATGATTAAAATTGTGGAATTGGGAAGTAACCAGATTGTCTGAGGAAGTGCATTTCAGAGAACTGGTGCAGCACAAAGCAAATCAGTCAAAAAATCATGACAAGGACATATTGCTGGGCAAAAATTATAGAGCACTTATACCGTACACCAAGCTTTTTTGTGAATTCAAGTATCTAAAAAAAGTCAGCAGTAATAAGGTTATGATTTATGAGTCATTAGCCTAGATCATTATGAAGTGTAGTGAATCATGGACACAATGGATCAACTCCCTAACATAATTGTTATTTTCTTATATAACCATATCAGACATGCAATCTTTCACATTGGGTATCTAGCTAAGAAAGTGTCTTTATAAATTTATAATACATCAGACGGTGACAGGTGTTGTAGGACCAAAGTATTGGGAGAAGAAACCTCTCCATTTACTGGGACTAAGGTCGGGGTCACACTTGCGAGTTCAATGCGAGAAACTCGCGCGAGTCTCTCTCATCAATTCCCGGCACTGCCGCCAGCGGTTCGGAGCGGGGCATGCGGCTGCATAGAAATGCATGCAGCCGCACACTCCAATCCCGAGTGACGATGGCAGTTCCGGGAATTGATGAGAGAGACTAGCGCGAGTTTATTGCATTGAACTCACAAGTGTGACCACGGCCTAAAGCCAATTTTGGCCTTCATTATGTGACTGCAGACTTATCGCTTGTGACTGGACAAGTCCATTAACACTAGGACTACTGGTATAGTTATTTTGACTACTTACTTGCAGTAGTTCTAGTC
The DNA here is from genome assembly GCF_032444005.1 of Ranitomeya imitator. NCBI lineage: Eukaryota > Metazoa > Chordata > Amphibia > Anura > Dendrobatidae > Ranitomeya > Ranitomeya imitator. The sequence continues at coordinate 136,279,081 of NC_091289.1, read as the reverse complement.
AGGGTTCACGAGTCCAGTAGTCCTAGTGTTAAGTGGTGATCAGTCACATGGCTGCAGACAACATATGGCAGCGATCTTTGATTTTTTTAGTGATTCAATAACAAATCACAAGAATGGCAGCTAGAGAGTTAAGAAGAAAATATCAGTTGACATCTCCCACACAATCCACAGAGATGGACATAATTATCTGCCCAGCTCTGCACATCAAGGAAATAATCTTCCAAGAGGTCCACAACTTGCTCTCTTCAAAACCTCTTTCTAAAGAGATTTGTGGTTCCCGCGATCAGTGTGTGTTATTTGGAGAAGGAATGTCTGCAGATTTTTGCTGAAAAAAAAAAGAAAACACCATTTCTGATTCTCAAATAAAAAAAAAATAAAAACCTTAAAACAAAACTCATTTCCAAGCAGAATGATAAATGGCCCTTAAAAAAAATAACATTTTCTAAACTATTTCTGTTGGAGGAACTGGGCCAAATATGTGATGACCTTGTAATGATATTTTGCAGTAAAGTACAAAATTCATTATCTTAAAATAGATCTAGCATTGTACAAGTTTTAGGGATGAGGGAACTGGGGAAGTAGTTTTGCTTACTAAAGTTCAATCACAGTTCATGAAAATAATACAAAAAATATATTTGCTTCAGTTTCAAAGTGATTGTGTTTGAAATACACACGTTGGTCACAATGGCGGAATGTCGATAGATAAATAGAATATTTGTTATTGTAAAGGGGCTTTTCTTAAAAACTTCTGGGAGACGCGTTAGTATGGAGCCGCAAAATTGCAGCAATACCTTTTAATAAAACTTCCTCTTTTTTAATAAAACTCTCTCCAGTGCCCTCTACTGACCTCTACTTACCATCAAGGGTCACAATACCAGAGAAATAGCAGATAAGCAAAGGGGCAATAACAAATGGATAGTCAGAACACGGTCCAAAGGTCTGCAGCACTATCAGAACTCAAGGCACAGGGATCAGGCAAACACACACCAGAGAGCATAAGCTCTGACTGGCAGTGATCTGGGCCAGACAGCTTACCTAAATAACAGGGAAATTACTAAGAACAGGGACCACCTGGAGAAATCTCTGCACCTCCCAGTCTCAGATAGGTCAACTGAGCTGTCAATCAAAGCACCGACTGTTCAGCACACCCCAGCACAGGATAGGATGATAGAGCTGTCCATCACTGAGTCCCAGACACTGTGTAGAGGAATCGTGACAGTGAGATAACATAAGGGATTTTGTGAAATTGTTTAAAAACATTTAAAACATTTAATTTATTGAATATTGTAATTTTAAAGCGTCAAGACTTAGAGCTGTGACTTCTTTTGTCTTGAATCAATTGTTTAATTTCATCTCCTGACAGTCTACCGATGTAATAGAAAGTTCCCGGTCATCACTCCCTTGGCTCTTGCAGCAACTCACCACCACATTGCCAATAAATCCAGCAAGAGGTATCCAAAGAAAAAGAGATATTCCTCTATTTGCTTCTTTATCATTCAAAAAATATACTGTAAAAAAAGGTTATGTTTTGGACACAAATTGTATTTTCTAATTTATGGCTTGACAAAGGCTGTTTGTGACCGAAACATCACTTCTTTTTGTCTTTATGTTTCGAAAGATAAAGGAGACAATTGAAAAATATCTCTGGTACATTGGATTCTTCTTGTTGGATAATACTATATTAGTCATGCAAACCTTTAAATGTATTTAAATACCTTGCGGTTTAACCACTATCCTACATGTTGCAATCTGATGAGCTTGAACTGTCCAGTAAACTTCTGTTTGTTAAAATGAACTTGGTGTCTCTTAAGTTGTGTGCGGCAGCTCCATAAAATGGAGACCTGGAGACCACGAAGGCCTGCAGCTTACAAGTGAGTATTGTGATGGACCCCACACTTGACAGCACATTGGGACTGGGACACGATTTCCCTGTAAAGTGCAGCGGCGTTGTGAAGCAGCAGCTTGGTTATGGCTACCGGCCGCGGTCACTTTACAGTGGCATTTTGTGCTTTGTGAACTAGATTTTTACAGATCCTATTAATTACAATGGAATATCTGTCAGCCAGCTTGATTACATGTGGGGATTCCCTAGCAACTAGGCAACCCCCACATGTACTTATGCTGGCTAAGAGATGTAAATCATTCAGCTGTGGCACTGAAAACTGAATCTCTTACAAATACTCGGAGGTCACCCGAGCGTGCTCGGAAAATCTCGAGTACCGAGTATATTCACTCACACTAATAATTATGTCTCTGCTCTCCCTACCAAAGCAGATATTTAAGTTCTAATAGCAAAGGTGCACAAGATGTGCAGAAACGATATATCAGAAATTAGCAAGGATCTTTGTTATATTGCAGAGAGGTTACAGACTGAAAATACATCTCTGTACAAAGACCAGACCTGATTGTACTGCCATACAGTGACCATATAGTGGTAGATACCAGTGCTGCAGACAATACAAGTGATTTCAGTAAAGTTACATAGATTGAAAAAGGTCCATCAAGTTCAACCTTTCTCCACCATTTACACATTTTTTCACTAAATTATCTGTACTCACAATGTTATGTGTACTAAGGAAATCTACCAGCCCTTTTTTAAAAGCTGTTATAGTGTCTGCCATTACTACCTCTTGTGGTCAGCATTCCACAGTCTGACTGCTCTAACTGTAAAGAACCCTTTCCTATTTATCCGCCGGAGTCACCTTTCTTCCACCCATAATGAGTGCCCCTGGTCGTTAGTATGGTCTTTGGAAGGAATAAGTCATGTGCCAGTGTTTTGTCCTGGCCACACATACAGCTCTGGCAAAAATTAAGAGACCACTGCAAAATATTCAGTTTGTCTGATTTTTCTCTTTATAGGTATATTTGTGAGTAAATTGTTCTTTTAGTCTATAAACTTCTGACAAGATGTCTCTGAATTTCCAAGCAATACATTTTGTATTTTTTTTCTGACATAGAAAAAAGGTCAAAATTTAAAAAAACAACAACAGTGCTTTCAGACCTCAAATAATGCAAAGAAAACAAGTTCATAATCATTTAGAAACAACAATACTAATGTTTTAACTTAGGAAGAGTTCAGAAATCAATATTTTGTGGAATAACCATGATTGTTAATCACAGCTTTCATGCCTCTTGGCATGTTTTCCACCAGTCTTTCACACTGCTTCTGGCACAAAAATGTGAGCAGTTCTTCTTTGTTTGATGGCTTGTGACAATCCATCATCCTCCTGATTACATTCCAGAGGTTTTCAATGGGGTTCAGGTCTGGAGATTGGGCTGCCATGACAGGGTTTTGAAGTGATGGTCTCTTAAATTTTTCCAGAGCTGTATATTTATACATATAAATGAGATCTCCTTGGAGACATTTTTTTTAGGCCAAACAAGTCCAATGTTTCCAATCTCTCATCATATGAGAGGCCTTCCCTCTCTTGGAATAATCTAGTTGCCGCCGTTGAACTGACTCTAAATTCTGAATATCCTTTTTGAAATGTGGATCCCATATTATAGATGTGGCCTCACCAGTGATTTATAAAGGGGTAACAATACATTGGGATAGCAGGATTTTATCTCTGTTTTTATACATCCTAAAATCTTATTTCCTTTTGCGGCTGCTGCTTGACATTGAATACTGCTGCTCAGCTTACTTGTAACAAGAATACCCAAAATGCGGTTTTATCGCATCTAATGATAGTCAATGGGAAATTTATGCTGCGGGGATGGAGCGTTTCCGCATCGTAAATAGACATGCTGCGGTCTATAAAGACACGCCATCTGCCGCCTGCATCTTTGTATGCATAGTGGAGATGGGATTTCATGAAATCTCATCCACTATGCTGTAACATCTCGACGCTGTGGGTTTGACGCTACAGCTGTATGCAGCGTCAAACCTGCAGCATTTCAGACTGTAGAAGCATACCCTAGTAGTCCCTGCTTATGGAGCTTCAGTATTAGGCTGTCGTCACACTATCAGTATTTGGTCAGTATTTTACATCAGTATTTGTAAGCCAAAACCAGGAGTGGGTGATAAATACAGAAGTGGTGCAGATGTTTCTATTATACTTTTCCTCTGATTGTTCCACTACTGGTTTTGGCTACAAATACTGATGTAAAATACTGACCAAATACTGCTAGTGTGACGGCAGCCTAAGGCTGTTATGTGGAACAGTATCAAAGGCCTTTGCAAAGTCCAGATAAATGACGCCACTCACTTTCTCATGGAAACCCAACATGTTAGACACAAATTATTCTTCATGAATCCATGCTGGTTGTTAGTTATTATATTATTCTCTGCAATATCAACATCAACATGTTAGGGCATGTTAGGTTAGGCTATGGGTTGAACTAGATGGACTTATAGTCTTCCTTCAACCTTAATAACTATGTAACTATGTATCTATGTAACTATATATTTACGCAGGTCATTTCTTATAATGCCCTCAAAAATTTTGCACAATACTGATGTCAGGCTTACCAGACGGTAGTTGCCTTGATCTACCTTCTTACCTTTCTTAACAATTAGTATCACGTGATCCACCCTCCAATCCCGTGGCGCCACCTCTGTTACCAGAGAGAGTCTAAGAATATGAGATACAGCGGTCTGTCAGTTACTGAGCTCAATTCCCTCAGTATCTGTGGATGAATGCCATCTGGGCCGGGGGATTTGTCAATGTTTAATTTTCCCAGATGTAGGCATACTTCTTCTTGTATTAAATCAAAAATAGAAAATTGGTCCTCCTTATCTCATTGGTTGCCACAATATTAATATAAATCAAGAGTGTAACATATGGACAGATGTACTCTTTTAGGGGCCAATACCCTCTGTTTTATCTTTTTGGCATTGATGTATACAATTTGGGGGGATTTATGTTAACATAAAGCGGAAATCGCCAGAGCCTGAGCGGTAAAATATTTCTATTACCTGTATGAACATATTAGTAGGTCATATACGTCCTAGGGTGACAGATTCCCTTTAAGCTGTCTTTCAATATAGCGCCCCCCAAGGCTCTAAGTCAAAAGAGCAGGGTCCACTAATTTAATATCTCACAGTTGCCCACTCATTGTGACTATAGAGCTTGCTTTATTATCATAGGGAGCATAAATGGTAATTTACTAATCTATAAAGCCTAAAATACTTCAAACAACTTTCCATTTGGACATTCTTCAAAGATTAGAACTATCAATATTTGGCTTAAGGTACCGTCACATTTAGTGACGCTGCAGCGATCTAGACAACGATCCCGATCGCTGCAGCGTCGCTGTGTGGTCGCTGGAGAGCTGTCACACAGACAGCTCTCCAGCGACCAACTATGCGAAGTCTCCTGGCAACCAGGGTAAACATCGGGTTACTAAGCGCAGGGCCGCGCTTAGTAACCTGATGTTTACCCTGGTTACAAACGTAAAAAAAAAAAAAACACTACATACTTACATTCCAGTGTCTGTCCTCCGGCGCTCTGCTTCTCTGCACTGTGTAAGCGCCGTGACGTCACCGCTGTGCTCTGCTTTACGGCCGGCGCTAGTGCAGAGAAGCAGAGCGCCGGAGGACAGACACCGGAATGTAAGTATGTAGTGTTTGGTTTTTTTTACGTTTACGCTGGTAACCAGGGAAAACATCGGGTTACTAAGCGCGGCCCTGCGCTTAGTAACCCGATATTTACCCTGGATACCAGTGAAGACATCGCTGAATCGGCATCACACACGCCGATTCAGCGATGTCTGTGGGAGATCCAGCGACGAAATAAAGTTCTGGACTTTCTGCTCCGACCAACGATGGCACAGCAGGATCCAGATAGTTGCTGCATGTCAAACACAACGATATCGCTATCCAGGACGCTGTAACGTCACGGATAGCTAGCGATATCATTGTTAAGTTGGCCAGTGTGAAGGTACCTTTAGTGGGTGTAGTGGGAGTTTTCTGAGTAATCTTTCTGATATACTTTCCACTTTATGAGTATAAATTGTTATAATTATATTTTCCAGATCATAAGGAGACTGCCACTTCACTATATATATATTAATTAGTTGTTGTCCATTCTTGTGGCAAAAATCCTTCGTTGATAGGGATCTGCCAGCCCTTTGATGTAATGTGACTTGCTACTGAACATTTCTTTATTGTTTATTAACCCCTTAGTGACAGAGCCAATTTGGTACTTAATGACGGAGCCAATTTTTACAATTCTGACCACTGTCACTTTATGAGGTTATAACTCTGGAACGCTTTAACGCTGATTCTGAGATTATTTTTTCGTGACGTATTGCACTTCATGTTAGTGGTAACATTTCTTCGATATTACTTGCAATTATTTATGAAAAAAACAGAAATTTTGCAATTTTCAAACTTTGAATTTTTATGCCCTTAAATCAGAGAGATATGTCACACAAAATAATTAATAAATAACATTTCCCACATATCTACTTTACATCAGCACAATTTTGGAAACAAAATTTTTTTTTTGCTAGGAAGTTATAAGGGTTAAAAGTTGACCAGCAATTTCTAATTTTTACAACAAAATTTACAAAATCATTTTTTTAGGGAACATCTCACATTTAAAGTCACTTTGAGGGGTGTACATGACAGAAAATACCCAAACTTGACACTATTCTAAAAACTACACCCCTCAAGGTGCTCAAAACCACATTCAAGAAGTTTATTAGCCCTTGACGTGCTTCACAGCAGTTGAAACAATGTTGAAGGAAAAAATGAACATTTAACTTTTTTTTGCAAACATTTTAATTCAGAACCAATTTTTTTTATTTTCACAAGGGTAAAAAGAGAAAATGAACCACAAAATCTGTTGTGCAATTTCTCCTGAATAGGCCGATACCACATATGTGGGGGTAAACAATTGTTTGGGCGCACGGCAGGGCTTGGAAGAGAAGGAGCACCGTTTGACTTTTTCATTGCAGAAATGGCTGGAATTGAGATCAGACGCCATGTCGCGTTTGCAGAGCCCCTGATGTGACTAAACAGTGGAACCCCCCACACGTGACCCCATTTTGGAAACTAAACCCATTAAGGAACTTATCTAGATGTGTGGTGACTGCACTTTGAATCCCCAAGTGCTTCACAGAAATTTCTAACGTTGAGCCGTGAAAATAAAAAATCCTTTTTTTCCTCAAAAATGATTTATTAGCTTGCATTTTTTTATTTTCTCAAGGGTAACAGGAGAAATTGGACCTCAAAATTTGTTGTCCAGTTTGTCCTGAGTATGCTGACACCCCACATGTGGGGGACCACTGTTTGGGCACACATCGGGGCTCGGAAGGGAAGTAGTGACGTTTTAAAATGCAGACTTTGATGGAATGGTCTGCACGCGTCATGTTGCATTTGCAGAGCCCTTGATGTGCCTAAACAGAAGAAACCCCCCACAAGTGACCCCATTTTGGAACCTAGACCCCCCAAGGAACTTATCTAGATATGTGGTGAGCACTTTGAACACCCAAGTGCTTCACCAAACTTTATAATGCAGAGCCATGAAAATAAAAAAAACATATTTTTTTCCACAAAAATGATCTTTTCACCCCCAGATTTTTACTTTCACAAGGGTAACAGGAGAAATTGAACCCCCAAATTTATTGTGCAATTTATCCTGAGTACGCTGATACCTCATATGTGGGGGGGACCACTGTTTGGGCGCATGGCAGAGCTCGGAAGGGAAGGCGCGCCGTTTTGGAATGCAGACTTTGCTAGGATGGGCTGTGGGCGTTATGTTACATAGTAACATAGTAACATAGTAACATAGTTAGTGTTTGCAGAGCCCCTGATGTACCTAAACAGTAGTAACCCCCCCACAAGTGACCCCATTTTGGAAACTAGACCCCCCATTGAACTTATCTAGATATGTGGTGACAATTTTGAACATCCAAGTGCTTCACAGAAGTTTGACACAGAGCATTGAAAATAAAAAATCTTTTTTTTCCCCACAAAAATGATTTTTTAGCCCCCAATTTTTTTTTATTTTTGCAAGGGTAACAGGAGAAACTGGACCCCAAAAGTTGTTGTCAAATCAGTCATGAGTACGCTAATACCCCATATTTGGGGTAAATCACTGTTTGGGTGCATGGCAGAGCTCAGAGGGGAGGGAGCACCATTTGACTTTTTGAACGCAAAATTGGCTGTCGCATTTGGAGACCCCCTGATGTACCTAAACAGTGGAAACCTCCCAATTCTAACTCCAACCAATACCCCAACACACCCCTAACGCTAATCCCAACCCAATCCATAACCCTAATCAAAACCCTAACCCCAAAACACCCCTAACCCTAATCCCAAACCCTAACCATAACAGTTATGGTTAGGGTTGGGATCAGGGTTAGGGGTGTTATGGCGTTAGGGTTGTGATTAGGGTTATAGCATAACCCTAATCACAACCCTAACGCCAAAACTCCCCTAACCCTAATCCCAACCCTAACCCTAATCCAAAGCCTAATCCCAACCCTAACCCTAATCCCAACTCTAACCCTATCTTTAGCCCCAACCCTAACCCTAACTTTAGCACCAACCCTAGCTCTAACCCTAACTTTAGCACCAACCCAAACCCTAGCCCTAACCCTAACTTTAGCCCCAACCCTAACCCTAACTTTAGCCCCAACCCTAACCCTAACTTTAGCCCCCACCCTAACCTAACTTTAGCCCCATCCGTAACCCTAGCCCTAACCCTAACTTTAGCACCAGCCATAGCCCTAACTTTAGCCCCAACCCTAACCCTAACTTTAGCCCCAACCCTAACCCTAGCCCTAAACCTAACCCTAGCCCTAACCCTAACTCTAATTGAAAAATAGAAATACATACTTTTTTTTATTTTATCATTTTTTCCTAATTAAGGGGGTGATAAAGGTAGGGTTATTTACAATTTTTTTTATTTTGATTACTGTGTTATAGGATCTTACAGTGACCAAAATAAAACAAGAGGAAGAATCTTCCTCTGCCAGCCTGCACATCACGGCGGGCACACTGTGCATGTGCCCCCAAATTTTCTTCCCTGAGGGAGATGTCGGCAGCCAGGAGGGGACGCAGGAGGACCCAGGGACACCGGTAAGTATGATAGGGTCCCCGAATCTCCCTATTTCTCTGTCCTCTGATGTGCGATCACATCAGAGGACAGAGAATGACACGCCGCTTTTTTTTGCGTTTGCCGGTAAATGGCTAATTACCGACTCCGATCATGTTCTTGGGGGTCTCGGCTACCCCCGGCAGCTGAGATCCCAAAGATCTGCTGGGTGCCGGCCGGAGTGCACACTGCGCATGCGCCCGCCATTTTTTCCCCGGAAAAAGATGGCGGCGCCCATTGGGAGCCACGAGGAGCATCAGGGGAGACGGGTGAGTATCGGAGGGCTATCGGGGACCCCATTTCTTTGTCCTCTGATGTGCAATCACATCGGAAGGCAGAGAAATTAAATGGGAAACAGCGTTTTTTAATTTTTTTTTGCGGACGCTGGTAAACGGTTAATTACCGGCGGTCGCAACCCGGGGGTCGGTAGAAACCCCCCGAATCATGCTCTCGGTTGCCGATTGTGACCGAGACCCCAGAGAAAATCCGACTCTGGGAGGTGCTATTCACTTTTTCCTCAGCGACGTTAATTAACGGTGCTGTGGTTTAAGTACCCTTAACTGCCGCCGTTAAAAGGCGTATCGGCGGTCGTTAAGGGGTTAAATTTTCAATAAAAATAACATTAAAAAGTTTACAGTGTAAATTTGAGGCATAAGTAATGTGCTGATCAGGCAAACAGTGGCACTTTCACAAAATATGTAAAAGTTCCCTAACCGGCATTTGTCTCTCCTCTTGTAGTTAGCAATGTGGAGTCTGTGCCAATGCTTGTAATTAATTAATAATGTCTTGATGAGATTTATTTTCCTAAATGTATCAAAATTCCTTCCCAATCGGTAAAACTAAGAAATCAATGGCTGCATTTGACCAGGTGCTTAATCCCAATATTGATCCTGTCTTCTGGGAGTTCACCAAGTCTGTGTCTGCTTTTCATCAGTCTCAATGAGAATAGAACAGCTGAATTAAGAACAAAATAATTAACCACTTATGTTCCAATTTTTGTTGCAGAATATATGAAAGCCTCGTTCACAAACTGCATCAAAAGAAAAAAAAATTCCATTGCAGATTTACTAGGCAAGATTTAGATGGCCATTTTTTTTTAATATATGAGAAGAACGGATTGAGTTTTATTAATGATTTTCATCAGCATTTCCTCAGATTTTCAACAGTTTTTAATAAGTTTCTCTGCCATCTCCTATCTATCATGACACATAAAACATACCGCACATGGATAGCTTGTAAAGTCACATATTTATACATAAGAGGACACAGGAATAGTGCAGTACATAGTCAGAGACTGACCACTTGTCTACTCAGAAGAGCATGTACAGGACAGGGGGTCACATCAGAGATCACACGACACAGCTTCCTATAAGGAAAAGTTCGAAATGTATGAAAATCAGCATATGCTTCTCACAGTTCAGAGAAGACAAATCAACTTGGCGAGGAGCATGCACCATCCTTTAGGACCTAAAGTTTAGGTGAACGACATTAGCAGAATTAGGCAGATGATGCAAATTTCCCAGCTTTATAAAAACAAAGCCTCCTTTAACTTTATGCCAAAAAACACCAGCCATTGGTTCTTCTAAACAGCTGCCTAGCCCTCTGAAAATGAAAATGGTGGAGGCCCACAAAGCAGGAGGAGGCTATGAGAAGATAGCAGATCGTTTTCAAGTTGTCCTTTCCTCGGTTTGAAATGTAATAAAGAAATGACAGTTAACAAGAACAGTGAAGGTCAAGATAAGGTCTAGAAGATCAAGCAAAATTTCAGTGAGAGCTGCTCATAGGATTGCTAGAGGCAAATTAGAACCCCCGCATGACTGCAAAAGACCTTCAGAAAGATTTAGCAGACTCTGTAGTTGTGGTACATTGTTATACTGTACAGAGACACCTGCACAAATATGGCCTTCATGGAAGAGTCATCAGAAAAAAATGCTCCTGCACCTCACCATAAAATTCAGCATCAGAAGTATGCAAAAGATCTAAAAAAGCCAGATTCATTTTGGAAACAAGTCCTGTGAACCGATGAACTTAAAATAGAACTCTTTGGCCACAGTGATCAAAGCTATGTGTGGGAAAAAAAGGAGCACAGAATTTCAGGAAAAGAACATCTCACCAACCATTAAGCATGGGGGTGGATCAATCATGCTTTGGGGTTGTGTTGCAGCCAATGGAACTGGGAACATTACACCGGTAGAAGAAAGAATGGATTCAATGAAATTTCAACAAATTCTTGATGCAAACATAACACCATCTGTAAAAAATCTGAAATTGAAAAGAGGATGGCTTCTACAAATGCATAATGATCCTAAACACACGTCAGAATCCATAATAGACAATCTCAAAAGGCGCAAGCTGAAGGTTTTACAATGACCCTCACAGTACCCTGATCTGAACATCATTGGAAATCTGTAGCTAGATCTCAAAATAGCAGTGCATGCAAGATGACCCAGGAATCTCATGGAACTGGAAGAATTTTCCAAAGAAGAATGGACGAAAATTCTTCAAACAAGAATTGAAAGACTCTTGGCTGGCTATAAAAAGCATTTACAAGCTGTGATACTTGCAAAAGGGGGAGCTACAAGATACTAACCATAGATATCAACAAAAATATCTCAACCAAAATTATTGGTTGGATATATAGAGTGAAAACTGCATTTAATGATAAAATATATTTTTTTATGGAAATATATTAAGAAAGCGCCCTGAGAAAGTGACATGAAATGCGCGTCACGGTGAGGGACACAGGACAGGACCATATGATCTTCCCTGCGATTCACATCTTGGGAAATACATATATAATATGGGCTAACTCTTTTCTCTCAAATGCATATCTATGATAGCTACTGATTAATTAGGAGATACTAGCCTGTTTCTGTGTTACTGATTTTTATATTTGCATTTAGGTATTTGTTGACCTTGTCCTGCGTCCCTTGTGATTGAGGAACCTCATTTTATTATGTAATTTTTCTTAAAGGGCCACTGTCACCCCCCTCCAGCCGTTATAAACTAAAAGAGCCACCTTGTGCAGCAGTAATGCTGCATTCTAACAAGGTGGCTCTTTTAGTTTTGTGTTCAGGTATTACTAAAATAAAGCGCTTTGAAACTTTGCAAAAAGACCTATCTTTGACCACGGAGGCGGGTCCTCAATCCCCAGCTTGAACGGTACTCTGCCATCACTCACATCTTCAGGGGCTTTCGGCGCCGCCCCCTCCACGCTGTTTTCTCTTCAAATCCGGCGCCTGCGCTGTGTAAATCTTTGTGGGGCAGGCGCAGTAAGCTCTGGTGGTCTGACGTCCCAGCCAGGCTTGGAGACTGCGCCTGTGCTGGCAGTGCGGCCACCCACCTCGGTAATCCCTGCCCCGCACTGTGTTATGCATTATGCACAGTGCGGGGCTAGGATTCCTGGGCATGTGCACTGCGTGTGTCAAACTGTCACCCAGGTTCCCCGCCTTACAGCCTCTGTCTTTTCAGCTGATCGTGCCTCCTCCTCCTCATAGCAATCGCCGGGACGATCAGCTGAATAGACAGAGGCTGTAAGGCGGGGGACCTGGGTGACAGTCTGACACACGCAGTGCGCATGCCCAAGAATCCTAGCCCCGCACTGTGCATAATGCATAATGCATAACAGTCTCCATGCCTGGCTGGGACGTCAGATGGCCAGAGCTTACTGCGCCTGCCCCACAAAGATTTACACAGCGCAGGCGCCGGATTTGAAGAGAAAACAGCGTGGAGGGGGCGGCGCCGAAAGCCCCTGAAGATGTGAGTGACGGCAGAGTACCGTTCAAGCTGGGGATTGAGGACCCGCCTCCGTGGACAAAGATAGGTCTTTTTGCAAAGTTTCAAAGCGCTTTATTTTAGTAATACCTGAACACAAAACTAAAAGAGCCACCTTGTTAGAATGCAGCATTACTGCTGCACAAGGTGGCTCTTTTAGTTCATAACGGCTGGAGGGGGGTGACAGTGGCCCTTTAATACATTTTAATAAAAAGCTATATTTTATCATTAAATGAGGTTTTCACTTACATCCAATCAATAATTTTGGGTTGATATATTTTTGTTGATCTATGTACTTTATGGGTGACCCTATGACATACTGGTCTAAACAATTATTGGGACTTTTTATATTTCATAGGTGCTAGTCATGAAGTTTGCCCAAACTTTTGCATTGACTCCTTTTCCTTGTTGTAAATTGTGAAATGTAAAAAATTACAACATACAGTATATATTTTTTGCCTAAAATACAAAGGAAATGTGTCATCTGTAACTATAGCCCTTTTAAAATCATTACATCTTTAACTTACTTAACTGTTCACAATAATATTAATTTTGACCAGGGGTGCCCAAACTTTTACATGACACTGTCCATAATCAGAGGTGTATCTAGGGTTTCTGGCACCCGGGGCAAGAACTCAGTTTGGCCCCCTCCCCCCCAGAACGTATGCGATTTGCACACTAAGGGTACCGTCACACTAAAACGACGCTGCAGCGATACGACAACGATGTCGATCGCTGCAGCGTCGCTGTTTGGTCGCTGGAGAGCTGTCACACAGACAGCTCTCCAGCGACCAACGATCCCGAAGTCCCCGGTAACCAGGGTAAACATCGGGTTACTAAGCGCAGGGCCGCGCTTAGTAACCCGATGTTTACCCTGGTTACCAGCGTAAACGTAAAAAAAAACAAACACTACATACTTACATTCCTGTCGCGTCCCTCGGCGCTGTGCTTCTCTGCACTGACAGTGAGCGCCGGACAGCCGGAAAGCAGAGCAGTGACGTCACCGCTGTACTTTACGGCCGGCCGGCGCTCACCAGTCAGTGCGGGAAGCTGAAGGCGAGGGACATGACCAGACACCGGGAATGTAAGTATGTAGTGTTTGTTTTTTTTACATTTACACTGGTAACCAGGGTAAATATCGGGTTACTAAGCACGGCCCTGCGCTTAGTAACCCGATATTTACCCTGGATACCAGTGAAGACATCGCTGAATCGGCATCACACACGCCGATTCAGCGATGTCAGCGGGAGTCCAGCGACGAAATAAAGTTTCAAACGATCTGCTACTATGTACGATTCTCAGCGGGGTCCCTGATCGCAGTAACGTGTCAGACACAGCGAGATTGTAAGGCTATCGCTGGAACGTCACGGATCGTGCCGTCCTAGCGACCAAAGTGCCACTGTGTGATGGTACCCTTAGTCATGTACCCATGAACTCCTCCCTAATGCTCTCAATGTTCAGTGAAAAACTGAGAGAAGCAGAAGCGAAGCTCGATGTCACAGGACCACAAGTATGAAAATCGCATATGAGTGAAGTGTCCATGTGACGACTACTGGAACCTGCAGTGCTGAATCCTGGCATCGCAGCTACTGAAATCTCACAACGCATGCACTGCACACTACTAGGATTCTCCCTTGCTGGTGGACAGTCATGTCAGCACAAGCATGTGATTTGTATACTTCTGACCACATTCTGACTAGACGTGCCCGGCCTCGCTCAGTTCATTTTCATTGAGTGAGGCCACACATGTCTAGTCGGCATGTGACCGCATGTATGTAAATCGCCAGCACGAGAGAATCCTGACAGTGTGCAGTGCGCACTGTGAGAAGTCAGAAGTCTACAGTCACAAAGAGTGACTGCAGACTCATCACAAACATGGACATCCCCTTTAATGGAGACAAGAGGAGGAATGATCCAGCTGAGGGCGGAGGCGATTCAAGCTTTGTGAAACTTTATTGGACAACTAAAACAATATAGCGTTCTTCAAAAAAATCAATACATAGCAATCACCTAGGCACACCAGTGAGGATGATCAGCGCGTTTCAACTATAGAGTCTTACTCATGACTTTAGTTGTCCAATAAAGTTTCACAAAGCTTGAATCGCCTCCGCCCTCAGCTGGATCATTTCTCCTCTTGTCTCCATTTGGCCTGGGTGCTCACCCCCATCCGTGCTGGGCGTTGGCAGGTCTGGGGATTTCTCTGAAGATTGGTAAGCTGACTACATACTTTTTCTATCCCCTTTAATGCTCCTAACATAAATAAAAACATGAGAGTTAGGCTGCCGTCACACTATCAGTATTTGGTCAGTATTTTACATCAGTATTTGTAGCCAAAACCAGGAGTGGAACAAATAGATGAAAAGTATAATAGAAACATATGCACCACTTCTGTATTTATCACCCACTCCTGGTTTTGGCTTACAAATACTGATGTAAAATACTGACCAAATACTGCTAGTGTGACGGCAGCCTTAGTCAGTATCACAAATAACATTTACATCCAGGTACCTTATAGATGACGTCGTCTCTCGAGCCGTTCTCCCTTTCTTCATCTTGTCCAGATCCCATGATGAGTTTTCTCATCCACAGCCGTCTCTGCAGACTTCCATCTTCTCCGCTCTTTTGCAGAAAATCTCCACATGATGCCCTTAAAGATACATATGTCATTATAATGTTCCTGAATGAAAAATTGCCCCTCACTATATTGTCTGCATAAAATATGACCCCCACATTGTCCCTCTTATGGTACATGCTCTTTACACGGACCTCCCCTTTCCATACCGGCCCCCATTTTCACACTGTCCTCTCACACTGTGTCCCCCCTATAGGGCCCAGTATTTATACTGTACTCTTTCATCACACTCCCCCTCCTTGGTATACTGTCCCCTCCTAGCTGTACCCTTACACTCTCCATGCTACGCATGCACACATCCCATCACCCTCACTCCCCATGCTCTGTCCACATCGCTACTCATACTGTGTCTGCATACATTCCCCCGTTTGCTCCCCAAACTCTCTGCACCCATCCCCCCATACTGTTTCCTCATATATGCCCCCCCTTCCCTGGTATTGTTTCCTCATACACGCCCCCATCTCCCCCTTTGCTTTTCATTTTGTGTCCTCAAATTTCCCCCACACATTAAATCCCCCCATCTCCACTCCAAATATCACCCCACACATTAAACACCCCCATCCCCATGACAAATCTCCCCCACACATTAAATCCCCCCATCCCCACTCCATATATCATCCCACACATTAAACACCCCCATCCCCATGATAAATCCCCCCCACACATTAAATCCCCACTCCAAATATCACCCCACACATTAAATCCCCCATCCTCATGACAAATCTCCCCCCACACACATTCAATCCCACATCTCCACTCCAATTCTCCGCACACACAATAAATCCCCCCATCCCCACTCACAATAAATCCCCCTCACAACAAATCCCCCCATCCCCACTCACAATAAATCCCCCTCACAATAAATCCCCCCATCTCCACTCACATTAAATCCCTTTCCCACAATAAATCCCCCCATCTCCACTCATATTAAATCTCCCCCATCCAATAATAAATCCCCCCATCCACACTCACATTAAATCCCCCCACAATATATCCCCCCCATTCCCACTCACATTAAATCCCCCCCTGCACCTTCGGTGTGTTCAGCTCCACTGGAGCACTTACCACCGATCTGCGTCTCCGTGCCTCTGCTCTGCCTCTGCTCTGCAGCGCGGGCAAGTGACGTCAGCAGCGTGATCACATGACCTGATCATGCTGCTGGCGTCGCTCTGACCCGGCAGTCAGAGCTTCAATTGTACTCGCATCTCAGATGCAGTACAATTGAACACTGGGAGCCGGCGCGCTGCAGCTTCTCTGTGCCAGCTGTCAGCTTGACAGTCGGCACAGAGAACAGCTGACTCCCAGTGCAGGGGGCGGCAGAATGCAGCCCCTGGGGGAGACACTGCGAACTGCCGCTTTAGGAGGCCCGACTGCGCCCCCCTGCCGGCTGCGCCCGGGGTCACATGCCCCGGCTGCCCCCCTAGATACGCCACTGTCCATAATTCTTCTTTTAATTTATGCCTATTTTAAACTCTATTTTATATATCATTTGTTTTTTTAATGATCATCAATGTGGGTATTGGCTGGATGAAACATTTTTGACTTTTCAAAAAGTCACAAAATTTGTCGCCCCTGCGGTCTCGTCCCCCTCAGGAGTGATTTTATATACATCAGGCATTTATCTTTAATTTTTGCGCCATTGTATTAAACGTGCAACTTTTTCACTATGTAATTGCAAAAAGTGTTAAAGACAAAAATAAAGACCATGGGATTCGTATAAGGATAAATTCATATGTAGAGGGTTTTCTTACATCTGCATTGTCCATTAATGTTTTAGGATTACCGAAATGCAGGACTGGTTTTAGCCAAAGTGGGGTCCTGGGCAAAAGTTAAGAATGGGGCCTCAAATGCTAACATATTGCAGCATTACATAGATAAATTTAGGTTGCATTTTCATGAACTGAGTTTATGCCATTAAACAAGCACAATCGACAATATTCAAGTCGTTCGTCGCTGATTTACCGGCCCCTTTACACATGCTGACATAGATAGATGGACATAGAAAGATCACTAATAGATAAATCTGTCCCGGTACAGCATCATGTTATCAGCAGCATATTTCCTAGTAATACCGGGAGATGTGCTGCTGAGAACAATGATTTTTATTCCGGTATAAAGAATCCAATCACACAGAGAATGAGCATAATTTTTCTTGTTCATTGGGCGATTGTCATCATGTTTACAACTATGAACTCCCATCTGCGCTACCAAGCACATACACGCATGTACATACAGAGCACATACATACACACACATGTACACACAGAGCACATACATGCACACACATGTACACACAGAGCACATACATGCACACACATGTAAACACAGAGCACATACATACAGACATATTGTATAGATTGCATAGTTCATGCACACACTTATAAAAAGGCAGATATCGAGGGCCCTACAAGGATAACATAGTAGACATCCATTCAGTCCCTTACCTATCTATTCTCTTCTTATCTCCATGTATGAATACTTTATGAATATGTAGGGAGGTGTACCGAGTCAGCGATCCCTCTTGGGTGTCTGGGCCGGAACTGTTGGGACTGTCGCCAATATTCCAGGGGAAAAAGGTTCCTGACTGCCACTGTTCTGAACACCTGACTGGGGGGGGCAGGTCCGATATAAATAGCGGCGTGAGCGGGAAGATGGGACACTTGGCGGGGAACGAGCTTGTGAGTAGTGAGACGGTTGGCTCCCTCTCGACGGACCCACGCCAGCTAGCTGTGCCTGTATTCCCGGCTAGCGATAATGTCGACACATACCACCCTCAGCCCAGAGAGACATCCGCACTGGGTAGTGACCAGGATAGAGTGCATACCTTGGTTCCGCTCACCACCCTGGAGGCACCGTTTAGTCCCATCCTTGTGGTGCCTGCTAAGGACCGGCCCGTGCCTGTGGCTGGACTGTGTGCTTCTGCTGCGGCCTTGTCTACTGAACTTTCTGCTTCTTCCACTGTGCCGCCAAACTTCATCTCTACCCCACCATGTGCCCGTATCAGGAGATCATGTGCCGAAGGATGCGGAGGATTCATCTTCGCAAGGAGACAGTGCTTCGCCCTTCTGCGAGACCGGATCGGAGCATGCGGCGCCGCTGTGGGATCTTCCAGCCACCTTCCTCCACTGCACAGAGACTGATAAGTTAACCTGTTATTATCATCTGCATTTCACTTTCCCCATCCGCAAGTTCACATCCTTTACCCCCCTGCTTGTACTATCACTGTTTGATATAAAGAATCTGTCAACCCTTGCTCTGCCTCCTGTGTGTCACTGCATCCTACGCACCTGCTAGCATTCTACAAATATATATATATATATATATATACGGTATTTTCTGGTGTATAAGATGACTGGGCGTATAAAATGACCCCCAACTTTTCCATATAAAATATGGAGTTTGGGATATACTCGCCGTATAAGACGGGGGTCATCTTATACGCCCAGTCATCTTATACGGCGTGTGCGGTGCGGATGTTTCCCAGGGTCTGGAGGAGAGGAGACTCTCCTTCAGTCCCTGTGATCCATATTCATTCAAAAAAAAGAATAAAAATAAAAAATATGGGATATACTTACCCTCTGACGGCCCGCGGTTCTCAGCAGTGCAAGCGGCGGCCTCCGTTCCTAAGGATGCTTTGAGCGAAGGACTTTCGATGATGTCGCGGTCGCGTGACCGTGAAGTCATCGCAGGTCCTATTCTCAATGCATCCTTAGGAACAGAGGCCGCCGCTTGCACCGCTGAGAGCCGCGGGCCGTCAGAGGGTAAGTATATCCCATATTTTTTATTTTTATTCTTTTTTTTTACATGAATATGGATCCCAGGGCCTGAAAGAGAGTCTCCTCTACTCCAGATCCTGGGAACCATACAGGACCGCTCCCTGCACGCGCCGTACCTGGCGTATAAGACGACCCCCGACTTTTGAGAAGATTTTCAGGGGTTAAAAAGTCGTCTAATACGCCGGAAAATATGGTACTTATTTGATTTTTCTAGTTCTTTTATGCATATCCAATAAAGTATTAACGATTTTAAATTACTTTTTTTCTCCAAATATCATGAAATACTCAGATAAAAACTGACTGTTGGGTCACTGATGTAGCCAGTGAGCGATTCTTGACATTTCCAGTATTTCAAAACAGGCCCAAAAAGTAGAGACCAGTGTGGACTGAACAGTGCCATTATTTCACAGCACCCTACAGACATTATCACTATCATCACTCTCCCCATAGGGACTCACAATCTAAATTCCCTGTCAGTATGTCGTTGGAGTCTGTGAGGAAACAGTAGTCCCTGGAGGAAAACCATGCAAACTCGGGGAGAACATATAAACTCCTGCTTCTCTTGGTAGATATGAACCCAGGACCCCAGCGCTGAAAACAACAGTGCTAGCCTCTGAGCTTTAACCACTGGACAAGCGCTTTCATTTTCCGCCTCCTTGATATGGACATTACAAATATTTGTTATGAATAATATTTTACATATATATTTTTTGGTGTAATAAAAGTAAAATATAAAATTCTTTCTGCGAGGGCAGAACAGTATGAAGAGATACAACATATAAAGTAGATTTATTTAAGTCCTTATGTTGATACATTAAACTTCAATTTTTATTTAATTACCAAAAAAGTAATTCACTGAAATAGTTGACGTCTCCCCCATAGTAATGTAGTTTCCAATACAATAACATCTGTATTCTGCAATCATAAAGTGGTGCAGGAGGTCTTACAGGTGGGGGATCGCCAATTGTCGTAAAATCCACCAGTGGATTGGATGCTATATACAACCTCTCCAAACTTGCCAAAATGAAAGCCCACCATGTTTGCCACATTTGCCATTTTCAGCTGGTATGGTAAGGAAACCTGCGCACAAACACAGGAATTCAGTACGGCCTTTCATATGTGACCTATGTCAGTAGAGAGCACATGTTGCACGGTTGGGTTAAACAAGGATAAGGCCAGAAGCCCTTACAGGGACAGCCAGACCAATGATTCATTTTTCACACAGGTAAATGTAGGAACAGCTCAGCAAATCTTAGCCCCATCCACTGAATTCTATCCCTGGGGTAATCTACACTGAGAGCGGACATTGATTTATGAACTAATTAATTGTAAGAAGAAAGAAAAAAATACTTCTAACAAATGTTGGCACATGACCCCCTAGAATAGACCCCCAACAGCAGGAGAAAAATAAGTGCTGGGTGTCAGAAAATAAAATTCAATATATATTTATGAGGCTGTTTAGAACATATACTCGTTAATGGCAGGGCTTGAGGTGGGAGAAAGATAACCATGTATCATAATGCCAGCGGGAATATATCAAGGAAGGAATTCTGGAGCAAATATGATGGATTGTGGATTCAAGTGGAAACATTAGTAATTGTTGAGACATAAAAAGTTGAAGTAGCGTATGCTAGAAGTATACTCACGTACAAATCCTATGCCTGTGTATATATATATATTGTGTTTTATATCAGGCTGGAAAATCAAGGAATAATTACATGCTATGTACCTGGCACAAGTTCAGGGAACATATTGCATTATTCAGAATAGGATTGCCTGGGGCCAGGACTAAGGCTAGGCTCAGATAGGCAACTCCCTATGGCACTACCTCACACCACCTTGGGGGGCGCAATAACACAATAATATCATAATTAATGTCCGTCACTGACACTACTTATTGGTCTGCCTACATCCGGCCATCATTGGTATTCAGCAGCAGCCCCCAGGGGGATGTAACCTGCTTCCAGTTTTTTGTGCCGCCCCAATTATTAAATTACACACATTAGTGTTACATTAGCTTTTTGCAACACTCTTTATACATTTCATTGCATCCACGTCCTTCCTTAGATGCAGTTGACCATGTCAGTGGGGTGTCCTAAAAAAGTCCTTGCCAATGTGTCTGCCTCCCCACTCAGCCGTCAGCTTCTTTTACATGCTAATGATGAGGAATGTTGTGGTTGACAATCTGCGCTGCATTTCGTCAACGCATTTCTAGGTGTTCAAACTTCTTTTCTTGGTGGTTTTGTCCTGATCAAGAGGTTTGAACACCTTGAAACACTTTGACGAAATAAGCCGCATTCATACGTCATTTAGTCTCTGATCGTGTTTTGGACATTTGGCAGTGCGGCTTTTCAACCACCACGTTCCTCATCATCTGCATCTCATCCTTTTGGTGATTCTGTAGTAACCTTTGTGTGCTTTTTAAAGGAGGTGTGACTGTCACAACCCTGCCAGGTGATTGCACATTGCTCTCTAAATACCTTATGATTTACCAGATAAGACCTTATTGTGCTTTTTCCAGTTATTCCACTTGGCCTTCTTTTATATGACACAGGCGGTTCAATGATGTCATTGTGCCACCAGATCCATTCAGTAGGTCCCCGGCCAGTAGAGAGAGACTGAGGCTGTCAGAAGACAAAGCAGCACGAGACGGTCCGATGGATAATTCTAGTGCACATTAGCTAAATTATCTTATGGGGAGGGACCTCAGTGGCTAAATGAATATTAAAAGAGGGGCAGAGGCTAATTTAATTTCATACTAAGAAGGGGGGGGTACAGTGGCTAATTTAATATTAGTGAGGGCACAGTGGCTAATATAATATTAAGCAAATAAATTGAGGGAATCTACTGACTGTAAATGTGTGCTCTACAAGCAAATACTTATTTCCACACATGGAAAAATAAATATTAGATTGATCTTCTATGCATGTTTAGTGGTTGAAAATCTGTACATGAGCTTGCTGTCACCAAGTATTACGACTGGAAAGCTGGATTTGAATTTTTAGAGGCTCCATTAGTGGTCAGAGAGCTTACTAATGGACTAGTAGAACCATGGAAAACATTTTTCTGGAGCTAAAAATTGGGACAGGTGTTGGAACATTACCGCTACCAACAGTAGTATCTTTGTCTTTGAAAATATAGGGGATTTCCACATTACTGGTAGCACAAAGTTTCAGGAAAAGCAATATAGATTTCAAAATCCTGCAAAATCTATGCTCCCAAAAACAAATGACTCCCCCCCCCCCCCATATTCTGAGTCGTGCAGTGTGCCCAAGCCACAGTTATTATCCACATGTATGGCACTGATACAGAACCAGGGTTTGGCCTCCCTCTCTTGAGCTGTAAATTACATTTATAAGCTTCCCCAGATTGGTGTCCACAGGTCGAGACCAAGTCCTTTGTCTGCCCTTATTCACACTGAGGTCAACTCTGACACATGGTAAGGTTTTTAATATTAGATAGCGTAGGACCATCCTGATCAGAGTCACCTTGTCGACGGTGGGATGGCTTTTATGCTATTTTTGATAAAAAACAGTATTACTAAGAACCTTGTGTTATTTAAATGCACTTTTGCATTTTACTTATATAGTTACAGCAGGGTTTATGTTTATTTTGCTTCTTGTAGGTTTCGTATGCTTTATGGCCAAAGTAAACATGCGTTTATGTGCTGCATGTATACCAACTTAATCCCAGCCCAATGTTTGTGTTTTTTCTATGTATGACATTGATGTAGTGAGGAGAGCCTACAGTACTTAACAATCTATGTACCAGACACTACAATGGCATTTTAACAATTTTGACGCTGCAATATCCACTGAGTGCTAATTTCTAAAAAAAAAATCTGTTGGATCAAAATAGTAACTACACCCACTTTAACGATGACATGACATCAATGACGTTATTAATCGTTATCTGAGGAATGTTCTGCCATGCTGAATGCACTTGGGAGTGTAAATTATCAAGATCCACTGCTGGCAGTTCCCTTTGCAATTGCCGAGAAATGACATCCAAGATATGCATGTTGGGGGACAAATCAGGAGATGCTGCAGGCCATGATAACATATTTAGACGACGCAGGATTCATCACAGTAGCAAAATCAACATGCAGCCTAGTGTTGTCATGTTGAAAAATGACTCTTTGGACTTTTTAGAGTTTTAGCTGTACCACTGGTTCTACAACCAAACCAATGTAAGTTAGCATAGCTAAGCTGTTAGTATAGTTGGAATGAAGACTAGAGGGGTCTGTCTACCATACATTGCGTCACCCCACACCATAATCCCAGGAGTAGGAACCATGTGGCATTCTCTCATGAAGATCTCTTCATGCCGTTGCCCACGTTGTCTCCAGACCATACTCAGACTATCATTGCATTCAAGACAAAAGCAGGATTTACTGTGGAAGAAAATAGGCCTCAGTTATAACCTCCTTTGCCGTCTTACTTTGCACCATTATAGCCTTTCCCTTTGACAGCAGTGGTGTGGGGGCAATGGAACACCTGTAGCAGTATTTCTGTCTCGTGACCCAATGTTGGGAAAACAGCTTATAAAGGCTTGTAAAGTACCTTCTTTATACTGTTAATTGTCCTATAGCAATATTGCAGTTCCAATTTTCCAAAATTTTGATATGTACATAATATAGCACTTACCTATTTTTTATGCCAGTAATGCAGTTCCAATTTTCTAAAATTTCAATATGTACATAATATAGCACTTACCGTTTTTCTATGGCAGTAGTGCAGTTCCAATTTTCTAGATTTACCATTCTAAACAATCCAGAGTGCAGATTTGTTTTTTCTTAGAATCCTTGTGTTAGGTCACACCTATTCACACTAGTTGGGATGTGCTGGTCAGGTTTTCCATTTTTTATCATTCTGGAGGTTATACTGGAAAGTGAAGTTTCACACGGTTAAATCTTATACAGTGGGTCTGTGCCCACCCTGGTTTGGCTGCTCAGATGTGTTTCTCACTCAAGCTTTTCTCTGTTGTACCTTATTACATACCTCCTGTATATTATATTATATACAGTGTGGTACATTATTATATACAGTGTCCTCCCTTAGGGGGAATATATTTGTCTGTGTGACTTTATTTGAGCTCATGTAATACATGTGTCATTGGGGATGCATTATACTGTACAAGGAAGCACTAAAACTGCACAAAAATACATAACTATCTACTTGCTAGACACTGCATTGCCCCCATATAAGAGCTCATTAATAACAAAGCCTTGCACAGTTTGACTCATTCATGCTGTGTACAACAGTACTCACCAAAGTTTACAGTACTCACCAATATGATGGAATTGGTGAAAACAGGATATATTTAGGAAAATTCTCTTTTGAAAAGGTGCATCTATTAGATGCACCAATTCTGGCGCTTTACCCTGCTCTTCCCACTTGCCCTGATGCGGTGGAAAGTAGGGTAATATTTCTGGGGTTGATGTCAGCTGTTTTATGGTCGCTGACATCAAACCCACAGATTAGTAATGCAGAGCCTTCCATAAGATGTCTATCCATTACCAACCCCATAGTTAGATTGTAGAAAAGACTTAGCCAGAATAAAATCCTTTATTTGACAGAAACACACAGACTTCTTTATTTGAAATAAAAATAAAAAAGCACAGTTACACTCACCTACAGTGGGGCAAAAAAGTATTTAGTCAGTCAGCAATAGTGCAAGTTCCACCACTTAAAAAGATGAGAGGCGTCTGTAATTTACATCATAGGTAGACCTCAACTATGGGAGACAAACTGAGAAAAAAAAATCCAGAAAATCACATTGTCTGTTTTTTTAACAATTTATTTGCATATTATGGTGGAAAATAAGTATTTGGTCAGAAACAAAATTTCATCTCAATACTTTGTAATATATCCTTTGTTGGCAATGACAGAGGTCAAACGTTTTCTGTAAGTCTTCACAAGGTTGCCACACACTGTTGTTGGTATGTTGGCCCATTCCTCCATGCAGATCTCCTCTAGAGCAGTGATGTTTTTGGCTTTTCGCTTGGCAACACAGACTTTCAACTCCCTCCAAAGGTTTTCTATAGGGTTGAGATCTGGAGACTCCAGGACCTTGAAATGCTTCTTACGAAGCCACTCCTTCGTTGCCCTGGTGGTGTGCTTTGGATCATTGTCATGTTGAAAGACCCAGCCACGTTTCATCTTCAATGCCCTTGCTGATGGAAGGAGGTTTGCACTCAAAATCTCACGATACATGGCCCCATTCATTCTTTCATGTACCCGGATCAGTCGTCCAGAACCCTTTGCAGAGAAACAGCCCCAAAGCATGATGTTTCCACCATCATGCTTTACAGTAGGTATGGTGTTTGATGGATGCAACTCAGTATTCTTTTTCCTCCAAACACGACAAGTTGTGTTTCTACCAAACAGTTCCAGTTTGGTTTCATCAGACCATAGGACATTCTCCCAAAACTCCTCTGGATCATCCAAATGCTCTCTAGCAAACTTCAGACGGGCCCGGACATGTACTGGCTTAATCAGTGGGACATGTCTGGCACTGCAGGATCTGAGCCAATGGTAGCGTAGTGTGTTACTTATGGTAGGCCTTGTTACATTGGTCCCAGCTCTCTGCAGTTCATTCACTAGGTCCCCCCGCGTGCTTCTGGGATTTTTGCTCACCGTTCTTGTGATCATTCTGACCCCACGGGGTGGTATTTTGCGTGGAGCCCCAGATCGAGGGAGATTATCAGTGGTCTTGTATGTCTTCCATTTTCTAATTATTGCTCCCACTGTTGATTTCTTCACTCCAAGCTGGTTGGCTATTGCAGATTCAGTCTTCCCAGCCTGGTGCAGGGCTACAATTTTGTTTCTGGTGTCCTTTGACAGCTCTTTGGTCTTCACCATAGTGGAGTTTGGAGTCAGACTGTTTGAGGGTGTGCACAGGTGTCTTTTTATACTGATAACAAGTTTAAACAGGTGCCATTACTACAGGTAATGAGTGGAGGAAAGAGGAGACTATTAAAGAAAAAGTTACAGGTCTGTGAGAGCCAGAAATCTTGATGGTTTGTTTCTGACCAAATACTTATTTTCCACCATAATATGCAAATAAATTGTTAAAAAAACAGACAATGTGATTTTCTGGATTTTTTTTTCTCAGTTTGTCTCCCATAGTTGAGGTCTACCTATGATGTAAATTACAGACGCCTCTCATCTTTTTAAGTGGTGGAACTTACACTATTGGTGACTGACTAAATACTTTTTTGCCCCACTGTAAATAAAATGGCATGGGCCTCCTTTATTCTTGATAACCAGCCACGATAAAGCTGACAGCTACCAGTTCTGGTATCCAAACTGAACTTGTTTTAGATGTCTGGCCAAACCCGCCGGACCAGAACATCCACGGGTTCACCCATCTCAGTCGCAGCATCACACTTCACCTGGCAGCATAAACCTCCTTCTTCTTGTCAGGACATCCATTGTAAATTGTAGTGATGATTGCATGCATACTAGTGCACCATGTAAAATGTGGAAGATCAAACACTTTAGAAGGCAAAAATCAATGTCTGCAGTCCTGTATAACTTAGTTATGGACATCTGCATTTGTAATGTTATCTGCTAAGTTTCATTTTTTTATATTTAATATAATTGATCCTATGTAACCCGCTTTCTACGCATGCCTTGTGGGATTTATGCTCGTAACTTATTTTTAGCTTAATACATTCACAACAGACAACAAGACTCAAAGCCAGAACAGAAATTCCAATAAGACAAGGATTCTGGCTAATTGATTCTGAATAAATGCAAACAGAATTCTCGGAGCAATTCTGCGTAATCCTCCCCCGGATTAATCACAAATCAGAAAAGTAATTGCTTTTGCAATTGCAGAAATCTGAGAGAGGCTTATTAATAATTTTACATTTTAAATTATTAAATGAGAATCTGAAAATCTGAGCAGTGGATGAAAAATATTACTTAAAGGGGTGGTGTCGTGTTTGTTCTTCAGAAGCTCACCGCTTCTCAGCCTCTTCATTTTCTACTTGCTGGGGACTTCAGTGGCCAATAGGCAGCATCGGCGCACAACAATTTCAACAGTATCATCATTTACATGAGAGTGATAACGTTGATGACTGTAGAAGAGCAGAGAGCATTTGACTCTCTGCACCACCACTCACCCAGGTAGGTTGCAGACTTTGCAGAAACAAAGTAGAAATCCAGCTCACCTAATTGAAATGCAGTTTGTGAACGTTGTCTTAGGGCGGTGCAGGGATGGCAGCTTTGTCAGCAGCAGGTGAAGATGCAAGTGTTGGGTGTATCCAGCATCATGTCCACAGGTAATGATTAAAATCAAAATCGTTTATTATTCGATGTTAAAATTAAAGATCAAAAACATCCTTGAAAAATATTGCAAAAAATATTCTTGATGACCTTGTGTTTCAAACAATTCAGTTCTTATTCATAGTACAATCCCAATATGTATAGAATCCATTTTATATCTGAAGAAAGAGGAAGTGACATTTGTGTATTGAAAAAAAAGCCACTAGGCCGAACTGGGAAAGGGACTGTCTTCTCAACAAACCATGCAAAATTGTCCCTATTATTTTAGGATCAGCAAAAGATTTACTGTTTGCAAAATGGAAAAATAATGGCTGTCCAAAAATTATCACTATTTTTGGTTCGGAAAAAGGTTTTCTGCTTTGAAATTGAAAATGAAGAACCAGTGCCTCTTATAAAGCAGTGGAAAAGTTCGTTTTGTCTACCTTAAGCAGGAAATGCTTCACAACAACAGTACATTGTACAGTGAATATAAGAAGTCTACTCACACCTGCTAAACAGCCATTTTTTTTGTCATGCATTAAAATCATAACAAGAATAATCATTTCAGAACTTTTTCCACTTTTAATGTCACCCATAAGCTGTTCAATTTAATTAAAAAAGCTGACGTTTTTGGCTGGAAAAATAAAAATAAAAAGGTAAAATAATGTATTTGCATAAATATACACTGCCTTAAACTAACACTTTGTTGAATTACCCTTTGAATTTATGACAATATTCAGTATTTTTGGCTAAGAGTCTATCAGCATGTCACATCTAGAATTGGCAATCTTTACCCACTCTTCTATGCAAGAGCATTACAAATCTGTCAGATTGCAAAGTCATCTCCTATGTACAGCTTTCTTCATGCCACCCAACAGGTTTTCAATTTTACTCAGGTTTGAACTCTGACTTGGCCATTCCAAAACTTATTTTGGATAAGCCATTCTTTTGTTGAGTTGGAGGTATGCTTAGGGTCGCTGTCGTAATGACAGGTGAAATTAGTTTTTGTTTTCAGCTTTTTTTATAGATGCCTGAAGGTTTTGATGCAAAAGTGATTGATATTCTAAACTGTCCATAATTTCCTCCACCTTGACTAAAACCCCCAAATACAGCTGCCAAGATACAGCTGTAAACCATGATGCTGTATCCACCTAGCTTCATTGTAGGCATGGTGTTCTTTTGTTGATGGGAAGTGTTGACTTTGCACCAAACATACTTTTTGCAGCTATGACCAAAAAGTTCAACCTTTGTTTCGTAACACCATAACACATTTAAAAGCCATCTGCATGTAAGGTTTGGCAAAATATAGGCAGGCTTAGATGTTTTTCTTCATAAGAAAAGTCTTCCATTTTGCCACCTGACTACAAAGGCCACACCCCTACCATGCATCCGAATGTGCATTTCACAAGTTGCTTCCTTAGGGTAGTGGGAGGTCACCATCTAACATAAGCACAGGTCTGAATCAATGATTTTGATTCATCTTCACAGGTCTCCTTGTCTATATTGTGTACCCAGGAGATTAGACCTATACTATTTATGAAATCAGCATTTTGGCTTTTGCACTTGCACTTTAGTTTTGTCCTGAATCAAATATATTATATTGCAATATACTATTTATCTATACTCATATTTATGTGTATTATGGTCTACATTATGGACTAATGGGATTAGACTTATGAAAATACAATTGTGATTTTCCACTTTAATTTTTGCCCTGAAGCATATGGGCTACTCTGCGCTACCATGTAAAGAAAATGAAGGATGCCAATTCAATTGTAGGTGGTTTTATTTGTCAACGTGTTTCGAAGTATATAACTTCTTCATCAGGACAAACCATGATAAATATACAGTCAGCATAGGTAGATATAAATGGACAAAGCATTCAAAACATAAAAGGTAAAAAAGGATCATAATAACAAGGTGTGAATAGTAATATTATTGCTCGAAATAAACACTTGGGGTGCTAAAAAAATGAAAAATATGTTTTGGGAATGCCCAGAAATAAGATGAAATCAAACTTAGCTTTAAAGGTGTATTCTTAAGTGGTGAGAGATAGTGTAACCTATCAATTTACACTGACAAGTAAAAGAGTAATAATGTTTTGAACTTTTGACTTTCAGGCTCCATGCCTCACCATCCACTACTGCTTTGAACTTGAGACTGACATCAGTTTATAGACACTCATCTTGGATATCTTATACATAAATTTAACTTGCAACTATTTAGCATATGATTAATTATGCAGATTCTTGAAATGTCACTGCATTGCTCCTGTTTTGCTCCTAAAAATCTACATTTTTATTTTTATTACTTTGATAGTATTTTACAAATTCATCTTTATCTTTCAACACTGCCTGAATCATTCTCTCCATCAGATTGAAGAATGTATCAACTGAAATCTGATGCCAGGTCTCTTCTACACGTTCCCAAAGTTGGTTCATACTGATCGACTCACTTGGGTATGTATACAACTTCATCTTCAACTCTACACACAAGTGTTCGACTGGGTTGTGGTCTGGGGACTATGGAGGCCATTTCAGCACCTCTACGTCATTGTTATTGAACCATTTCTTCGCCAATCTCGAAGTATGCTTTGGGTTGTTGTCCTGCTGGAACACTATGTCGTCCTTTTCATATCCATAGTACTCGAGTGTATCTTGTAGGATAATCACATATAGCTCAGCATTGAGACTACTCTTGATTCTGCAATGTCTATAAACATGATACACAGCCAATATGTCAAAAAAGTAGTACAATCTTTTGTTGGTTACATGATTAAAAAATCAACATAGAAACAAATAGAAATTAAAAGGAAAAGGGAAAATTCCTCATGAGATGCAATTACAGATATATGATATGTTGGTAAAGACCTTTACATTTATACAACGTGATACCATATATTTGGTTTATATAAAGTAAAGTGACATGTGCAGAGCTAATGACTACTAGTGGGACGTAAAATGGTAGTACATGGACCAGCTGTTCTAAGGGTACCGTCACACTATACGATTTACCTACGATCACGACCAGCGATATGACCTGGCCGTGATCGTAGGTAAATCGTAGTGTGGTCGCTGGGGAGCTGTCACACAGACAGCTCTCCAGCGACCAACGATGCCGAGGTCCCTGGGTAACCAGGGTAAACATCGGGTAACTAAGCGCAGGACCGCGCTTAGTTACCCGATGTTTACCCTGGTTACAAGCATTAAACTAAAAAAAAACAAACAGCACATACTTACATTCTGGTGTCCGTCAGGTCCCTTGCAGTCTGCTTCCCTCTGCTTCCCGCACTCACAGACTGCCGGCCGTAAAGTGAAAGTGAAAGCACAGCCGCTGTGCTCTGCTTTCACTTTACGGCTGGCAGTCACAGTGCGGGAAGCAGACGGCAAGGGACCTGACGGACACCAGAATGTAAGTATGTGCTGTTTGTTTTTTTTTTAGTTTAACGCTTGTAACCAGGGTAAACATCGGGTAACTAAGCGCGGTCCTGCGCTTAGTTACCCGATGTTTACCCTGGTTACAAGCGAACGCATCGCTGGATCGCATCGCTAGATCGCTAGATCGGTGTCACACACACCGATCTAGCGATGACAGCGGGAGATCCAGCGATGAAAGAAAGTTCCATACGATCTGCTACGACGTACGATTTTCAGCAGGATCCCTGATCGCTGCTGCGTGTCAGACACAGCGATATCGTAACGATATCGCTGGAACGTCACGAATCGTACCGTCGTAGCGATCGAAATGTTATAGTCTGACGGTACCTTAAGAGACCTAGTAATCTAGTAATCTAGGATGTGAGTACAGACAGAACTGCATAAGCTATGACTGTATAGATAGCCGTCACCACATGTGGCAAGGGAATACCTCATGTGACAAACAAATATACTATTGGTATAGCAAGATAGGATCACCAAAGATAATAAAATGCAGACAGATGGTAAGTAATAGTGACAAAATATTACTAACCCACTATGTAAGCGTCGTGATACCGCAGTTAAGGTACCGTCACACTAGACGATATCGCTAGCGATCCGTGACGTTGCAGCGTCCTGGCTAGCGATATCGTCCAGTGTGACAGGCAGCAGCGATCAGGCCCCTGCTGTGATATCGCTGGTCGGGGAAGAAAGTCCAGAACTTTATTTCGTCGCTGGACTCCCCGTAGACATCGCTGAATCGGCGTGTGTGACACCGATTCAGCGATGTCTTCACTGGTAACCAGGGTAAACATCGGGTTACTAAGCGCAGGGCCGCGCTTAGTAACCCGATGTTTACCCTGGTTACCATCGTTAAAGTAAAAAAAAAAAACGCTACATACTTACCTACCGCTGTCTGTCCTCGGCGCTCTGCTTCTCTGCTCTGGCTGTGAGCACAGCGGCCGGAAAGCAGAGCGGTGACGTCACCGCTCTGCTTTCCGGCTGCCCGGCGCTCACAGCCAGACCAGAGAAGCAGAGCGCCGGGCAGCCGTGATGGAGGGGGGATCGGGCAATCCACATTCACCGCCCGATCCCCCCTCCATCACGACTCATATACATCAGCTCCTCTCTCCTTCCCTCTCCCATGTACAGCTCCCATGCACTTCTCACCTTCCTGAAAAACCTCAGTCCATCTTACCCAAACAGACTGCATAAAAAAAACTTCATACAATCCCAAAAGCTACTTGCTTTTTATCTTCCTACTCCTGCTGATATCAGGAGACATCTCCCAAAACCCCGGTCCACCATCCACCAACCTCAACCCCTACCCTACCTCACATCGAAACCTTAATAATCTTACTAAGATTATTTGCACTCCTTCATCTCCTCCTTCTTTTAATTGTGCCCTTTGGAATCCACGGTCTGTATGTAACAAGCTTCCTTTCCTACACAATTACTTTCTGAAAAACTCTCTGAATCTGCTGGCCCTCACGGAAACCTGGATTCAGGATTCTGACACTGTCTCTCCTGCTGCCATTACCCATGGTGGCTTACAATTCTCCCATTCCCCGAGACCAACAAACAGACCTGGTGGTGGAGTTGGCATACTCCTGTCCCCACAATGCACTTTCCAGGTCATCCCCTCAGTTCCATCACTCTCATTCCCTTCTTTTGAGGTCCACACAATCAGGCTCTTTCGTCCCCTCTCCCTCAGAGTAGCGGTCATATACCGGCCCCCAGGCTCACCCACCCGCTTCCTGGACCATTTCTCAGCCTGGCTGCCGCACTTCATGTCCTCAGAACTACCAACCCATATCCTGGGAGACTTCAACATCCCCATTAACAGCCCCACTTCCACATCTGCATCCCAGCTTCTGTCACTAACCACTTCTCTCGGCCTCTCACACCTCTCAACCTCTGAAACACACAAAGACGGTAACACCCTGGACCTGGTTTTTGCCCGGCTCTGCTCAATCTCCTACCTAGATAACTCACCGCTTCCACCACAACATTCTCTACTTCACACTCACATATCCTCGCTCACCCCAGCACCCTCCTACCTACCATTCAGTCAGAAATCTACAAGCCATTAACCCTCTTACACTTTCAGACTCCCTACGCTCATCATTGTCCCCAATCTCTTCCTTTTCCTGTCCTGATCTGGCAGTACATCACTTCAATGACACTCTTAGAAGCACCCTTGACCAAGTAGCTCCCCTCACCCTCAGAACCTCCAAACACAGAATAAAACAGCCCTGGCTCACATCGCAAACCCGATTTCTCCAGCGATGCTCTAGGTGTGCTGAACGCTTATGGAGGAAAACACGCACACCAGATGACTTCATACACTTCAAATTTATGTTAAGGACCTATAACTTTGCCCTTCACTTCGCTAAACAGACCTACTTTACCACTCTGATCTCCTCACTATCCAACAACCCCAAGAAACTTTTTGACACCTTTCACTCCCTCCTCAGGCCAAAAGCACAAGCCCCTATCACAGATATTTGTGCTGGTGACCTGGCCTCCCACTTTATAGAGAAAATAGACAATATCCGTCAGGAAATCCGCTCCCAACAACTAAGTTCAGTGACTCCCATCCCTCTCCTCATTGCCCCTGGCTCACTCTCCACATTCGATCCCATCACAGAAGAAGAAGTCTCCAAGCTCCTCTCCTCTTCTCGTCCGACTACATGCACTACCGACCCCATTCCCTCACATCTCCTCCAGTCTCTCTCTCCAGTTGTCACAAGTCACCTAACTACAATCTTTAATCTCTCCCTCTCCTCTGGCATTTTCCCCTCCTCCTTCAAACACTCTATCATTACTCCATTACTAAAGAAACCCACCCTCGACCCATCCTGCACAAACAACTACAGACCGGTCTCCAATCTCCCCTTCATCTCTAAACTCTTGGAGCGCCTGATATACTCCCGCCTTACCCGTTACCTCTCCACTCACTCCCTCCTAGACCCTTCACAGTCCGGTTTCCGCCCCCTACATTCGACAGAAACTGCACTCATCAAAGTGACCAATGAGCTTCTGACAGCAAAACGTAATGGTGACCACTCTCTGCTCATTCTTCTCGACCTTTCTGCAGCTTTTGACACTGTTGACCACCCTCTCCTTCTCTCTAGGCTCCAGTCACTAGGCATTAATGACACTGCTCTCTCCTGGTTCTCCTCCTATCTTTCTGACCGCTCCTTCAGTGTTCTGTTCTCTGGCTCCACTTCCTCTCTTCTTTCTCTCACTGTTGGGGTACCTCAGGGCTCAGTCCTTGGCCCCCTTCTGTTCTCTCTCTACACGGCCCCAATTGGACAGACCATCAGCAGATTTGGCTTTCAGTACCATCTTTATGCCGACGACACACAACTATATACGTCATTCCCTGACCTTACCCCGGCTGTACTACAGAACGCCACTGACTGTCTGTCCGCAGTCTCCAACATCATGTCCGTTCTCTATCTGAAACTCAACCTCTCCAAAACTGAACTTCTTCTGCTCCCACCATCTACTAACCTCCCTAAATCTGACATTTCCCTTTCTGTGGGTGGCACCATAATAACACCCCGGCAGCAGGCGCGCTGTCTGGGTGTTATGTTTGACTCCGATCTCTCCTTCACCTCCCATATACAATCTCTTGCCCGCTCGTGCCACTTACACCTAAAGAACATCTCTAGAATCCGCCCTTTTCTCACCATGGAGACAGCTAAAACCCTCACTGTCGCCCTGATCCACTCCCGCCTGGACTACTGTAACGCTCTATTAATTGGCCTCCCCCTCACTCGACTTTCCCCTCTCCAGTCCATCCTTAATGCAGCAGCCAGGGTCGTCCATCTGGCTAATCGTTACTCGGACGCGTCCGCTCTTCGCCAGTCGTTACACTGGCTACCCATTCATTACAGGATACAATTCAAAGTACTTGTTCTCACCCACAAAGCTCTCCACAGTGCGGCACCCCCTTACATCTCCTCCCTCATTTCTGTCTATCAGCCTGACAGACCACTGCGCTCTGCAAATGACTTTCGATTAACCTCTGCACTAATCCGTACCTCCCACTCCCGACTCCAAGACTTCTCCCGTGCTGCGCCAATCCTCTGGAATGCTCTACCCCAAGATATTAGGACCATCCATAATTTGCATAGTTTTAGGCGCTCGCTCAAAACACATTTGTTCAGAGCGGCCTATCACGTTCACTAATCAAAGTTATGTTATGTTTGTGTGTGTGTAGCCCATTCACTATCCCCATCTATTCCCCAACCCCTAAAGATGGCTGGACCATGATTGTAAATACATCATTGTAAATACACACCTGTACTTTGTATCTCCCCCACCTCATTGTAGATTGTAAGCTCTCACGAGCAGGGTCGTCTTATTTTGCTTTACTTATTGTATTGTTAATGTTGTTACTTATGACTTTTGTGTTTGAAACTGTTAAACTGTAAAGCGCTGCGGAATATGTTGGCGCTATAAAAATAAAGATTATTATTATTGTTATATTATTATGATTGCACTTGCCCAACGCCTGTTTTGCCTGTGGCTTCAACAGGGACAACGAAGACTCCACTGGGAGCCATTAACTCTGCACAGGTCACTTTAATTTATATAATGGTATAATTTTACATAAATTTAATGGTCTTTACCAACATATTATATTTCTTCACATTTTATGCAAGTTGATTATCTTTGTTTTATCTAGCCCCTGTAATTGCATTTCTTGAGGACTTTTCCCTTGTTCTTTTCTATTTTTTTCATGTTGATTTTTTAATCATGTAACCAATAAAATATTGTACTACTTTTTTTTTTAGATATTGACTGTGTATCACGTTTATAGGCATTGCACATCTTTAATGGATGCACAGTATTCAGTTACTCTGTTTAGGTTTAGTCATACTATTGATTCTGGTCAAGTATCCAACACCTTTAGCTGCAAAAAAATCCCCATATCATCAGGTTTCCTCCACTGAACTTGACAGTTGTTTCAATTTCTCGACCCATAAGCCCCTTTTTCCCTAGTTTTTTCCAGACTCATTTGCACTCATCAGAGACTAGTTTTCACATTCATCTAATCATTCCAAATCATCCATTTCCAGTCTTTTACTGTTTTTTTGCAAACTCGAGCCAATGCTTCTTATGACGATATTGAAGTCTCACCTTCTAAGCAGTATTGGGGGATGAGATATGGAGCCTGAAAACCAAAAGATCAAAATATTGTTACTGTAACCCTTTTGCTCATCAGTGTAAGCCACACTGTCAGTAGAAGTAAGATAGTGTGGCTTATATGCAGAATCAGAACCATCACCAATACATAAATGCAGCATCAGAATCACCATCAATCTATGAATTCAGGTACTCAATTCAAGTACTCCACCACTGGCCTCTTCTGTGCACAAAGCTGTGCCAGCGTGTGCAATGTGGAGTGCCAGTGAGTGGTGACGTTGCACCCCAGTCAGTGGTGAGCTGGCACTTGCATATTGTGCTGCAGCACTGCCAGAGCGATGACAGCTATAGCCGACTTGCGGAAATGGATACTGATGCAGCGCACCTTGAAAAGAAGCTCTGGCAAATCTGGGTTTGTTTTCAGAAACTGTTGAACTATCAAGTTGATAACATGTGCCTAGCATGGGTCACGTGTGAGCTCAGAACTCTTTTTAAAAAACTTCCAAACTGGGGAACACTTTACTCTTTGACGCAGAAATGCACAAATGTCTGTATTCCCACCTTGTCCCTCAGGTCACCCCACTGCCTCTACCTGTATGTTTAAGTGGTGCCGATCTCTCCCCCTCAGCACTGCTGGTTTGCTTTGCATATCAGCTTCTCAGGTTTGGTTGTGACTTTGTCATCCGCCACCTCATCTTCAACCTTGGAACCCTAGTCCGCCTGACTTTGTGACTTAGCAACAACAAGGCTTAGAGACAACTGTGTCTCATTATCATCTTCCTACTTATCCTAAATTTGTTGTTCCCCACCGTCATGTTCTTGTGGTCATGGCTGCTCTAAATTTTGTACATCACTAAACAGCATGTCCTCCTGTCCCTCTTGGAGCACACAGGTTAAGAGGCCACAATCAAGAAATTATGTTGTAAAGAGCTTCTCAGAGTGTCCTTGCTTGGGATCAATATGGCGGGAAGAAGGAGGATCAGGGTGAGGATTAAGTGATCCCGACTTTAGGCTGTTGAGACTGGATCGTGTGGAAGACTGGGTGGTGCTGGAAAGCCTGTTGGAAGCATTATTTGCTATCCAACCGACCATCTGTTCACACTGCTCTGGTTTCAGAAGTGGTGTACCGGGCCTCCATGCAAAGTGGGGCAGGAACCTATGTATCGCCTATGGACGTGTTTCTTGTGGTCCAGCAATAGATGTAGTTACACCTTTCCCACATCCTCAGCAACTCCAGAACGATGCAGGAGCGATCCAGTGACGTAACGGCGACTCACTTCTCGTTCTTGCTGGTTGTTAGCTCCATGTCAAACAGCCGGAGTGTACTGATCTGACACACATCTATGGGCCCTATGCTCGTTGCTGGCGTCGTTGCTTTTGATGTTAAACATGACGATACACGCCGACCTGGCGACGAAATAAAGTTCTGGACTTCTAGCTCCGACCAGCGATGGCACAGCGGGATCCAGATCGCTGCTGCGTGTCAAACACAACGAGATCGCTATCCAGGACGCTGCAACGTCACAGATTGTTGTCGTTCTCTTTGCAAAGTTGCTGAGTGTGACGGTACCTTTACTCCCTAGGCTAAATGCAGATTGCATGTCATGCAAACAGCAAAGCAAACGATTAGCCCTTAGAAGTGCTGTTAGTATAATGGCTCAGCTTCAGCCCAGTATCAACACTACAGGCCTCTGATTTGAAATACTGTGCACACAGACCTAGACAAGCACGTTCTCCTTCCAAAAAGAAGTGTCACAGAGCAGTGCAATGACGTCACTGTGCTGAGCTGGGTGACTCCGGTCCTTTTATAATCCATGATGATATCAGATGGCCAGCCAATCCCAGTAATACTACAACATAGATGGCTACAGCATTACAGTGACTCACAGGCAATCCCCGCATGCTTATTGGCTTGGTAACAGGCGCTAAAGATATGGGATGGGGGTTGAAGTTTTATATCCAGCACCGCCCATTGCTCGTCGAGTAACAAGCAAATCCGAGGACTGTGATACTCGAGTCATATCCGAATATCACTGAGCACGTTTGCTCATCCCTACTGCAGACCACTCCTTCTTAATAATGTATTGATCCCTAGATTAACTGCAGCATTGAGAGGGTTAACTAGCCAGGATCATTGCTTTTTCAAAAAACTTTCAGCACTGCCACTTTAAAAAAAAAAAAAAAACTGTGGGACTTGCCAGAAGGTGGTGCAAATTATAACAGAAATCTAATCCAACTAAAGGGAGTAGATTACTAATTCCAGTGCATTGTATCCTAAAAAGATGCTCCAAAATCATAAAGGTTAGTGCATCTCTTCATGAAGTCAGCCTATT
This sequence comes from Ranitomeya imitator, assembly GCF_032444005.1. Classification (NCBI taxonomy): domain Eukaryota; kingdom Metazoa; phylum Chordata; class Amphibia; order Anura; family Dendrobatidae; genus Ranitomeya; species Ranitomeya imitator. The sequence continues at coordinate 136,240,670 of NC_091289.1, read as the reverse complement.
TTGCTCCAGACGATTAGCATAGGATTAGTATGCATTCAGTTGACGTTGCTTTGCTTTTTCGCAGGGACAGAAAAGCAGCTTCATGCACTGCTTGCTGCAGTTCAGTACTGCAAGATTGCAGACACAGGATAAGAAAAGGGTTGATGAAGAAAAATACAAAAAATGATTAAAAAAATCATTTAAAAAAAGAAAAAAAAAAAAAAGGATTGATGACTAACCGACCTACGGTAATTAAAAGAGCCTGGGAGTTTGTTTAGTTAGTTTTCAACCTGCAATTCCCTGGGATCAGTTGGCCTTACCCCAGGAACATATAATCCCCTGCTGAACATGCTGTTAAATGTATTTTCTTTGCAGGAAATAAGTGCAGCAGACTGAATAGCCATGTGTGTGACATCAATAGTTTGTGCATATTTGCTGTACCCCAGACCTTTGAACTTCATAAAAGTAATGACCCTTTTAGGTAAAAATAAATTGTCTACATATCCATTCAACTGTTTTTACAATCACTTTTTATAACATAAAACCTGAAAGCATCGATTGCATGCAGCAACTGCCAGACTTGTCCTTCATGATGGTCCTTCTGGAACACAAAAGCTGCAGACCACAATTACTAGACATATGGATAGAATGTCTTGAAGGCAGATAAAAAATGAAAAGATGTTCTTTGTGAATTGAAAGTAAAGAATGCTGAGAAGTGCTATGTTGCTAATTAAAGAGGTATTCCCATCCCAGGATAGAGGAAAACTTCTTGATCACTGAGGCTCGAACCACTGGGACCCACCCTGATCCCGAGAATTGGGGCCCTGAAGAGTCACATGTGAATGGAGAGGTGATCGGTTATGCACATTGCGGCTCCATTCATCTTTATGGGAGTGCTGGAGACCAGCCAAGTGCAGCGCTTCCCTGTCTCTAGCGGATCCATTAAGAATGAATAGAGCAACAGTGTGCATGATCAACCAATGTTTAGAGCCCTGGTTCTTGGGATGTACTACAGTAGTTGCCTGACCTGCAGTGATTGAAAATACCCTTTTAAAGCAATTTTACACAGTGGAAAAATTCTTAGTGTAAAGGCAAAGAATGATTTAAAATAAAAATAAACTACGGTATCTCTGCTTTTTTTAAAATAGACATCTGGATAATTATGATTAAATGCTGTGTCGTCACAACCTGTCTGTGGTGTAGGAAATAAAAATGTGATTGGTGTGTGACCAACACTTGGGAAGTAGCGTAGATACCGGGGGGGGGGGGGGGGCAGAGGGGGCCATCGCCCGGGCCTAGTGCTCAGAGGGGGCCCACCTGAAGCTACGCTACGGTAACTGTATCGGCGTGCTGTGCACAGCGCGCCGATACAGTTACCTTCTGCGGCAGAGCAAGGAGAATCGATCTTCCTGCTCTGCCGCCCACCGCTATGGGGCCCCTGAGCAGCAGGTGGGCCCCAGTGCCAGCAGTGGGCCCCCCATCTGTCATCGCAAGGTCAGCTGTACCGGCATTTAGCCGATACAGCTGACCGCAATGATGAGGGAAGGAGCGCTGCACTCCTTCCCCATCATTCCCCTGTCAGTGTCTGATGTTGGCGACGCTGACAGTGGGCGCGATGACGTCACTGCCCAGTGCATGCTGTCAGGAGATCAGCGGGTGCTCAGAGCAGCGCAGGAACCAGGAAAAAGAGAGGCGAGTATTTATTTCTTTTTTTTTATGGGGGGCTGCCTAATACTACAGGGTCTGCCTATGAGGGGTCTGCCTTGTACTACAGGATCTGCCTGTGTGGCGGGTCTGCCATATACTACAGGGTCTGCCTATGGGGGAGTCTGTCTTATACTACAGGGTCTGCCTATGGGGGTCTGCCTTATACTACAGGGTCTGCCTATGGGGGGTCTGCCTAATACTACAGGGTCTGCCTATGGGGAGTGTGCCTAATACTCCAGGGTCTGCCTATGGCTGTCTGCCTAATACTATAGGGTCTGCCTATGGGGGTCTGCCTTATACTACAGGGTCTGCCTATGGGGGGGTCTGCCTTATACTACAGGGTCTGCCTATGGGGGGTGCTGTCTTATACTACAGGATCTGCCTATGGGGGTACTCTCTTATACTACAGGGCCTGCCTATAGGGGTACTGTCTTATACTACAGGGTCTGTCTATAGGGGTGCTGCCTTATAGTGCTGGGTCTGCCTATGGGGGTGCTGCTTTATAGTACAGGGACTGCCTATAGGGGTGCTGCCTTATAGTACAGGGTCTGCCTATGGGGGTGCTGCCTTATACTGCAGGGTCTGCCTATGGGGGTGCTGCCTTATAGTACAGGGTCTGCCTATAGGGGTGCTACCTTATACTACAGGGTCTGCCTATAGGGGTGCTGCCTTATGCTACAGGGTCTGCCTATGGGGTGCTGCCTTATACTGCAGAGTCTGCCTATGGGTGCTGCCTTGTGCTACAGAGTCTGCCTATGGGGGGTGCATTATACAATATAGAGTAGGCCTATGGGGAGTGCATTATACTATATTGAGGACTATCTGGTGCATTATACTATATTAAGGACTATCTGGTGCATTATACTATATTGAGGACTATCTGGTGCATTATACTATATTGAGGATGATCTGGTGCGTTATACTATATGGAGGGCGATCTGGTGCATTATACTATATGGAGGCTGTCTAGAGGGGCATTATACACTGTGGAGATTACAGTGAAAGGGCCATAATACAGCGTTGGAGCCATCAAACAGTTTGGAGGCTACTAAGGGGTCAGTATACTATGTATAAGAGAGCATCATGCTGTGTATAGGGGAGCTGTACAGGGGAGACTTGGGACATTATTAAATGTAAAGTGGGCACTTATTGTTATAGGAGAACTCAGGTTACTGTGACTATCAAAGGGGCACACATGGCAATATTACTTTCTAGGGGGCAGAATATGGGCACTGTTTTCTAGGACACTTGCACCCGGCATTACTATATTATAGAGGGGTGCTTTAGAATTTAGAAGGCACAGTGAACCACACAGCAGGTGCAGTAATAGGGACACATAGGGCAGCAGCGGCTCAGTATTGGGGTATCAGGTGCAGTAATAGGGACACATACGGCAGCAGCAGCTCAGTATTGGGATATCAGGGGCAGTAATAGGGACACATACGGCATACGGCAGCAGCGGCTCAGTATTGGGATATCAGGGGCAGTAATAGGGACATATATGGCAGCAGCGGCTCAGTATTGGGGTATCAGGGGCAGTAATAGGGAGTTTGTGCAGGTTGTGAGAAGTGAAATGTGTCTTTGTTGTAATCTCTGTAGCCGAGTCGTGGCTGGAAGAAGTTGTCATGTCGGTCTGGGCCAGATGGAAAAGACGGGAAAAATGAACGATTCCATCATAAAGAGCATGAGCAATAAGTTATAATCTGTAACTGTGCTGTGATCTCTTATATGTTCTGTAGGACTGGTATTTACCACTGACCATATGGTGGTAATATCTATGTTGGCCTTCATATAGAGATTATCTTCAGTAACAGCGCGGTCATCTGCTGAGGTTCTCCTCCACTATTAAGGTGCATCATTGAGTTGTAATCAAGGTTACCTGGTTAGGGGCCTACTCAGAAGCTTGGCCCCCCCCGAACCAAAACTCTAGCTACCCCTCTGTTGGGAATCCTCCCAATAAGCTGTTACTTGCTCCTGTGATTGATGAATGTACCGTATATACTCGAGTATAAGCCGAGATTTTCAGCCCAAATTTTTGGGCTGAAAGTGCCCCCCTCGGCTTATACTCGAGTCACGGTAGCGGTGGGGTCGGCGGGTGAGGGGGTGAGGGCGCTGGGGTATACTTACCTAGTCCCAGCGATCCTCGCGCTGTCCCTGCCGTCCCACGGGCTTCGGCGCTGCAGTTTCTTCCTCTCTTCAGCGGTCACGTGGGACCGCTCATTACAGAAATGAATAAGCGGCTCCACCTCCCATAGGGGCGGAGCCGCTTATTCATTTCTCTAATCAGCGGTGCCGGTGACCGCTGATAGAGAAAGAAGCTGCGGCACCGAAGACAGGAGGGGACAGCGCGAGGATCGCCAGGACTAGGTGAGTATGTTATATTCACCTGTCCTCGTTCCAGCCGCCGGGCGCCGATCCATCTTCCCGGCCGGCGCCTCCATCTTCCCGGCGTCTCTGCTCTCTGACTGTTCAGGCAGAGGGCGCGATGACGCATACAGTGTGCGCGGCGCCCTCTGCCTGATCAGTCAGAGCAGAGACGCCGGGAAGATGGAGGCGCCGGAACGAGACGCCGGGAGCTGCAATCAAGGGAGGTGAGTATGTGTTTTTTTTTCTTTATTGCGGCAGCGGCGGCACAAATTTATGTGGAACATCTATGGGGCACAGTGAACGGTGCAGAGCACCGTATATGGCACAGCACAGCTATGGGGCACAGTGAACGGTGCAGAGCACTGTATATGGCACATCTATGGGGCACAGTGAACGGTGCAGAGCACCGTATATGGCACAGCACAGCTATGGGGCACAGTGAACGGTGCAGAGCACCGTATATGGCACAGCACAGCTATGGGGCACAGTGAACGGTGCAGAGCACTGTATATGGCACATCTATGGGGCACAGTGAACGGTGCAGAGCACCGTATATGGCACAGCACAGCTATGGGGCACAGTGAACGGTGCAGAGCACCGTATATGGCACAGCACAGCTATGGGGCACAGTGAACGGTGCAGAGCACCGTATATGGCACAGCACAGCTATGGGGCACAATGAACGGTGCAGAGCACCGTATATGGCACAGCACAGCTATGGGGCACAGTGAACGGTGCAGAGCACCGTATATGGCACAGCACAGCTATGGGGCACAGTGAACGGTGCAGAGCACCGTATATGGCACAGCACAGCTATGGGGCACAGTGAACGGTGCAGAGCACCGTATATGGCACAGCACAGCTATGGGGCACAGTGAACGGTGCAGAGCACCGTATATGGCACAGCACAACTATGGGGCACAGTGAACGGTGCAGAGCACCGTATATGGCACAGCACAGCTATGGGGCACAGTGAACGGTGCAGAGCACCGTATATGGCACAGCTATGGGGCACAGTGAACGGTGCAGAGCACCGTATATGGCACAGCACAGCTATGGGGCACAGTGAACGGTGCAGAGCACCGTATATGGCACAGCTATGGGGCACAGTGAACGGTGCAGAGCACCGTATATGGCACATCTATGGGGCACAATGAACGGTGCAGAGCACCGTATATGGCACAGCTAGGGGGCACAATGAACGGTGCAGAGCACTATATGGTTCACACCTATGGGGAAATATGAACGGTGCAGAGCACTATATGGCACAGCTATGGGGAAATAATGATCTATTTTTATTTTTGAAATTCACCGGTAAATGCTGCATTTCCACCCTAGGCTTATACTCGAGTCAATAAGTTTTCCCAGTTTTTTGTGGCAAAGTTAGGGGGGTCGGCTTATACTCGGGTCGGCTTATACTCGAGTATATACGGTAAATACTTTGAATGGTTCTGCAAAATACAGCTCCATTCAAAGTGTAGCAGTCGTTGTTGAGTACGTGTGAAAAAAAATAGCGTGCTGCAGAACAGCTCCTATTAAAAATATGGTACTGCAGAACAGGACATTTGGAGAGAACAGTTCTGCAGTACCCAGCAGAGGCTTCTACACATTGAATGGAGCTGCGCTTTCTAGCTCTGCTTAAAGTGTATACTTCCGGTGGCTGTTGGAGCAAATAATTGGGGATAGGTAATGAATAGGTCATCAATATAATGTGATAGGACAACTCCTTTAATATAACAGATTGCACAAATGCTTGATTCAGTCAGAAGAAATACCCCAGACACAGTTAGGAGAGAGGGAAGAGAGGGCGGTGTGGAGCCCGCTTGGTTTGCAACAAAATGTGGCTGCTGTAGCCACATGACATACGGACCATCTCAATTAACAGTAATCAGCTGTCTTTTCAAATGCTGGAGGTGCTTTGTGTGTCAGGCGGCTGCAGCAGTAATCAGTTGTAGCAGCCAGCGATCCTTCCCTGCTCCTCACAGTCATGTCTAGAACGGAGCTACTCCTGTGAAGGACATAGTCATGAGAAGGTTTGGAGCTTCCTACATGCTCATACCAGAAAGCAGCATTAGTACATGTTTATTCTGGTATCTAAGAGGAGTGATGTACTGCAGGATGGGGCTGTATGTATGAGTCGCCCACCAGTGCAATGGGGATACTCGGTACCGGGTACGCTCGCTTTTAAAGGGGATGTCATGGTGGCTGCGACCCGGTCCGTGGCCCTGGGCACTCACTTAAAAGGGGAAAAGTCTTTAAAGGGAATTTGGTAATAAAGTTTATTCGTGACGCCACCTGTGGTTGTCGGTCAGAGGGGACCAACACAGCTTAAAGGGGTCCTCTGGAGCTATGTTGTTGCAGCAAGATGGTAACGCTTCCCACAGGTGAAGCGTGGTCCCCAGGGCTCCCAAGGTGTATGGCAAGTATGGTGGGTTGCCGGTAAATCTCGGGTGAACACAGGGTTGCAGTCTTTACCTGGTCTACCGATGGTAACAGGCCTCAGTCCAGGGTACCAGCAACAGGTGCAGAAGGAGTCCAGGCAGCCTGAAAAAAAGTAGTAATCTCCCTTGGCAGGTCAGGTTGAGAGCCTTCCTCTATGTGCTGGTTTTCTGGTCCCTTGCTACCTGTAGTTCACTGGCAAGGTGCCCTTTCTTTCTCCTGTCCTGGGACAGAACCTGCGCGGCAGGCAGCTTGAGCTGTACTCTTGGGGGTCTCTGACAGGGTGACTCCAGGCGCTAACGGCTGCTGTACCTCAGCTTTAGTATGGGAAATTAACATATAGTCTTATGCCCTCCGGTTCTACTGTGGACCTTGCAGATATCCACAATCTATGGCTCACAGGAGGCCCAATAGCAGCCTCCCTGAGCTCCTAATCACTCCACTCTCTTCACAATCTGCTCCAGACTGAACTGACTCCTCTGCCAGACCAGGATGGATATCAGGGAAGTTCCCCCAAAACAGGGTTTTGAGCTCCCCCTTCTGGCCTGGAGTTAGAATATATTGTGTGAAAGAGTTACCTGCCAAAGGGATCCCACTTGCTCCAGGCATGGCACTACCCTCCCCAAGAGGAAGGCCACATCACTGTGGTACCTGAACTCCTGGGGTGCCACATATACAGGGGCTGAAAGTTTCTACACATAGATTCGCAAGCTGTAACAAACAAGTGGCAATAATGGCAGTATTGAGATTTAGTTGTATTATCTGCAATGAATAGTTTCAAGGGAACCTATCAGGTTGACTAACGCTATTAACCTGCAGATGTGTAGTTAATCTACGAGTTAACAGGGTTATGAAGGTGCCCGCCGCTGTACTAAACATGTGCAATCAGGAGAGCGTGTACAATGGTGCAGAATAAAAATAGGAGTAATACTGACCTTAATGATTTTAATTGCTCCTGCACTGACAGTACGTCTAGATCCCTGCTAGTCTCTGTTCACAAGGCTCCTTGGAGAATGAGTGTCAACATGTGATAACTGCGGCCAACCACTGACACCACTGTTGACACTGCTGCGATCAGTGACCAGATGCAGCGGTCATATGTCATCATGATGTCATTGGAGCCATGTGAACAGAGACAAACAAGGGACCAGGAAAGTGTCAGTGGGGCAGCAGGGTGAATATCACAAATTTGAACTGATATCTTAGGCATCTCCCCATGTTTCTTTTATTGTTGTACTTTCAGGACAACCCATCCCCTGGGGCAAGTATGCACTTTTTGGCACATTTTTAATGTCCATTGATTATACCGTTTTAATGCATCACCATAGAAGTCCAACTTGCTTCTTTGGGTCCTCAAGAGAGAACGTGCTTAATCCAGCTTTTTGACTACCCTATTTCAATGAGCAGTGAGAACCTCCACCGTCCTCCATGGGATCCCCAGGATACTGGAAATGAGATGGTGGCAAACAAGAACCAAGTCCTACTGTCCCATTTTTACTTTAGAACCCCATGATGTCTATGTTTGTCCATGTCATTGTGGGACTTGTGTAAGGGTACCGTCACACTATACGATTTACCTACGATCACGACCAGCGATATGACCTGGCCGTGATCGTAGGTAAATCGTAGTGTGGTCGCTGGGGAGCTGTCACACAGACAGCTCTCCAGCGACCAAGATGCCGAGGTCCCTGGGTAACCAGGGTAAACATCGGGTAACTAAGCGCAGGACCGCGCTTAGTTACCCGATGTTTACCCTGGTTACAAGCGTTAAACTAAAAAAAAACAAACAGCACATACTTACATTCTGGTGTCCGTCAGGTCCCTTGCAGTCTGCTTCCCACACTCAGTGACTGCCGGCCGTAAAGTGAAAGTGAAAGCACAGCCGCTGTGCTCTGCTTTCACTTTACGGCCTGCAGTCACAGTGCTGGAAGCAGACTGCAAGGGACCTGACGGACACCAGAATGTAAGTATGTGCTGTTTTTTTTTTTTTTAGTTTAACGCTTGTAACCAGGGTAAACATCGGGTAACTAAGCGCGGTCCTGCGCTTAGTTATCCGATGTTTACCCTGGTTACAAGCGAACGCATCGCTGGATCGCATCGCTAGATCGCTAGATCGGTGTCACACACACCGATCTAGCGATGACAGCGGGAGATCCAGCGATGAAAGAAAGTTCTAAACGATCTGCTACGACGTACGATTCTCAGCAGGATCCCTGATCGCTGCTGCGTGTCAGACACAGCGATATCGTAAAGATATCGCTGGAACGTCACGAATCGTACCGTCGTAGCGATCGAAATGTTATAGTGTGACGGTACCCTTAGGCAGATTTGTTAATGAGCTTTGTTACTATGAGGAACATTTCATTAAGCAAATGTGATTTTCATGATAACATGATATATCAGATATAATCTTTCCTACAACATAGAAAATCAGGGCTACATCTCCATACGTATCATCCAAAGAGATCTCCATACTTATGCAGAAGACACTGTGCGCTTCTATGGTGCACTTTTCATTTTGTTGAATAATTACACAGCCAATAAAATGTAAGGCTCTGCTAATTCTGATTTTAATAAAAGGAATCACCTTTAATTATAAATAATCTCCGGCTCATTGTCTGATTTGCTCATCTCTATCCGCCAGATAAATTCATTAGCATTTTATCTCCGAGAATATTTCCAGCTAAATATACGTTTTGGTAAAAATAATTTGTGGCTGAGTGAATCCATTGCAGAAAGCTTACCTCTGCAAAAATGTGTAAGAAGCTGCAGTACAGTGCTGGGCTTCTCATTACACGCAGTGTTCTACGCTTTACATTGTCATCAGATCCATCAACTCATTCAACAATGCAAAATGCAGTCTGGGGATCAAGGAATATTTTTATTAAAGCATTGTGATGACATTTCTTTGAGCTGGGTCATAAAAAGTCTTGAAATCCAGGAACTTAGGGGTTATTACTGTTGGCAGACATGCAACAGATACCGACTTAAGTAATGGCCGGAGCTGGAGCTGCCCCTCCCCCCGCGGCGTAAGGGTAGGCCCATCATGACCATGGGATGGAGGGAGGGGTTAATGTTCAAGAGGTGGGAACAGAGGGAACTGTAAGTTTAACCAGGCAGTGGGGGGTGTTGCCTGGTCAGTTCCAGCTCTCTGGGCAACAAGTGAACACCTACCATGGCCACTGTGGACGGAATCCTGGAGAGCCTGAGGGTCGCGGCAGCAGCGCACCCTCCGGGCTGGCTGGAGCAGCAGGTGGCAGGAATTATCAGGAGCGGAGGGTCGGCGGCGACAGCAGCAGTGACGGCGGCGGCGTCTCCGGTGAGGCGCGCGCGTCGGACCAGGCCTCCGGATCGCCTGTCACCCGACTCAGCTCCCCGGGCCCCTCGTCGGCGCAGGAGCCCCTCCAGGGACCCTCCAGGCCGGGCGCCTTTAAATAGCTGCGCCAGCAGGCCCCGGCCTGGGAGGAATCCTACTGCCAGGCGAGGTCCAGCGGCGGCTGCAAGGCCTTCACCTCGCGGCAGTGTGGGGGCGGAGCCAACGCGAGCTGGTCAGCGTCTGAGGCCTAATACATCGGGGGGCTGCGGCGGTGATGCTCCTGCCGCGCGGCCTGCCTCTGCCTCACCTGCAGCAGGACGAGGGAGATGAGCGGTGGCGGGTGGCCCTGCAGGTCCGGGTGCGGGGCTGGCCCCGGTCGCCACAGCAGGGTTTCCCCCTGCAGCTGGATCGATGGACACAGCGGCGGCCTCACCCAGTGGGGATGGGGGCTCGGCCGTTTGGGTGGCAGATCAGCGCCAGCCAGCAGGGACAATACAGGCAGCGCTTCCTTCACCTCGGGCCGCGTCATCACAGCAAGATGCGACGCAGACCCCCCTGTGGCAGTTGCCTCTGGATGCGCTAGATCTCCACAGACAGCGGCGGCTGGATCCTGGGACCCCAGCTGGGGGGATCACAGCTCCCTCACAGCCTGGTGAGTGTTTGTCTATGTCTTTGCTACCTGTACAGTGTTTGCCTTCCCCTGTGCGTGTGGGGGCACAGGTGGGTTCAGTGATGGGTTTTGGGGTTAGTGGCGTTGACGCGTCTGATGTGGGGGGTGTCGGGGCGGTGTAAGGCTACGTTCACATTAGCGTCATGCGACGCTGCATCGTCGACGCACGACAATGCATGCTTCATGCGCCCCTATCTTTATCATTGGGGACACATGCGTTGCGTTGTCGTGCGTTTTCGGTAAAACGCACGACGCATGCGTCGTTTCACTGCACCTGGGTGGCGTCGGAGACGCTACCATGTTGCATTTTTGTAGTGTCCAAAAAACGCATGCGTCGCACTTGCGTCGCTCGTGCGTCGCCATTGCGTTACAATCTCCATTGAAACACATTGACAACGCACTTGCGTCGCGTGTGCGTCGTGCGTGCGTTGTACGACGCATGCGTCGTTACATAAAATTGAACGAAAAGGTGTCTAGACAGTGTCTAGACAGTGCAAACAGTGAGAAAAACATCCCCCATATATAAAGAAAATGTTTGGATTGTTTGTCACTTCTGCAGCAGGCTACACAACAGTCTACATCAGACCAGACACACCAGAGCAACTGTCTTCTCATCCGCTGTTCAGAGATGTAAGTATAGAATGATTCTGTGCATTTTCTACATGTGTTTTAAAATTATTTTTGCAAGTTGTGTATTATATTCTGCACTGTGGTTAAAGATATTGTGGTATTTTTAGTCTGGTTGTGATGTATGGCGTGGTATAGGATGGCGTTTCATTGTCTGAGGCCTTGATGATTGTTGTTATGTTTGCTAATGACAGGTGTTATGAAGGCAATCCAGAAACACAGTGTGCTTAGCGATCAGAGCGCACACAGTGATCTGACAAATACCCAAAAATACAAGAACGAGCTCTGAGACGTGGAAACTCTGTAGACTGCACACCTGATCCTATCCTAAACACAACTAAAAGCGGCTGTGGATTGCGCCTAACAACTACCTAGGCAACTCGGCACAGCCTAAGAAACTAGCTAGCCTGAAGATAGAAAAATAGGCCTGACTTGCCCCAGAGAAATTCCCCAAAGGAAAAGGCAGCCCCCCACATATAATGACTGTGAGTAAGATGAAAAGACAAAACGTAGGGATGAAATAGATTCAGCAAAGTGGGGCCCGATATTCTAGGACAGAGCGAGGACAGTAAAGCGAACTTTGCAGTCTACAAAAAACCCTAAAGCAAAACCACGCAAAGGGGGCAAAAAAAACCCACCGTGCCGAACTAACGGCACGGCGGTACACCCTTTGCGTCTCAGAGCTTCCAGCAAAACAAAAGACAAGCTGGACAGAAAAAAAGCAACAAAAAAGCAAAAAGCACTTAGCTATACAGAGCAGCAGGTCACAGGAACAATCAGGAGAAGCTCAGATCCAACACTGAAACATTGACAAGGAGCAAGGATAGCAGCATCAGGCGGAGTTAAGTAATGAAGCAGTTAACGAGCTCATTAGAACACCTGAGGGAGGAAGCTCAGAAGCTGCAGTACCACTTGTGACCACAGGAGTGAATTCAGCCACAGAATTCACAACAGTACCCCCACCTTGAGGAGGGGTCACCGAACCCTCACCAGAGCCCCCAGGCCGACCAGGATGAGCCGCATGAAAGGCACGAACAAGATCGGAAGCATGAACATCAGAGGCAAAAACCCAGGAATTATCTTCCTGAGCATAACCCTTCCATTTAACCAGATACTGGAGTTTCCGTCTAGAAACACGAGAATCCAAAATCTTCTCCACAATATACTCCAATTCCCCCTCCACCAAAACCGGGGCAGGAGGCTCAACAGATGGAACCATAGGTGCCACGTATCTCCGCAACAACGACCTATGGAATACATTATGTATGGAAAAGGAGTCTGGGAGGGTCAAACGAAAAGACACAGGATTGAGAACCTCAGAAATCCTATACGGACCAATAAAACTAGGTTTAAATTTAGGAGAGGAAACCTTCATAGGAATATGACGAGAAGATAACCAAACCAGATCCCCAACACGAAGTCGGGGACCCACACGGCGTCTGCGATTAGCGAAAAGTTGAGCTTTCTCCTGGGACAAGATCAAATTGTCCACTACCTGAGTCCAGATCTGCTGCAACCTATCCACCACAGAATCCACACCAGGACAGTCCGAAGACTCAACCTGTCCTGAAGAGAAACGAGGATGGAACCCAGAATTGCAAAAAAATGGAGAAACCAAGGTAGCCGAGCTGGCCCGATTATTAAGGGCGAACTCAGCCAACGGCAAAAAGGACACCCAATCATCCTGGTCTGCAGAAACAAAACATCTCAGATATGTTTCCAAGGTCTGATTGGTTCGTTCGGTCTGGCCATTAGTCTGAGGATGGAAAGCCGAGGAAAAGGATAGGTCAATGCCCATCCTACCACAAAAGGCTCGCCAAAACCTTGAAACAAACTGGGAGCCCCTGTCAGAAACAATATTCTCAGGAATGCCATGCAACCGAACCACATGCTGAAAGAACAAAGGTACCAAATCAGAGGAGGAAGGCAATTTAGCCAAGGGCACCAGATGGACCATTTTAGAAAAGCGATCACAGACCACCCAAATGACTGACATCTTTTGAGAAACGGGAAGGTCAGAAATGAAATCCATCGAAATATGTGTCCAAGGCCTCTTTGGGACCGGCAAGGGCAAAAGCAACCCACTGGCACGAGAACAGCAGGGCTTAGCCCTAGCACAAATCCCACAGGACTGCACAAAAGTACATACATCCCGTGACAGAGATGGCCACCAGAAGGATCTAGCCACTAACTCTCTGGTACCAAAGATTCCAGGATGACCAGCCAACAACGAACAATGAAGTTCAGAGATAAGTTTATTAGTCCACCTATCAGGGACGAACAGTTTCTCTGCTGGACAACGATCAGGTTTATTCGCCTGAAATTTTTGCAGCACCCGCCGCAAATCAGGGGAGATGGCAGACACAATGACTCCTTCCTTGAGGATACCCGCTGGGTCAGATAAACCCGGAGAGTCGGGCACAAAACTCCTAGACAGAGCATCCGCCTTCACATTTTTAGAGCCCGGAAGGTACGAAATCACAAAGTCGAAGCGGGCAAAAAATAACGACCAACGGGCCTGTCTAGGATTCAAGCGCTTGGCAGACTCGAGATAAGTCAAGTTCTTATGATCAGTCAATACCACCATGCGATGCTTAGCTCCTTCAAGCCAATGACGCCACTCCTCGAATGCCCACTTCATGGCCAGCAACTCTCGATTGCCCACATCATAATTACGCTCAGCGGGCGAAAACTTCCTGGAAAAGAAAGCACATGGTTTCATCACTGAGCAATCAGAACCTCTCTGTGACAAAACCGCCCCTGCTCCAATCTCAGAAGCATCAACCTCGACCTGGAACGGAAGAGAAACATCTGGCTGACACAACACAGGGGCAGAACAAAAACGACGCTTCAACTCCTGAAAAGCCTCCACAGCAGCAGAAGACCAATTAACCAAATCAGCACCCTTCTTGGTCAAATCGGTCAATGGTTTGGCAATGCTAGAAAAATTACAGATGAAGCGACGATAAAAATTAGCAAAGCCCAGGAACTTTTGCAGACTTTTCAGAGATGTCGGCTGAATCCAATCCTGGATGGCTTGGACCTTAACTGGATCCATCTCGATAGTAGAAGGGGTAAAGATGAACCCCAAAAATGAAACTTTCTGCACACCGAAGAGACACTTTGATCCCTTCACAAACAAAGAATTAGCACGCAGGACCTGAAAAACCATTCTGACCTGCTTCACATGAGACTCCCAATCATCTGAGAAGATCAAAATGTCATCGAAGTAAACAATCAGGAATTTATCCAGATACTCACGGAAGATGTCATGCATAAAAGACTGAAACACAGATGGAGCATTGGCAAGTCCAAACGGCATCACTAGATACTCAAAATGACCCTCGGGCGTATTGAATGCAGTTTTCCATTCATCTCCTTGCCTGATTCTCACCAGATTATACGCACCACGAAGATCTATCTTAGTGAACCAACTAGCCCCCTTAATCCGAGCAAACAAGTCAGATAACAATGGCAAGGGATACTGAAATTTAACATTGATCTTATTAAGAAGGCGGTAATCAATACACGGTCTCAGTGAACCATCCTTCTTGGCTACAAAGAAGAACCCTGCTCCCAGTGGTGATGATGACGATGGGCGAATATGTCCCTTCTCCAGGGATTCCTTCACATAACTGCGCATAGCGGCGTGTTCGGGCACGGATAAATTAAATAATCGACCTTTAGGGAATTTACTACCAGGAATCAAATTGATAGCACAATCACAATCCCTATGCGGAGGTAGAGCATCGGACTTGGGCTCTTCAAATACATCCTTAAGAGCCTCAGAGAGACCCTTTCTGAACAAAGCTGCCAGCGCAGATTCATTCCACTGAGTGAGTACTGACCATTTCCTAAATTTCTGACAATATACTTCTATATCATCCTGACCCTGGCACAAAGCCAGCAAATTTTTCTCAGCCTGATCCACTGAATTAGGCTCATCGTACAGCAATCCGAGCGCCAGGAAAAACGCATCGACACTACTCAATGCAGGGTCTCCTGGCGCAAGAGAAAATGCCCAGTCTTGAGGGTCGCCGCGCAAAAAAGAAATAATAATCAAAACCTGTTGAATAGGATTACCAGAAGAATGAGGTTTCAAGGCCAGAAATAGCTTACAATTATTTTTGAAACTTAGAAACTTAGTTCTATCTCCAAAAAACAAATCAGGAATAGGAATTCTTGGTTCTAACATAGATTTCTGATCAATAGTATCTTGAATTTTTTGTACATTTATAACGAGATTATCCATTGAAGAGCACAGACCCTGAATATCCATGTCCACACCTGTGTCCAGAATCACCCAAATGTCTAGGGGAAAAAAAAAAAGTGAACACAGAGCAGAAAAAAAAAAAAATGATGTCAGAACTTTTTCTTTCCCTCTATTGAGAATCATTAGTGTGGCTCCTTGTACTGTTATGTTTGCTAATGACAGGTGTTATGAAGGCAATCCAGAAACACAGTGTGCTTAG
Organism: Ranitomeya imitator; assembly: GCF_032444005.1. Taxonomy (NCBI): domain Eukaryota; kingdom Metazoa; phylum Chordata; class Amphibia; order Anura; family Dendrobatidae; genus Ranitomeya; species Ranitomeya imitator. The sequence goes on along the minus strand of NC_091289.1, from coordinate 136,225,093 downwards.
CGATCAGAGCGCACACAGTGATCTGACAAATACCCAAAAATACAAGAACGAGCTCTGAGACGTGGAAACTCTGTAGACTGCACACCTGATCCTATCCTAAACACAACTAAAAGCGGCTGTGGATTGCGCCTAACAACTACCTAGGCAACTCGGCACAGCCTAAGAAACTAGCTAGCCTGAAGATAGAAAAATAGGCCTGACTTGCCCCAGAGAAATTCCCCAAAGGAAAAGGCAGCCCCCCACATATAATGACTGTGAGTAAGATGAAAAGACAAAACGTAGGGATGAAATAGATTCAGCAAAGTGGGGCCCGATATTCTAGGACAGAGCGAGGACAGTAAAGCGAACTTTGCAGTCTACAAAAAACCCTAAAGCAAAACCACGCAAAGGGGGCAAAAAAAACCCACCGTGCCGAACTAACGGCACGGCGGTACACCCTTTGCGTCTCAGAGCTTCCAGCAAAACAAAAGACAAGCTGGACAGAAAAAAAGCAACAAAAAAGCAAAAAGCACTTAGCTATACAGAGCAGCAGGTCACAGGAACAATCAGGAGAAGCTCAGATCCAACACTGAAACATTGACAAGGAGCAAGGATAGCAGCATCAGGCGGAGTTAAGTAATGAAGCAGTTAACGAGCTCACCAGAACACCTGAGGGAGGAAGCTCAGAAGCTGCAGTACCACTTGTGACCACAGGAGTGAATTCAGCCACAGAATTCACAACAGATTGTTCTTTCCAGGATAGAATTTTATTTTCCATTTATTGGTTTGGTGGTGTTTTTTGTATTCAGTTGTGATGTTTTATTCTTGCGTTATATGATGGCGTTTAATTGTCTCCGGCCCTGACGGTTTTATTGTAAAGTATGGTAGTGTATACAATGATTCTGCGCCCTTTTATTACATTTAATAATTTTTTATTGCAAGTTGTGTATTATGTTCAGCACTGTGGTTGTGTAAAGACATTGTTGTATGTTTCTGGTTGTGATGTATGGCGTTGTATGTCCTTTTATTGTCTCCGGCCCTGTCGGTTTTATTGTAAAGTATGGTGTGTTATTTGTTAATTTTTTCCTTTCAAAAATCTATTGTGTTTTTTTGGGTTGCTTGCTCCGTGCATTACTGTACTTTTTAAAAAAAACAAAACACTCTTTTGGTATTACTACATTGGGTCTGTTGTAGATTAGTTTTCTTATCTTTAGGCTTTTGTTTACTCTGGCATTGGGTTGTCTCATTGGGTTGTCTCAGCCATTGTTTCTTTAATTTAATCAATGTGGCAGTGTTGTTTGTTCAGCGTTAGTTCAGTTGGAGTGCAATGTTCTTTGTGGTTTAAATGAAAAGGTTTTTTTTTTTTTTTTCTATTGCTGGATTGTGCATAGGAGCATAGGATCAATTATTTTGTTCTTTATTTCAGAATTGCATTTGTCATGGCCAGCGGCAGCGATTCCAGCCACACCCCACCGCTGAGGAGTACGGTGAGTACATGATCTACTATTACTATATTCGCTGTCATTTGTAGATGGGTCACTCAACTTTTTGGTAAACTATTTTGCAGGCTTCTTCAAGTGAGGAGGAGGACCAGGAGGAAGAGAGGGAGCAGGAGCAGGGACCACGGGGCCAAGCTGTGGTTGCAGGACGGAGAGTAAGTTTTTATTTCAAACCTATTTATTGTTTTGGTTTTTTTTTTTGTTTTTGCGGGTATGGGGGGTGGTGGGATGGGGTGGTGTTGTGTGTGGTAGGTGGCGGTGGAGGAGGTAGGGACAACTTTTATTTATCTTGCAAACATTAATATTTTCCATTTATTCTAGGTTTCACAACGGGCCCTGGATGAACCACTGGACATAGACCTCATGGTGGCATCCATTGAAGCACGGAGCCCGTTGTGGGACAGCCGTGACCCCCGGCACGCGGACCAGGGCATATTGCGGCGTCTGTGGAAAGAGGTGGCACAATTGCTGTGGGATGGCTTCGACAGCGCTTCCTCCACGGTCCAAGCTAGTTTTCGTAAGTATTTCCAAAATGCTGCTGTGACCCATCATGCCAGGATTACACAACCGTCTGTGATGTCTTCTATTGGTATTGCACACGGTTGCGTAATCGTTTTCAATATATTCTCTAAATTTTTTATTTTTTTTAATTTATACACAGTTAGAAAACTGAGGACCAGATGGCGCTCCATGAAGGACCGTTTCAAGAGGGGCCAGAAAAAGGAGGGACAGACCCGTAGTGGTGCTGCAGCTTCAAGGACCTCGGTGTACAAGTACAACCGTATACTGCAGTTCTTGCGACCGGTCCTTGAAAGCAGAGAGTAAGTATAGTACCTATGCACACACCTAGTTTTTACAACATGCATATTCACATACTACATTCCAGCCACGTAGCTTATTGCCCAGCCATTTATTTTGGCAAGTACAAAGTATAGAAATGAAGAAAAATAGGCAAGTTCACCGAGGCGTGAAAAGTAAAAAAACACATACTTTTATCCTCTTCAATCATAAGCAGAGGATGAAACATCAGCACAATACAATAGACACTATCTACGCGTTTCAGGTGACAGGGAACATCCGACCTGAAACGCGTAGATAGTGTTTTTATTGTATTGTGCAAATGTTTCATCCTCTGCTTCTGATTGAAGTGAATAAAGTATTTTGTTTTTACTTTTCACGCCTCGTTGACCTCGAATTTTTTATTCATTTCTGGTCTTCTCACACTTGACACAGCGGCTCCCTTCTGGGATTACTACAATGGTGAGCTTTACTTACTAGTAATTTCCCTGAAATCAGAAGTATACAGAACACAGAAAGATAGTAGATTGGCCATGCCCAGCCAATATTTCATAGTGGAGTAGTATAGTGCCTATCCAGGTGTATCCCAGATTTTTTATACACAAAAAAGTAAAATATAATAGATACGGCATACATTCTACTGCAAGGCAGGTTATGTTCCCATGGTTGCTCAGCTCGCAGGACCTGTGATGACGTCTTGGTCACATGACCGTGACGTCATGGCAGTTCCAACGTAAGCATAATTGTCTGGCGTTACAAACCGCAACCATGGGTGACTATTTCGAATTAAATAAATGCATTTTTTTTAATATTGATGGTGCATATGCAGTGTCAATATTAAATATAGGTTAATATTAATGGCGGCAATGGATACCTGGCGGTAAAGTTATGACGCATGTGAAATGTGATATTTAGTATACTAATGCTTTCCTTATGTTTTCACAGAACACACAGCAGCACCCGCGAGACTGTCCGACCCTCTGGAGCGGTCCTTCGTGAAGCGCCATCTGAAGCGTCGCAGCCATCCCACAGCGAGAGCAGGTCTGCACCACCACAATCTGGCGAACCGGCAGCCGGTCCATCAGATGTTCCCCTGGCCGAGGCCTCTGTCGCTCCTTCCTTCGGGTCTTCCCGACAGCGTCAGCGGGCCTCGGACAGGGCGGTCATGCCCGAATTTTTACATTTGAGCACCGTATTTCAGAATGGTTTCAAGGCGCTGTGCGATAAAATGTCCAATATCGAACGGCGTCTTGAAAACATCGAAACGGATCTCGCGAGGCTGGCCAAACATTTTTTTAATGCCATTCACAACGGGATGGTTGAACATCTTACGCCGGAACTCCAGATTTCGGTCATGCAGGGCTGCAACAATGTATATGTTACTGCTCTGCAGCAGGCTCGGGTCATGCAGTCAGCGACAAATGTGCCCGCAGTACCATCGCTGGCTGCCATGACTCCGACTCCTGCTGCAGAGCACCACCACAGAGCTCCGCGTGCCGAGGGCCACCGCCACCGCCACCACAGAACAGAGCCCCAAAGTTCAGAGCATGACAGGCCTTCAAGGGCACACGGGCACAGACGGGAAGCCGACCCACACCCAGAGGGAGAGAGGAGGAAAAAAAAGAAGAAGACAACGACGACGACAAGCACTACGACCTTGGCTATGGCTGCTCCCACAACTACCACCAGAACACAGCCTGGGTCGACCCGGAGCACACCAAGTACCCAGGCTGGGTCTACACGGAGCACACCCAGTACCCAGCCTGGGTCTACAAGGAGTACACCATCAACACAGCCTGGGTCGACCCGGAGCCGGAGTAGCCAGCCAAGGACACAGGTCGTCCCTCCTCCTCCCTCACCTCCTGCTTTGTCATTCTCGCCACCATCCACTGCCTGGATTGATGTCGGCATCCCGTCTAGTGTCATAGACTATGCTGCTGCTTCCTCCCCCTCGTCCTCCTCCTCGGTCTCCTCCACACCCACCAGAAGTGAGGGATATCAATCCCCTTTGGTTGCCGATGTTGATACCCCCTAATTACATTTCCCAAATTTTTTTTGTGTCCCTAAATAAAAATGTTATTTTTTTACAAAAAAATTAGTTTTTATTGTCTCAAATAAAGTTTGCATCAAATCACACCTTGCGCCGTATACACAAATATAGTCTTTGTAACACCTGATGTGCAATGTCTGACAATATTTTTTAATTTTTTTTTAATTAATTGTTTTATAGGGCTGGCGCTCATTGTACTATCAGCTGTTACAAACACAACCAGCATTGCTCAATATGTCAAGTTTAAAATGTACCATCACACAACGATTTCAGTATAGATAAAGTTGGTTTTTTTGTGTAACCAACGTTATCTTTTCTGGAATCGGAAAACGATTGAGCCCCTGCTGTGAGATTTTTGGTGTCAGCGAATGATTTTGTTTTTTTTTTGGTACCCACGCTGTCATTGTTGGATAGGCGAGTTAGACACCGATCCAGCAATGTCTTTATTTTAAACAAGGGAATATTGGGTTACTAGCGCAGTGTTTTAAACACTCACATAAAAAGTGAACAATACCCCACAAATATAAAAAGGTGTCTACCACGTCCCTCGCCGTCATCTTTCCGCAATGACTGACACTGTGATTCCCGCCCGTAAAGCTGAGCACACCGTTGACTAATTAATAATAAACGCTGTGCTGTGGTTTAGGGCTGGCACAGTATGGGAAGCTGACGGCGATGGACGTGTCACACACCGAAATATAATGGTTTTTTGTATTTTTAAAAACTACATTTACAATGGTAAACATCGTGAGTGCGGCCATGCGCTTCATAACATTACCCAGATTACACGGGACTTGCTCTTTTTTGGTCGCTGGAGAGCTGTCTGGGTGACAGCTCTCCAGCAACCACGCGACAACTAAACAACGATCTCGGTCCAGTCGTATCACTGGTCGGTATCGTTGGATAATAGTTTTATTAATGTACCTTAAGAATATTGGTCAGGTGAGGTGGAAGCAATGTTCACAGTGTCGCCACTATTTGACTCTGGACAAATTCTAGCATCCTGAGTACAATAGTGTTAACTCTGTAGAGTTTTGCAAACATGATCGTCTCCCTCCTTGTCAAGCCAGGTTCCATATGAAAATAGTCTTCAGTATTAAAAATGGTTAACAAGGTGGGAGCCGATCATGTTATACGTCAAAACTATGGTACACACGGCTGAAAATTTTTTTGTTTTGTCACAGTCCATTTGGGTACTGGTGCTCACATAAATTTTGTGGGACAAACATTACTTTCAATAAAATTGGATTTTACAATTACTATGGAAAAACGGATGGGAGATTTGTTTTGTGAAAACGGAAAGGCACAAGAACTTTATTTCAAAACACAACGCATTAGACAATCGGGTGACATTATAACAATAACCTTACATAGGATGGTTACATGACATGGACTCCACAGTGTTTACATGACATCATAACAACAAGTTGAATTAAACCATTTGATCTTGCCATGAAACACGCCCAACATCGGAAACAAAGTATGCAGCAAATTGGTCCCTCATATGAGCAATCTCCAAAGTTGTCCGCAGAGGATGAGCTTGATAATCAGGCAATGGATTTGTTATGGGTTCATCGAGTTCCACGTTGACTCTCTCTTTATCAATAATAAAATTGTGTAGAACCACACACGCCTTCACCACCTCATCCACTGTCTCAATTTTCAAATTTATAGCGGATCCTAAGATACGCCATTTGGAGACCAGGATGCCAAAGGCGCACTCCACAGTTCTTCTGGCCCTGGACAGTCTATAATTAAAAATAGTTTTGGTGCGGTCCAACCCCCGACTGGAGTACGGTTTAAGTAGGTTGCCACTCATTTGAAAAGCCTCATCCCCAACCACAACAAATGGCAGGGCCGGTCCTTCGGTGTTGGGAAGAGGTCGTGGCTGGGGGAAATTAAAATTGTTATCGTACAATCTTCGGCCCATGTCAGACTCCTTAAATGTCCGTGAATCATTTGCACGGCCAAACGCTCCAATGTCCACAGCGAGAAACCTGCAGTCCGCACCTGCAATTGCCATTAGCACGGTGGAAAAGTATTTTTTATAATTAAAAAAAAGAGAACCACTTCTTGAAGGCTTGGTAATCCTAATGTGCTTCCCATCCACGGCTCCAATACAGTTAGGGAAAGAACACACTTGTTCGAATTTTTGGGCGTTGGCCTGCCATATTGCTGTTGTAGGGATGGGTAAAAATTCCTCCCGGAGGTTGTCCCACAATGCGCGGCATGTGTCAGCAATAATTCCAGACAGTGTGGAGACTCCAATCCGAAACTGGAAATGCAGTGATCTCAAGGTCTCTCCGGTAGCCAGGAAACTGACAAGAAAAATAAATAAATGTAATTAATTAAATTGATTTGAAAAAAATTTTCATTCTTAATTACAATCCCCCACCCCACAATAGCAAAACACATTACTTTAAAAAATAGCAAGAACATATAAATCCTTCACATTGCATTACGTACCGTAGAGTCACCAGCAGACGTTCCTCGGGGGAAATCGATTTACGGAGCTGCGTGTCCTGCCTGGAAATGCTTCCTTCCACCAGACGCAGCAGATATCGGAAGCTGTTTTGTGACATCCTGGTGTATTCGAAGTATTTTTCCTGGTTCTCATTTAATTCACCAAACAGACAATGGTAGGCTCCACGACTCTCTCGGACTTCCACTATAGGGTGTAGCCAAAAACGCCGACGACTCCTTCTCCGTAGTTTGTCTCTTTTCCTCTGTTCATGACAGGCAATAGCATAAGCAACAGCAAGGGCTAATTCCAGCTCAAAATTGAGGTAGATACTCTCCATGGAACGATCCATCTTGATGCTCTATGGTTGGAAATAATCTATGCCGGGGTATATATACCACTATTACATTAATACCCACCCTCAACTACCCATTGGTGGCATTATCGATTGTCTAGACACTAGACCCACCCTCTTCTATTCATTAGTGGTGTTATCTAGTGTCTAGACACTAAATTGTGTGTAAAGATATAATCATTGTTTGACAACGCATGCGTCGTAAAACGCTGCGTTTTTGTATAAACGCACCAAAAACGCACCAAAAACGCTGCGTTTTACGACGCATGCGTCAGACGCTTGCGTCAAAAGAGGTGCGTTTTTGCGCGCGTTTCCGATCCGTCGTGCGTTGCGTCGGCGACGCAGCGTCGCATGACGCTAATGTGAACGTAGCCTAAGCGAATGTGAGGGGTTTGTTGGTGCGGTTGGAGAGGGGAATGAGTGATCAACGGCATTTGGCGGCGTGGATGGGGTCGCAGAGGGTCACAGGTTTGAATGAAGTGGCGTCGGGCCCCTGGGCGCCGGTTTCGGTTTCGGTACAAACAGAAAAAGAGAAGGAGTGTCGGGTCCATTTAGATGATAGGGCTCATGGGGAGGTCTATGTATGTTTTGAGGGCCCTTTGGGGGCGCATCTTAAGAAGGAGGTAAAAGAAAAAATCATGAAGGATGAGTATGTGGAAATTTTTTCGCTGCTCCTGTTAGAGAAATTTAACTTGGACAAAGGGAAGAAGGAGGATAGCAAGAAGGAGGAGGAGGAGAAACGGAGGTGGCGTTTGATTCCTCAGACTTTCATAAATTGGCTGCAGGCGTTTGCTATTTTGGCGAGTGTAATTGGGGAAAAGGCGCCAGAGAATTGTTCGGGCCTGTTTTGCTACATGGACTCTATTGGAGAAGCGCATAGGGTTTATGGTGGGCAGTCTTGGTTGAGGTACGACGAGCAATTCCGGCAGAGGAAGGCTATATGTCCAACTCTTCGCTGGGATCAGAAGGATATCGGGCTTTGGCTGCATGTGATGGCGCAGTACAAGTTTGGCCATTCCTTTCAGGGGGGGGGGCGGTAGTTCCGGTCAGAGTAGTCAATCCAGTTCGGCGGGAGCGGCAGGACAGTCCAGTCAGGCGGGGGGTCACAAAGCGGGCTTGTGCTGGCAGTTCAACGACGGGCAATGTAAGTTCGGGGTTAACTGCAAATTCAAGCACTTGTGTTCACACTGCAGTGGCTCTTCCCATGGGGCCTCAAAATGCTTTAAAAAAGCTAAGTCCAAGTCAGGGTCTGGGAATTCTCAAGGGGGTGACGCCAGTGAGGCTGGAAAAGATGGCCCCCTTTCTAAATAGATACCCCCGGAAGGAGGCAGCGGGGGTGCTACATCAAGGCTTTCGGGATGGTTTTGTTATTCCGGCCCCTACGTTTGTGGTTCCTCGGACGCTTAAAAATTTGAGGTCGGCGGTGTTACATGGGGAGGTTGTGTCAGAGAAGTTGAAGAAGGAGGTCGCGTTGTGAAGGATGGCGGGCCCCTTTTTGTCTCCTCCGTTTGAGGATCTGGTGGTTTCACCTCTAGGTGTGGTTCCTAAGAAGGAAGCAGGTAAATTCCGTCTGATACACCACTTGTCTTACCCGCGTGGGTTGTCTGTTAACGACGGTATTGCGCCTGAGCTTTGCTCGGTGGTTTACGCGTCATTCTATGAAGCTGTTGCTTGGGTTTGCAAGTTCGGTCGTGGGGCCCTGTTGGCCAAAACGGATATTGAAGCGGCGTTCAGGCTGTTGCCGGTTCATCCTGATAGTGTTAAGCTTTTGGGTTGTTTTTGGGAGGGTTTTTTTTTCGTAGATAGGTGTCTACCTATGGGTTGTTCCCTATCATGCGCTTTGTTTGAGATGTTTAGTTCGTTTTTGGAGTGGGCGGTCAAGGATGTTTCCGATTGTGATTCGGTGATACACTATCTGGACGATTTTCTATGTGTGGGTCCTGCTGGGTCAGATCGTTGTTCTCGCCTCTTACGGGCTGTTGAATGGGTGTGTGAACATTTTGGGGTTCCCTTGGCCCCCGGGAAGATGGAAGGGCCGTGTACGTGCTTGAGTTTTTTGGGGATTGTCATTGATACGGTCGGATGGGAGTTCAGGCTTCCCGCCGACAAGATTGAAGGGTTGAGGGAAGATTTGGCCCGGGCGCGGCGTGTAAAGAAATTGACTTTGCGAGAATTGCAGTCGTTGCTGGGAAAACTCAACTTCGCGTGTCATGTGATGCCGATGGGGAGAGTTTTTTTCCAGGAGGTTGGCAAGTGCTACGGCCGGAGTCTGTGCACCGCACCACTTCATTCGTTTGTCAGCGGAGCTGAAAGAAGATTTGGCGGTTTGGAGTTCCTTTTTGGGATCCTACAATTGTCGTTCCTTGTTTATGGAGGAGGCGGTCGACAATGATTCTTTGGATTTGTTTACGGACGCGGCGGGGGGCAGTGGCTTCGGGGCTTACTTCAAGGGGCAATGGTGTGCTGCATCCTGGCCGGCGGAGTGGGTTTCATCAGGGCTGGTCCGTAACATTGCGCTATTGGAAATTTTTCCGATCCTGGTGGCGGTTCATTTGTGGAAGCAGCAATTTCGCATCAGGCGCATTCGCTTTAACTGTGACAACATGGGGGTGGTGTGTGCGGTGAATGGACTTACTGCTTCATCCCCGCCTGCGGTTTGGGTTCTCAGGCGATTGGTCCTATCTTGTTTGGAGTTGAATTCGCAGGTCACTGCGACGCATGTGCCTGGGGCGAGGAATTCAATAGCTGATTCTCTTTCTCGTTTCCAGTTCGAGCGTTTCCGGTCTTTGGCTCCGGAGGCAGAAACCATCGGTTTGGATTGCCCAGCGGACCTTTGGCTCGGGGACGCTGAAGATCTGATAAGGTCGTCGTTGGCTCCTAAAACATGGGAGGCTTATCAGATGGTTTGGCCTTCTTGGGAAGGGGTCTTGGCATCCTGCCCGGGTGGAGTTAATGCTGATGATCAGGTGGGGATTTTGTTGTCCTGGATTAGCCGTGGTTTTGATGAGGGTTGGTCGTGGGCGAAGGTATCACGCTTGCTGGCTGCTTTGGCGTTTGGTTTCAAATTGAGGGGGCAGTGTGATTTGTCTAAAGCTTTCCTGGTGAGGCAAGCGGTAAAAGGTTTCCGGAGACAATATGGTAGGTTGGATTCCCGGCGTCCCGTGTCTTTTGCGATGTTGGAGCGATTGGGTGAGATTTTAGGGGACTGTTGTGGGTCACTGTTTGAACAACGTCTTTTCAGTTTGGCTTTCTCGTTGGCATATTTTGGTGCAATGAGAATTAGTGAACTGGTGTCTCCTAATAAGTATACAGCTGGGGGAGTTTTGGCAAGGGATGTTCTCTTGTCCGAAGGGCGTGTGGAGTTTTAGTTGCGTCGATCCAAGACGGATCAGGTGTGGAGCAGTAGGAAAATTGAGCTGGGTGCGGTAGTTGGTTCACTGATGTGCCCGGTAAGTTGTTTGAAAGGTTTTTGGGGGCTAGGGCCTCGCAGGGAGGGATCTTTACTTTGTCATGAGGACGGTTCTGCTTTGTCAAGATATCAGTTTCAGACGATTTTCAAGAGAGCGCTTGATGTATTGGGGTTGGATGATTCGCGTTTTACTCCTCATTCCTTTCGGATTGGGGCAGCTATGGATGCGGCTGCGGGAGGTTTGGATGCGGAGGCTATCAAGCGTATTGGGAGATGGAAGTCGAATAGATATCGCAGTTATGTTAAGGTGTTAAGTGGAGGTGTGTGTTTTCGTCCTGGAGAGGTTCGTTTTGATAAATGGCGGTTTTTAGGTGGTGGATTGACCTTTGTGTTTGTATTTTTTAGGTTCCTTACCGTTTTTGGTGTGGATTTTCGGCCATTCCTATGTGCATTGGGGAGCCCGGCGCGCTGACGTACGGTTGGAGGGCAGACAACTCGGTTTCGATCGGTCGGTAGCAGTGGTCCGGTGGATTGGTTTTAGAGGTTTGGCCTGGAACAGGGTGCTGAAGGAGATCAATGCTGCGGTAGTTTTGGACAGGTCACCGGATATTTTGGTGCTACACGTGGGAGGTAATGATATGGGTATGCGCCCATTTAGAGAACTAATTAAGGACATCAAGCAGGACTTGTTGCAGTTGTGGCAGTTATATCCGGGGATATCGGTGGTCTGGTCGGAGATTGTACCGCGAAAACGGTGGAGGAATATGCGGTCCTTGGAAAAACTTAATAAGGCCAGGATCAAGGTCAACAGAGCGGTGTCCGCGTTTGTAGCCAGGAATGGTGGAGTAGCCGTAAGGCATTTTGAGTTGGAAAAAGGTGACGGGGCGTTCTGGCTGGCAGACGGTGTGCATCTGAATGCCATGGGGATTGATTTTTGGGCACTTGGGCTGCAGGAAGTTGTGGAGAAGGCCATAGCGTTTCGGAGTGGTGGGGTCTCGGTTCTTTAAGGTTTCAAAGTCCCTCGTTGTGGTGGCTGGGGGGAGTCCTTGGAGTTGATGGAAATTGGGTTGGGGGGATTAATTGGCTTATGGCTCCCCGGTATTTTGTGTTAAAACTGGTTTTGGATCTGGTGACTTGGGGGGTTTCGGCGGGGGTGGTCGGTTCCCCGGGAATTGCAACGTGAACAGGGAACCCGCTGGGGTTTTGGTGCTCCTGAGCCAGGCGGTATCGGCTGGGAGTAATTTGGTTTTGGTAACGTTCACGTTGTGCTGTGTGTTTGATCACCAGATCCATGGGAGCTCCAAGGACCCCTCCTAGTTTAAAAGTTATTGGATGTTATAATTTATTATGTTTGTTTGTATTTAAATAAAAAGGCTGCTGTGGCCGACATTATTCCAAAAGAATATGTAGTTTGAGTCTTTATTTAGGGGTAAGAGGGCATGGGTTATGGGGGGGGGGTTATTAAAAGGGAAGGGTTGTGCTGTTTATTTACTCCAACTGCTCGACATTACCAGGGTCATGTGTGTGCAGGAGGAGTTTACACTTTTCTGACAGTAGATGGCAATGTTGTTACTGTTATATGCTTAGTTTAATGTAATGCATATACTTGTTGTACTTTGGTTTCACTTTCTCTCTTGTAAAAGGTCCTTTAGACTTCCTGTTATGCTGTATTAAGAAGCTGAAGCATGTACCTCGTGTTCTGTGTAGATAAAAGTTTAATTACTCAATATAATCTGCTCTCACAAGTTTCTTCTGTGACCAAGCTATGCAACAATTACTTCAAAGGCCAATATGGTGAAAACCAGCATATTTCAAAAGTGCAGTTATAGTGGTTGCAGAGGTAATAGTTACACTTGGGGCAAAAGCACCTTAGCCACCCAGTAACACCAAGATAGGTTGGGAAACCCAAACATGAGATATCTCTGAATACTGTCATTGCCAAAGGTTCTGAGACTGACACAAATGTTTGTTTTCACAGAGTTTGCTGCTTTATTCTTCTTATATTAATTGATTATATAGCTACATTAATTTTACATTTTTATTAATGTTAGTCTCAAAACTTTTAGCCATGACTGTATGTAACTGGCAGAAAAGATCATGCCATTCTGAAAGAACTGGAAGAACCAAGAGTGGTGTTGAGCAGGAGAGGAAATCGTGATATTAACACCTTAAGGACCTGGGGTATTTCCGTTTTTGCATTTCCATTTTTTGCTCCCCTTCTTCCCACAGCCATAATTTTTCTATTTTTCCATCAATATGGACATGTGAGGGCTTGTTTTTTGCAGGACGAGTTGTACTTTTCAACAACACCATTCGTGCAAAGTGCAATTCCACAATAGGTTGTGGGATTTTTTTCTACCATGTTCACTAAATGATAAAACTGACCTGCCATTATGATTCTACAGGTCATTATGAGTTCGTAGATACCAAACATGTCTAGATTCTTATTTAAGTGGTGAAAAAAAATCCAATGTTTGTAAAAAAAAAAAAAAAAAAGAAGTCACCATTTTCCAAGAGCCATAGCGTCTCCATGTTTCTGGATTTGGGGCCGGGTAAGGGCTTATTTTTTGCATGCCGATCTGATGTTTTTATTGACACCATTTCAATGTGTATACGATCTTTTGATCGCCCGTTATTGCATTTTATTACAACGTTGCAAAGACCAAAAAAACGTAATTCTGGCATTTTTATTTTTTTTATTGCTATGCCGCTTACTGATCAGATTTATTCTTTTTATATATTGATAAATCAGGGGATTCTGAATGCAGCAATACAAAATATGTGTATGTTTGATTTTTTTTTATTGTTTTAGTTTGAATGGGGCGAATGAGGGGTGATTTTTATATATTTTTTAAGATTTTTAAAAACTTTTTTTCACTTTTGACTTGATTCAATAGTCTCCATGGAAGACTAGAAGCTGCGATCAGTGATCGCTTGTTCTACATAGAGCAGGGTTGCAGCTCTGTTCTATGTAGCAGAAATGCTCACATGCTGTGAGCGCCAACCTCTGGGCGACGCTCATAGCTATCCAGCTAAGAAAACCACAGGGGTCTCCTGCAGACCCCGTTTTGTCATGCCAACGCATCGGTGACCCGCGGTCATGAGACATGGGCACCGATGGCCAGGTTAATGACACGTTTCCTGCACGTGCATGTTAAATGCCACTGTCAGAGTTTGACAGTGGCATTTAACGTGTTAACATGCACAGGTGGATCACGATTCCACCCGCGGTTGTTAGGGGCACATGACAGCTGATCAGCTGTCATGTGCTGGAAAAGGTGCCCGCACCAAACAGGGGGTGGTGTCCAATGTTGGATATATCCGTCATTGGATGTTAAGGGGTTAAGGAAGCTAAGGCAGCCCAAGAAGAAGTTGAGGCAGCCTAATAGTTACTGCTAAGTATGTTCGAAGATGCCTACAATTAGGGACTTTCTACAGCGCCTCTCACTGTAGAGTTGTGTACCCAACCAAAAGCATCAGAGTCCTTGAGCGCTACACAAGAATTAACGCCATAGCTTAGAGATACATAGCAGATGAGTAAGAAGGGCATTTCTGTGCAAAACAAGTGACCCAATGTCCAGAAATAGCTGTAGCCACACTAGCACCAAGTTATTTGTGGGAGATGTGCCAATAAAATAGTATCATAGTAACATAGTTATTAAGGTTGAAGGAAGACTTTAAGTCCAACTAGTTCAACCCATAGCCTAACCTAACATGCCCTAACATGATACACCACTTGTCTAGTTCATTTGACTGTTGGAGACAAAGGCCAACCTAAGAAATGTGAAACATTTATGTGTTGTTAATGGGGTTATCCATTACTATTTTTTTTACTATGGGTCCAAGAACCAACAGGCATTAGTTGCTAACAAAAAATCCTCTCAAAAATTTGTGCAAAAGGACAATATTCTCATAAAATAAATATTTTATTGAAAAAATGATAATAGTAAAATATATTTAAAAACAATTAACAGCTGATAGAAGCACAAATGATCATTTATGTGTCACAAATTATGCATTTTAGTGTGGACTTTTTTAGTTTTAATTTTTGTAATAGGATACACTTATTATTTATATATATATATATATATATATATATATATATATATATATTAGCACTATAGCACATTGTGTTTTTCACACTTTGTGGCATTGTGGCAATAATATTATTTAAGTTTGTGCTTCTGCACATATTGTCATAATTTAAACATTTTAGTGTATGATTTTTTTAGTTTTTTTTATGTTGTTTTCTATTTATATTTATTAATTTTGCATTACCTAGCATGGTATATTATATTATGAATTATTCTATTTTTCCTATACCTGTATCATATGTGCTTCTATCAGCTGTTAATTATTTTTAAATATATTTTACTATTATCATTTTTTCAATAAAATATTTATTTTATGAGAATATTGTCCTTTTGCACAAATTTTTGGGAGGATTTTTTTTTCAATTAGTGCAAGACATAATTTAATTGTACATACAATTGGTTTCTCATCTGATTGATTAGTTGCTAACTACTTGCTTGTTACAATCTGCGCCGATTTCTGCCAGCACAGAGCTGTCACAGATCGCTCTTGTTGGCGATTTAGTGACTTCTACTGACATCACATCAACAAAGCTTCTGTTCCACTCTAATCTGTTGATGGGGTGTGACTGCCTACATCACGCTGATTGACAGGTGACTTCCTAATTCCTAACTGCAGAGCACCAGATGTCAATCAGCATGACTTCTGAAGTCACCCTCATTCAACAGAGGAGCCTGGATGAGCTGACACTTTGAAATGGAGCAGCTGACTCACTAGCAGGAGCTCTGAGCTGGCACCGAGTAGAACAAGCAGGTACAGTTGCTTGCGAAAGTATTTACCCCCTTGACATTTTTTGTGTTTTGCTACCTCTCAACCTAGAATTTCACTGTTTTCTTTGATGGTTTTCATCAGTTCAAGTAAAGAACACTCCTCCAACTGTGAACATTTAGTATTCTTTTTATTGTGAAGCAAACAACAAATAGAAAAAAATAACTGAAAACTTCAGTGTGCATAACTATTCACCCCTCCAAAGTCATTACTTTGTAGAACCTCCTTTTGTGGCATTACAACTGCAAGTCACTTTGGATAAGTCTCTACGAGCTTTCCACATCTTGCCATTGGGATTTTTGCCTATTCCTCAAGGCAAAACTGCTTCAGTTCCTTCAAGTTAGCTTGTCTCCTCTGGCGAACATCAATCTTCTAGTCTGACCACAGATTCTCAGTAGGATTAAGGTCTGGGCTTTGACTAGGCCACTTCAAAACATTTACATGTTTCCCCTTAAAGGACTCGAGTATTTCTTTAGCAGTATGCTTTGGATCATTGTCTTGTTGAAAGACGAACCTCCGTATCAGTCTCAAATCATTGACAGACTGAAACAGGTTTTGCTCAAGAATGTCACTGTATTTGCACCTTCCATCTTCCCCTCAACTTGGACCATTTTCCCTGTACTTGCTGCTGAAAAAATTACTACAACATGATGTTGCCACCACCATGTTTCACTGTGGGGATGGCGTTCTTGGAATGATGAGCTGTGTTGGTTTGGCGCCAGAAATAGCGTTGACCTTGATAGCCAAAAAGTTATATTTTTCTCTCTTCTGACCACAACACCTTCCTCCATACATTTGGGGAGTCTCTCACATGTCTTTTGGCAAACTCAAAATTTTTGTACGCAGCTCCTTCAAGGTTACCTTTGGTCTCTGTGCTGCATCTCTGATTAATGCTCTCCTTGCCAAGGCTGAGAGGTTTGGTAGGCGGCCCTCTCAGGTTTGTTGTAGTACCATGTGCTTTCCATTTGATGATAATGGATTTGATTGTTTTCTGGGGGATCAATTGGGATATTTTTTTATAACCCATCGTTGACTTGTAGTTCTCAGCAACTTTGTTCCTGACTTGTTTGGAGATCTCCTTGGTCGTCAAGGTGTTGTTTGGTTAGTGGTGCCTCTTGCTTAATGGTGTTGCAGCCTCTGTGGCCTTTCAGAAAAGGTGTGTATATACAGACAGACCATGTGAAGCTTAGATTGCAGACAGGAGGACTTCCTGTCACTAAGCATGTGAATTATGAAGAATGGCTTCCACCAGAAATGTTTAAGAGCTTTATAGCAAAAGGGGTGAATACATATGCACATGCCAATTTTTTGTTATTTGAGGCTATAAATTTAATTTATGCCTATATTTTTTCACTTCACCAACTTAGACTTCTTAGTGCTGATGCATCACACAAAAATCATATTACAAAAGAGTTTAAATACATATTGCAATGTAACAAAATATGTGAAAAGCCAAGACAGTGAATGCTTCTGCAAAACACTCTAGTTGCTATGTTATCAACTACACGCCTGGTAGTTTTCAGGCCCATAGTATAAAACTAATATAATCCTGGACAACCCCTTTAAAGATCGACTTTTTGATGATTCATGATAGTGGTCGAAATAGACCAATGTTTGTGGAATATGTAAGAATCAGTATCTGTGATTCTTATACATATCCAGCTAAGCTTCCATTTTGTCTGCAAGCGTCTATTTTGGATATCTTCAAATCAAATACATATCCTTAAAGGGAACCTGTCACCCCCAAAATCGAGGGTTAGATCACCCATCAGCATCAGGGGCTTATCTACAGCATTCTGGAATGCTGTAGATAAGCCCCCGATGTATCCTAAAAGATAAGAAAAAGAGGTTAGATTATACTCACCCAGGGGCGGTCCTGGTCCAGTCCGATGGGTGTCGCGGTCCGGTCCGGCGCTTCCCATCTTCATCAGATGACGTCCTCTTGTAATCTTCACGCTGCAGCTCCGGCGCAGGCATACTTTGTCTGCCCTGTTGAGGGCAGAGCAAAGTACTTCAGTGCGCAGGCGCTGGGCCTCTCTGACCTTTCCCGACGCCTGCGCACTGCAGTACTTTGCTCTGCCCTCAACAAGGCAGACAAAGTACGCCTGCGCCGGAGCCGCAGCGTAAAGACCAGAAGAGGACGTCTTCCTATGAAGATGGGAGGCTCCGGACCGGACCGTGACACCCACCGGATCGGACCGCCCGCCCAGGTGAGTATAATATAACCTCTTTTTCTTCTCTTTCAGGTGACATCGGGGGCTTATCTGCAGCATTACAGAAAGCTGTAGATAAGCCCCTGATGCCGGTGGGCTTAGCTCACCCTCGATTTTGGGGGTGACAGGTTCCCTTTAACACCACCAGTCTTACACATTGATTATTTTTACTTTTTTTATAATCAATTATATACAATTCACTCATATGTAGAATGGCAACCTCTTCTTACTGCAGAGTCAGTCAAGATTAATTAAAGTCTGTAATTATCATCAAATGGCTATCCAAGACAATAGGACACTATATTTTTTAAATCCACTATCCTTGGAAAGTACCGTATGTGAAATTGCAGATACTCAGGGGGCAGCAGAGCTCTCTACCTTCTTTCTATGCACTAGATAGTACACTGTTTAGTGAAGCAAGTAAAAAAAAAGTCAGAGACCTGCTAACAGGCCTGGGAAATCAAAAAGCTGCAAATACTGTATAATTGTAATAAATTGCAAATCACCTTATTATCAGCTGTGGACAGGAATGTTTAGTACAGATTTTGCAAGGAGCTACCTTTTAATGCTCATTAAAGTTAAATGTGCTGAGAACTATTCACAGACAGAAGAGAGACTGTCATATGGATCAGTGATCACCAGGTTTTTTTTTAGCAGTGAACAGACAGAAGGCAACTAACTATATGAGTGCATGCATTTTATGAGACGTCTTTTCCCACAATAAAGAATGCTTTTCTTTTCAATATACTATATGGGCAATAAATTAATATATATATATATATATATATATATATATATATATATATATATATATATATATATATATGTTGAAATGGAGCACTACGGCACTCGTAATGTGTGGGATAGGTGCTCAAGTAGGGTATCCAACCCAAAACAGTCCAAAACCAGAAAAGACTTGGCACTCTGAAGAAAATTTTGGCGTGCAATGAAAACGTTTATTGATGTGCATCCATAAAGGCAAGTTGAACGTTTTCGGTCCACATCCGGATTTTCATCAGAACAAATATACTGGTATTGAGAGAATCATGTATCCTGTCTCTATCAGTTCCAAATGACGTTTTGGGGTAGCCTGGATGCAGTCGGGAATCCTGTATGAGTCAGCGCATTGGGAGAGTGACTCCTAAAGTGACTTCAGTCGCTCTCACCAACCAAAAACGTTCAACTTGCCTTTATGGATGCACATCAATAAACATTTTCATTGCACACCAAAATTTCCTTCAGAGTGCCAAGTCTTTTCTGGTTTTGTGTATAAATATATATATATATATATATATATATATATATATATATATATATATATATATATTATACAGTCATGGCTGAAAGTGTTGGCACCTTTGAAATTGTTCAAGAAAATAAAGTATATCTCCCAGAAAATTATTGCAATTACACTTGTTTTGCTATACACGTTTATTTTCTTTGTGTATATTAGAGCAACTAAAAAAACAGAGAAAAGGAAAGCAAATTGGACATATTATCACATAAACCCCCCAAAATGGGCAGGACAAAATTGTGCATAAACAACTTTCTTTCACGCATGTGATGCTTGTTTAAACTCACTTGTGGAAAGTAACAGGTGTGGGCAATATTAAAATCACACCTGAAACCAGACAAAAAGGGGAGACTTTGACTCAATCTTCGCTTTGTGTGTCTATATGTGTCACACTAAGCATGAAGAACATAAAGAGAACTCTCTGAGGACTTGGGAACAAAAATTCTTGAACAACATCAACAATCTCAAGGTTACAAGTCCATTTCCAGAGATCTTGATGCTCCTTTTGTGGCGACCCAGGGTCCTGGTCGTCACAGTAGCATTGCTTTCCTCACAGGGAGAGTGATGATACGTTTGGAAGTGATGAAGGATATCTTTTATCAGGTAACCACCATACACACAACATGTGCACACTCCAGGACCCAAGGGGGATCTTTTGATCTTATTTACTAGGTGACTCCCCTATATATATTGTGGTTTGGAGGGAAAGAGAAGGCAGTTTCAGTCAGATGGTCAGAGAGACAGAAGGGAGCAGACCGACCTAGAGGGTCAGAAGGTCTGAAGGGGCCGTGTATTCCGAAGCACTACAGCTCCTGGAAAGAGACATACAGAAAGCTGAACATTGTTCAGTGAGCGTGAAGGAGAGCGAAGCACAGGAGAGTAACATCAGGGGAGACCAGCTAAGAGCAGGCTTCCTCCCTCTGAGGCGCAGATAACCGGTAGCCGGACCACCGAGGTTGTAAAGACTCTACGACTCAGAGACCAGCAGAACAGCTGAACTGCAAGTTACCTGTCCGCCTTAATACCCAGGAGGCACGGTGATACCTAAAGAGCCCGGGGCGTGCTAGAGTCCCTTTAAAAAGGCTCAAGTCACCAGTCATACGGGTTATGTCCTATCCTATATGGGGGACAGAGAGAAGAACAGTGAGGACCTTATCTGAAGTCACAGGCAGTAAGGGACTACAACACCACCGTGCTAGAGGAAGGCTTTTAACTCCATCTGCTTAAGGGGACTCTAGATTCGCTTCCAAGCCGGACAGACCCTGCCTGCCCTGTGATCTGGTACCCTAGACTGTGGCTGCCTGAAATCTTCAGTAAACCAGGTAAAGAGACTGCAAATCTGTGTCCTCGTTCTTTACTGCGCCATTCACCATCTTCCATCTACACACCGGGAGCCCTGGGGACACACTTCACCTGTGGGAAGTTGTACTATCTAGCTGCCATAACGTCACCCCAGACGACCCCTTAAAGCAGCGTCGGTCCACACTGACCAATGACCGAATACCACAGGTGGCGTCACAAACATAAACTTTATTCATTAAATTCCTTTAAAGACTTTCCCCTTTTACATGGGTGCCCAGGGCCACGGACTGGGACGCCACCATGACACGTCCCCTTAGGTACTGGACCCGGTACCGAGTACCCCATGGCCCTGGTGGGTGACTCCTCTTGGCGTCACAAACAGGATGTTCATGTGTGCCTTAGAGACTGTGTTGTGCCTAACTGTGATTTATTGAGAGACTGTGCACTGTAAAATACCACCAAAATTGACGCCAAAACTGCCGCCATTATAACGCCACAAGGAGCGCTGGAAAAGACAAGTGCGCCATCGAGGGCGGGAACTAACTGTGTGGTGCAAAAATAATGGCTGCCCAATCCAAGTATTACTGTACCATGCAGACATGTCCACCAGCTACAGAGATCTGCCACCTGATCCTGAATGGCTGAAGGAAGAGGAAGAAGAAGGAGAGATCGGGAAAGAGAACCGGACCCGGAGAGCAGCATGGAGGACACCATGGCCAGCAGCCTGGAACCAGAGCATGGTGTGGAAGCGGAGAACTCCCCCTGCAACCTGGAAGGAAGCCACGGCGAGCCAGGACCTGACATACCTGAACTCCTGCCGACCGGAGTGGAGGATTTAATCGACCAGCTCCTGCTGATGCAGCTGGATGCCGGGACCACGTGCCAGTGAAAGAACCACAGGAACCATGTCCTGTCCAACAGCCCTTGACACCAGCAGAGGAGACCAGCACCGGAGACACCACAGCGGCAGGTAGGAACAACAACCCTGCCCCGGTACCAAGGGACTTTTAGTGGGCCCAGTCGCTGCACCGCCCCACCATGGATCCGCACGACTCCAGATCCTGGGGGAATGGGACCAGGCCACGGGGATGGAGCTCCTTATGAAGGCCCCAATCCAGCCCACCAGCCAGCCTGCCGGGTGAAATCTTCGCCAAACGAACAGTGTACCACTGGGTGAACCCTGGGACAGACCTTATGGGGTTCCCCGGGGCGGAGAAGCAGGAAGGGGAGACCTTAAAGGTCTTGAGCTGGGAGGAATATCAGCAGCAACTCGCTCGCAAATGGGAGGCTAAGGAGGAGGAGTACCAGGCCCGGTGCAAGGCCTTTGACCAGATGGACTTATGTGCCAAGGCCCAGGCCCACAAGCACCGTCATACCAACCAGACCCTGCTGAAGCAGGGCACAGTGGCAGCCTTCAGATTGAAGAATGGCTGGGGATTCATTAAGGAGCCAGGTCTATACGCAGAGATCTTTGTCAATAGGAGGGACGTGGAGTCCCACCTCTGGGAAGGACTCTCGGATAGGGATCCTTACCCCAGTGACCGCGTGACTTACACCAGGCATCAAGGTGGTACGCCTTGAATGTGCACAAGCACAGATATGCTGCTCCAACGCTGGCTAAACTAAAGACGCAAACAGCGCCACCTAGCGCCAAAATAGCTACCACCACTTCCACTGTAACCCCAGCTTGCACCACCAAGACGACAGTGTGTACCATCACCACCACTGAGACAGCAGTGGCCACCATGCCAACCATCACGTGTACTCAGACTATGCAGACCCCCATTGCAGGACATGACCTGACAGTGCATGAGTACAAAACCCATGACGTTTATTTGTTACCAGGAGTAATTTTGGTTCAAGACCTCCCCAGGCCAGGAAGTATCCAGCGCCAAGTATTGCCTTGGAGACAACCAAAGAAAAATTAAAGAGAGAAAAACCTGACTGTGAATAGTTAAAATTCCATAGTTTGTTTTACCTGGCCAAGGTTTTGCACTAAAAAGTTTATTTGCACAAAGAGTTTAAATTCTTAAAGGGAACCTGTCACCCCGTTTTTTGAGATTGAGCTATAAATACTGTTAAATAGGGCCTGCGCTGTGTGTTCCTATAGTGTATGTAGTGTACCCCGATTCCCCACCTATGCTGAGAAATAACTTACCAAAGTCGCCGTTTTCGCCTGTCAATCAGGCTGGTCAGGTCGGGAGGGCGTGGTGACATCGGTGGTTCTTCCTCAGCTTTACGTTGGTGGCGTAGTGGTGTAGTGGTGAAGACACAGCGCGCGATCTGCGCTGTAATCCCTTGCATCGGTGGGGGCGGCCATCTTCCTGGGGCCGCGCGTGCGCAGATCGAGTGCTCTGCTGCACGGGGCTTCAGGAAAATGGCCGCGGGATGCCGCGCGTGCGCATTAGAGATCGCGGCGGCCATTTTCCCAAAGCCGAGTTTGCATCTCGGCTTTGGGAAAATGGCCGCCGCGATCTCTAATGCGCACGCGCGGCATCCCGCGGCCATTTTCCTGAAGCCCCGTGCAGCAGAGCACTCGATCTGCACACGCGCGGCCCCAGGAAGATGGCCGCCCCCACCGATGCAAGGGATTACAGCGCAGATCGCGCGCTGTGTCTTCACCACTACACCACTACGCCACCAACGTAAAGCTGAGGAAGAACCACCGATGTCACCACGCCCTCCCGACCTGACCAGCCTGATTGACAGGCGAAAACGGCGACTTTGGTAAGTTATTTCTCAGCATACATAGGGAATCGGGGTACACTACATACACTATAGGAACACACAGCGCAGGCCCTATTTAACAGTATTTATAGCTCAATCTCAAAAAACGGGGGTGACAGGTTCCCTTTAAATAACATTCGAATCATGGACAGTGAATGATTCACAAACTTTATTGTACATAGTTGGCACCTATTTAGGTGCTTCCTACTGGTTTTACAAAGAAGTTTTTAAGAGACTGTTTGTAATATTACTGTGAAAGTTGCTTTGTTTTACAGAGACCTGAAGAAAAACCTGTTTGGCACTGCAGGATTCCAGGACTGAATGTACGCCTTGTAGCCTGCCCAACCCCTACGTTGGGGGTTTTTATGGGTCCCTCACGTCATAGCTTCTGTTATAAAGTATTAACTGACTTTAGTATTAATTGCACTACCTCTGTATTGAAAAATTTAAAAAATGTTTGCACCCTTATAGGGAATGTGACTTGTTGCACTTTGTTAAAGTGATATTTGAAGTTAGTCAGAACTGTACTTTACATGCCAGATAGCTAATATATTAGTGAGTTAATATAATGAATAAAACAAACTTGAATCCAGATAGTGTTATGTGCAGAAGTATTGAAGATGTCTAATGTTGCACTTGTGAATTAAACGGACCTTATGCAGTATACCTGCAGGGAAGATATACCATCTAGCTGCCAAAACATCACCCCAGAGGACCCCTTAAAGCAGCTTCGGTCCACACTGACCGAATACCACAAGTAGCATCACGAACATAAACTTTATTCATCAAATCCCTTTAAAGACTTTCCTCTTTTACATGGGCACCCAGGGCCATGGACCGGGTCGCCGCCATGACATGTCCCCTTAAGTACTGGACCCGGTACCGAGTACCCCACAGCCCTGGCGGGCGACTCACTTTGTCCACTGTGCACAACATAATCAAGAAGTTTCCAACCCATGGCACTGTAAATTGACGAAAGGCTACAATGCAGAATAGTGAATAATCAGCCCCATTCAAGTTTCAAAGAAATTCAATCTGTCCTGCAGGCTCAAGGGGTATCATTGTCAGCCAAAACTATTTGTCTACATTTAAATTAAATAAAATACTATGGCAGAAGACCCAGGAGGACCCAACTGCTGACACAGATACATAAAAAAGCTAGACAGCAGTTTGCCAAATTATACACGAGCAAACCAAAACCCTCCTGGGAAAGCATCCTGTGAAGAGATGAGACCAAGCTAGAGCTTTTTGGTGAATCACATCATTCTACTGCTTAATGAAAATGGAATGAGGCCTACAAAGAAAAGAACACAGTACCTACAGTAAAATATGGAGGAGGTTCAAAGATGTTTTGGGGTTGTTTTCTTGCCTGTGGCACAGGGTGTCTTCATTATGTGCAAGGCATCGTGAAATCTGAAGATTACCATAGAATCCTAGAATTTTGGGTCTCAATGTAGTGCCCAGTGTCAGAAATCTGGGTTTGCATCCTAGGTCATGGGTCTTCCAGCAGAACAATGACCCCAAACATACTTCAAGAAACACCCAGAAATGAATGGAAATAAAGCACTGGATAGTTTTGAAGTGGCAGCATTGAGTCCGGATCTAAATTCCATTTAACACCCGTTGCAAGATTTTAAAATTGCTGTTGGGAGAAGGCACCTTTCAAATTTGAGAGACCTGGAGAAGTTTGCAAAAGAAGAGTGGTCAAAAATTCCAGTTGAGAGGTGTAAGAAGCTTGTTGATGGTTAAAGGATGTGCCTGATTGCAGTTATTTATTCCAAAGGGTGTGTAACAAAATATTAAGTTGAGGGTTCCATCAAATTTGTCCGGGCCATTTTTAGGGTTTGGTGTGAAATTATATCCATTTTGCCTTTTTTGTGTGTTGTTCCAATGCACACAAAGAAAATAAACAGGTGTATAACAAAGGATGTGTGATTGCAATAATGTTTCAGGACTATTACTTAATTTTCTGGAACAATTTCAAGGGTGTCAATACTTTCAGCCATGACTATATGTATCTATATGCACCCTTACAACTTCCTGTATGAAAATATATTAGTTTCAAAACAGATAGAACAGGAATTCCTAAATATTATGTGAGCATATAATCCCTTAAAAACTTTACCTTTATTATTCAAAAATTCTAAAAAACACCAACACAGTACTTTAAGTGGTTAGATACCAAAAATAGAAAAAATTACCAAAAGATGCCTAACACGACCCTACACTAGGCCTAATACTCAAACCTGCCTGGCTGTGGAGGTTGGCACCCTAAGAGAATGATTTTTTTGCACCCCCACTCACCATGGACTATCCCTCAGTTCCCTACAGCTGCCATATCAATATAGGTGGGAAAACAATATAGCAAAGAGCAGGAATGAAAAAAGATAAATAAATTCACATATATTCCCCGTGGGGACCTTGTGAGGCACCCATAATTAATATAATATCAAATCTTATCCAACAACATGTATATATTCATCAAAATATATACCGTATATACTCGAGTATAAGCCGAGATTTTCAGCCCATTTTTTTGGGCTGAAAGTCCCCCTCTCGGCTTATACTCGAGTCATATACCCGGGGGTCGGCAGGTGAGGGGGAGCGGGGGCTGTGTAATTATACTTACCTGCTGCGGCGCGGTCCCTGCAGTTCCTGCTTCTTCCCCGTCGCTGCAGATTCTTCCTGTACTGAGTGGTCACATGGCACCGCTCATTACAGAAATGAATATGCGGCTCCACCTCCCATAGGGGTGGAGCCGCATATTCATTGCTGTAAATGAGCGGTAACTGTGACCGCTCAATACAGGAAGAAGATGCAGCGCCGGGGAAGCCAAGGACTGCAGGGACGTCGCCGGGAGCAGGTAAGTATACGGGGAGCACAGCGCTGCGCGATATTTACCTGCTCCTCGCTCCAGTGCGGCTCCGTCTCCAGCGTCCTCTGGCTCTGACGCTCAGGTTAGAGGGCGCGGTGACGTAGTCAGTGCGCGCCCTCTGCTGAGCGTCAGTGCTGGAGACGGAGCCGCACGAGGAGGAGGTAAATATTGAAAGCATTGGCACCCTGAGCGAAGAGAGGTGAGTATGTTATTTTTTTTTTTTATTGCAGCAGCAGCAGCATTCTATATGGCACAGCTTTATAAGGAGCATCTATGGGGCCATAATCAACGGTGCAGAGCAATATATATGGGGCACAGCTTTATAAGGAGCATCTATGGGGCCATAATCAACGGTGCAGAGCAATATATATGGGGCACAGCTTTATAAGGAGCATCTATGGGGCCATAATCAACGGTGCAGAGCAATATATATGGAGCGCAGGTTTCAATGGAACATCCATGGGGCAATAATGAACAGTGCAGAGCATTCTATATGGGGCACAGCTTTCTATGGAGCATCTATGGGGCCATAATGAACGGTGCAGAGCATTCTATATGGGGCACAGCTTTCTATGGAGCAATAATGAACGGTGCATAGCATTCTATATGGGGCACAGGTTTCTATGGAGCATCTATGGGGCCATAATGAACGGTGCAGAGCATTAAATGTGGCACAGCTCTATATGGAGCATCTATGGGGCCATAATGAACGGTGCAGAGCATTATATGTGGCACAGCTTTATATGGAGCATCTATGGGGCCATAATGAACGGTGCAGAGCATTATATGTGGCACAGCTTTATGTGGAGCATCTATGGGGCCATAATGAACGGTGCACTGCAGTGCATTATATGTGGCACAGCTTTATGTGGAGCATCTATGGGGCCATAATGAACGGTGCAGAGCATTAAATGTGGCACAGCTCTATATGAGCATCTATGGGGCCATAATGAACGGTGCAGAGCATTATATGTGGCACATCTTTATATGGAGCATCTATGGGGCCATAATGAACGGTGCAGAGCATTATATATGGCACAGCTTTATATGGAGCATCTATGGGGCCATAATGAACGGTGCAGAGCATTATATGTGGCACATCTTTATATGGAGCATCTATGGGGCCATAATGAACGGTGCAGAGCATTATATGTGGCACATCTTTATATGGAGCATCTATGGGGCCATAATGAACGGTGCAGAGCATTAAATGTGGCACAGCTCTATATGGAGCATCTATGGGGCCATAATGAACGGTGCAGAGCATTATATGTGGCACAGCTTTATATGGAGCATCTATGGGGCCATAATGAACGGTGCAGAGCATTATATGTGGCACAGCTTTATGTGGAGCATCTATGGGGCCATAATGAACGGTGCAGAGCATTATATGTGGCACAGCTTTATGTGGAGCATCTATGGGGCAACAATGAACGATATGGAGAATTATATGGGGCACAGCTTTATATGGAGCATTTTATGGGGCAATAATGAACGGTATGGAGCATCTATTTTTATTTTTGAAATTCACCGGTAGCTGCTGCATTTCCTACCCTAGGCTTATACTCAAGTCAATAAGTTTTCCCAGTTTTTTGTGGCAAAATTAGGGGGGTCGGCTTATACTCGGGTCGGCTTATACTCGAGTATATACGGTACATCAAAAATATAGCAGCATTGCCAATCAAATAGTTGTTTGGCCCATTATCAACTAGATACATACATTAATTACCCAAAACATGCGCTGAGACATCCTACAGGGATGACAACAATTTCCAATGCCACAGCACATTAAAAAACTTTCAAAGTGCATATCAAGAGAATGCTTGTTAGGTCATAACCCGGCCAAACCATACTATGAACACATATACATAAATCAAAAAATGACTTAGCATGAAAGGTAGGAGAGAAAACAAGGGGATCTGCTACCTTGGATCTAATCCTTATGAACAGGGAAGAAATGGTTGAGGAGGTAAGAGTGGCTGGGACCCTAGGAGGTAGCGACCATGCTGTTTTAGAGTTTTGGATAACTAGAGGAGGAAAACCTGTGAAGATTCAGACGTCAAGGTTAGATTTCAGAAAGGCAGATTTTAAGAGACTCAGAAAGAGAATTGGAGGGATCCAATGGCTGGATATTCTTAAGGACAAAAATGTCCAGGAAGGATGGGAAATCTTGAAAAATTAGATTCTCAAAGCACAATCGTTAACAATTCCGAAAAGAGGGATGAATAGGAAGCATTTACAGAAACCAGGATGGATGAACACAGAACTTAAACACATGCTAAAAAGGAAGAAAAAAATGTTTATCAAATGGAAAGAGGGAGGCATTTCTAAAGAAGAATATAATGCTGTCTGCAGAACCTGCAGGGCACAAATCAGATTAGCTAAATCTGAATGAATTAAGACTTGCAAGAGACGTCAAAAGCAATAAAAAAGGATTTTGGGGATATGTCAAAAGCAAAAGAAAAGTCAAAGATGCTATAGGATTTTTACAGGATGAAAATGATAAAATGGTAAGAAAGGATGTTGAGAAGGCCGAACTTTTAAATTCCTATTTTGCATCTGTTTTCTCTCAGAAAGAAAATGTAACATCAACTGATTTTCACTGTCCTATTAAGGGAATAGAAGAATCCAGGATATCTATAAACAGAGAGATAGCGAGGAAACACTTAGCTAACATAAATTAATTCAAGTCTCCAGCTCCAGATGAATTACACCACAGAGTACTGAAGGAGATAGCAGAAAAAAATTTTGAACCACTCTCCATAATCTTAGAAAGTTCTTGGAGAACTGGAGAAGTCCCAGAAGACTGGAGAAGAGCAAATGTGGTTCCTATTTTCAAAAAGGGAAAGAAGAAGATGAACCCAGGGAGCTATAAGCCAGTGAGTCTGACATCTATACCAGGAAAGATCTTTGAACAAATTATTAAACAACATGTATGTAAGTACCTGGATAAGAATTAAGTGATTAAACAGAGTCAGCATGGGTTTGTAACCAATAAGTCATGTCAGACTAACTTAATTTCCTTCAATGACAGAATCACTGACTGGGTGGATCAGGGAAATGCTGTAGATATTGTATATCTTGACTTCAACAAAGCATTTGACAAAGTATCTCACACAATCCGTACTGAAAAAATGATTAGTTATGGAATGGACAAGGCAACTGCTAGGTGGATTCATAACTGGCTAAGGGTGGTTTCACACTTGCGTTTTTGTCTGCAGCGTTTTTTTTCAAAAAAAGCATGCGTTTTTTTCCCCTATATTTAACATTGAAAACGCATGCGTTTTTGTTTTTACGCGTTTGGTCGCGTTTTGTAACGCATGCGTTTTTTTACTGCATGCGTTCATTTTCAGAAATGCAACTTGTATTTTTGAGAGGCGTTTTTTGGACCAAAAAAACGCATGCGTTTTCATGCGTTTTTTTTGGGTCAAAAAATACATTGGAGTCAATGGGGACGCATGCGTTTTTTTGTGCATGCGTTTTTTTGCGTTAAAAACGCATGCGTTTTTATATTAAAAAAAAACAGAAAACACAATGATATGCCACCCCCCAACATAAAGGTGATAAAGGGATCCTAACCCTAACCCTAACCCTACCCCTAACCCTAACCCTACCCCTAACCCTAACCCTACCCCTAACCCTAAGGGATCCTAACCCTAACCCTACCCATAACCCTAACCCTACCCCTAACCCTAAGGGATCCTAACCATAACCCTACCCCTAACCCTAACCCTACCCCTAACCCTACCCCTAACCCTAAGGGATCCTAACCCTAACCCTACCCCTAACCCTAACCCTAACCCTATAGGGTTAGGGTTAGGGGTAGGGTTAGGGGTAGGGTTAGGGTTAGGATCCCTTAGGGTTAGAGGTAGGGTTAGGGTTAGGGGTAGGGTTAGGGTTAGGATCCCTTTAGGGTTAGGGTTAGCGGTAGGGTTAGGGTTAGGATCCCTTTAGGGTTAGGGTTAGGGTTATGATCCCTACCCCTAACCCTACCCCTAACCCTAACTATTTCTGTTTATAGTGGGTTTTTTACTTTATTTTGATGATTGGCAGCTGTCACACATTTCTCAGCATGCGTTTAAAAAACGCAAACGCATGAAAAAACGCATGTAAACGCGTCAAAACGCTGCGTTTTTTTCACAACATGCAAAAACGCATGCGTCAAAAAAACGCAGCGTTTGCACGCGTTTACATGCGTTTTTTCCCCATGCGTTTTTTTTTGTGTTTTTTACCGCAAAAACACACCCAAAAAAACGCAAATGTGAAACCAGCCTTAGTGATTGGATCCAAAGAGTGGTCGTAAATGGCTGCACATCCAGTTGGAAGAATGTCTCAAGTGGGGTACTACAGGGCTCTGTCCTGGGCCCTGTACTGTTCAACATCTTTATCAATGATTTAGATGAAGGAATTGAGGGTAAACTGATTAAATTTACTGATGACACAAAGCTAGGAGGGATAGCTAATGCTAGAGAAGAGAGAGAGGATTCAAAAAGATATAAATAAACTGGAGTGGGCAGCAACTAACAGAATGATTTTTAACAGGGAAAAATGCAAAGTACTACATCTGGGCAATATAAATGAAAAAAGCATATACAGAATGGGAGGAATAGGGCTAAGCAACAGCACATGTGAAAAAGACTTGGGTATATTAATAGATCACAGACTGAATATGAGTCAACAGTGTGATGCAGCAGCAAAATGGGCAAATACAATTCTGGGATGTATTAACAGAAGCATACAGTCCAGATAATGTGAAGTCATTATTGCCCTTTACTCTTTGGTCAGACCTCATCTGGAATACTGTGTCCAGTTTTGGGCACCACATTTTAAAAACATTAACAAACTGGAGCAAGTTCAGAGAAGAGCGACCAGAATGGTGACTGGTCTGAAAACCATGTCCTATGAGGAACGTTTACAGGATTTGGGAATGTTTAGCTTGCAAAAAAGAAGACTGAGAGGAGACTTAATAGCTGTCTACAAATATCTCAAGGGCTGTCACATTGTAGAAGGATCATCTTTATTCTCATTTGCACAAGGAAAGATTAGAAGCAATGGGATGAAACTGAATGGGAGGAGACACAAATTAGATATTAGAAAAAACTTTTTGACAGGGTGATCAATGAGTGGAACAGGCTGCCACGAGAGGTGATGAGTTCTCCTTCAATGGAAATCTTCAAACGGTGGCTGGACAGACATCTGTCTGGGATGGTTTAGTGTATCCTGCTTTGAGCAGGGGGTTGAACCAGATAACCCAGGAGGTCCCTTCCAACTCTAACATTCTATGATTCTATGTGTTGGAGTCAACTCCAACACATGCTAAGTAATTTTTTGATTCATGTACATCTGTTCATACATAGTGGATGCTTTCCTGAAACGGAAAGTAGAGGGCTTTTCGGTCTCTTTCGTCCCGCTACATTTAGCCCAACTTGGGTCTCTCCCTAAGGTGGCTATAATGTATGTATCATCTGTTCATAGTAATGTTTGGCCGAGTTATGACCCGACAAGCATTCTCTTGATATGCACTTTGAATGTTTTTTAATGTGTTGTGGCATTGGAAATTGTTGCCATCCCTGTAGGATGTCTCAGCCCATGTTTTAGGTAATTAATGTATGTATACAGTTGATAATGGCCCAAACTACTATTTGATAGGCAATGTTGCTATATTTTTGATGAATGTTGTTGAAATGAGATTTGATATTATATTATTTATGGGTGCCTCACAAGGTCGATAAGGGGAATATCTGTAAATGTATTTATCTTTTTTAATTCCTGCTCTTTGCTATATTGTTTTTCCACCTATATTGATAGGGCAGCTGTAGGGAACTGAGGGATAGTCCACGGTGAGTGGGGGCACCAAAAAATCGTTCTCTTAGGGTGCCAACCTCCACAGCCAGGCAGGTTTGAGTATTAGGCTTCTTTAGGTCATTTTTTCTATTTTTCGTATCTATCCACTTAAAGTACTGGGTTGGTGTTTTTTTTTAGAATTTTTGAATAATAAAAGTAAAGCTTTTAAGGGATTATATGTTCACATGAAAATATATTCCCAGCAGGACTTGTCACTCTGTAGCAAAATTGACTTTCCATTATGCAAGCTTACAAAACCACTGCTTGATATATATTTCATAGCTCTTAACAATGCCCATGAAGTGTGAACATAAAAACTGTCCATGACAACCCACTTGTTTACATGATGACAACCCTTGTGGTGTCACTATCCACTATGGAGCTTCAAAGCAGACCCACCAGGCTTGTGATAAGTGCCATCCTTGCACCAGGGTGCTTATGCACTTGTGCCTTAAATGGAACCCATCAACCTTAATTCCATAAAACTCAAAACCTCTTCCTTTATGGTGGTTATCAATAGTAAAACAATGCAAGTGACATTAGCCATCATTTTTGTTACATCTTCACCTTTGTGACGTTTTCAACTGATCTGTTTTTACGATGCAGTGTTGTTGGGTCCTGTGACACAATGCACCACCACTTCAGCATGTGCCCCTCCATCTGGGTGTATCTGGTGTGTGGCAACTGTGGGTCTCATTGCTAAATTTATTGGACTAGTGACCTTTATGGGCCTCAAAGGTCAATGCTATTCTCATTGGTATTTTAAGAAATCAGCAGAAAAAAATCAGCAGCAACTTTAATGCCATTGATGACACACATTTTCACCCTTTGTAAATGCTGAGCCTAAAAAGATTGCACCAAACCTCAGGCACATATGGTACATTACTACTAGCCCAACCCTGCATTTGTGTGAAGTATGCTGTCTGGCAGGTACTGGAACCAGAGCTTGTTATTTCGCTAATGATCAGTCCTGAGTATTGACAAAACTATTTAGCATTGAAACATTGACAGTGAACTTTTCTATAGAATTGTGAATAGCTATTGAGAGAAAACTCTGGGTCTATGTCCCACGTTGACTTCTGTTCTGCCTGAGTTGTTCACATTGTACTAAAAAAAATTGAAGGTAAGTAATTGCTAGTTTAACTTTGTATGTAGTCAGGGACCCGGCTGAAATAAGCCCCTAGAACGCTGGCACCTCCGGCGAGGAGTTTTGTGTGTGTGTATTCAGGGACCCGACTGAAATAAGCCCCTAAAATGCTGGCACCTCCGGCGAGGAGTTTCATGTTTGCATTTGACTGCATGACCACCATCTGCTCTACTAAGTAGCTGTGTGCCTCTGTGAGCCAAACAGGGCACAGCATTATCTTTGCTAACAGACTCTGTGAAGTAACAGAGTCTGTTTATACCACTATATAGTACCGCCATATCTAGCTGCAGGTGCTTTCCCGGGTTGCGAACGCACAAATTTCCTCTAATAAATATATATTCAGTGCGTTCCGCCAACCCTAACAAAATGTTATTTTGTAAAGTTAATTTCCTGAGGTAACAGGGATGAGAGATTTCATATGAGTAGAGTTGAATGCTCTGTGTATTTTGAAAAAAATTATATTGTCCAGAATACGGATTTTTTGCAACTCACTCAGCGCAAATTCATCAAAATAGCAACCAGAGACAGCCACATTATCTGAATTATAGAGAGCTAGTTAAAATAAAATACCTTACCACTCACCTGTCCTGTCACTCTCAATCCTGTCCTTCACAACTCTTATTTTTCCCTTTATCTGTTGCTTGCATTCTCTTTGACCTCTTCGCTGCAGGCTAGGCCTTCCAGTTTGACAAGGTCATGGATGTCACTGTACGCTATGCTGTTACTTGATTAGGCCTCATTACATAGCCCATCTCAAGTAAAGAGGCCTAGTTGAGCCAGAAGTCCTTGACTAGGACTCGTTACATAGCCCATCTCAAGTAAAGAGGCCTAGTTGAGCCAGAAGTCCTTGACTAGGACTCGTTACATAGCCCATCTCAAGTAAAGAGGCCTAGTTGAGCCAGAAGTCCTTGACTAGGACTCGTTACATAGCCCATCTCAAGTAAAGAGGCCTAGTTGAGCCAGAAGTCCTTGACTAGGACTCGTTACATAGCCCATCTCAAGTAACGAGGCCTAGTTGAGCCAGAAGTCCTGGCCTTGAGTGAAGAGATTGAGCACAACTGGGTAAGAGTAAAAAAAGAGTTGCAGAGGATTAAGCAGTCACTGCGGTGGAATAGGTGAAGTGAGTACTATTTTTTTTTACATCTTATGTTTCTTATACCCTGGGGTCTAGAAAGACTCTAGAGAATAACAAGGAACATTCTCTGACAGACTGACACCAACTGACAAACTGATTTTCAAAAGGATCTGCCACTTAAATTCAGCAGGCCAGGTACTTCTCTTTCCTGACATTTGTTGAGGGAGAGTCAGGAGGCCCCCATACACATTAGACTGTCAGCCGACCAATACAGAAAACCAAATAAAGATGTTACCATCAACAATCACCATTGTTGCATACTACTCAATCCTGGAAGTTGGAATAGTCAAAAGTGCAAATGTGGCAGTTGTACCCAGACTTTAAAATCTTTAGGGATTAACAGGCTTACAGCAAGATACCAGTAATATAAATGGCATATTGCATCTGGTAGAGTTACAAATTTTGCATTGGGTTCCAAGATTTTTTTTTTACACCTATGGAGATAGACCTGATGCTTCCTGAACTGCTTCCTATGAGCCCCATCTGTAGCTATTGTCTCTTGAAAGGTTATTTTCTCCTATCTTCAGGAGTGCACCGCTTCTATACCTCCTGGCTCCTTCTTGCCATTAAGCAGGACTCTCCTGATGGACAATTTGGAACTGTGGACTCTCTGATGTTGTTACAAGCAGAGTCAGCTTTACCTCTGCAGTATTGGAGGAGCACAGGGAACCTGAGGCTGGCTGTATCCTTCAAACTTTGTCCTGTTTAACTTTTAAGCTCCCACCACCACTTTTACCTCCTGAAAAAAAAAGAATTGCATTACATTGTCTGAAATTGTTTTCAGTTCTGTTTATTCCTTGAAATCTTCCAGTGTTTTAAAACAACAAGAAAACATTTAGTATTTCCTTTGGTGGAACATTATTACACGTCTTTTGAATGTAAACTTGTGGCTTTCCATAACACCAGCATACGCTCCCTAAGGAAGATTTTCTGAGCATGTCACCCATTTACGGCTTAAAGAGAGCAAGGGAACATTTAGCCCCTAAAGCCGTGAAAGAGAGAAAATGAGTAACAGAATAGAATTCAAATAAAGTAAAGAAAAAAAGTAATAAAAAGAAAAAAAATATTTTCTGATCCTTCGATGAAGATAATCACTTAATAGATTGTCTGCTAAACACGGATTTGCAATAATACAAAAAATCTACATTTTACATTATTTCAAGAAAAATAACTTCATTTGAATACAAAAGGATAAATACATTTTATTTTTGCTTAAACTCTAGCCTTTTCTCATATCGGATATCATACGCCTTGTATACTTTTTTTTTATTCGGTTTTGGCGTATCTATGATATACAAGCCTTAATTTACTCTCTTAAAGGATATGGGGCCAAGGAAGGGAGATATGTGTGTCACTAACATTGGACAAAAAAAAAATAAATCTTTCGACCAACAAGGGTATACGGAGCGACGTTCACAAAAGCACAGGTGTTAGGGTATTAGGGGACCAATATGGCCGCTTTCCTTTACCCACAATGCACTGGCAGCAAAGAATGACGCTATTTGGTTGGTCCACACACTGGGTAGAGAGGTACAGAAACTGTGTGGAAGTGGCAAACAAGCTCTTGTTGTCCTTTTCTGGAGCAATTTAAGGGCAATTTATTAAAGGGATTGATCCTGCCATGGTAGCAGTCCTGCTTGGGGCAGCTTGCCTCTTGGGGCTTTTGGATGGGTAGAAGGATTACTTTGCCTGCAATTACCATGGCATCAGCTTTGCTTTAAGTGACCTTGTTGCTTTGGCCTTCCATTTGCGGAAGGTCCTTTCAGCTGGTTCTGATACCACGGCAGTCCTTCTTGGGTCAGCCGCCTCATGAGCCAAAATCATAACAGTCATGGATCTCTCATTCACAAATTGGTACATATGGCTTAGTACAGTCAGGCCCTCTCAAGTTTAATTATAATTTATGTATTCCATTATATTTATTTCTCTTTGTCTCTTGTAGTCACTTTTTGTTCTCCGTGGGAAATTGCAGGTACATTATTCACGTTTTTTTTTTTACAAAGTGCAGAGCCGAGCTACAATTATCATGGTGGTCAGATACAAGTTATGGGTGATGGATCCTTGTCCAGATTTAGAAGACGGACAGCTCCCGGTATCTTCACATTTCTGATTCTCGCACAATATTCCCTTGAAGCCATGAGGACATTGGCACCTCATGTTGTTGTGGCAAACTCCACCATTTTGACAACGAAGCAGCTCATTGTCACAGATATTTGCTATGGGGAATAGAAAAAAATAAGATTAATATCATTCTAGTGTAAGTAGTAAATTATCTTCCATAATATAACAATATATCCAGTGTTTAACTGGATTTTCTCATTTTCAAAATTTTTTATCCCATCAGCTATGTAAAAATAATAATAATAATTATAATAATATCAGCTGTATCCACTTCTCATCCAAAGCTGGTTATCGTTTACACACTGCCTCGGTGATGTCATGACTACAGTCCATGTGACCGCTGCAGTCAATCACTAGGATCAGTGGCTTGTGACAACTACATCTGCATTACTATTCGCGAAAACAGCTGTCGCACTTCCCTGCCCTTCTAGGTCCACATCGTGTGCATGTCCCTTCAATAAAGATGCCCTTTAAGTTACCATTAATGAGTGCCGCTATTTCTTCAAACTTCACTCTTGTCCATATATGCAAATTTTTTTAGCTGAGCGCCACCAAAAACTGATTTTCGTGGATCATTGTATAGATTCTAGTGAAATTCACAATTCAAGTGATATTTCCAAATTTAAAGTGATATGGACGTACGAGCAGTGCCTGTGTTTTATACCTCCACATTTTACATCTGCATTACTGCTGAGCCCAGTGATTAGCTGCACTGGTCACAGATTCTTTAGTTGGGGTGCCTGTAAGCAGTCACTGGAAGCATCGGTGGAGAGCCAGCGCTGGAGCAGGAGAAAGTAAGTGCAGCTAATTTTATTATTTTTTACATGGAGCAAGAAAAATTGGGTAAAAAAAATTGTAGATAAAAAAAATGTTTTTTTTTGACGTTTCAAACTTATAAAACAAAAAAGTAAGATTTTGATTGCAATGATATTATATTGATACGAGAGCCTAATGAAAGAAGAGAAGATAGTAGGAAAAGTTGTCATTGTCACATAAAAATAATACATTTCAAAGGCTTCAACGGAAAGGTAAAAGATAAAATGAAACAAACGTCAATAGGTTCTCTGGTACTAACGGAATGATCGGTGAATAATCCTAGAATATTAGGTAAGTGACTTCCTCTGCAGGCGGCTGGTGTATTGGGAGCAGGCACTGCCCACTTCTTTAACATCCAGATGGAACAGGTGCAGAATTAACGGGAAGCAGACTTACTGGTAAAAAGTCCCATGGTTCTTTGCTGATTGGCGGCTAGCGCTCTCCAATCAGAGTACAGCAAAAATTAACCCTGAAGGCTCAGCAATCACATTTGGAGTTGACTTTGGAGACAATCCTTTGCCTCTAGGGTAATTTTCAGCCGGGCTTCATGTCTTATTTCACCTTATTGATTGGTTCTGTGTATGAACTCAGAACAACAAGGTTTATAAATTGTATCTTCTGTGTACAAATTGTCTCATCAGAGAGGAAGAGGACTAGAACTCTAGCGCCACCTATTGGAAGTAGCAATACTAACAGTCAATGTTGACCCGTTAACGAGCCTTGGATAAAGGTCAAAACCAGAATCTCAATTTGCAGACACTGTGTTTCGGGGTACTGCCCTTTGTCAGTGCAAAGTGTGAGATCTGGTTTGGTGTGTGAGAGGCGTCTGACCAGGATCCAAGAGAGGTTTGACTCTCAGAATCATTTTCTCTGACCCAAGGAACCTCAGTCTAAGGCCATGTTCACACTATTAATATTTGGTCAGTATTTTACATCAGTATTTGGAAGGGAAAACCAGGAGAGGAACAATCAGAGGAAAACTATAATAGAAACCTGTCACCACTTCTGCATTTATCACCCACTCCTGGTTTTGACTTACAAATACTGATGGAAAATACTGACCAAATACTGAATGTGTGAACATGGCCTAACACGGATATTTTATCATCGGCTATCATGGAAATATCTTAAAGGGAATTTGTGACCTGGTTTTTGCTATCTCATCTGAGCGCAGCATAATGTAGAAAATGAGACCCTGATTCCAGCGATGTATCACTTAGATTATTGGGAGCAGGAATAGTGACGCAATCAGAGTTTTAGATGTAGCATGTAGTAGAGCTCAGAAAGAGGCACCCATCCACACCACAGTTTTCTGTGTACACTGTATATTAACAGTGAGCTCCTTATTAGTGGTGGGGGCGGAGTTAGACCAGGATGCACAAGAGCTGCAGTTTGAGTAGTGATAATATCCTGGTGATAAACACTCATTGTATTGAAATAACAACACACAGCCTAATAAGTGACACATCGCTGAAATCAGTCTCTCAACCCCTACATCATGATGTCCTTAGATTACATAGCAAAAACCTGCTGACAGATTCAGCAGGGGAATGTGTCACAAGGAAATTATCTACTAATAATCAATTTTTTACTAAATGTATTTAAAAAAAAAAAAAGTTGATTGAAACAGTTGGTCATTTTCTGACGATGCATTCCCTTTAAGGAAGCTGTACAGGATTAGAAAAACAGGGCTGCTCTTTTATGTCCACAAACAACGCCTCACTTGTTCGAAGGTTGTGTGTGGTATTTCAGCCCATCTCCTTTTACATGAATAGGGCTGATCTGCAATGCAAAAAATGGAAATTGACCGCGTAGTGAAGGAGCTTTTTGCTATTTTGCCAGCTTCTCTACACTAGGCAGGTATTGAGAATCGAGTTTTCCTCCGAACGTTCATTCACATTAATCAGCCAATGTAAATGCAACCTAGGATTTGTAGACCCTTACAGGAGATTTTATTCAGCTATGCCCCCGCCTATCGGTTCTCCGGAAAAAGTATAACCGACCCTCAAGATCCACAACTTCGGTAACACCTTTTGGGTTCCTAAAAGCAAAAACTTGTCCCAACCCTATTACACTCCAAGATTACATGCCATGTTGTGTATCATTTGATACTTATAACATTATTTGTATGTGATATTTGCTAGTTAAATCTCAAAAACTAAATATGCTAAATTAAAATTTTCATGAGAAATATAAAAATCACATCGCACCCTTCTGCATAATTTAAGAGATAAGCTGTGTATCGACTCTGAAACTGCGGTAACTTTTTTCTCCGGCTGGGCTTGTACACAAACGGGTTAATACCATGGTAGAGCCCATATGATGAATAGTGCTTAATGTGCTGCTTTCCCAGAGGTTGAGACCTTTCTCTGACAAGCGATTTGTCAAGTCCACGCCATTGGGAAAAATGGCAGTGACAGGAAACGACAGACCTGCACAGCCCCCGTGCAGCGCAAAGTGTATGATTGTTTAAAATGGCGTGTTAGAAATCCATTTGACCTTTACTTGTATCTGATTCCTGGCAAGGAAAAAATATTTCCTTGACATTTTTATTAAAAGTAGAAAAAAATATTAATGTTTAGAAGAATAA
This sequence comes from Ranitomeya imitator, assembly GCF_032444005.1. Lineage (NCBI taxonomy): Eukaryota > Metazoa > Chordata > Amphibia > Anura > Dendrobatidae > Ranitomeya > Ranitomeya imitator. Next base: position 136,185,618 of record NC_091289.1, on the reverse strand, counting down.
AAAGTTACTTAAGTTTCTCATATCACCTTCTCAGAATTACCCGAGGAGCATTGCCCTATCGTGTCCATTAGGAACAGGCTCACATCAGGAAATGTAAGTTCTTCAAAGATGTTTAACTATTTGGTGACAGACAACTCAAGGACTTAAGCTGACAATACACTTTAAATAGCTGTCGACTATTGATGCGTCCATAGATATCTCTTCCAACTCTTCTATGTGTAGGGGATATAAATATGTTATTGTTCCCTCTTCTCCACAACCCCTTTAAGTGTGTACAATGTATGTTATTAATGTGTCCGTACACGGTGGTACTGCTACACATAAAGTGTATTACCACCGTGTACAAGAGCATTGCTATACTGTCTGTATATTGCTCCCTCTATATATATATGTTTGGCACACTTTGTATTAGGGAAAGTTTATCCCCGGGCCCAGTATAGTGATAGGGGCGTAGTGTCCATAGTTGGTCATTAGAGGGGGGCACTGTAGAATATAGGTAGAGTAGGAGGGGCACATTGGGATTAGAATAGTTAGGTTTCCTGGTGTTAGTCAGTTGGGGCCTGGACACCTGTGCAGCTCACAGGGCTGCCTAGCCAGGAGTTATTGTGCCCCGCAACGTTGAAGGGGCCCAGCATAGAAAAGCTACACTAAGAATTCCTCTAGGTGGAAAGGAGTACGGAAACACTGCAGACGCAGTTAAAGGAATCTGTCCCCATAGAGAGAAGTCTGGTCAGCACGGGTAGTACAAGCAAGATGTGGCAGATCTTTGCCTGGGCGGCAGTTCTTAGTACTGGGGTGAAGTGGTGTAGGACTCCTCCGTGTGAGGCAAGAATCAGATTCAATGGAACAGATTCTGCGGGACCGGTAGATACGGTCCGACCCAGGGCTGAATATAGAGAAGGAGAGGACAGAGCAGGGACAGAAAAGAGGATACTGACTGTGATACCCAAAGTGCCTGTACTGGAGCAAGTTGTGCTGAGTAAACAAGTTCATATTGAAGTTAAGCCGGAGTGTGTCTCCTTTATATCGGAACCATCTGTGAGGAATGCATCCCCGTACCGGGCAAGTCCAGATGGCTTATAGAATCAGTACAGAGGTAACACAGCAGAGAGATGTGATCTTATGCAGGAGGGGGTCCAGGGAATAATACAGAGATTGCTGTCGGCCATGGCTACCTCCCTGGCTCCCCCCTCCTACATATGCACATGAGCATTTAGAGTTCATAGGTCTTTAACCCCTTAGCGACCGCCGATACGCCTTTTAACGGCGGCCGCTAAGGGTACTTAAACCACAGCGCCGTTAATTAACGGCGCTGTGGAAAAAGTCCATAGCGCCCCCCAGAGGCCGATTTTCTCCGGGGTCTCGGCTGCCGAGGGTAGCCGAGACCCCAGAGAACATGATTCGGGGGGTTTTTAACCCACCCCGCATTTGCGATCGCCGGTAATTAACCGTTTACCGGCGATCGCAAAAAAAAAAAGAAAAAAAAAAGCGATCTCTTTTTAATTTCTCTGTCCTCCGATGTGATCGCACATCGGAGGACAGAGAAAAGGGGTCCCAGGTGGCCCCCCAATACTCACCTAGCTCCCCCGATGCTCCTCGTGTCTCCCGGTGGGCGCCGCCATCTTCAAAATGGCGGGCGCATGCGCAGTGCGCCCGCCGGCCGGCACCGGGAGAATCTTTGGGGTCTCGGCTGCCGGGGGTAGCCGAGACCCCAAAGAGCACGATCGGGGTCGGTATTACCGACCCCTGTTTTGCGATCGCCGGTAATTAACTGTTTACCGGCGACCGCAAAAAAAAAAAAAAAAAAAAAAAAAGTAAAGTGTAATTCTCTGTCCTCTGATGTGATCGCACATCAGAGGACAGAGAAATAGGGGGATTCGGGGACCCTAGCATACTCACCTAGGTCCCTGGATCCTCTTGCTGCTCCTCCTGGCCACCGGCAGCAGAACATGGCGGACGCATGCCCAGTGCGCCCGCCATCTGTCTCCATCTGCCGGCCGGCAGGAGAACAGCAGTTGGGGCTAAAATTAGGGGTAGGGTTAGGGGTAGGGTTAGGGGTAGGGTTAGGGTTAGGGGTAGGGTTAGGGGTAGGGTTAGGGGTAGGGTTAGGTTAGGGTTAGGGGTAGGGTTAGGTTAGGGTTAGGGGTAGGGTTAGGGGTAGGGTTAGGGGTAGGGTTAGGTTAGGGGTAGGGTTAGGGGTAGGGTTAGGGGTAGGGTTAGGTTAGGGGTAGGGTTAGGGGTAGGGTTAGGGGTAGGGTTAGGGTTAGGTTAGGGGTAGGGTTAGGGGTAGGGTTAGGTTAGGGGTAGGGTTAGGTTAGGGGTAGGGTTAGGTTAGGGGTAGGGTTAGGGGTAGGGTTAGGTTAGGGGTAGGGTTAGGGGTAGGGTTAGGTTAGGGGTAGGGTTAGGTTAGGGGTAGGGCTAGGGTTGGGGCTAAATTTAGGGTTAGGGTTGGGGCTAAATTTAGGGTTAGGGTTGGGGCTAAACTTAGGGTTAGGCTTCTTTCACACTTACGTCGGTACGGGGCCGTCGCAATGCGTCGGCCCGACATACCGACGCACGTTGTGAAAATTGTGCACAACATGGGCAGCAGCTGTAGTTTTTCAACACATCCGCTGCCCAATCTATGTCCTGGGGAGGAGGGGGCGGAGTTACGGCCACGCATGCGCGGTCAGAAATGGCGGATGCGACGTACAAAAAAACGTTTCATTGAACGTTTTTTGTGCCGACGCTCCGCCAAAACACAACTGATCCAGTGCACGACGGACGCGACGTGTGGCCATCCGTCACGATCCGTCGGCAATACAAGTCTATGGGCAAAAAACGCATCCTGCGGGCACATTTGCAGGATCCGTTTCTTGTCCAAAACGACGGATTGCGACGGAATGCCAAACGACGCAAGTGTGAAAGTAGCCCTAGGGCTAGGGTTAGGGTTGGGGCTAAAGTTAGGGCTAGGGTTGGGGCTAAAGTTAGGGTTAGAGCTGGGATTAGGGTTAGGGTTTGGATTAGGGTTCGTATTAGGGTTAGGGTTGGCATTAGGGTTACGCTTGGGATTAGGGTTAGGTTTGGGATTAGGGTTAAGGTTAGGGTTGTGATTAGGGGTGTATTGGGATTAGGGTTAGGTTTGAGGTTAGGGTTGAGATTAGGATTAGGGGTGTGTTGGATTTAGGGTTTTGATTAGGGTTATGGTTAGGGTTGACTTGGGGTAAGGGTTGTGATTATGGTTAGGGTTAGTGATTAGGATTATGGATGAGGTTGGGATTAGGGTTAGGGGTGTGTTGGGGTTAGGGTTGGAGCTAGAATTGGGGGGTTTCCACTGTTTAGGTACATCAGGGGGTCTCCAAACACGACAGCCAATTTTGCGCTCAAAAAGTCAAATGGTGCTCCCTCCCTTCTGAGCTCTGCCGTGCGCCCAAACAGTGGGTTACCCCCACATATGGGGCATCAGCGTACTCGGGATAAATTGGACAACAACTTCTGGGGTCCAATTTCTCTTGTTACCCTTGTGAAAATAAAAACTTGGGGGCTACAAAATCTTTTTTGTGAAAAAAAAATATTTTTTATTTTCACGACTCTGCATTCTAAACTTCTGTGAAGCACTTGGGCATTCAAAGTTCTCACCACACATCTAGATAAGTTCCTTGGGGGGTCTAGTTTCCAAAATGGGGTCACTTGTGGGGGGTTACTACAGTTTAGGTACATCAGGGGCTCTGCAATCGCAACATAATGCCCACAGACCATTCTATCAAAGTCTGCATTCCAAAAAGGCGCTCCTTCCCTTCCGAGCTCTGCCGTGCGCCCAAACAGTGGTTTACCGCCACATATGGTGCATCAGCGTACTCGGGATAAATTGGACAACAACTATTGCAGTCCAATTTCTCCTGTTACCCTTGTGAAAATAAAAACTTGGGGGTTACAATATCTTTTTTGTGGAAAAAAAAATATTTTTTATTTTCACGACTCTGCATTCTAAACTTCTGTGAAGCACTTGGGCATTCAAAGTTCTCACCACACATCTAGATAAGTTCCTTGGGGGGTCTAGTTTCCAAAATGGGGTCACTTGTGGAGGGTTTCTACTGGTTAGGTACATCAGGGGCTCTGCAAATGCAACATAATACCCGCAGACCATTCTATCAAAGTCTGCATTCCAAAACGGCGCTCCTTCCTTCCGAGCTCTGCCGTGCGCCCAAACAGTGGTTTACCCCCACATATGGGGTACCAGCATACTCAGGACAAATTGGACAACAACTTTTGGGGTCCAGTTTCTCTTTTTACCCTTGTGAAAATAAAAATTTGGTGGCTAAATAATCTTTTTTGTGGAAAAAAAAAATATTTTTTATTTTCACGGCTCTGCATTATAAACTTCTGTGAAGCACTTGGGCATTCAAGGTTCTCACCACACATCTAGATAAGTTCCATGGGGGGTCTAGTTTCCAAAATGGGGTCACTTGTGGGGGATTTCTACTGTTTAGGCACATCAGGGGCTCTCCAAACGCGACATGGCGTCCGATCTCAATTCCAGCCAATTCTACATTGAAAAACTAAAACGGCACTCTTTCTCTTCCAAGCTCTGCGGTGCGCCCAAACAGTGGTTTACCCCCACATATTGGGTATCGACGTACTCAGGAGAAATTGCACAACAACTTTTGTGGTCTAATTTCTCCTGTTACCCTTGTGAAAATAAAAATTTGTGGGCAAAAAGATCATTTTTGTAGAAAAAATGCAATTTTTTTTTTTCACGGCTCTACGTTATAAACTTCTGTGAAGCACATGGGGGTTCAAAGTGCTCGCCACACATCTAGATAAGTTCCTTAAGGGGTCTAGTTTCCAAAATGGTGTCACTTGTGGGGGGTTTCCACTGTTTAGGCACATCAGGGGCTCTCCAAACGCGACATGGCGTCCAATCTCAATTCCAGCCAATTCTACATTGAAAAAGTAAAACGGCACTCCTTCTCTTCCAAGCTCTGCAGTGCGCCCTAACAGTTGTTTACCCCCACATATTGGGTATCAGCGTACTCAGGAGAAATTGCACAACAACTTTTGTGGTCTAATTTCTCCTGTTACCCTTGTGAAAATAAGAATTTGTGGGCAAAAAGATCATTTTTGTGTAAACAAAAGCGATTTTTTATTTTCACGGCTCTACGTTATAAACTTCTGTGAAGCACTTGGGGGTTCAAAGTGCTCACCACACATCTAGATAAGTTCCTTAAGGGGTCTAGTTTCCAAAATGGTGTCACTTGTGGGGAGTTTCCACTGTTTAGGCACATCAGGGGCTCTCTAAACGTGACATGGCGTCCGATCTCAATTCCAGCCAATTCTGCATTGAAAAAGTCAAACGGCGCTCCTTCACTTCTAAGTTCTGCGGTGCGCCCTAACAGTGGTTTACCCCCACATATGGGGTATTGGCGTATTCAGGAGAAATTGCATAACAAAATTTATGGTTACATTTCTGTTTTTACACTTGTGAAAATAAAAAAATTGTTCTGAATTAAGATGTTTGCAAAAAAAAGTTAAATGTTCATTTTTTCCTTCCACATTGTTTCAGTTCCTGTGAAGCACGTAAAGGGTTAATAAACTTCTTGAATGTGGTTTTGAGAACCTTGATGGGTGTAGTTTTTAGAATGGTGTCACACTTCATTATTTTCTATCATATAGACCCCTCAAAATGACTTCAAATGTGATGTGGTCCCTAAAAAAAAATGGTGTTGTAAAAATGAGAAATTGCTGGTCAACTTTTAACCCTTATAACTCCCTAATAAAAAAAAATTTTGTTTCCAAAATTGTGCTGATGTAAAGTAGACATGTGGGAAATGTTATTTATTAACTATTTTTTATGACATATCTCTCTGATTTAAGGGCATAAAAATACAAAGTTTGAAAACTGCAAAATTTTAAAAATTTTCGCCATATTTCCGTTTTTTTCATAAATAATCGCAAGTAATATCGAAGAAATGTTACCACTAACATGAAGTACAATATGTCACGAAAAAACAATCTCAGAATCAGCGGGATCCGTTGAAGCGTTCCAGAGTTATAACCTCATAAAGTGACAGTGGTCAGAATTGCAAAAATTGGCCTGGTCATTAAGTACCAAATTGGCTCTGTCACTAAGGGGTTAATGGGGAGAGAGGAGACCATCAACATCAGCAGATTTGGCAGACCACAATTGGTATGGGGTCATCACTACTAGATTTGGTTTACATGGGCATTCATATCCATTATCTAGGAATCATTTTTCTTATTAGATATTTCTTTTAGCATCAACAATAGCACAATACAACACTGGTTCGTTCTGCCAGTACTGGAAGGTTTGCCAGTACCAGTAGCCTTTGGAGGTTTGTCAGTTTCAGTTTAAAGGGAATTTTTCAGTTTGATCTAACAAAGTAAATGAAGGTTGTGCTACTGTATTGTACTACGCAAGTTAGCTAAGTATCAACTAAGCGCAAAGCCTTGTGGGGGAAATAGCCCAATGTATAACTGCCTCCATTCTGCAAAAAACAAAGTTTGGTCAATATATGCTAATTCCTGTGGTCACTGGTTTTGCATGCCCTCATTGGTTTTGCATACCTTCACGCCCTCATTGTTTTCGCATGCCCACACTTCCTCATTGGTTTTGCATGATGCCAGACTCTCACTGGTTTTGCATACTTGCACACCCTCACTGCTTTTGAATGCTCCCATGCCCCCACACCCTCACTGGTTTTGCATGCCCCCACACTCTCACTGGTTTACCTATGTCTCCACACCCTCACTGGTTTACGTATGTCTCCACACCCTCACTGGTTTTGCATGCCCCCACACCCTCACTGGTTTCGCATGATCCCACACCCTCACTGGTTTTGCATGCTTCCACACCCTCAGTGGTTTAGCATGCCCCCAGGCCCTGACTAGTTTTGCATGCCCCCTCCCCCTCACTAGTTTTGTATGCCCCCCCCCCATGCCCTCACTGGTGATTGAGAGTACTGACTTGTCTGAGAAAGCTTAGGCATGCCAGCAGTGTCAGTCATCAATGAGTGAGGTGGGGACATACCACACCCATGGGCAGTATGGTGCACTGAGCCCCCTGGCCAAATGAAGGGTGCATCCTAATTAGTATACTTTGATTAAACGTCAGTTTCTGCTGTATGGAGTCAGCAATTATAGAACTATTTTTATAGGTGTTATATCCCCCTTTTAAGGCCATGCACTTAGATTATACTGTCAGTTGAGGCTGATAAATTCCCTTTAACACCATAAGGAACGGGCAATTTTTCACATTTGCACTTTCGTTTTTTCATCTCCTTCTTCCAAGGGCCAAAACATATTTTTATTGTCTTCTACATAACTGTATTGAGACTTGTTTTTTTGGTTCATTGCTGGGCAACCAGATGTTTTTGCTGATACCATTTTGGAAGGAATACAGCATTTTGATCAAGCCCTATTGCATTTTTTTTAGGAGTTGTGGTGACCAAAATAAGACACAATTTTGGAGTTTCATTTTTTTGTCTTTATATGTTGCTTACCAACCAGGTTAATTTATTTTATATTTTCATAGATCGGACTTTTATGGATGAAGCAATTCCAAATATGTGTATTTTTAAAATACAAATCTACCACATAGCTACCAATTTTTACAGATATATTGCAATTCTTTAATATAGCAGACTGCATTTGGTCTTGTAAATTTTTATCAACTTCTGAAGCATAACAAATGCTGAATATCTGACAACTGAAATGAAAATTCACCATTTTCTTCTGAATGAAATGTGTTTTTTTTTTATATAAGTTCCTGTGAACCTGGCCTAAGGCTACTAATTTAACCAGGGGCATGTTTAGTACTTTATTAATTTACAATATGACAGCATGCACCTGGTTCAGATACAGTTTACAGAACCTGACAACTTTTTAGCTTTAAGCTGCATGTATTTTTAATAAATTACATCATTATCATAAAAAAAGAAAAAAAATCCAGCAATCCCATAAAGGAATAAAGAAAACCACATTTATTTTAAAATCCTTAAAAACATTACAGAAAGTAGAAATAGGGGTGGGGGCAGATCAGGCAAAATTTGAATTCCCCTGTACACATAATTTTCCCGGGAAGTTCGATTTGTGAAGAAGTTATACTCCGCAAATTTAACCCCATCACAACCTTTACGTTAACGGTCGTGTCCCTGCTTGTATGTGGGCTTACACACTGAGTCCACATCTTTCCTCTCACATGATGACTAATTTAATCAGTCATCATGTGCCTTTAACAGTCGTGGGTGGAGCCGAGCTAGTAACCAGTTAAATCCCACTGTCAATCACTGACAACAGGATTTAACACACGCCGGATGGAAGCGTGTCATTAATCCCACCCATCAGCGCCCCTGTCATGTGATTGCGGGGTGCCGATGGGTTGTCATGACAGCTGTTGAAAACTGTGCCTATCATTATGATACTCTAGTGAATGCCGGCTCGTGGCCGGCATTCATAGGAGATCGTGATTTCTGCTATACATAGCAATGCTGAAGCACTGTTATTTATATAGCACAGGCGATCAAACGATCGCTGCTTCAAATCTCTTAAATAAAGTAAAAAAAAAAAAGTTTAAAAAAATATGAATAATCAAATCACCCCCTTTTGCCCCATTACAAACAAAACAATAAATATATATATGCATATTTAGTATAGTTGCATTTGGAAAAGTATGATACATCAAAATATAAAATAAATTCATCTGATTGGTAAACGACATAATGAGAAAAAAATCAAAAAGAAAGAATTACGTTTTTTTGGGCTGTCACAACATTGCAACGAAGTGCAATAGGAGGTGACCAAAACATCATATCTACCCCAAAATGGTATCAATAAATATGTCAACCCAGGGCACAAAAAATAAGACCTCACCCAACCCCAAGTCACGAAAAATGAAAACGTTACGGGACTCGGAATATAACGATACAGGCAATTTTTTTTGCTATAAATGTTTGGAATTTGCGTACTCATACTGACCTGGAGAATCATATTACCAGGTAAGTTTCACCATACATGGTAAATAAAAAACTCAAAAAACAGTTGTGGATTTGCACATCGTTATGCAATTTCAAAGCGCTTGGAATTTTTTTCCAGCTTTCCGGTGCATCACACGATAAAATTGATGATTCCATTCAAAATTACAACTCGTCCCATAAAAGCAAGCCTTCATATGGCTATGGGACAGTAAAGTAAAATAGTTATGGCTCTTGAAATAAGAAAAGGAAAAAATGAAAGCGCAAAAAAAAAAAAGGAAAAAGAAAATCATTAAAGGGTTTGTTAGGGCTAGCGGAACGCACCGAGTAAATACAGATGTTTTATTGTTATAGATGCGTTCGCAGCCCGGGGTCCACCGTGCAGGAGAACCTGCTGCTAGCAAACGGCGGCACTATATGGCGGTATGAACTAGCTCTGTTATTTCACAGAGTAGCCATGAAAGCAAAGCACTGCGCCCTGTTAGGGTATGTGTCCACGTTCAGGATTGCATCAGGATTTGGTCAGGATTTTATGTCAGTATTTGTAAGCCAAAACCAGGAGTGGGTGATAAATACAGAAGTGCTGCATATGTTTCTATTATACTTTTCCTCTAATTGTTCCACTCCTGGTTTTGGCTTACAAATACTGACATAAAATCCTGACCAAATCCTGATGCAATCCTGAACGTGGACACATACCCTAAGACTTCACAGAGGCACAGGCTAACTACCCAACTAAGAGCAGTCAGTGGTCATGCATGCACACAAAACTACTCACCGGAGGTGCCAGCATTCTAGGGGCTTATTTCGGCCAGGTCCCTGAATACACACAAACACAATCTCCTCGCTGGAGGTGCCAGCATTCTAGGGGCTTATTTCAGCCGGGTCCCTGAAGACAATCTTACATGACCACAAAGTACATAACATAGAAAGATACTAGCGCATGGCCGTGCGGCCATGCGAGCTTTAAATAGTTGCAGCAAGTACATGACCTTCCTAGAAGGACCAATGAGAGGCTGCCACAGAGCCTGAGCACCTACAGGACCTTCCTGAAGGACCAATGGATTTAGCTGCAGTATCTGAGCATGTGACCCTCGATCTCCACTGAGAGATCTTACTCTGGGCATGCTCAGAACGAGAAAAGCAGGGCTTAGTCCTAGAAGCGTCTGCTCGCTGCTGCCCAGCACTGGCTTCAATGGCAGAAGCAGGAAAAGCAGCAGACTGAGCAAGATGCTGGGACTGACGTCTCCGCTGAGCAGGCTCCACTGCGGCAGGAGAAGAATGGGAGACCGCAGCGGAGATGGCCCGACATTCCCCCTGTGCAGAGGCGGGAACTCGACCCCTAACAGGGTTAATAACTGCATCTTCAGATCACCACCACCCACACTGAAATCCGCAGACCTATCACACTTCCAGCTTTGATGGATTCTACGAATGGTATGATTCCACTATTCCATGACCTTTTTCACGACTCGTGCAAATGTCCACCATTTTTCTGCATCCACACGGAGCGAATTTACAAAAAATTTCTCATCTTGCCAAATATGAATTTTTGTAAAGAAAAAAAGTGGAAGTGGATTCAATTCCACTTGAATGTATCTGCTACATGCCAAGTATTCAAATAATGGGCCGATCACTTCATTAGTATAGGAACGAGAGTGCAAGATTGACGGCCGCTCTTTGTTAGCGGTCCATTTTAGGGGTCCTCCCATCTGTTTATATTAATATAATAAAATACTTATATAAAAAAAAACAGAACACCAACTGATTCTCCGAGATATAATGTTAGTAAATTAAATAAGACATCAAGGGAGCCTGAACTGAAGTTTACTTCTTTTAGTGAGGAGTTGCAAAATGCAAAGTTGTTTCCTGTCTGATTTCATGCCACTTGCGAAATAAATAGAGAAAAAACAACAGCTCCTCCATTAAGGACTATTTAATTAAGAATTGATTTCTCTTTTACTTAATTATTCAAGACAAGCTGCGGGTACACTGTGAGGAAGGACCTTACAACTCCATGAGATAGATGAACAGGAAGATAGGTGACACGTCTATACATAAGTGTTCGGGCTAAACTCATTTAACTCTTTGATCTTGTGGCTTAAATATGGCATGCCTTCTGAATTAGTAATGCTGAACCCATTGCTAATTTACCAAAAATGATAAGAAACTATAAGTTATTATAAGATGAAAACAGGAAAATCACAACATTCATATGACCTTTGCTAAACCTGCCTGTGCGCTATTAGTTCACATAGTAAAGAAATTGGGAGTCTTTTCATACATTTAATAGGCTTAAATGGCATTTCTACCCAAACTGCATAAATGGCAGCATTTTTCTACATTGGGTCCAATAGAGAACGCTAAGGATTTATTTCCATGTTATTGATATAAATTTAAGTTAAAAAAAATTCAGATGTACATAAAGTCATTCCATAACTGGGACTGGAGAACTTTTGCGCAAATAAATGGATTCTTTTTAAAATGTTGCAATTGAAGAATTAGCCAAAATATCTAAGGGGTATCATTTCTCCTTATGGAGAGTGACATACCATCTCTGGCTTGTCAAGGTAAGGAGGCTTATTCGCCGTGCAATGCTCCTCTGGGAAATATAATGTGCAAATTGCCTCTTCTGAGAAAAAGAGGACTTAAACTCTATAGCGCCACCTGTTGGAAGTAGCGATCCTACAAGATGGTATGTTACTCTCCATAAGAAGAAACGATACCCCTTAGACCCCAGTCCAGAGCCTCTCACCTAGCCAAATCAGTTCTCATGCTTCACACTGACGAGGGCCAACAGCCCGAAACACTTTGAATTGAGATACTGATTTGGCTTTTATCCTAAGTCATATTGCACGACTCGCTACAGGGGTGATTGTGACTTGTAGGATCGCTACTTCCAACAGGTGGCGCTATAGAGTTTAAGTCCTCTTTTTCTCAGAAGAGGCAATTTGCCTACCTAAATATCTTGAATTCCGAAGGGGCAATTGAAAAGTAGTCGAAAACCCCCAAAACCTAAACAAACAAGAAAAAGTGTAAAATAACTGTATACAGTGGGTGCTGTAACATTGCAGAACCTTAAGTAGCATTCTATGGGATAGAAAAGATCAGATCTCCTGGTCATGCTGATTTTGCTGTGTCGATGCATAGAATGAATTCTCCATTGCTAAATTTAAAGGCATTTTCAGCTGAAAACATGGGATAGGTACTAACTTACTAATCGATGGGGGCCTGACTATGTTGACCCGCACCAGTCATCAGAATTGGGAGATTTTATTCCAGACTGGGCACTTTTATTTCCATTACAAAATAAAGCAACACACTGCCTCTCTATTGATTTTGTATGAGGCTGCTTTAAAAAAAAATGAGTGCAGGGCTTGTCGGACCCACAGAGAATGAAAGAAGATGCAGTCGAGCATACATACTGCTGCTCCATTCTAATGGGGACAAAAGAGCCACATACTACTTACCAGTGTGGGCCTCAGAGGTCAGACCTTGACTTATCAAGTTATCACCTATCCTAATAACTCGTTATCAATGTTTAACTGCTATAAAGGGGTATTATCAAGTTCTTAAATTGCTTTAATTAGTTAAGCAGGTTAAGCAAGTTTGCAATTGACTTGCTTTTTCTATCTGCTATCATTCTTTTGCAATGACAGTTTTTATCTTTTAGAGTGTACAGCTAATTTCCATGGATCTTGGCCTCTAGAGCCTGGCCGAGAGTGCACAGTAGCTACAATCCAGGAGATGAGTTAACTTTTAACATCCAAGACAGCTGTCTTTAGTCTATTGATTTCCATATAGCAGTTAGCTACTCAATTCTCTCCCCTTCCATCCTGTCTTCTGAAGAGATGCAGTTATACGTCACCAGCATTGCCACTTTCACAGCAGGTCTCCTACTCGCAGAGCTCTGCTCATGCTGTCTGGACCTGTGTGCTTGTTCAAATGCCGTTAGCTCTATGTGTAAACTAGGAACAAACCATCAATAGCTGAATGTATTACAGCAGAACTTGTGCTGAGCATTATAACTCTACTAACACTACAGCTCTATTCAACAGAGCTGTCACTCAAGGAGGAAAGCCCGCCCTGCTAGAAACCAGGAAATAAGGAGACTGTATGGAGATTGCTTATCTCTGAGCTGCCCAAGAGACAACTTGAGAATATCCCCTTCACAATTATCACAGCATTTATTACAAATGGTCCCACTTACTGCAATAACACTATGCTGATGTACCTCTATACAACCCCGTATTCTCATTAAGAAGTAATGTTTTTCGAGAAATCTAGTTTCCCACTATGGCATATAACATAACTGCAAAATACGGGGACTATAATATATACATGGTAAATTTTCCACACTAGAATAATTGCATACAGCGATAATAATGATATAGAAAAAATTAAATCACATTGGAGGTGGGTAATGGAGGTAGGGAAAACCACATTTACAATTGGAAATGACATGGAAATCTATAGCGGCAATTCGGAAAGCAAGTGTGATATATGTATTCATTGCAATTCTAAATCACACAAAATCTGCACTACAGGCTCCTTCGTTACCGATGATCACTGTACGTCTTCTTAAGCCCAATTAGCCTTGAAGTAACAGAACTTTCCTTGGTTTATTTTATGGGGCGAGCAGTTACCTCATCAGTGATCACAAACTGTTTCTTATACAAACTATGTTCTATATTGATCTCCCTATAATGGTGTAACGGATGACGTAGCATAGGAAATTAAGCCAGATACAAAGTAGTGAAGCTTGAGGTAGATGAATATTTCTGACAGGTTAGTTAGTCAAGGTGAATACAGAAAAATACATAGAATGGATGAGAGAAAAACAATTTAGAAAGTAATTAGGATTTGTATTCCTTAGATAAAAGCTGTTCATTTACAAGCCACTGACATCTTTAGCAATAGTTGTAATGGCATAGTACAGTATAAAGCCCTACATGGGTACAGTATAAAGCCCTACATAAGTACATGAGTACAGTGTACACCCTTACATGGGTACAATATACACCCCTACATGAGAACACTATACAGCTCTATGTGAGTTCAGTATAAAGCCCTACATGAGAACACTATACAGCCCTACTTTAGTACAGTATTCAGCCGTACGTGAGTACAGTAAACAGTCCTACTTGAGTACAGTATACACCCCTACATGAGAACAGTATAAAGCCCTACATCGCTACAGTATACAGCGCTACATCGCTACAGTATACAGCTCTACATCAGGACAGTATAAATCCCTACGTAAGTACAGCATAGAGCCCTATGTGAGTACATTATACACTTCTACATGAGTACACTATACTGCCTTATGTGAGTACAGTATAAAGCCCTACATGAGAACACTATACAGCCCTACATGAGTACAGTATAAAGCCCTACATGAGTACACTATACAGCCCTACATGAGTACAGTATAAAGCCCTACATGAGTACACTATACAGCCCTGCTTAAGTACAGTATACAGCCCTACATGAGTACACTATACAGCCCTACATGAGTACAGTATAAAGCCCTACATGAGTACAGTATAAAGCCCTACATGAGTATACTATACAGCCCTGCTTAAGTACAGTATACAGCCCTACATGAGTACAGTATAAAGCCCTACATGAGTACAGTATAAAGCCCTACATGAGTACACTATACAGCCCTACATGAGTACACTATACAGCCCTGCTTAAGTACAGTATACAGCCCTACATGAGTACAGTATAAAGCCCTACATGAGTACAGTATAAAGCCCTACATGAGTATACTATACAGCCCTGCTTAAGTACAGTATACAGCCCTACATGAGTACAGTATAAAGCCCTACATGAGTACACTATACAGCCCTACATGAGTACAGTATACAGCCCTACATGAGTACAGTATAAAGCCCTACATGAGTACAGTATAAAGCCCTACATGAGTACACTATACAGCCCTACATGAGTACAGTATACAGCCCTACATGAGTACAGTATAAAGCCCTACATGAGTACAGTATAAAGCCCTACATGAGTACACTATACAGCCCTGCTTAAGTACAGTATACAGCCCTACATGAGTACAGTATAAAGCCCTACATGAGTACAGTATAAAGCCCTACATGAGTACAGTATACAGCCCTACATGAGTACACTACACAGCCCTACATGAGTACACTATACAGCCCTACATGAGTACACTATACAGCCCTACATGAGAACACTATACAGCCCTACATGAGTACAGTATAAAGCCCTACATGAGTACACTATACAGCCCTACATGAGGACAGTATAAAGCCCTACAGGAGTACAGTATAAAGCCCTACATGAGTACACTATACAGCCCTACATGAGTACACTACACAGCCCTACATGAGTACACTATACAGCCCTACATGAGTACACTATACAGCCCTACAGGAGTACACTACACAGCCCTACATGAGTAGACTATACAGCCCTACACGAGTACACTATACAGCCCTACATGAGAACACTATACAGCCCTACATGAGTACAGTATAAAGCCCTACATGAGTACAGTATAAAGCCCTACATGAGTATACTATACAGCCCTGCTTAAGTACAGTATACAGCCCTACATGAGTACAGTATAAAGCCCTACATGAGTACAGTATAAAGCCCTACATGAGTACAGTATACAGCCCTACATGAGTACACTACACAGCCCTACATGAGTACACTATACAGCCCTACATGAGTACACTATACAGCCCTACATGAGAACACTATACAGCCCTACATGAGTACAGTATAAAGCCCTACATGAGTACACTATACAGCCCTACATGAGGACAGTATAAAGCCCTACATGAGTACAGTATAAAGCCCTACAAGAGTACACTATACAGCCCTACATGAGTACACTACACAGCCCTACATGAGTACACTATACAGCCCTACATGAGTACACTATACAGCCCTACATGAGAACACTATACAGCCCTACATGAGTACAGTATAAAGCCCTACATGAGTACACTATACAGCCCTACATGAGTACACTATACAGCCCTACATGAGAACACTATAGAGCCCTACATGAGTACAGTATAAAGCCCTACATGAGTACACTATACAGCCCTACATGAGTACACTACACAGCCCTACATGAGTACACTATACAGCCCTACATGAGTACACTATACAGCCCTACATGAGAACACTATACAGCCCTACATGAGAACACTTTACAGCCCTACATGAGTACAGTATAAAGCCCTACATGAGTACACTATACAGCCCTACATGAGGACAGTATAAAGCCCTACATGAGTACAGTATAAAGCCCTACATGAGTACAGTATAAAGCCCTACATGAGTACAGTATAAAGCCCTACATGAGGACAGTATAAAGCCCTACATGAGTACACTATACAGCCCTACATGAGTACAGTATACAGCCCTACATGAGTACAGTATAAAGCCCTACATGAGTACACTATACAGCCCTACATGAGGACAGTATAAAGCCCTACATGAGTACAGTATAAAGCCCTACATGAGTACACTATACAGCCCTACATGAGAACACTATACAGCCCTACATGAGTACAGTATAAAGCCCTACATGAGTACAGTATAAAGCCCTACATGAGGACAGTATAAAGCCCTGCATGAGTACAGTATAAAGCCCTACATGAGTACACTATACAGCCCTACATGAGAACACTATACAGCCCTACATGAGTACAGTATAAAGCCCTACATGAGTACACTATACAGCCCTACATGAGGACAGTATAAAGCCCTGCATGAGTACAGTATAAAGCCCTACATGAGTACACTATACAGCCCTACATGAGTACAGTATAAAGCCCTACATGAGTACAGTATAAAGCCCTACATGAGTACACTATACAGCCCTACATGAGTACACTATACAGCCCTACATGTGTACAGTATACAGCCCTACATGTGTACAGCCCTACATGTGTACAGTATACAGCCCTACAGGAGGATAGTACAGTATACAGCCCTATGTGAGTACACTATACAGCCCTGCATGAGTACAGTATACACCCCTACACGAGTACAGTATACACCCCTTCATGAGTAGAGTATACACCCATACATGAGTACAGTATAAAGCCCTATATGAGTGTAATATACAGCCCTACATGAGTACAGTATACACTCATACATGAGTGCAGTATACATCCCTACATGTGTACAGTATACACCCATACATGAGTGCAGTATACACCCATACATGAGTGCAGTATACAGCCCTACATGTGTAGGGATGTGGACTGTCTTATCTTGATCCTGCCCCTAAAGACAATAGATGCACTATGTGAATACCGTTGTGTGGTTTTATATGTAAAGGTAACGTGTGTCGAATGTAATGTTTTATGGTCCGTCATTGTTAGTTTGTTTACTGTATGCGATATTTGTAACTTGTATGTAACCCCTTCTCATGTACAGCACCATGGAATCAATGGTGCTATATAAATAAATAATAATAATAAATAATAATAATAATGGTGAGACGTACAGTATGTAAAGTGTTAATGCATAATGTGAGTATAGTCTAAGGATAAGCTTAGAACAGCATAGAATATAGAATAAGGATAATAAGTTTAGCATGTAAGATAGGAAATGGTTAAGGATAGAGCTAGCCCAGTGGGTGGGCATTAGTGTCAATAAAAGGGGCACTTCCTGGTTAGAGGGTGTTCAGTGTCAGTTAGTGAAGTCCTAGTAGTTGCTATGGGCTGAATGGGCCAATCGTTTGAGGCAGCGGGAGGCCAAATAGACTTCCCTGATAGACTTCCCTGATGGACATTCCAACAGTGTCTGGAGCCTAGGGCTAGACAAGGTACCAAGGAGCAGTCCTGGTCTTCTGGCATCATGAGGTTGATGGGCGTGGAATTATATGGGGGGCAGGTGACCGGTCCCATGTGCACTGGTGAAATGGACAAGGAATCCCTGAGGCTGATGGAGTCAGTAGGCTTGGAGTAGTCCAGGATGAAAGGGTGGTAGGACAGAAGAGGAGTTGTACTAAGGAGGAAGGAAGTGCAAATTGCCGTGCCCTATCCCACCTGTGTCCACCTGATGAACTTGGACTGTTTCGCAAAAGTTTGACAGTTGCAAAGAAACTGGTATCCCATGCATTGTGTGTGGCGGCTCCTGAGGACAGAAGCCTGGAGGCAGCGGAGGCCTGCGGCCTACAAGTGAGTGTGATTCGGCCCACACCCTACAGCACACCCCCTGTCTGTAAAGTGCCAGAGCGCAACTGGACAGCAACTCGGTCACAACTACCGCTCTCGGACACTTTACACATGAGTACAGTATACAGTCTTATGAGTACAGTACAGTATACAGCCCTACATGTGTACAGTATACAGCATTATGTGTGAGTAGCACGCTAGCAGTAGAACTTCTCCATCGATTTGATACCAGTTAATATTCTCAAGCTTACTGATTAGTCACCAGACAGCTCAGTGCAGCCAGGATCATATCTAGGAATGTCTTTACTACCACTACCGGAAATATGGCTTACCAGCATTTTATTTTTATTTCATAAATCAATAGTACACATTAGAATAAGCAATTTTGTAATATAGCATATCAGAGAAATTACGGTAGCTTTTTTCTCTGCCAAAATTGATCATTCATTATCAAAATTCTCAATTCTGAGGTAAAATTTGTATTCATTGAAGACAGACTTTCCTATTACTGAGATAGATGACATCTGCTACGGATACAATTCTTTATAGACTATCACTGTTTATAAACTGCACCCAGTAAACTAAGGGATATATCACTGGAGTCAGGGTCTCTGTCACTACATCATGCTGCTGACAGATTACATAGCAAAACCTGAAAACAGATTACCTTTAAGCCATAAAACGTTCCACTCTTAAGTCCCCTCCTTTCTTTGATGCTGCTTTGTCTCAGATTACATTTAAAGGGTAACTGACTTCTTTCAAGAAATTTTTCAGAATAAGGATACTTTCACACTTGCGTTTTTAGCAATCCGTCGCAATCCGTCGTTTTGGGCAAAAACGAATCGTGCAAATGTGCACACAGGATGCGTTTTTTGCCCATAGACTTGTATTAGCGACAGAACGCGATGGATGGCCACACGTCGCGTCCGCCATTTTCTACCACACATGCGCGGCCGAAACTCCACCCCTTCCTCCCCGGACTTCAAAATGGGCAGCGGATGTGTTGAAAAACTGCATCCGCTGCCCACGTCGTGCACAAATTTCACAACGTGCGTCGGAACGTCGGCCCAACGCACCCGTACCGACGCAAGTGTGAAAGTAGCCTAAGCGGACTTACACATGTGGTAAAAAATTGTTGGTACCCCTTGTTTAATGACAGAAAAACTGACAATGGTCAAAAGAAATAACTTGAGTCTGACTAAAGTAATAATAAATAAAAAATCTATGAAAATGAATAAATGAAAGTTAGACATTGCTTTCAACCAGGCTTCTACAGAATTTAAAAAAAATAAAACAAGAAATAGGCCTGGGCAGAAATGATGGTACCCCTGAAAATAATGTGATAAAAGGGACATGTTAAATCATGGTGTGTCCACCGAAAACATCAGTGCACATGTGCACTGTAATGGCGGCTAAATAGTTCAGATACATGAGCTGGAAAGACATGTGCCGGCGCATGTGAGCAGTAATGGCGGCTAAATAGTTCAGATACATGAGCCGGAAAGACATGTGCTGGCGCATGTGAGCAGTAATGGCGGCTAAATAGTTCAGATACATGAGCCGGAAAGACATGTGCCGGCGCATGTGAGCAGTAATGGCGGCTAAATAGTTCAGATACATGAGCCGGAAAGACATGTGCCGGCGCATGTGAGCAGTAGTGGCGGCTAAATAGTTCAGATACATGAGTTGGAAAGACATGTGCCGGCGCATGTGAGCAGTAATGGCGGCTAAATAGTTCAGATACATGAGCCGGAAAGACATGTGCCGGCGCATGTGAGCAGTAATGGCAGCTAAATAGTTCAGATACATGAGCCGGAAAGACATGTGCCGGCGCATGTGAGCAGTAATGGCGGCTAAATAGTTCAGATACATGAGCCGGAAAGACATGTGCTGGCCCATGTGAGCAGTAATGGCGGCTAAATAGTTCAGATACATGAGCCGGAAAGACATGTTCCGGCGCATGTGAGCAGTAATGGCGGCTAAATAGTTCAGATACATGAGCCGGAAAGACATGTGCTGGCGCATGTGAGCAGTAATGGCGGCTAAATAGTTCAGATACATGAGCCGGAAAGACATGTGCCGGCGCATGTGAGCAGTAATGGCGGCTAAATAGTTCAGATACATGAGCCGGAAAGACATGTGCCGGCGCATGTGAGCAGTAGTGGCGGCTAAATAGTTCAGATACATGAGTTGGAAAGACATGTGCCGGCGCATGTGAGCAGTAATGGCGGCTAAATAGTTCAGATACATGAGCCGGAAAGACATGTGCCGGCGCATGTGAGCAGTAATGGCAGCTAAATAGTTCAGATACATGAGCCGGAAAGACATGTGCTGGCACATGTGAGCAGTAATGGCGGCTAAATAGTTCAGATACATGAGCCGGAAAGACATGTGCCGGCGCATGTGAGCAGTAATGGCGGCTAAATAGTTCAGATACATGAGCCGGAAAGACATGTGCCGGTGCATGTGAGCAGTAATGGCGGCTAAATAGTTCAGATACATGAGCCAGAAAGACATGTGCCGGTGCATGTGAGCAGTAATGGCAGCTAAATAGTTCAGATACATGAGCCGGAAAGACATGTGCTGGCACATGTGAGCAGTAATGGCGGCTAAATAGTTCAGATACATGAGCCGGAAAGACATGTGCCGGCGCATGTGAGCAGTAATGCCAGCTAAATAGTTCAGATACATGAGCCGGAAAGACATGTGCTGGCACATGTGAGCAGTAATGGCGGCTAAATAGTTCAGATACATGAGCCGGAAAGACATGTGCTGGCACATGTGAGCAGTAATGGCGGCTAAATAGTTCAGATACATGAGCCGGAAAGACATGTGCCGGTGCATGTGAGCAGTAATGGCGGCTAAATAGTTCAGATACATGAGCCAGAAAGACGTGCTGGCGCATGCACACTGATGTTTTTTGTATCAATCAAAGCAGGAGGATGGAGATCAGCAGCTGGAGGAGGGGTACAGAGCACAGAATGGGCGCCTCTAGGACCAGACCCACAACATTAACGTATAGTGTGGGAGAACTGTAAAATGTTTTTTTTGGGGTATACAGGAGGACTCAGGAGGTTATGTAACCATTTATAGAATGCAGCACAGGCGCTGAATAAGGTGATAGTATAGGCCTCTTTCACACTTCAGTCTTTTGGCGTCAGTTTGAATCCGCCGTTTTCGTCAAATAGCGGATCCGCCATTTTTTTGGCGGATCCGCTATTTTCCCATAGACTTGCATTAGCGACGGATTGTGGTAGATGGTCGTCCGTTCCATCCGCCATGTGACGGATCCGTCCAAATTTGGCGGACGTCGTCCAGACATTGACGGACATTGTAACGTTCTTGTCTGCGCCGAAATGGAGTTTGCTAGAATGGCCGCCTATGGGCGTCGGATCCGTCGCGACCGTCATTTGGCGGATCCGTCGCCCTAATCCGTTTTTTCAATTGAGCATGCTCCAAAAAGTAGATACTTTTCCCAGATACACGGATGCGTCAAAAAAACCGGATCCGTTAGAACCGTTTTCTCAATAATTTTGATGGATCCGTCGATCCGTCACGATGTCGGAGCAGACTGACGCCAAACAGCTGAAGTGTAAAAGAAGCCTTAGCTGACACATGACAAAGCTGCTGACAGGCTCCCTTGAACTTTTAGCGTTACAGATAACAGAAATGTTGCAGCTTCTTCCTGTACTTTTTCACTTCCAAACTAAAATTAATTTAAAATGAAAACTGATCATAATTTCTAATCAGCAGTAGTGAGAAATACAGCAGCAGCCGAAGGAAACAGTGCCAATGTGCCGTATTTGTATCCAGGACATAGATTTGATTAATTAGAATGTTAATTGCATTTATACAAATATCCATGGCGGAGATGATGATGCACAATGGTGTCTTGCAGCTCCCCCAAATAACGGGAGACACAGGCATAAAAGGAAAAAGAGAACAAACCATCCCGCAGCTCTCCCCGCTACACACTGCAGCATTCATTCTCCTGTGGGCGACGGGAAGCTGCGCCGAGAATCTTAATATCTAATGTGATCGCTTTCGGAAATACGGAAACAGTTGACCTCTCTGCGTTACCTTTTGGACCACCCGAATGCCCGTGGGACCCATGCTGCGTAGGTTCCTTGTGACTGAGAAGAAGGATGTGGATACATCTCCCCGCCTTTCTCAGCTCCTTGTGAGACAAGGTTTAGCGTTGGCATCCCAGTTCAAACACGTTTCGTCTTCTTTTCACACATGGAAACCCCACAAAGCATTCAATTAAAAATAATTATGCATTTGAATCTGGTTTCTCTGTAACTCCTCATTAGCGCAGCTCCCTGCTGAATATTCTCCCGTGGCATTTTGTGTTATTTATTTATTATTTTCATTTTAGCTTCTCTTTAATGAGGGCAATGCGAGCCCTGCTGATGGATTTCCAATATGGACAGGAATATCAAACAGCAGCTGCGAGCTGCCGGTGAATTAGTGGTGCTTAACACTTGTTTTTCAAGGGCGTACCCTCCACCCTGAGACAAGTATCCAAGATACACAAAATGTTGTTTCCCTTCAGCTTCTTTCTCTAATCGCTGAGATTTGTCGGATGCCAATTTAAAGACACCTGCCTGTTTGTTGTCAGTGAACGAAAGCATTCTATTTTTTTTCACATTTTTGAACAAAAAATCTTTACAGAATTAAGTCTGTTCCCTGATGATAGTTACATACCATTGTAAAAGACTTTTAAGCCTTTTGATTTAAAAGGTCAGCAAGGATTCATTTGTACCTTCTATTTCTCTCTATAGAGAGAGGAGGACTCAGCACAGTAAGAGAAAGCAAGATCCTATTGCAATTTCAAGCAACTGTTTTTTTTAATGCATTGCAGTGCTGGATTCACAGCTACACAGGTCAGTACTAATGTATAATGTCCACCATGCCTCTGCTGCTTCTGCTCTCAATCAGACTTGGACCCCAGAGGTGCAGAGGCTCCTCCGGTGGGTCCAAATACTGGGAACATCTGGAGTAGCTTGCAGCCAGCCAACAATGGCTACTGATCGCTCTTACCGGATTTGAATAAACATGGGGAGCGGTAAAAGTTGATGCAACTAGCACCTTCAACATGTCTGTGGCTTACTGTACTGACCAGAACTGTGCTTGTTCTGGTCTTCTGAGTCTTTATCACTTGGCCCAATGTTATACTATGAGGCAGTGCATGTTGGTGTATGGCTCCTCAAGTAGGATCGCACTCACCCATTCAAGTCTATTGGTGCTTGGAAAACATTGGACTGAACTCAGATGACCCTTAATTGAGGGAGCCCTTCTCCCGCCGGAATACTGCTGACTGTCCCCTACCAAACCATGTTACCATACAGACTGAGGTCAAACTTCCCCAGCTGCATCACTGCTAACTGGCCCAGGGCAATCCTCCCACACCGTTACGCCTAACTGGTCCCTTTCTCCCAATGTGTCCCTTCTTACTAACTGGGGTCCACCCTCATTTTTCACACATACTGACAATACTAGAGTTGGTAGGTCCACAGTCAAGGGTGATAATGCTGATAATTGACAATGTATTTCTTGGGGCCCAGAGCACTAATTTAGACAAAAAGAGTTCACACTGGACAGTGCAGGGTGTGGGCTCAGAGAATGGTTTTTTTTCAGGTGGGCCCAAAATACAAAACTGACACTGCTTCTGTCCTAGCGCTACAGAGATAAATAAGGGCAGGAATTCTGCATGTCTATGTGTTGTGTTTGGGGGGCATATCAGCACCTACTCTCACCCCACTAGCTGAGAGTCAGATTAGAGATAGAACCTGCAGAGGTGAAAAGTGACGTAAAATACAGGATACGAGTCATATAATGGCTGAAAAAGTGTTATTCCTCATTCACACACAACAATTAATTCTGACTAGTCACTTGAAATGACAGATATACTTTAACTCTTTGACGAGCTGATTTTATTTTGTTTTGTTTTTCCTTTTATCATCCTGTTCTTTCAATAAAAATTTGCTTTCTATTTTTTCCATAGCTATATCCATATGGGAGCTTGTTTTTTTAGCAGAAGTTGTAGTTTTGAGTGAAAATTATTATGGGACATGTTTAGCACAATCCCATCTAGACAAGCTCTAATCTAAATATGGACCAACTGGTCATCAGCTCATAGCAATGACTCCATCACATGAGGCCATTTTTGATTTGCTGGTATAGCCATTCATAGATGAAGGTCCTGGCTAAGGCCGGGATCACACATGCGAGAAACACGTCCGTGTCTCGCATGTGAAATCCAAGCTCTGGTGCCGACTCTCCAGAGCAGAGCGTGCGGCCGCACAGCAACACATGGAGCTGCACGCTCCGCTCCGAAGTGCCGGCGCCAGAGTTTGGATTTCACATGCGAGACACGGACGTGTTTCTCGCATGTGTGATCCCGGCCTAACAAGTAGGCTCTTTAATCGGGCAACAAACAAGGGTTGCTGGAGACTTTAAACCCCTTCACAACATGCGCCGTACTAGTACGGCACATGTCGTGTCACCCCCTTTGATGTGGGCTCCGGCGGTGAGCCCACATCAAAGTCGCGACATGTCAGCTGTTTTGTACAGCTGACATGTGCGCGTAATAGCGGCGGGTGAAATCGCAATTCACCCCCCGCTATTAACCTGTTAAATGCCGCTGTCAAACGCTGACAGCGGCATTTAACTACCGCTTCCAGCCGCGCGGCTGGAAATGAGCGCGTCGCCGACCCCGTCACATGATCATGATCGGGGGTCGGCGATGCATCAAGATGGTAACCATAGAGGTCCTTGAGGCCTCTATGGTTACTGATGCCGGTCTGCTGTGAGCGCCACCCTGTGGCCGGCGCTCATAGCAAGCCTGCATTTCAGCTACATAGCAGCGATCTGTTGATCGCTGCTATGTAGCTGAGCTGATCGAGTGGTGCCAGCTTCTAGCCTCCCATGGAGGCTATTGAAGCATGGCAAAAGAAAAAAAATGTTTTTAAAACTATGAAAAAAATAAAAAAATATAAAAGTTTAAATCACCCCCCTTTCGCCCCATCCAAAATATAACAATAAAAAAAAAATCAAACCTACACATATTTGGTATCGCCGCATTCAGAATCGCCCGATCTATCAATAAAAATAAGCATTAACCTGATCGCTAAACGGCGTAGTGAGAAAAAAATCGAAACGCCAGAATTACTTTTTTTGGTCGCTGCGACATTGCATTAAAATGCAATAACGGGCGATCAAAAGAACGTATCTGCCCAAAATTGGTATCATTAAAAACGTCATCTCGGCACGCAAAAAAATAAGCCTTCACCCAATCCCAGATCACGAAAAATGGAGACGCTACGGGTATCGGAAAATGGTGCATTTTGTTTTTAGCAAAGTTTTGACCACTTAGATAAAAAATAACCTAGACATTAGGTGTCTATGAACTCGTACTGACGTGGAGAACCATAACATCAGGTCAGTTTTAGTATTTAGTGAACCTAGCAAAAAAGCCAAACAAAAAACAAGTGTGGGATTGCACTTTTTTGGCAATTTCACCGCACTTGGAATTTTTTTCCCATTTTCTAGTACAAGACATGCTAAAACCAATGATGTCGTTCAAAAGTACAACTCGTCCCGCAAAAAATAAGCCCTCACATGGCCAAATTGACGGAAAAATAAGCTATGGCTCTGGGAAGGAGGGGAGCGAAAAACTAAAACACAAAAACGAAAAAGGGCCACGGTGGGAAGGGGTTAAGTACTGCTGATTGGTGGTAGGCCTCAGTTGTATTCACCATTCAGTGAGACCACCAATACAAAAACCAAACTATTTTATGTTCCACCCATAGTGAACATGTTATAACTATTTGCATTTAACCCCCTACTGACATATGACATGCTGGTTCGTCATATTCCAGCTCCCTGACTTTAATATGGGTTCGCCGTCCCAGCCCGCATCTTTTCCGGCAGATAATGGCTGAATTATTCAGCCATCATCTGCCCCCAACAGCTGCTGGGGAGCTGTTAAATTCAGCTGTCAATCAGTTATAGCGGCATTTAATGCCTTCCTTCATTCTATGCGCCAAAATGGCCATGGATTTGCTGAAGACCCCTGTGAATTGCATCTCAAATAGCCAGTCTGTATGATAGGCTATAGGTGACTGTAATTTTTTTATGTATAGCAATACTGTGGTATTGCTGTGTATAGTAGAAGCGATCAAGTTCCCTAAGGGGACTAACAAGTACAGTAAAAAGTGAAAAAAAATGTTTATAGATCTGAAAAAAATAAAAATATTCAAATAACGCACCCTTTCCCCCATTAAAAATAAAGAAATACAAAAATACTCATATTCGGTATTGCTGCGTTAAAATAGTATCGATAAAAACGTCAACTCAGGGTGTGAAAAACAAACCATCAAACAACCCCATCCACCAAAAATTAAAAATGTTATGGGTCTCGGAAAATGTTGATACAAGTGATTTTTTTTTTTTTTTTTTACAAACTTTAGATTTTTTTTCACCATTTAAATAAAAAAGAAAACTCTGTGTGTTTGGTATCTGCGTAATCATACTAATGTGAAAAATCATATTGCGAGGTCAGTTTCCCTGTATAGTGAACATGGTAAATAAAAACCGAAAAAACAATTTCAAAATTGTTCTTTTTTTCGATATTATGCAACACTTGGAATTTTTTTTAACGCTTTCCAGTGCACCACATGAGGAAATAACCGGTGTCCTTTAAAAGCACAACTTGTCCCGCAAAAAACATGCCCTCGCATAACTATGGGGATGGAAAGATATAAAAAATTATAGTTATTGGAAGAAGACCATAGGCACAAGAAAAAAAAAGTGCCCCGTCAAGAAGAGGTTAAAGGGAATCTATCACTAGATTCATGCTGCATGAACTACGGGCAGTATGAATCAGAGCCTGGCTGCACAGCCAGGTACAAGTATGTCTTTTTTTAAAATGCTCTGACAGTTCAGCGAAAACAAATCCATCAATCCATCAAAGTATTTACGCTTTGAAAGTCACAACATTTCTGAGTAGCGTGAGGCTGTGCGAAAGTTTTTCAACTTTTGCCATTTTTACACCATTGTTACCCAGCTCTTACAAAGTACGTGACGGGCGGAGCTGGGGAGGGACTGGTGAATGACATTCCTTTCTTGCTAAATTCATGATGAATGGTGGCATTCCTTACACCACCAACGTCACAACTCAGTTTTGGAGTCGTGACAGCTCTGGTTCTGCTTTAATGTAAGTGTGGTTTTTACTTTTGGGCCAGCAAGGGTTAATGTCAGTTTCCTTGTTGGCCGCTGCTGTGTTGCTGGTCAGCTGATGTGGGTGATGACCATTCCCATTATCCTATAAATAGCCACATGATGCATCAGCTGACTGTTGGCAATAGAGTTTTTCTCCAGAGACCAGCCAAGGAGTTGGAAGCTCTCTGGTGCCATCTGTGTATTGGCTGCATGAGGTCCTGGTTCTATATCCTCGGCTGTGTGGAGCTTGCAGCAGAAGCTTCAGCTAAGTTTTTTGTTGTTCCTTTCCTTGTCTGTCTCGTGCTTGTCACTACCCCCTGTGTTTATACCATCTGCAGTGGTGAGGCTGGCGTCCTTGCCGGTCAGTGCACTAGCCCTTGCATAGTGAGGTGACAGCAAGGGAAAAGGCAAGTGATGGCGGCGAGGGGGAAGGACCTGCATAGGGTGTTAGGGGAGCTTGGTGATAGGCACAGGTTGTTGTTTTGGATGTGCCCCATCCCTTGTTCCCTATTGTTAGGGCCTTCCTCCCCCTTTTTCCATCCCATTTTGTATGTGTTGTGCTGTCCACTAGACTGACCCCTGTTGGGTCATGACAACCAACTGGGCTGGAGTAAGATTTGTGGCAAGGCACACAAGAAAGCACATACCACTTTGCACCTCTAATGATTTATTAAGAGGCGAGCGCCTCTTAATGAATTAGGTGCCTCGCACTACACCCCACCCACTCATCAAGACCAGCATGAAAAAGATGGTCTTGATGAATCGGGGTCATGGTGTGAAAAGCCAAGCAGTATCTGGAGGGAGATACCAAACTAGTCCGCTGCGGACACTGGGCAGCCTCTGCAGCTCCAGTTGATTGATAGGTCTTATCCAATCACACAACCAGGCTCTGATTGATGCTGCCCATGGTTATAGCAGCATCAATCTAATTACAGGTTACTTTTAATCTTTATTACACTTCCACATTTTACCATTTTTAGTACTTTACTCTGGTTCTAGGTATTAGTCTTGAATCCATAGGGCTGTCTACTACAGAACTTATGGACTAGAATATTTCTATTCTTAGATCCGCAATGAAACCTGTTATGCTATCCTTTATTATTTATGTTTCCATAACAATTTAGTACAGTGATGTATAGTGATGATGCTTCACCCTGCACTGAGGCTGGTGTAAACAATCAAGTGACTGGCTGGAATAGCTCCAGGCTAAATTTTAACAGGTTTCAGTGCGGATCCAAGCTTAGACCCATATTGGTTTATTACTCATCTTGCTCAATATTCCTCTGCATTCTTTTCATTCTTTCAGAGATATATTTCCTATTGTAATATTGTCCTCTGTCTTCTTATCTGTAAGCAAGAAGCAACCTTTCCTTCATTAAAACTTAATTTACTCAGTAGAATTTTAGACATTTCCAACTTCATCCATTCTAGAATACACTTAGAAAAGTATCAAAGTATTTCTAAAAAAGGTGTCTTAAAAATGTATTTGAGAAGGATTTTCAAAAAAATATACTTGCAAAAGAAAATGGGTAGAACATCAAAACCACCTGTCTATTATTATGTAGATCACCTTTGTGCTGCCTAAACAGTTCTAACCAGAGGAGGCATGGAATCCACTAAGCTTTTGAAGGTGCCCTGTGATATTTAGCACCAAAACAATAGCAGCATTTAAGAGACGATAAGACCACCTCCATTGGCATGTACCAGAACATCCCATATCTCACAGATGTTCAGTAGAATTTAGCTTTGGGGTATCTCGAGTCAACACTAGAGTTGACCGAATATATTCGGAAACGATAGCTGAATCTGAATTTGCCATACTCATGCCATATTGGTACCCTATTCATGCCGAATTTGTTTGACGATTGTTTCCGAACATATTCGATCATTTCTACTCCCGTTGACTCCAGTAGCGTTTGGCTGTGTTCGGCGAATATTGCAAATTCAATATTTGCCGGCGTAATCCGAACCAAATATTGAAAGATTCACTCAACTCTAGTCAACACCTTCAACTCTTTTTCATGGTCAAAAAAACATTCTTAACATTTTTTGCAACGTGGCAAACATCCTTTTTTGAATTTTCCTAAGGGCTGCAATGAAACAAAGAGTGAAAAATGTAAAGAGGTCTGAATACTTTCTGTACCCACTGTATGTTGGGGAGAGCTCCAATGGATGAACAACTTGATGTCAGATACCACACGACAACTTCCTCTTGCACAATCTGTGACTATAAAGGTCAGAGCTGTTTTCGCTGCATAAGAAGGTCCTACACAAAATTAGGCAGGTGGTTTTGATGTTTTGAACAATCATTGTAAATATGATTTAGTAATTAATACTCCTGTGCATGATTTGCATATGCAGATGAGCACCTGCAGATTCATTTTGTGGATGTAATACAGATTCACTACGTTTTAACCATTGGCTTCTTACCCAATGACTTAATAGTTTGAATGAATGCAAGAAGGATAGGTGTGAATAGCTTGCACCCTGGCAGGTGTGCCCCACGAAGAGAGAAATTATAACACCCAACATTTACAACTAAAGTCAAGTTACAGAACAAATCACAGATCTAACAGTATTTTTAAAAGCTGTGAACATGTTTCTGCAGTCAATTATTAAGCAATCAGATTAGCTGGAGAAACTGTCTGCTATGGCAGTGGAACAAGATTGAAAATTTTCAAATTCACCAGCTTCACAAAATGTTCCCTTAAATTTTGAATCTCAAAACGACAAAGTCTCAAATTACCTGGAAAAAGCAGTGCATAATTTTCTGAGGTCTCGAAGGACTTTATTTAACCCATTTTGATCTTTTTAATTGCAAACATCATTACTAATGTTCTAATTATCTCAGCCCATCTGGCTAGGAAAAAAAGATGGCAACCAATGGTAACTAGCAGCCTATTTAACATCACGCTGTAATAATAGACTCTTTAGGCTACTTAAATTGTAACAACAGTCCAACAAATATCCCTTTTTGAGGCCAGATGCCTGCCATGCTGGTGTTTATACTCA
Organism: Ranitomeya imitator; assembly: GCF_032444005.1. Classification (NCBI taxonomy): domain Eukaryota; kingdom Metazoa; phylum Chordata; class Amphibia; order Anura; family Dendrobatidae; genus Ranitomeya; species Ranitomeya imitator. The sequence continues at coordinate 136,155,230 of NC_091289.1, read as the reverse complement.
TGGGGTACAAACAGAAGGAGCTTTGGATTTTTCTCAAGGGATGGTGCAAGGTAGGTTAACCCCTAACTGACCTCGGACGGAATAGTACGTCTGAGGTCAGTACCCTCGCTTTGAGGTGGGCTCCGGTGGTGAGCAGCTGACATCTGCCTGCAATAGGCACGGGTGGAATCACGAACCGCTCATGCCTATTAACTAGTTAAATGCCGCTGCCAAAATCTGACAGCGGCATTTAACAAGTGCTTACAGCCATCGGCCGGAAATGCGTGCACCGCTGACCCCGTCACATGATCAGGGGTCAGCGGTGTGTTGGCATGACAACCAGAGGTCTCCTGGTCTCTCTATGGTTGTTGATGCCAGATTGCTGTGAGCACCACCCTGTGGTTGGCGCTCATAGCAACGCTGTAATTCTGCTGCATAGAGGTGATCTGAGCATCACCTCTATGTAGCAGAGCCGATCAGGCTATGCCAGCTTCTAGTCTCCCATGGAGACTATGGAAGCATGGCAAAAGTAAAAAAAAAGTTTTTAAAAGTATGAAAAAAAAAATATTAAACTTCAAATCACCCCCCTTTCGCCCCATTCAAAAAATAATAAAAAGAAAATATTAAACCTACACATATTTGGTATCGCCGTGTTCAGAATCACCAGATTTATCAACAAAAAAAAAGGATTAACCTGATCGCTAAACAGCATAGCGAGAGAAAAAATCAAAACACCAGAATTACGTTTTTTTTGGTCACCACGACATTGCATTAAAATGCAATAACAGGCAATTAAATGAACAAATCTGCACCTAAATGGTTTCATTCAAAATGGCAACTCGGCATGCAAAAAATAAGCCCTCACCTGACCAGAGATCACAAAAAATGGAGACGCTAGAAATATCAGAAAATTGCGCAATTTTTTTGGGAAAGTTTGGAGTTTTTGTTTTACCACTTAGATAAAAAAGAACCTAGACATGTTTGGTGCCCATGAACTAGTAGTAGAAAAGCCGCAGAGACACCATCACGTGTTTCTCAACGCAAGCAATAAATAGCCAGGTCTTTCACCGGAAAGGAACAACCACGGGAAGGGCAGCATCCAAAAAGGAAAACCACCTATGCCAAAACATGGTATCCATCCACAGACAGCTGTTTCGGGGTATTTGCCCCTCATCAGTGTGGAGTAGGAAACTGGCTATTAGGAGCAGTGCCTAGTAACAGGAGTATAAACATAAGAATGAATGACCTCGGGGAGATCAAAACATCCAACACCGCGGAGACACCATCACGTGTTTCTCAACGCAGTGATCCAAAATGGCCCAAATGGATCCAAAATGGCCGTGGGGCTGCATCCGGGTTCTGCAGGGAGGTGGCTTACCAAGCGCCTGCTCAGAGCAGGCGCTGGTAAGCCAGGAGCCCTGCATGTCAGATCGCTGATCTGACACAGTGCTCTGCAAAGTGTCGGATCAGCGATCTGACCTAATAACATGATGACCCCCCCTGGGGCAATGTTATAAAGTAAAAAAAAAAATATTTAGTTATGTAAAAGAAAAAATTCCTAAATAAAGAAAAAATATATATTATTTCCATAAATACATTTCTTTATCTAAATAAAAAAACAAACAATGAAAGTACACATATTTAGTATCGCCGCGTCTGTAACGACCCGACCTATAAAACTGTCCCACTAGTTAACCCCTTCAGTGAACACCGTAAAAGAAAAAAAAATGAGGCAAAAAACAACGCTTTATTATCATACCGCTGAACAAAAAGTGGAATTGCACGCGATCAAAAAGACAGATATAAATAACCATGGTACCACTGAAAACGTCATCTTGTCCTGCAAAAAACGAGCTGCCATACAGCGTCATCAGCAAAAAAATAAAAAAGTTATAGTCCTGAGAATAAAGCGATGCAAAAAATAATTATTTTTTCTAAAATAGTTTTTATCGTATAAAAGCGCCAAATCATAAAAAAAATATAAATGAGGTATCGCTGTAATCGTACTGACCCAAAGAATAAAACTGCTTTATCCATTTTACCAAACACGGAACGGTATAAACGCCTCCCCAAAAGAAATTCATGAATAGCTGGTTTTTGATCATACTGCCTCACAAACATCGGAATAAAAAGCGATCAAAAAATATCATGTGCCCGAAAATGTTACCAATAAAAACGTCAACTTGTCCCGCAAAACGCAAGACCTCACATGACTCTGTGGACCAAAATATGGAAAAATTATAGCTCTCAAAATGTGGTAATGCAAAAAAAATATTTTTTTGCAATAAAAAGCATCTTTTAGTGTATGACGGCTGCCAGTCATAAAAATCCTCTAAAAACCCACTATAAAAGTAAATCAAACCCTCCTTCATCACCCCCTTAGTTAGGGAAAAATAAAAAAGTAAAAAAATGTATTTATTTCCATTTTCCCATTAGAGTTAGGGTTAGGGCTAGGGTTAGGATTACATTTACTGTTGGGATTAGGGTTAGGGGTGTGTCAGGGTTAGGGGTGTGGTTAGGGTTATGGTTGGGATTAGGGTTAGGGGTGTGTTGGAGTTGGGGTTAGGGGTGTGGTTGGGATTAGGGTTAGGGGTGTGTTTAGGTTAGGGTTTCAATTAGAATTGGGGGGTTTCCACTGTTTAGGCACATCAGGGGCTCTCCAAACGCGACATGGTGTCTGATCTCAATTCCAGCCAATTCTGCGTTGAAAAAGTAAAACAGTGCTCCTTCCCTTCCGAGCTCTCCTGTGTGCCCAAACAGGGGTTTACCCCAACATATGGGGTATCAGCGTACTCAGGACAAATTGGACAACAACTTCTGGGGTCCAATTTCTCTTGTTACCCTTGGGAAAATAAAAATTTTGGGGCTAAAAAAACATTTTTGTAGGAAGAAAATGATTTTTATTTTCACGGCTCTGCGTTATAAACTGTAGTGAAATACTTGGGGGTTCAAAGTTCTCACAACACATCTAAATAAGTTCCTTGGGGGGGGTCTAGTTTCCAATATGGGGTCATTTGTGGGGGGTTTCTACTGTTTAGGTACATCAGGGGCTCTGCAAATGCAATGTGATGCCTGCAGACCAATCTATCTAAGTCTGCATTCCAAATGGCGCTCCTTCCCTTCCGAGCTCTGCCATGCGCCCAAACGGTGGTTACCCCCCACATATGGGGTATCAGCGTACTCAGAACAAATTGGAGAACAACTTCTGTGGTCCAATTTCTCTTGTTACCTTTGGACAAAATAAAAATTAGGGGGGCTAAAAAAACATTTTTGTAGGAAAAAATTATTTTTTATTTTCACGGCTCTAGATTATAAACTGTAGTGAAACACGTGGGGGTTCAAAGTTCTCACAAAACGTCTAGATAAGTTCCTTGGGGGGTCTAATTTCCAATATGGGGTCACTTGTGGGGGGTTTCTACTGTTTAGGTACATTAAGCGCTCTACAAACGCAATGTGACGCCTGCAGACCATTCCATCTAAGTCTGCATTCCAAATGGCGCTCCTACCCTTCCGAGCTCTGCCATGCGCCCAAACGGTGGTTACCCCCCACATATGGGTATCAGCGTACTCAGGACAAATTTCACAACAACTTTTAGGGTCCAATTTTTCCTGTTACCCTTGCAAAAATACCAAACTGGGGGCTGAATATAATTTTTGTGGAAATTTTTCTTTTTTATTTTCACGGCTCTGCGTCATAAACTGTTGTGAAACACTTGGGGGATCAAAGCTCTCACAACACATCTAGTTAAGTTCCTTTGGGATCTACTTTCCACAATGGTGTCACTTGTGGGGGGTTTCAATATTTAGGCACATCAGGTGCTCTCCAAATGCAACATGGCGTCCCATCTTAATTCCAGCCAATTTTGCATTGAAAAGTCAAATGGCGCTCCTTCCCTTCCGAGCTCTGCCATGCACCCAAACAGTGGTTTACCCCCACATATGGGGCATCAGCGTACTCGGGACAAATTGCACAACATGATTTGGGGTATAATTTCTTCTGGTACCCTTGGTAAACTTAAAATTGGGGACGAAAAGTTAATTTTTGTGAAAAAATATTATATTTTATTTTTACGGCTCTTATAAACTTCTCTTAAGCATTTGGGGGGTCAAAGTGCTCATCTAGGCAAGTTCCTTAGGGGGTCTACTTTCCAAAATGGTGTCACTTGTGGGGGGTTTCAATGTTTAGGCACATTAGTGGCTCCCCAAACGCAACATGGCGTCCCATGTCAATTCCAGCCAATTTTGCATTGACAAGTCAAATGGCGCTCCTTCCCTTCCAAGCTCTGCCATGCGCCCAAACAGTGGTTTAACCCTACATATGGGGCATCGGGGTACTCAGGACAAATTGTACAACAACTTTTGAGGTCCATTTTCTCCTGTTACCCTTGGTAAAATAAAACAAATTGGAGCTGAAGTAAATTTTTTGTGAAAAAAAATTAAATGTTCATTTTTTAAAACATTCCAAAAATTCCTGTGAAACACCAGAAGGGTTAATAAACTTCTTGAATGTGGTTTTGAGCACCCTGAGGGGTGCAGTTTTTAGAATGGTGTCACACTTGGTTATTTTCTATCATATAGACCCCTCAAAATGACTTCAAATGTGATGTGGTCCCTTAAAAAAAATGGTGTTGTAAAAATGAGACATTGCTGGTCAACTTTTAACCCTTATAACTCCCTAACAAAAGAAAATGTTGTTTCCAAAATTGTGCTGATGTGAAGTAGACATGTGGGAAATGTTACTTATTAAGTATTTTGTGTGACATATCTCTGTGATTTAAGTGCATACAAATTCAAAGTTGGAAAATTGTGAAATTTTCAAAATTTTTGCCAAATTTCCATTTTTTTCACAAATAAACGCAGGTAATATCAAAGAAATTTTACCACTATCATGAAGTACAATATGTCTCGAGAAAACAATGTCAGAATCACTGGGATCCATTGAAGCGTTCCAGAGTTATAACCTCATAAAGGGACAGTGGTCAGAATTGTAAAAATTGGCCTGGTCATTAACGTGCAAACCACCATCGGTGCTTAAGGGGTAATACACTTTATGTCATCAGAGTCGGTATAGCTTGTATAGTTTGTCACATTTCACTTTTGTACCTATTTTTGTATTTAATATTTTTCCTAAAGATTTTCAAATCTGTGGTTTGCAATTTGTTTATAACATACTGTTTGAATCGAAAAAAAAAAAGTTAATTGAAGTTATTCAATTTAATTTTTAATTGTCAATATATTCATTCATTTCCAAGAGGAACAACAGAGAAATGGCAACATGCAGAGTTCTGAGAAAAAGATTTTCCAGCATTGATATTTGATATACTAAAACAAAAATCTCAGGAGAGTTGTATGGTCATCTAAAATATTTTCAGTTACTGTAACTTCTTAAACTGTAAATCATTATTACACTTTGGTTATATAGTGCCATCTTAGGTGATAAAACTCTTTACAGACATCATCATCACTGTCCCCATTGGGGCTCACAATCTAGATTCCCTATCACTATGTATATTGGGTATAGGAGGAAACCGGAGAACCCGGAGTAAACCCAAGCAAACAAGGGGAGAACATACAAACTTTTTTACAGATGTTGTCCTTGGTGGGATTCAAACGCAAGACCCCAGAGCTGCAAGGCAACAGTGCTAACATCTGAACCACCATGATTGTCCAACTCCTAAAGATTGTGTATTAGTGGACCTTAATGCACTGTGATCTATATAAATATTTATAGAGCTTGGATAATAGGAAATGTGCCTGAGCTTTTACAGTATGTATCCGTTCATAAGTATGAAAATATACTTTTTAGTTGTGCATGCTAGCATATTGACACAAATCCAATGGCGGAAGCAGCTAATGCATCCATCACATCACATTACTGGGCATTATTGCACCATCATCAGTATCACAAAAGTTGTTTTGTACTGACTTCCTTCAGGCCATTGACTGTTACACTAATTTTTACCATCAGAATCTCCTCTAATGTCTATGAACACTTCCATCAAATAAGCTGCTGATATACTGCTGCGCTACACTTCTATATATATAATTGGCTAAGGGGTACTTCCGTCTGTTTGTAACTTCCGTCTGTCTGTCTGTTTTTATGTAACGGAAATCCTGGGTCGCTGATTGGTCATTAACCCTCATACACTTTCAGACTCCCTAAACTCATCATTGTCCCCAATCTCTTCTTTTTCCTGTCCTGATCTGGCTGTACATCACTTTAATGACACTCTTAGAACCACCCTTGACCAAGTAGCTCCCCTCACACTCAGAACCTCCAAACACAGAGTGAAACAGCCCTGGCTCACATCACACACCCGATTTCTCCAGCGATGCTCTAGGAGTGCTGAACGCTCAGGCCAAAAGCACAAGCCCCTATCACAGACATTTGTGCTGATGACCTGGCCTCCCACTTTATAGAGAAAATAGACAATATCCGTCAGGAAATCCGCTCCCAATCACCAAGTTCAGTGGCTCCCATCTGTCCCTGCATTTCCCCTGGCTCACTCTCCACATTCGATCCCACAGAAGAAGAAGTCTCCAGGCTCCTCTCCTCTTCTTGTCCGACTGCATGCACCACCAACCCCATTCCCTCACATCCCCTCCAGTCTCTCTCTCCAGTCGTCACAACTCAACTAACTACAATCTTTAATCTCTCCCTCTCCTCTGGAATTTTCCCCTCCTCCTTCAAACACTCTATCATTACTCCATTACTAAAGAAACCCGCTCTTGACCCATCCTGCACAAACAACTACAGAGCAGTCTCCAATCTCCCCTTCATCTCTAAACTCTTAGAGCGCCTGATATACTCCCGCCCCACCCGTTACCTCTCCACTCACTCCCTCCTAGACCCTTCACAGTCCGGTTTCTGCCCCCTACATTCGACAAACTGCACTCATCAAAGTGACCAATGACCTTCTGACAGTAAAACGTAACAGTGGCCACTCTCTGCTCATTCTTCTCGATCTTTCTGCAGCTTTCGACACTGTTGACCACCCTCTCCTACTCTCTAGGCTCCAGTCACTAGGCATTAAGGACACTGCTCTCTCCTGGTTCTCTTCCTATCTTTCTGACTGCTCCTTCAGTGTTCTGTTCTCTGACTCCACTTCCTCTCCTCTTCCTCTCACTGTCGGGGTACCTCAGGGCTCAGTCCTTGGCCCCCTTCTCTTCTCTCTCTACACAGCCCCAATTGGACAGACCATCAGCAGATTTGGCTTTCAGTACCATCTTTATGCTGATGACACACAACTATACACATCATCCCCTGGCCTTACTCCTGCTGTACCACAGAACACCACTGACTGTCTGCAGTCTCCAACATCATGTCTGCTCTCTATCTGAAACTCAACCTCTCCAAAACTGAACTTCTTCTGCTCCCACCATCTATTAACCTCCCTAAATCTGACATTTCTCTCTCAGTGGGTTGCATCATAATAACACCCCGGCAGCAGGCGCGCTGTCTGGGTGTTATGTTTGACTGCGATCTCTCCTTCACCTCCCATATACAATCTCTTGCCCGCTCGTGACACCTAAAGAACATCTCTAGAATCTGCCCTTTTCTCACCATGGAAACAACAAAAACCCTCACAGTCGCCTTGATCCACTCCCGCCTGGACTACTGTAACGCTCTATTAATTGGCCTCCCCCTCACTCAACTTTCCCCTCTCTAGTCAATCCTTAATGCAACAGCCAGGGTCGTCCATCTGGCTAATCGTTACTCGGACACGTCCGCTCTTCGTCAGTCGTTACACTGGCTGCCCATTCATTACAGGATACAATTCAAAGTACTTGTTCTCACCCACAAAGCTCTCCACAGTGCGGCACCCCCTTACATCTCCTCCCTCATTTCTGTCTATCAGCCTAACCGACCTCTTCGCTCTGCAAATGACTTTCGACTAACCTCTGCACTATTCCGTACCTCCCACTCCCGACTCCAAGACTTCTCCCATGCTGTGCCAGTCCTCTGGAATGCTCTACCCCAAGAAATTAGGACCATCCACAATTTTCATAGTTTTTAGGCGCTCGCTCAAAACACATTTGTTGTTGTCTAAGACGTCCACTAATCAGTCATTTTATGTTTGTGTGTGTAGCCCATTCACTATCTCCATCTATCCCCCACCCTCTGAAGATGGCTGGACCTTCACTGTAAATACATCATTGTAAATACACACCTGTGCTTTGTATCTCCCCCACCTCATTATAGATTGTAAGCTCTCACGAGCAGGGTCAGGAGCAGGGTCATCTTATTTCGCTTTAATTATTGTATTGTTAACGTTGTTACTTATGACTGTTGTGTTTGAAACTGTTAAACTGTAAAGCACTGCGGAATATGTTGGTGCTATATAAATAAAGATTATTATTATTACTTAATGTGCTTCTGATTAGGTGATCACCTGAACCAAATCTTATTTAACGAAGGAAAGTATAAAAAAAACCCTGCTGCGGTGTTCACAATCCTCTTGCAATAGGACAAGCTGGATGGCAAAACAAGTGCTATTAATATCCCAAAAGTAATAGGAATGAAAAAATAACTTTTAACCATGTCAAAGGAGTTGATAAGAAAAAAGTCTTGAGTGAGGAAAAGAAAGGCTTAATTCTGGCTTTACTAGCAGAGGGATACAGTGAGTGTCATGTTGCCTCCATCCTTAAAATTTCTAAGACCTCAGTCCATTAAAACAAGGTCAAGCAGCAGACACTGGGGAAAACAAAGCTACAGACTGGCAGAGGGCGAAAATGGCTCTCCACTGACCGGGATGACCGTCATTTTATTCGAACGTCACTCAGCAACCGCAGGGTGACATCAAGTGACCTACAAAAGAAATGGCAAATGGCAGCTGGGGTGAAGTGCACGGCAAGAACAGTTTGTAACAGGCTCCTAGTGGCAGAACTCAAGTCATATAAAGCTAGAAAAATCCTTTCATCAATGAGAAGCAAAGGAGAGCCAGACTGAAGTTTGCCAAAGACCATAAGGATTGGACCATAGAGGACTGGAGTAAGGTAATCTTCTCTGTTGAGTGTAATTTTCAGCTTTGCCCAACACCTGGTCGTCAAATGGTTAGACGGAGACCTGGAGAGGCATAAAAGCCACAGTGTCTTGCACCCACTGTGAAATTTGGTGGAGGATTGGTGATGATCTGGGGATGCTTCAGCAAGGCTGGAATTGGGCAGGTTAATCTTTGCGAAGGACGTATGAATCAAGCCGCATACAAGGTTATCCTGGAGAAACAGATGATTCCTTCTGCTCAGGCAATGTTCCCTAACTCTGAGGACTGTTTTTTTTTCCAGCAGGACAATGCGCTATGCCACACAGCTAGGTCAATCAAGTATGGATGAAGGCCAACCACATCAAAATCCTGTCATGGCCAGCCCAATCTCCAGACCTGAACCCCATTGGAAACCTCTGGAATGTAATCAAGAGGAAGATGGATAGTCACAAGCCATCAAACAAAGAAGAACTGCTTACATTTTTGTACCAGGAGTGGCATAAGGTCACCCAGAAGCAGTGTGAAAGACTGGAGGAAAGCATGCCAAGACGCATGAAAGCTGTGATTAAAAATCATGGTTATTCCACAAAATATTGATTTCTGAACTCTTCCTGAGTTAAAACATTAGTATTGTTATTTCTAAATGATTATGAACTTGGTTTTTCTTTGCAATATTTGAGGTCTGCAAGCAATGCATTTTTTGTTATTTTAACCATTTCTCATTTTCAGAAAATAAATACAAAATTTACTGCTTAGAACTTCGGAGACATGTTGTCAGTAGTTTATAGAATAAAAGAACAATTTACATTTTACTCAAAAATATACCTATAAAGAGAAAAATCAGACAAACTGAAAATGTTGCAGTGGTCTCTTATATATTTGTATATATCTGTATATTTTTATCTTTTACATTTAAAAAATTATGAAAAGGAAAATTGGCAAAATTTGGGCACCTTACATGGTTGGTACCTAGTAGCACTCACTTTTTGAAAGTATCACAGCTTGTAAACGCTTTTTATAGCCAGACGAGAGTCTTTCAATTCTTGATTGAGGGATTTTCATCCTTTCTTCTCTGAAAAATTCTTCCAGTTCTGTGAAATTACTGGGTCATCTTGCATGCATTGCTATTTTGATTTCTGGCCACAGATTTTCAAAATGATACTCAGATCTGTGGACTGTGAAGGCCATTGTAAAACTTTCAGCTTGTGCCTTTTGAGGTAGTCTATAGTGGATTTTGATGCATGTTTAGGGTCATTATTCATTTGTAGATGCCATCCTCTTTTCATGTGTGCATCAAGAATTTGTTGAAATTTCATTGAATCCATTTTTCCTTTTACCAATGAAATATTCCCGTGCCATTGTCTGCAACACCACCCTGAAATACGATTGATCCACCTCCACGCTTAATGGTTGGTGAGATGTTCTTTTCCTGAAATTCTGTGCCCTT